>NW_026294562.1:1470290-2102790 GCF_007827085.1 Peromyscus californicus insignis
CAATTATACTACTCCAGGATCTGGCTGATTTAGAAGTACTGGCAGGAGGTAAGACCTCTCCCTGCTGCCACAGAAAGAAACACTATCTGCTCTCTCACTTAAACCACCTAAACCTCAATTTCTTTGTTTGTACAATGGGAAGAATAGTAACTTCATAAAAATTAACATTAAAATTATTGTTAAAAAATATATCTGAATAACCATAAATAGAAACAAAACTATCAGCTTCGAGGAGTTCCAGGACTTGATGCCACATCTTTATGTATTGAAATGATTTTACCTACATTTCTAGAACTAATAGTGCTATGCAGTGTATTCCCAGATGCTACCATGGTCTTCCTTCATGACTTTCCATTGAATTCTACTATATTTTGTATTTAAAAGCACAAGTTAATATACAGTCCAGATACTGAATGCAGCCAGAACATAACTGGTCTCTCAGAACCTCCCTGACCACAGTCTCATCTAGTCACTCTTCATCCTTCCAGGGCGGCCACTGTGCTGACTCCAAACAGAATAGAAGCCGTTCAGTCGTCCTCACACTGTGCATGAATGGAGTCCTAAACCACACACTTTCTGCATCTGCTGTCTTTCACTCACTTGCTTGTTTGTGAGCTTCAGCCTGATTTTGTGTGTAAACAATTCAGTCTGGCTACAGTATACTACTCCATTTTCATGGATTTTCATTTTGAGATATCTGTAAGTTGCAGCCTTAGATTTAATGGCCCCCGCCCCTCCAGGTGAGTTCGTAGGTTACAATGGAGCCTAGTCACAGTGTAGACGTAGATGTTTCTTGTATATCAATAAACCTTGGTGTGTTTGTCCTCATATGCTGGGACATTCTCCTTAGATCATGGAAATCTTTAGCTCATTACTTCATCAACACTTTGTCCTCCTGATGTATCTCCAAGTACAGCTGAGCCCTATGCCTTAAATAATCCTATATGAATCACTCTAATGAAGTCTCTGACAATTGATAATTAATTAGGACATAGCATTTATATGATAACAATGATGTGACATATATGCTCTAGGACACATGCTAGTACACATGTACGCATGTTATTACCTTTCACTCACAAAACCTTCTACTATAGTTAATTAGGAGTCACTGTTTTGGACAGGCTCTTGCTAAATAGTCCAAGATAGCCTCAAACTCTTAACTTTCTGCCCTCATCTCCCAAGTATTAGGTTTACAACCCTGGAACCACACCTGGATGACTTTGCTCTTCTTTTTATTATATGTATTCCCTATTATTGATGTCCACAGTGCCTACTGTGCCTCTTGACTCAGAGAGCTTGTGGTCTGAAGGGAGACATGAGATGAGAGGGTCAAATTAGTCACATCAGACAAGTGTTCGGAGAAGGTAAGTGAGCTGTTGTGGAAGAACCTAGAAAGACTGTGAGGCCAGAAAAGGATTCCTAGAGGGAGTGACAATTTCCTGTTCCCCAAGGCCAGAAGAAATGGACAGGTACAAAGTCACAAAGCTAATGACATCTGGAGCAGGAAGTAGAAACTCATGTTGGCCTCAAACTGACATGGATGGAAACAATCATCTTCTTCCAGCTCCCTTCAGTGCACAGTCTCGGAGCAGAGCACAGAGAGAAGGTGGCTCTAAAGAAAGGGAAACCAAGCCCAGATTCAGGAAGAGCTAAACATGTGACTGGACAGAAGCAGGGATGAGCCGAAAGGCCTGCAACTTCTTCCATACCCTTGTTTTGAGAGCTGTGAAGAGAGCCTGAGGAGATGGCTGCCTCGTGGGTAAAGCACTTACTGTGCAGGCATGAAGACCCGAGTTTGGATGCCCAGAATCCATGTGAAAGCCCAGAACGGAGGTGCATCTGTGTTTTCAACACTAAGGGAGAAGATACAGGAGGATCCCATCCACAGAACTCACTGACCAGTCAGTCAGGTCAATCAGTGAGCTCCAGGATTAGTAGGAGACCCTGCCTCAAAATAAGATGGAGTATGATTAAGATTAAAGAAAACACCCAGTGCCAACCTCTGACCTCCACACATGTTCAACTCACATGAACACACACACGAACATGAATCATAGACAAATCTTGGAAATCTCATCTCCAGAACTACAGCTCCATGTAACAATTCAAAGAAGGTGGCAGAAACAGTGATGCAAATTTCTCGTTTAGACGGAAAATGACAGAGAGAGGGATTGGATTTTGAGTTGGTTCAGCCAAAGCCTGTGTCGTCTCCACTGCTTTACTTCTCTGCCTTAAGACACAATACAGGCGGATGAAGAAATTACTCAGTGGTTAGCTTGTCCTGCTCTCACAGAGGATAGAAGTCTGTTTCCCAGCACCCATGTCAGGAGGCCCACAATGGCCTATAAGTCCAGCTCCAAAGACCTGATGCCTCTGGCCAGCATGGGCACCATTACTCACATACATAGACAGACAGATACACACACACACACACACACACACACACACACACACACACACACACACACACACACACTCATGCACACACACTCTTTAATATAATAAAGTAATCTTTCATAAAAAGTTAAAAAGAAATAATATAGTGCACATCAAAATATGCCAAGCAATGTAGTAATTGGAGTGGAAAAAGCAAAAGTCAGCTCTCCCCCCGCCCCCCATTTCTGTCTCTCTCAACATATACAATACCTTGGTCAATACAGCAGAAAGCCTTTCCTACATGTGTATCACCACGGCACCTGAATCAGAGCCTGTGGAACTGTCAGTGGTCTCAACCCCCAGAGGTGATGTCATGGAGATGATAATCTCCAAATTGCCTCTAATCCTATAATGGCTTCCAAACCACATATTACGCCACACGTGACAGCCTGATTGCTAAAAGTACCATTTTCACATATGCAAAGACAGCAAGCTGTCCAGCCCTGCCATGAGATGAATGCACTTCCCTGGCAATTCCAGTGCAATGGGAGGAAATGGCCACTCTTACCGCATTCCAAAGAGAACTAGAACTAAACAGCTGTGGTGAAAGCAAGTGTCGTTTGAACATACGTGTCAATCAGCACGACGCAGGCACCAACAGCTTCCCTGCCTGTGCCCTAAAAGAGGGACACTTTCTTGTGACTAGGTTAACAGAGACCCGCAAGCATGCAGAACTAGAGAGATGAAGGCTTCCTGAACTAATTTCCTCACTCTGATTTTAAAAAATGGTGTAAAAACAAATCAATTATTTGTGTTAGTTTCAGAGCCAAGATCTTCGTTATCTTCTGATGGGCCTTATAGATCAATCAGTCCTACTAAGTCCCAGTGGGGTAATATGCTCACAAAGTGGGGACATAGCTGGAGTGCTAACCAAGACGCTGCTGAGACAGCTGGAGAGCCAGTGACCAAACACGGAAGAGAAGAAAACAGTAGTAGTAGAAGGAGGAACAGGAGGAGCAGGAGAAGAAATGGCCGTCTAGAGGAGACTCTCTCCTCCAGATTCTCCTGTGCTCTGTAGCGATCAGTGTGGCTTCATCTGACTTTGTCTGTCCCTGGGAACCCACAATTCCTCAGTAGTTGCTCTAACATTTCTGCTTCAGGCTTCCAGCTTCTGCTTCAACCACTTCACAGTCAACTTGACATTTTCTCACCCCTTCTGATTCTTTATGTCATTGTTCCCTTTGTCATCCCCAGGGAAAGTGGTCCATTCCTACCCTTCCCTCACTCCTCTGCTCCACACTATATATATGGCATTTCTCACATACAGCACTCTATAAAGTTTTAGCTCTTGTGTATTTTCATACAACCCATAGCACCTGGAGGTACTTAATAAATATTTTCCCAATGAATAAATAGTTGAATGAAGAAGGAAGGAAGAAAGACAGGGAAGAAGGGGGATTAGAAAAAAGGAGAGGGGGGATTTACATTCTGTTTTGGTGTCCCAGTTTGATTCAAAATCAATGGAAACAGTTGCACTTTCTTCTTCTAGGCAGCCTAGCCTTTAGATACCACAATATTCTCCTTTAGAGAAATATGGCAGTCCTCAGGCTGTGCTGAGGAGCTGTGTTCTCTGCACAGTGGATATATAAAACAGACTTAGACTAGATCTGGACAGCCCTAGATGGATGTGGTTGGGGTGTGGAAGAACATCTTGAACTATTTTTCAAACATTTCAGTTTCGGCAAAAACCAAAACATGTTTTGCCAATCACTTTCCCTTAATTTTAAAACCCATGGATTTCAAAGGAAATTTAATCTGAATGTTTCTACTTTATTTGCTCCCATCTTTTCAAAACGGTCTCTGGCAAAAGTGAACTGATGTCCTCGAAGTTTAAAAGATCTTTACTCCTTTGCTGGTTTCTTTTAAACAAGAACTTATTTTGAGATGGGGGTGGGGGGCAGGGGTCAGAGTTAGTTAAAAAGCCCTAAATCATGAAGTCAAAAAGGAAAAACAGTGCTAATCAGTTTAATTTGGGGTGAGGGAAGTAGAGTGATGTGCTTTTTCATGTTGAAAAAAATAAGAAGAAATGGCTAACATTAAAAATTTAGACAAATGCAATTCTTAAGAAGTGGATATAGCCTATATGATCAATCAAAAATAGAGAGATCATTATAGCTATTAATTCCTCTATAATAGAGAATAATGCAGCCTATACCCATACCAACCTGAATGTGCCTGATCTCATATGAGCTCTGCTCTTGCAAGCTAAGCAGGGTCCGGCCTTCTTAGTATTTGGATGGGAGAATATTACAGAAGTCATTACACATAGCGATTTGTCTGTTCTGTTTGGCTCATTTGCAATGGAGTCTAAATGTATGCTGTCAATAACTCTTTAACCAGAAGGTCATGGTGTGGCCATGGCAGACAAAATGCCATGGAGCGTTAAGGAAAAGGCAAGTTACAGAACTGAAGATGTGCAAGCCCCCTATAAACTCCTTATAATCAACTAATTATCCCTCCCATCACTCCATAAGTTGTGTGGGATGTGCCAACAATCTGCTTCCTGGTATATTGAAGTGGGGTGGATGCTCCCCGAAGACCTTACCTGATATCCTTTTGTTCTACCAGGCCTTTCTACTGTGTAAGTTACATTCTGGGAACAGCTTGGGCCCCTGGGGCAAATGTCTAATTCACTGGAGTTGCTAGAGGACATTTAGAGGACAGCAGAGATCCAGTCAACACTCTCACTCTCAATAGTTAATATAATGTTTGACACCACTGTGGCCAACAGAAGAATTAGTCCGTCATTCCCAGACCACCCACACTGCTAATGGTTAATAACTAACACATGGGGAGACTGTAGCTAATGAAGTCCCTGGGTTCAGTGGCGTGGTATGTTTTGATCCCCCACCCCGTTTATTAGCATTTATTCTTTCAATTAATTATCCACAGAGCACCCTCTGAATGCCAGGTCCTTAGCAGGGCACTTTGGAGACTAACATCAAGGTGAAGTAACAACAGTTCCTGCACGCTATGAACCCACAGTGCTATCTGGGCACTCACCTTCATGATCACCATTGTCAACATGATGCACAGTAAGGATGTTGCATTTTAATTCAGACAATTCTACATTGGAGAGAAAATTTTTGTCCCCGTGGGGAAGCCTCCAGAGGAATAAACTACCCAGCCTTCAAGAATCCATCTATGTTGACAGACCCAGGGAAGGCCACTCTAGGAAGAGGTTCATGACTTAATAAGGCTTTACTTAGGGGGCAAAATGAAAGCTGGAAGCATTATCAAAGCATTGTCTCAAATACAGCGGGGGTCCTGGGAACAGCCAATATGAATGAGGAAGATCGTAAGTCAAAGATTTCTAGAAACGCTTCCTTAAGAAAGCTGAGAATACCTCCACATAGAACTGATGATATAAACCCCCTACCAATCAGAGCATCATCTTCTGACCAGAAGTCATTGTCTTGTGTGAGCTTGCCAAGTCTGATCTGCCCCCACAACCCCACATTAACTTGCCTCCCAAACAAGATTCCAAGAACCTCACGTTTTTAATTATATAAAGTAAAGGCTGTTGAATGATTCATCCAACTAATCTAAACTTGGGCCAGGTTAAAATAATACTGTGTAATAACTTATATTTAGATAGCTTGTAAGAGTACTTTCCTTCAGTGCTCAGAGCCTATTTCAGATACTATCACGGTCCTTCTCAGAATAGCCCCTGAACGAGAACTGAACCCTCCTTGCTTCACATATGGGCATAAAAGGACCAGCAATCTTCAGCGCTGAATCTATGCTCATATGGGATAGCAGACAAAAGTCAGGAATGTGTCTGTATCAAGTTAAGAGTTGGTTCAACATCCAGGGGACCAGAGAACAAGAAACAACTGGAAGAGATAGTTGGGCATATTAACGGTGGGGTGTTAGGTAGTGACAGCTCTTGGCTGTAACATTCTCTGTTTTGATAGCTTTGGAATAAGTCTGGAGGTATTTGAAGTATGCCTCTGTGAGTCCAAATCATGGTATATCATGCACTCAAGAGTCTTTAGTAGGAAGTGAAGGATGGTGGCCTTGCAGCAGACATCAATTCCTTCCCTAGCTCCTTCAGGGAACCCTTTCACATGTCTCTGTGTGTTTTTCCTCCATGATGTCAGGTATCTCCCCACTTCTGGTGAGCCAGAAGTAACTGCACAGTTTTCAACATCCCAGAGCATCATTTGGGTAGGATACCTGGCAGAGACAAGGTTGTCTCTAATACTTCTCAGAATCTAGCCATGGGCACCAGCACCAGTTCCCAAGAGTTACCAGCTGCATATCATACATTTTAGAGCTATCTGTTCATGCTTATCTCATCCTATCCTGGGCAACTTGAGCAAAATTCCTGTCTTGGGTTCTGCTTCTGAGAGGAAATTCACATGATACCACCCTTCCTAATGTCATCCTGATGGTTTGTAGCCACCACCCATATACCAGTCCTATACAGAAACCTACACCTGCCCATCTGCTAGCTTATCCAGCTTCCTACACACCATGGGTCCACTACAGACAGAATGAGAAGGAGTAAACATAGATGTGTGCTCTGAAAAGCACCTCAGCTTCCATTCAAATGTCTTTGCCACATTTTGTTCAGAAGTTAGCAATGAGTGGGACTTGGAAATTCATATATTCTCTTTTCTTAAAGTAGCTGAGGAGAGTTTTTTTTTTAAACTTACTGTACAGGCAATGACACATGTGAGAGGTGTCATCCTGCTGGAATTCATTCATAGGTATGCCAACCATATGTGGCACTGGGGAGATGTGTCCTCCATGTACCCAGACTATTTGCCCTCTAGTGGCCTAGAATTTATATGCAGAATGTCAGTTCACTCATTCGTTTCTTCAATCAGTCTGTCAGCCAGGAACCTACAGAGCCTTTTTTTGACTCATCGATAATGCTAAAAACTAATTAAATTAAGAGCTTTTGTCCTCAGCTTCAGAGAACTTACAGTTTCATGAAGGAGACAGACAGGGAAACAAATGAACACACATAATCATTGAAGACTTTGACAAGGCCTGTGAGGGAAAGCCGTTATGAGAGAAAAGCAGGGCACAACAACTCAATTCTGTGGGGCAAGACTCATGGAAGCTTCTCAGCGGTGATGGAGGACCTTGTGGGAAGAGGGACCAGCATATTTGAAGTTCTTGGGAATGTAAAGAGTCAAGAACATTCTCAGAGGAAATACACCTTCGTGGTTAAGGCATTCAGTTCCAATTCCAGCAGTTTCTGTTACTATCTTGGCAACCTTAGGTAAACAAATTTTCTGTTTCTCATCTCTAAATCAAGTTTTGCTATCACAGACAGTATCTCAGAGCCCAGCTTTCCTCAGGGACTCAAAAATACGTTCCCTATGTCAAGATTATTTATCAGAACAAGTGGGTGAGGAGACTTAGAACTGACCAAGACTTAGAAGATCATTACACACACACACACACACACACACACACACACACACACACACACACACACACACACACTATTCTTGAGGTCTCATCTTTCATTATTTTGAACACCAGCATTCAATTCTCTTTGCAGCTCTCAATACTCGGGGTGTAGTTAAGAACCATGGTGGCGTCAGTCTTACTTTTCAGTAACAGTGTCCACTCTGCACCTGATGACTCAGAATCTGCACTGACCAAGGCTCATCTACACAGTCAAGAATAAGAAACACTACTTTTGAGACTCTAAATACCAGGTTGTTCAAAGCCAAAAGACAACACATGTCACATGGTTACAAGAGACCAGGTGATATCACTTCACTATTTTAACTTCACCACAGTCACTCTGAGTGCCTCAGAGGAGAAAGGATTTTTTCCAGATCATCAGAGATCCAGGATCAAGTTGGACAGTTTGTGTCATTGGGTTGTAGAAAGGCTAGAGGGGAAACAGTGATGGGTTAGAGAAAAATCAAGAAGCTCCATAGCTTTTCTCTGTTTTACTCCTGTAGCATGAATCTTAAATAGTCTTATTAATAAGAACAAACCCAGGCCAGTTATTGGGGTGAATGCTGGAAGATCAGAGAAGCAGAACAAGCCACAGCTACCTTACCTCGCCAGTTCCTCAGCTGATCCTGTTTCCTCAGACTGGAAGCCTCTGAGTCCTTATCCAAATGAATATCAGCTGAACTGCTTCTCGAAAGCCTGAATGCTTAACCAACTAAAAGCTTCTAGTTTCTGGTCTTCATGCCTTATATACCTTTCTACCATCACTCCCTGGGATTAAAGGTGTGAGTCACCATGTCTGGCTATTTCCAATGTGGCCTTGAACTCCCAGAGATCCAGAGGGATTTCTGCCTCTGGAATGCTAGGATTAAAGGCGTGTGCTACCACTGCCTATCCTCTGTTTAATATTATGGCTGTTCTCTGACCCCAGATAAGTTTATTAGGGTGCACAATATTTTGGGGAACATAATACCACCACATATTCCCAATGTGTATTCTATCTCTAAAAAGTGATGGATGGATCTCCCTTCTCTGACATGATTGAGAGCCACCAAAATAAAAATCCTCTCTACTCTCTTGCATTCAAAACCTATGGTTGACATTCCCATGTTCAAATGTGAACACACATTTCTGTTGCTATGAAAAGGAAGATATTTGTTAAAAGATGATGAACATATGGAAAAGGGATGCCTATTTGTGGTGCAAGACTAAAATGCACTAAGTTTTTTTTAAGAATCTGATTTTTTATCTGAGTTTTGTAAATAACCTATGTACTTGGGATGCTGCTAATATTATTTACAACACACAGCACTAAAACACAAAGGCTGACAAGCTGCTCCTATTATCTGAACATCAAGCAAGGGTTTCTCATGCCTCCTCTCCTGTCTGTGTACAGTTTCGTTCTCACCACATTTGGTGTCACTTTGAACACTTCATGGGTACAGCTCAAAAGATTCCAATGTGGCATTTCTTTTGATGGCTATTATGCTCAATGTGAGCTGTAAATCAAATCTCCTTGTTACCAAGTGATATTTCACAGGAGAGGTTTCTCAGAGTTTATTTGCAAAATAGATAAATAAGCCCAGAGTCATTTCAAATGGAAACAGATCAAAGATGTGTTCTAAGTAAGTTTACACTATACTCAGTCATTTGTAAGATAAGATTTGGGTACCTTTAGCAGCAAGAGACTGGCTGGAAAATAATTTACCAGCTGGACAAGACTGGCTTCTCTCAAGTCTTTTAAACATGCATTTTAAATGACATCCTTTCGATGATGGCTCTCTACCTGTGTTTAAAGGCCTCTTGCTGGGAGTGGTTGAAGGATTTTTGTTAGAAACTCTCCAGAAAGCTTTCCTCTATCCCACCAGGAGCTAAATCCATGTGTCTGTGGCAGCTGATGAGTAGGGAGGGTTCTAAATTGTTGAAATGTTGAGTGTACTCAACAATTCTTTCCAACCTCAGTCAGGAATCTTTGGGGGAACAGTTCAGGAGATGCATGTACCCAGAGGGAGCCTAAATTTGAGAAGTCATTCCTTCAAAACTATGTGGCTTCATTCATTTAAGGGGACGAGGGATAAAGAAAGAGGTGAGAATTCTTTAAATTTTAAAATATAAGCTATACACTATTTTTAAAAAGTTAAAGATTTATTTATTTCATGTGTATGAGTGTCTTGCCCATATGTATGTATGTATACCACATGCATGTCTGATGCCCTTGGAGGTCAGAAGAAAGCATGAGATCTCCTGAAACTGGAGTTCCAATGCCCTCTTCCGACCTCCAAGAGCACCAGGCATGCATGTGGTACACATACATATGTGTAGACAAAACTACAGATAAAAATGATTGTGAGCCACCATGTGGGTTCTGGGAACTGAACCAGGGTACTCTTGAGGAGCAACAAGTGCTCTTAACTGCTGATCCATCCCTCCAGCCCCCTGTACATTATTTTAAGAAACCTTACACAGTTGATACATGGAGATGTCTAAGAAACTTTCTCCAAAGAGGCTTGGCTCCATCTATGAGAATTCTTTTCTTATTGTTCTCCTTAATAGCAGCCTGAGGTTTCAGTTTTATTAAACACGTCTGCATCTCCAGAGGAGAGGATGTGTGTCTCATTCATCCTGGTTCTTTTTGCATCTGACACCAAATGAGAGCCTTGAGAAGGATGGATGGATGGATGGATAGATTGATGGGTGGATGGATACCATGGTATCTCTTCAATTGAGTTTGAATTATGGAAAGACACATATGAAATGAGATAAAGGAGTTTATTGTTTTAGACTGAATTCTTGCGATTTAATACCACAATGGCCTATTCAAACTAGCCAGAGCCAAAAAGGGTAAATAAGGTAAGTTTATGGTTCATCATAGAACTATGAAGTAAAAGCAGTCAGACCTGCTCCAGGCAGGGCTGCGTTGAGATTTTGGGACAACATCCTTGGGGCCTCAGTTGTTCACTCTTGTTTTGCCTCTGTTTCTCTCCACACTGTTTTCAGTCTCAGAATCAGGTGACAAGATCTTTCCAGTGCTTTCTTGTGGTCCCTTAGCACTTTCATTCCTTACTCCCACCCCAGGTATACACAGAGAATGGTCCCCTTAGAAGTATGATGAGACATTTCAAAAATAATGTGACAGCGTAAACTCATGGGTAACATGCTACAAATGATTATTTTAAAGTCTACTCAAGAATGTTCCCATCGTGAAAGAGAAAATTTCGTTTTAAACACCCTTAGCTATAATATCACACTGTTAACCAAATATTAGAGAATGGTGTCTTGGTAACAACGGAAGCACAGGGAGCCTAAATAACGAGCCCTAAATCCACCTAGCTATGAAGGGCAGACCTGGGTTACAAACCAAGGGAGGTCATCCCACAGAGGCAGAGCCGTGAACATTTCTGCTCTTGTGGTACAAATGTTGGGAGAATAATAGTGGCTTCCCACAGGGTCATGGGAAGGAGTTTATGTATTCATACACAAAAAGTGCTTATAAAAATGCCCAGCACACAGTGGCACTCAATAAATACCAAGCATTCTATGCTCTGATGCTTCCCCGGGTTGGAGGCTTGGGAAGAAGAGAAAGCAGGAAACCAAAGCCTAATTAATTGAGTGTTCTAGTTAGTAGGTTTCTGGCTCACTGATAGTAGACTATATTGAGTTGGCGAATGTCAAACATTCCTCTGTCAGACTGCATCCAGCACGTGTTTAAGCAGCCTGGCCAAACCTCACAAAGCAGGCTCTCTCCATGGGACTGCCTTCTGCAGCCAATCAGAGACACAGACTTACTCTGCAGCTGAGGATAATTTTAAGTCTGTTATGGAAATTGTGTGAGTACCATGCAATAGAATTCCAAATGCTTTACTTTGTAGTAAAAGAAAAAAAAAGCATCAGAAAATAAACATGTAGCTTCTTAGGGGAAAAAAAATCTGATGCCAAAAGAATGCAGAGCACTTGAATTTTGGGTTCGCAGCAATGTCCCAGGCTCATGTCCCTCCTCTTGTCCCAGCTTCAGTCCCAGATGCTGGCCTGGAGAACGGACACCTGTCCATCTCTCTGCACAGAAACTAACTCCACGGCTGGCAACTCACCCAGCTACAGCTAACACTGTCCCCCCAAAAGCCCCTATCTCCTCCCACTAGAGCTTGTGTGCAGTGACCAAGGATTTATTCTATGAATGATCAATTCATTCCTGAGATGAGGACACTGAACTCCCTGCACTCCCTGCAATTCGAGGATTACTAAAGACTGGGCGTCTTTCTAAACAGGCTCTTGACTGGCTCTGACATCTAATAACAAAAGGCCAGTACAGGTGTCTTGCATTTCCAATCGGGAACAAAGAAGGGGATCGAAGCATTATGATAACAAGGCCACTCAGGTTGCTATGGGCTGTAGTTGTGTGTTCACACTTCCATAATAAACCTATTTTCAGGGGCTTATGATTCAACCGTAAAAATCTGTTCCATGCTTGAACTTGGCAGAATAAAATCTCAGGCTAGGAGTTCCTCTCTTACTTTCAGATATTTTTTTAACAAGTGTTTTGGAATGAGTTTAAATTTACACTGACAAAAAATATTAGGGATTTGAAGGACCCTTCTTTCATTGAAATCTAGAAAAAGCTAATCCATTTTCTTGGAGAAGGAGCTTGAGCTTTGGGCATCAGAAAGGTTGTCAAGTTAGAAAAAAGTTAAACATCAATCTGAAATGAATTAGAGAGCATTAGACAATAATTAAACTGAAATTAGGGCATCATTTATTCATCAAGCCATCACTAAGAAAGAATCCAATCCTCGTAGATACTTTTGAAATATTTAGATATCTTAAACACCTTTGCAAGAGAGAAGAGAACGATGGGATTGTTTCTACTCAGAGGGCTTTGCCAAGGACAGAGGCTGAATTTTAAATGGCACTGAATTGTGGGTGGGGACAGTGAAGGGTGGAGCTGTGTTCCCAAATCTGCCCTGCCCTTGTTCTGAGAAGTAGAAGCGAGGACTACTGGTTGCAGCACCCCCAACATCCTAAGGTACAAGATCAGTGGGTGAGTGATAGAGTCCTCTAGCTTCCTCCGATGACTTTGCTGCTGCAAGCAACTAGGGAGCATCCTGGTGGGAAGTTCTGAGGAGTCACACTGAGTGCCACTTAGAATTGTCTCTCCAAGGGCAGCAGATGTGACTCAGTTGGTAGAGTGCTTGCCTAGCATTGAGAACATCCTGAGTTTAATCCATAGTACCACATAACCTGGATGTAGTGAGGCTCACCTGTAATCCTAGCGTTCTCTAAAGGAGAGGCTGTTCTTTGGTCCATTCACAGACAGTAACTCATTTTGTCAGGATCCTTGGCTTCTCCACCTGCACAAAACAAAGCTTTATAAACTCGGTTCCCAGGACTTTGGGAAAAGTTTTAGTCAGGAAAGACGATGCAATGGTCCCTGAGAAAGAGCCCCATCAGCAGCCACAACTAGAGTCTACCGTAGTCACAGCTGGAGTCAGAAGCCTCTGAGGGAGGACACAGCAAGGGGAAAACCACCCAGTCTGGTTTGCCCAAGATTTCCCATTGTAAGCACTGTGAATATCACCCTTTAGAGAACCTTCCACTGAGGCAGCCAGATGTGACCACCTCCCCTTTATCTGCCCATGGGAACCTGGCAGCTGCTGGTGGGATTGGGAGCACATAAGCCAGTGGTCTAGACAGGTGGTTGTTGTAGACTATTATTTTAACTATGCAAACATGCGTTACATTTGTTTATGCTGCTGAATATTACTTTACCTGTGTAAAGGTGTGGTACTTTGGCTTATGCTGCATTTGTTTAACGATGTGAGGATGTGTTACACTTGTTTGTGATACATTTGTTTAGTTACGTAAAGATGTGTTGCATTTGTTTCACCTTGCCTACCTCAGGCACTTGATTGGTCTAGTAAAAAGTTGAATGGTAAATGGCTAGGCAGAGAAAGGATAGGCAGGGCTGGTGGGCAGAAAGAATAAAGAAGAGGAGAAATCTAGGCTCAAGAAGAGGATCGAGAGAAGAAGGAGGAGGAGAGAATGAGGGAGACACCTGGGGCCAGAAGCCAGGTAGCTGCCAGCCAGCCAGACATGAGAAGTGGTGAAAGTAAGATATACAGAAGGGGAAAAAAAGTAAAAAGCCTCGAGGCAACAGATAGATAAAGAGAAAATAGGTTAATTTAAGTTAACAAGCCTAAGCTAGGCCAAGCATTCATAACTCATATTAAGTCTCTGTGTCATGATTTGGGAGCTGGTTGGTGGCCCAAAAGGAAAAGCCTGATACAGGTGGTCACTGGGGGACTGTTCTAGAAAGGCTTCATCCACAGGGCCTCAATTCTTTCATGTGAGATGGGACAACCCTGAACTGCTGGACATTGCAGGTGCTAGTACCCATGGTCCAGGCCCAGGGACTCAGCTCCTTTCTCCATCTTTCACTCCTCCACCAGTTTCCAGTCTGATATATTCTACCCCAACCTTCAGGCTTCAGGACAACACTGTGGCCCACTGTTGACCCCTTCCCAGACGCCTCTGTTCCCTGCTCTACACACTCACCTTATAGCTCAGTCACTTCCATCATAGTGACTTTCTGACAGGTTCCTTTTGGGGGACACTGACCACCACCTCATGTATGTTCCTGTCTCCTTCAGACTTTCTTTGTCTAGCTCAGTTCTGGAGACTACCACATCGCTCAGACCAGAAGCTCCTGCTGCAAGGGTAATGTGTCTGCCCATGCCTGGTTTTTCTGGCCAGGCAATAGGAGCATGTCCATTAATGAAGGTGTGCACATCTTTTCCCAATGGCAGCCTGTTCCTTTTGCAAATCTACCTCAGATGAATATGTACTAGGAAAAGTTCAGTTAACAGAGGGACAGGAACCCAGGTACAAGACTAGAGCCCACTAGTCTAAAAGGAAACACAAGGAACTCTTCCTGCAAATGTGCCTTCATGTCACCCTTGTCCTGGTGGATCGAGTAACAGTAGACCCCTAGAAGTTTTGTGAATATTAGCAGTGCCTTAGAAATATTTTGAAGGGGGCTTTCAGGGCTTCATATGTTTCCTCTTTGTTCAGATGGGAGAGCAGAGGCTCAGGAATGAGACAGAGGCACCTTCTGCCCTCAGCAGGAAGGCCCCTCACTTGCTCGTTGTCTCTTATTTTGCTCTGCAAAATGACAAGTTTTGTACTTGGAAGATTCCAAAACTGAAGAGGACTTGAAGCCCCACCCCCAAGCCTCTCTATTCAAATTTTGATTTCTGGGCCAGCAGCACAAGCCTCATACTGGGCTTTGTTAGAGTGCGCACTGTGGTCCTATCTGCACCCACAGAAGCTATAGGCCCTGGATCTAGGTGTGCATGTGAGAATTCCAGAGACGCTGAATATATTAAGTCCTCTGGGGCTCTCGTTCATAGGCCGGCCTACCTCACTGCAACCCCAAATGTGTGAGTGTACCCAGGAAGTAGCCGTGCGATTCTAATGTGCAGCGGACTTTAATTAGTCCGAATCTGGCCCTTTATGTACATGGCATGCCCGCAAGCCTCTGCTTGAGTTACACTGAGGATGTACACCCCAGCGCTTCAAAGCTGGCAGCTCCTGCTTACAGTTAGATGCTCCCCTTGGGTGGTAGGAAAGGTCTTTGGAGATGGTCCAGCCACCTAGGGTTCTTTGGCTGATGTCCTGGTCTCCTGCTTTGGTCCACCTCACAGGAGACTCAGTTGTTCTTGAAGGGGATCGTAGACTTAGCCCAGGTAAGCACGCATCCAGTTTCTTTCCTGCACTGTATCTTTCTTGTGCTGTGGTGTATCAGAGGTCTGTGAGCTTTCTGTTCACAGTTACTCTTTCTTAGAAAGCAGTGTTTTCATAGTCCCAGGTATCTAGAATGGCACCATCTGGAAGGAACTAACTAAAATAATGCTGGGAAGAAGTATTTTATGTGTAGTTTTCAATCAAGTGCTCTTTGTAGTTTCTTTGCCTTCAAATAGGCTGTGTTAAGTAAATGGACTTCCTAAAAAAATACTTCAGTGTCTTTGTGCTGCTGAGCCTTACCCCTCAGTCTGTCCCTCTGTCTCCCTGCTGGTATTTGTTATTGGTGTGATTATAGCTTTAGATGGTATCTTAAAACCAACTCAAAAAAAGAAAATACTTTTTCACAGTGACAGTCAGATCGAAGCAGAGGCAGGTAAACTGAGTATTCCCCACCGTGTCCTTCAGGGGATTCCTGCTTGCCTCCCCTCGCTATGTGTGCCTCCAGCTGGTGGGCTACATGCAGTTAGAGTTCTGTGGATGTGGAGAGAAGACAGCCCCTTCTGCTGAGCCAGGAAAGTTCCCTCAGATGACGAGCAGATGAATGCTCTAGAAAGTGTAGCATTTCAAAGCTGCCCAAAGCTTGCAGAATACTTTGCATTTCAGGGGACTCATCTGTTGAACAGCCATTGTGCGCCTGGTGCGTGCCCCTTCAAGACATGTGCTTTCAGTTTGGCTCTTTATTGGTTTTGTTCTTTATTCCACTCTTTCCTTTACATAGGCTCATAGGAAATCATGACTGAAATCATATTCATAAAGTGGTGTATGGTGTGAATAGAAACAAATATCCCCTTTCTTCTGAGGAAGAGACAAGTCTAAAAACAGTTAGAGGCGATTGATCATTCATCCCGCTGCTGGAGCTGCCTTTGATAGGCACGGAGGAGGAAGAACCCTGATTAAAGACCATCTCCCACTCTGCTCCATGAGGCCAGAGAAGGTTCCAGAAAGTTCAAACCATGGTCATATTCATGTGACTTCCATAAGACCCAAATTGACACTTTTGTATTCAATCATAGCTCCATTTACTCCCCCTTACACATGTGTTAGGCTGCATTAAAAAATTGGGTCTTTGAACATATTCACTTGTGCCAAGGTAGTTGTTTGCTTTGCTGGTTCCTATAGACAAAGCCTGGCTGGTTCTGCATGTGTGTGCTGCAGTTAGAAGATATGGGACTCTGTACTGGAGCACAGATTTATAGAGAATGTAGTGAGAGGGATGCCTGAATCCTGTAGGAGGCATGAAATAAATGAATATTCTTAATATTGATGTCTGTGTGTTCAGGTCTATGAAATAATAAGATAATATGGCAAGGGTAATCACTAAACTGAATTAACAACCAATGACTGGCTCATTTGGAAGCCAACAAAAACCTCACATCAAAAAATTTACAGGCTAAAGCCGGTGCAACTCTCACCCCACACATCCACAACATATACACAAATGATCAAGAGATTCATATAGATATTTTGGTCAAGAATAGATACATATATAGCAGTAGTTTCATGAAATTATAACAGAGCTGAAAAATCTTATTGTTTAAAGTTTTTAGTATATCTTTCTATTATGGTTGGACCTGGAATGTTCCCTAAGGCTCAGATGTTTAAGGTTGGTATGACACTACTTAAAGGTTGGCAGTGGAACCTTTAGGTGGTGGGGCACGGTGGAAGAAAGTTAAATCATTGGAAGTGAGCCCTTAAAGAGGATATTGGGACTCCAGCCCATTCTCTGCCCTTGTGGCTTCCCAGCTACCATGAGGTGACAGATCTCCCTCCAGATACACTACTGCTATGATGCCTTTTACCACACAGGTATTTTGTCACTGTAGCTGAACACCGACTAACTCACTTCCACATTTAGATATGCACAGACTAAATGATACGTATTATTGCATTAAAGTTGCCCACAGTATTTAGCACAATAAACACTGTAGGCTTGGATCCTCAGAACAACAAACTATCACACAGCTTAGGTGTGTGGTGGGCTATACCACCTAGGATTGTGAAGGTGCAGGGATCCTCCTGTCTCCACCTCTCCAGCACAGGGATTGCAAGTGTGTGCCACCATAACTGGCATTCTTGTGTGGATTCTAGGGGTAAAACTCAGGACTTCACGATTGCAAGACTAGAATTCTATTGCCTGAACAATCTCACAGCACCAAATGTTGATTTTAAATTCTGCATCTGACACAGATTAGATGAAACAGATAAATTTGATAATATATGATTAGTTAAATTTTTTTTTTTTTTGGTTTTTCGAGACAGGGTTTCTCTGTGTAGCTTTGCGCCTTTCCTGGATCTCGCGCTGTAGACCAGGCTGGCCTCGAACTCACAGAGATCCGCCTGCCTCTGCCTCCCGAGTGCTGGGATTAAAGGCGTGCGCCACCACCGCCCGGCATGATTAGTTAAATTTTAATTTCATATTATTTCATCTTATCCCCTCATAAACAACAAATTCCATCAAAGTACACACCTAGCTGCAACTAACTAAAACATTGCATTAACTTGAATTATTTCTGTTCATTCATTTATTTGTTTAACAGACTTCTCTTTGTTCTCTCATATACATAAGACACTCTGAAGGGCATTAGGAGTAAGACAGTAAACAAGCACTGCATAACCCAGTGTATTCCGTTTCTTTTAACACACTGTTCAACCTAAGGAAACAATTTTATGAATCAGAATTTTTTTCCTGAAAACCAAATCCTTTTTTGTAAATCCAGGCTGTTTGAAACCTAAACTTCTAATAAACAGAGACACATCCTATAATGTTCATTGTATTGTACTTCTAAAGTTAGAAAACTGATAGATGCATTTAAAAAAAAAGGTTTGCCACATGCCCCTCAAAAATAAAAGAAAGAAAGAAAAAGAAAGAAAGTCTCTACCGGGAATAGAGTTGTTTGAATCAAGATCACAATAAATTTAAACCACACACACAAAAATATAACACTTCAATTTACTTTACGACATCAGAAAAAAAATAACCTCAAATGTTATAAAATAGTACTAAAAGAGAAAAGTACAGACCAAGTTCCCATGTGGTTACAGATGCATATTGAATCCTGCAATGCGTTTGTAAATTAATACATCATGGCTAAATAGGATTCACTCCAGGAGTAGAAAAATGATCTAATGTGGGGGAATCTGACAATATAACTCATTACATCAACACATTAGAGGAAGAAAAACATTACTATGCTATCATTTGAAAAAAAGCTGAATAAATGTTCTGGATAAAATATAGTAAAAGAAAATTATTTAAATGTAGTAAATTCCACTTATTCCCCAATCATATCAAATGGCAAAATGTAAAGTCGTAATATGACATAAAGGAGGATATGTTTATCCTCAGTGTCTACTAAAAGGGTTTCAGAACTTCAGCTATTGCGATAAGACAAGAAACAAACTCGTTCCTGTAGGTGAAAACGAGGAGATAAAGCTATTTCTAATACACTTGACATATGTGTATATGAGTACAGAAGATTCTACTAAAAATTTTTAATTCATTTATTTATTGGAAAATCTTTTATTTATTCTATCACAACTGTATACATGTGTACAGTGTGTCTTGCTAATACCCCACCACTAACTTCCTGCATCTCGATTCCCCAGATATCCCACAACACATCCCCTGCCTATCTTCAAGTCCTCTCCTTTTTGTCTTTTGTAATCCTTTGGGTCCATTAGCACAGCCCATTTGGATGCTGACTGGACTTGTTGACTTCATTTTGTGCAGGTGAACACAATTGTCCAATGAGAACTCCATGCTCAGAAGACAGCCTCTCACAACGTTCTTCCCCATCTTCTAACTCTTACATTCTTTCTGCCCCTGCCTCTGAGATGTGCTCTAAGCTTTGTGGTGGTGTGGGAGGGTGATAGAGATGTCCAATTTAGGGCTGAACACTCACTCTTACTTACTCTCTGCACTTTGAACAGTTACGGGTATCTACACTAACTGCTGCCCTCTGCAAAACGACTTCTCTGACCAAAGTTGAGAGCATCAATGATCTATAGGTATAAACATAATATTTAGAAGACAGTTTAATAAGATGGCCATTTAGCAAAATAGAAATATTAGACTCTCCCTTAGGACCTATAACCTAAGCCATGGGTTTTCAACCAGGTTTGCAGGACCAAGTATAAATTTCCTGCTTTGGCACAGATCTCGAGGCCCACAGGAGGTGAGTAGTTAAACTCTAACCTTCATACCACTACTGTACCAGCCAGTACTTCTTTCTTGACGACTCAATATTGCAACATTCAGGGTTCACTTCTGGGCAAGACCTTTGATAACTTTTCTCCCCCAGTGTCCTACTGTTGTAGAATATTATTTTAAGGTGTGTTACTTTTCTTTATGTTGCATTTGTTTAACTCCCTGAAACTGTGTTACTGTGCCTGTGTAAAATACCTGATTAGTCTAATAAAGAGCCAACAGCCAAGAACGAGGCAGGAGAAATGATAGGTGGGGCTGGCAGCCAGAGAGAATAAATAGAAGGAGAAACCTGGGAGGAAAGAAGAAGGAACAGGAGAACAAGGAGAGGAGGGTGCTGGGGCCGGCCACCCAGCCACCCAGCCGGCTGGAGTCAGAATGCAAGTAAGATGTACAGAAGTAAGAAAAGGGAAGAGCCCAGGGGCAAAAGGTAGATGGGATAATTTAAGAAAAGCTGGCAAAAAACAGGCCAAGCTAAAGCCGGACATTTATAATTAAGAATAAGCCTCCATATGTGATTTATTTGGGAGCTGGGTGGTGGGCTCCCAAAAGACAAAAGAGCCAAAAGAGTTGGGCCCCCCAAAAGAGCAAAAGCAGCCTACATCAGCACCTTCTGGCATGACGAAAGCTGGCCAGCAGAAAGGAAATTTGGGGGTCAGTCCCAGCTTGATTTCTTTATGACTCTGAAACAAAATACATTGTTTCTTCAGCAATGAAGTTTTACCATCTCACTGGAGAACAGAGAATAATGTCACTGGCCTGTGTTTTTTTCATGGCCTCTGGGGCCTCACTGACCAATAACGCATAGGGAATTATCCCACACCTGGAACCAGATTTTCATTTAATAACCCATTTCTTCTGAGGGCAAGAATTGCTCACCTGTGCATGGTACCTGTGTTCAAATGCCTTCCGAGACTCTTTAAATCCACATAATTTAGTTAAATGACTGAATAAAAGACACATCATCAAAATTCAGTAGCTTCAAAATTGGTAGTCTTTTGTCAACCTAACACAAGCTAGAGTTATCTGGGAAGAGGAACCCTAACCGAGAAAATGACCCCATCAGACTGTCCTGTAGGCAAGTCTGTAGGACATTTTCTTTATTTACAATTAATGTAGATAGGCCCAGCTCATTGTGGGCAGGGCCACTTCTGGACTGGCAGTCCTGGGTTCTATAAAAAGGAAAGCTGAGCAAGCCATGGAGAACAAGCCAGTAAATATCACAGTCTTTGCTTAGGTTATTTCTTCCAGAGTCCTGCTTTGCTTTCCTGCCTTCATTTCTTCCTTCACAGAAAGACTGAAAACTGTGAGGTGTTTGTTTGTCTGTTTTGTTTTAACTCTTCTGGCTCTTTACTGTTGTGGGATGTTCTGTATGCTAAACGTGTTGCTCTGATTGGTTAATAAATAAAACACTGATTGGCCAGTAGCCAGGCAGGAAGTATAGGCGGGACAAGGGGAGAGGAGAATTCTGGGAAGTGGAAGGCTGAGTCAGAGAGTCGCTGCCAGCCGCCACCATGACATGAAAGATGTAAGGTACCGGTAAGCCACAAGCCATGTGGCAACTTATAGACTAATAGATATGGGTTAATTTAAGATATAAGAACTAGATAACAAGAAACCTGCCACACCATACAATTTGTAAGCAATATAAGTCTCCATATGTTTACTCGGTTGGGTCTGAGCAACTGCAGGACTGGCGGGTGGGCCAGGCAGGACTGGAGAAAACTCCAGCTACACTTTATTCTTTGGGAGCCCACCACCCAGATCCCAAATTAACACACAGAGAGAGAGACGTATTCTTTCTTATGAATGTCCAGCCTTAGCTCAACTTGTTTCTAGCCAGCTTTTTTTTAATTGTAATTCAATTCAGTATTCCAATGATGCTTTTGCTGGGACTGGAGCATATGTACAAAACTATTTTAAAGCTTTTATATAGTAATATCTGAGAATAAAAAGAA
Source organism: Peromyscus californicus insignis (assembly GCF_007827085.1). NCBI lineage: Eukaryota > Metazoa > Chordata > Mammalia > Rodentia > Cricetidae > Peromyscus > Peromyscus californicus. Next base: position 1,492,116 of record NW_026294562.1, read on the forward strand.
GAGGTTTGCAAAAGGAAAGTATTTGGGAGGTCTCCTGCAAAACTGTAAAATTCTACTAATATGCATATATATACACCTATAAATAATACTAAATAACACTATTATCTAAACAATATGCCTTTCAGGGGAAAATGGAACAATAAATTAATAGCAAGACAGATCCAGAAATAGATTGCAGCTTATATGGGGACAAAAATACATGTATAATGGATGCTTGAGTGTGGTGTCAAGAGGGTGACTTAACACTAAATCAAGGGGAAACTGGCTATTTGGGTTATTGAACAGAATGCCGAACTTCAACCCCTACACCGACTAACCACTAAGCCATCTCTCACTCCCATCTAGAAACTTTAATTTTAATTGTTCTGAAATAGTTTAAGATCCACAAGAAGTGAAAAGAAAAAAAGAAAAACAGTCCAGAGCATCCCTGGGTAATTTTCATCCTGTTTCCCAAGATGGTTAATCTTGATTGCTAACTTGGTTAGACTGAAATTCAGAAAGCACTGCTCTCCAGGTGTCTTTGGTAGTGTTTCCAGAGATGGTTAGAGCTTAAGAAATCTGACCCAACCCCTTGATGGATTCACAATATGATGGCATTGTTGGGGGTGGAGAAAGGCAGGCAGTAGGACCCTTGAGGGAAGTAGGTCACTCAAGATGTGTCCTTGGGGGCTGTATCTTACCCTGGCTCTTTTCAGTACCTCCTTTTCCCTGCCTCCTATACACCAGGAAGTAAGGAACAGCTTCTGTGACAAGCTTCTCCCACTATGATGGTTAGCCCCAGTGCATGGGCCAACAAACCATGGCCTGAGCCCTCTGAAGTGGGAGCTAAAATTTTTCCTCCTTTGCTTTTTTTTTCTTTCATCTATTTGCTCACAACAGCACAAAAACCTAATACATCCCAATGTATTAAATATTCCATAACCACAGCATACTTGTCAAAATGTGATGTTGGTTGGTACCCATCTGCTTGTTGATCCAGGCACCAGCCACTCAGATATCACCTGCACTGCTGATCTGGGCCTGACTCTAACCTTCGTTAGCCATGAACAGCTCTGGAAGATTCTTGATGGTCTCTCTACTGTGGCTTACTCTTTCATAGTGTGAACTTTAACCATGGTACCTCCATGGCAGGGCTTTGATGGGAAGCTAATGACGTTAGTAACCCTCTGAGGCAGATTAAGTGGGAGGCTGGCTGCAATACTGCCTGCCATGACTTACCTTCTTTGATCCACAAACCCTGCTATGAGATTTTGTTATTCTCGCCATCTAAAGATGGAGTGTGGTTTCTCCTCCTTGGACTTAGTCTGATTATGTGAGACTTGCTTTGGCGGATGGAACATGACTGTCTTATTCTGTTGCTGCGACAAAACACCAGGGACAAAGAGCAAGTCGGGGAGGAAAGGGTGCATTTGCCTTACACTTCAGCATTGCTGTTCATCACTGAAGGAAGTCAGAACAGGAGCTCAAAACAGGGCAGGATCACTGACGCAGGAGCTGATGCAGAGGCCATGGAGGGGAGCTGCTTACTGGCTTGTCTCATGGCTTACTCAGTCCACCTTCTTATAGAATCCAGAACCAGCAGCCCAGGGATGGCACCACCCACCATGGGCTGGGCCTCCCCCATTGATCACTAAATGAGAAAATGCCTTACAGCTGGATCTCAATGAGGCATTTCCTCAGCTAAGGCTGCTTCCTCTGATGACTCTAGCTTGTGTCAACTTGACACACAAAACCACCTAGTACAGTGATATAGGTAGTGATGGGCCAGTCTGAGGACTGAACCTCAGGCCTGTTTTCTCAGTATTCTGTTTACAAGAATACAGCTTCCAACATATGACTAAGCCCAGGCTGGACGGCATCAGGAGACAAGACGCATGGCTAAAGTCACTTCTTAACCTCAGCCTCCAAACCCTGGAGAAAAATCTTGCCGCTGTCCTCTTCGGAGTGTTACAGTTGTTTGGAAAGCTAGGAAGAAGGCAACCGAATGTTCCTGAGAGGAAAAAAAAGAATGAAAATCTTGGGAGGTCTCAATAATTGTCCTAAGTAATGTATTATACCAACTTGTCACTTTTCTCCCTCTCAGGTGAAGGCTGTGGTGAGCTGTGGGTCACCATGCTATAGTGTACACATCAACATACTAGTCTACGTAAGTAGCAGAATCCCATCAGTCACTCTGGGGAAGAAACGTTAACGTCCTCAAGAAAGAAAGAAAAAAACAAGTGGGGGAGGGGCAACGTTTGCGAGGGGATCTACATGAACTGAAATTACTGTTTCCGTGTTGATGAAAATTCATTGTTTTTTAATACTGTCATGAGCCAAATGTCATCATAGCCAAGATGTTCATTTTATGAATTTTATATTCATCTTTTGATAATTCAATAATGTGGTCATGTTTCTGACCATCTCAAAAACTCAGAAATGTCACCCTCAATGTGCCATATAGGCTTGAATTCCAGAGGAGGAACCAGAAAGGAAAAGCTAGCCTGATAGGTAGGGAATCCTTCACCCATGTGACAGAAACTGCCATTCCTCGGAGCAGAGATGGCTGGTGGTTTACCCAATGCTTGCCTTCCTCCTTTTGACGCAGATAGAACTGCGTCCAGTTCTATCTAGAAGATATCTAGATATCTAGAAGAGTCCAGCCTCTTCTAAAGCCGAGGACGAAGGAGCCAAGTTCTGCTAGTGACGTACAGGCACATGATTAGGTCGGGGCTTTGTGCTTCTTCATCCTTTCTTCTAGGGATGCAAATGTGGCAGTCAGCCATGCTGCAGCTGGTCTGCAGTGATGCTCATAAGACCGTCTTAGCCCTCAGCCTGATTTCCTTCACTTTCTTTTTTGACTTTTTTTATTTTATAATTTAATTTAATTTTACATATCAGCCACGGATTCCCCTGTCCTCCCTCCTCCCCTCCCCTGCCCTCCCCCCAACCCACCCCCCATTCCCATCTCCCCCAGGGCAAGGACTCCCCTGGGGATTCAGCTCAGCCTGGTAGATTCAGTCCAGACAGGTCCAGTCCCCTCCTCCCTTCACCCAGGCTGAGCAAAGTGTCCCTGCATAGGCCCCAGGCTCCAAACAGCCAGCTTAAGCACTAAGGACAGGTCCCAGTTCCACTGCCTGGGGGCCTCCCAAACAGTTCAAGCTAATCAACTCTCACTTATCCAGAGGGCCTGATCCAGTTGGGGGCTCCTCACTATTGGTTCACAGTTCATGTGTTTCCACTAGTTTGGCTATTTGTCCCTGTGCTTTTTCCAATCTTGGTCTCTCACTCATACAATCCCTCCTCTTTCTCGCTGATTGGACTCCCGGAGCTCCACCCGGGGCCTGGCTGTGGATCTCTGCATCCGCTTCCATCAGTCATTGGATGAGAGTTCTATCACGACAGTTAGGGTGTTTGGCCATCCGATCACCAGAGTAGGTCAGTTCGGGCTTTCTCTCTGCCAGTAGTCTATTGTGGAGGTATCTTTGTGGATTTCTGGGGACCTCTCTAGCACTTTGCTTTTTCCTATTCCCATGGGGTCTTCATTTATCATGGTCTCTCTTTCCTTGTTCTCCCACTCTGTTCCTGATCCAGCTGGGATCTCCCACTCCCCTAAGCTCTCTTTCCCTCGACCCTTGCCCTTTATTACCCCCCCCCCACATCCAGTTTGTTCATGTAGATCATTCTCCGTCGTTGGGCGATCCCCGTGTCTTTCTTAGGGTCCTCTTTCCTAGGTAGCCTCCCTGGAGTTGTGAGTAGTGGAGCAAGGGGAACTCTCCTCCACTGTTGGTGGGAATGCAAGCTTGTACAGCCACTTTGGAAATCAATATGGCGCTTTCTTAGAAAATTGGGAATCAATCCCCCCAAGACCCAGCCATACCACCACTCTTGGACATATTCCCAAGGAATGCTCAATCATACCACAAGGGCACATGCTCAACTATGTTCATAGCAGCATTATTTGTAATAGCCAGAACCTGGAAACAACCTAGATGCCCTTCAACTGAAGAATGGATAAATAAAATGTGGTACATATACACAATGGAGTACTACTCAGCAGAGAAAAGCAATGACATCATGAGGTTTGCAGGCAAATGGGTAGATCTAGAAAAAAATCATCCTGAGTAACCCAGACTCAGAAAGACAAACATGGTATGTACTCACTCATAGGTGGATACTAGATAATTTCCTTCACTTAATAGTTGAGCAAGGGCTCTAACTTTCTTGCTCTTTCAGTTCCTTATCCCTAAAGTCTACATAACAATGTAGACTCATCACAGGTGAGGTCCTGCACATAAAGGACCTCAGGCAATACTGGCTACCACAAAAGTCTGGTGACAAATAGATCTTTTTTGCAGAAGGGTTTGGAGTAGACTAGATAAGTAGTCTTAGTGACAGCTGCAGTGACATTTGTGGTAATAAAGTGAGCTGAGGGCTAGCATAGGAAGTACTTTAAATGCTATTATAAGGTCTTTTGAGTTCTAATGTACGTAAATAATTTATTTGGATAATCTAAGGGGGGATAGTAGCATGAGCCCATCCAAGTACTATCAGACAGACAATGTTGGATAGATTCAGAGCTGGAGATGAAATTAATGATATCAGAGAGACAATATTGTTGTTTGCTCATAAATTAACTCAGTATTCTCAGAAATAGCAATGAAAGGGTTTGATAGGGTGAGAGGTTGTTTCCTGCATGATGTCTGCCCTATGGGGGCTGATGGAACCCTTGGCAAAGTGGGAACTTTGGATTTTTCCCTGCTGTCCCTGTGCTTATACTCTGGCTTGGTATACTCTACAACTCCCTCCAGTGGACTTTCCTGTATCTTCTTCAGTTTACTATCGGTTACAGTGGTTGGTTAGTTTGTTTTCAACTATCAGTGCCTATGGGCATCTCCTGAAACATTCCAAATCTCTTGAGTGCAGCAACTGCAGCTGTACCAGACGTCCAATTACTTGCCCTTTTGGCATTAGTGAAAGAAAGCATTCTTCTAAAGTGGTCTTTGGCTTGGAACTGTAATTCGCTTCCAATTTTGAAGTTGCTCTGGGTTCTACCTTTGAGGAAATGGTGTGTTAGATTGCTAGGGAAATGTTCTAGACAAGGCTATATGGTATTAACAGTACATAAAAGCCACTATTGAGTGTGAGTTGCCTCCCCCCATTTTGATATAATCAGAAATCCAAAGTTATAATTATTGTTCATTAAAAACTGCCCCAGCTGTTTAAAAACCTAATGAAGGATTTGAGCAAAATGTCAAGTATGGACTCTGTTGTTACAAATTCATGGGTCCCCAGACGTTTGCGTTGGAGAAATTTTCAGCCACTGAGCTGTCATAGGCTCAATTTTCTCTGCTGTTCTGTAAAGAAAACCCTGCCTAATGTCAGAGTGAACCAACTAGTTGTCATCTGGAAGTTCACGTCCGTGCTGCGTTTCCAGGACTGACACTGACCAGCTGGGAGTGACTTCTTGGAATTTGTACACTGAGACTGTGAAAGCTGTGGTCTGGGGGTGAGGATGTAGCTCAGCTGGGGCTTGGCTTGCAAGCATGAGGACCTGAGTTCAATCCCCAGAATCCATGTTTTTAAGTAAAAATAGTAATAATAATAATAATACAGGCATGGTGGTGTATGGCTGTGGTTGCAATGTTAGTGAGAGTGAGGTGGAGATGGGTGGGTCCCTGGGGCTTGGTAGCCAGCCTGGCCTGTTTGGTGAGTTTCAGATCAAGGAGAGATCCTGTCTCAAAAAACAAGGTAAGCAGTGACTGAGAAACACTAGCCAATGTCTCTGACCTCTACATACATGAGTAAACACACACACACACACACACACACACACACACACACACACACACACATGGTGAGAAGAAAGAGAAGACAAGCAAGAAGTGGGTTTTTAACCATTTAAAAACTTGTGATATCTGCATCCTAATTGTCAATTAAATCAAACCTCTTGGAGTGTTGTAGGAAGTTTTCAAGGCTCAAGTCGGTTTTAAAGAGTGGCTTATGTGGGAACCACTGACCCAGCACCACCTGCCCTCTTCTTCACACATCATTCAGCAATGCATTTCTTGACATGAACTGGCAGCATCATATCAGGGAAACTCTCCATGTGATCTCAGAACAGCATAATGAGTTTCATAGACATAAGCTGATTTTCCATTTAAAGCGTTGGCTTTTCTTCTGAAATTAATTTTTTACTATTTCCTTCTATCATATTTTAGAATGTCCTTTCTCTTATGAAATAAGGCATAAACACCATTCATTACAAAATAAAGCAACAAATCTGATTTGCTCCCCGAATTTGGAGAGTGTGTATGGCAGGTAGACAGAGTCTCATGCAGCCTGGACTGGCCTCTAACTTGTAGATGAGGTTGCCTTTGAACTTCTGATCCTCCTGTGTCTACCCACAAAGGGCTGGGATTATAGGCTGTGCCACTACACCTGCCTGATGTAGTGCTGGGTGGAGAGCAAATCTAACGCCTCATGCATGCTAAACAAGCACTGAACTACATCCCCAGCCCCCAAAACGTATTTTTAAAGACAGGATTATGCTAGCTGTTAAGTCCTGGGTGGGAGAGGAGACCCCATATATTGAAACGAAGGGGTCAATTTCACAGAGGAGTGTTCTTTAAAGCCTGACCTTAATGTCTAGTGGGCATCTCCCTAAAGTCCAACCCTACCCCACTTGACCCACTCACTGCCTCATAGACCAACTCTAGAGAGCTGCAACCAAGGACCCACCCCTTCCCATCCTGCTGTCCAGTGCTGACAACAGCCCCCTCTACATTCAGTGGAACTGGAGGAGTCCCACACAGCTCCACTTTGGGTGCACCTGCAGCCTGCTGGACAGCCCACTGGCCTCCAAAGGTTCTTAGCCAAATGAGGCTATCTTTCATTAGCTATCTATCACAAGGCCTCCACCAGGCTGCAGGATATGAGGGCCATTTAATTAGGCCCTGCACCACTCTCTGGTGTGAAAAGGCTCTCAAACGCTTTGATTCCCCACTGCTTCTCAGCAGGAAGTTGTTGGCGATAATTGACATAGGATTTCCTTGTTAACCAGCAGCAGACATGCCGGATTAAAGCGACAGAGATCTCAAGAAGAAAGTGGAAGAGATAAGGAGCTTGGGAAGACCTCTGCTTATTTGGCACTAGAGGACTGGAGGAAACAGCAATAACCCACTCAAGTGGTGACTCCGGAGTGGAAGGGCGTCCCCTTATCAGACCCATTTCAGCTTGGCTGATCAAAGATTGACTCCCCGTAAAATCACATAGGCCTGGGGTTTGTTAGTTTATTAAGCGGCAGGTTTGGGGAATTATCACAGGTTTAAAGATGGATTGCAGTTTATGTGAAGGGGGAGAGGATTATCGGGTTTTCATCTTAACAATTATAAAATATCACAGCTGAAAGCTTACTTGCAAATGACATAATTTTCCACCGCCAACTAGACAGGTCATTGTGAGGCTGTGTGTAGGCGTCCTCCAGGAGGGAAGAAATTAACTCTGGGGAAGACGGGCGACCGGAGGCCTCCAAGCACCTTGTTCCCATTCGGGAGCCCGTGCGATCTCATTTGCCCTGCGCGAGTCTATAGGTAATTATATTTAATTTCTTACTGGGGCTGTTTAGATCAACTTGCATTAAAAAGAGAGGTAGGAGCCACACAACCCACTGAGATGATTCTTATAACGAAGTTGTGACAAATGATAGGGAAATACAGCCTCATGCATGGAGGAAAATAAATGTCTACTTTGGAGTAGAGACAATTACTGGTGTCACTTAATCACTCAACCTTACAAGAGCACATGTGGCATTAATATAGGTCTGGGAGCTGTAAAGGCATGTTATGGACCTTTCTTTTGACAACTACATACAGGTCCTGCCTGGAGCAGTGGGGCCAGGAGACACACTTGTAGTGGTGCCCTTGACCGTGGGCCCATGTTTCAGATAAAAGTGGGATCACAGCAGATTGCATTATCTGCCAGCTTTTTAAAATGGCATTTATTGGCTTGGGATTTTAAGTTATCCAAGAAATAGGTATTTGTGGTAGAGAATTTCAGAAATACAGCAAAACATGAAGAGTGACTAAAAAGACTATTCCCTCTTCCCAGCAGTAAACACTGATAAAGGCCTTGAGGTCTATGTGATTTCTTATAAAAATCGAGCTTGTTCCTTACATTAAAAAATGCATAGTTTACTCAATATGCTGTATTTTCCTCTATCTACCAAATATCATTTGAAGGTCTTATTTGGGTTTGTGGTATCATGTATAATAACATAATTTATTTAGCTAGCACTGAATGGTTCAGGGTTTTGTTACACTGTTCAAAGCTGAAATGACCAGGTCTGAATATCACTATCTGTATTTGTGTTTTTCTGCCTCCTTGGCAGAGTTAGAATTAAAAGCAGAATTTTTGGCTCAAAGACCATGGGTATGATAGTGACACTCACGTTTGCATCTTTTCAACTGAGCTTACAAATCATTTCTTACTTTGAAATCAGAATTTTCTTCCAACTTAAAATGAGAGCAGACGAAACCAGTTCCTTCATCAAGGGAGGGGCCCAGGCTCTGTCTACCTCAGTTCATCTCTCTGGGTCTGAACTGATCTTTTCCAGCTAAGTACTAAGACCATGATAATAATCAGTGCTCAATAATCCAAGTTCATAAGGCCAGAGTCTGAAGATAATCACACCAGCCCTGGGGACTTAAATACATCTTGCATTCAAGAAATTCAGGTCCATTATGAAGTCTGAGTGCAAACAGGGCTGGTTCAAACTCACAAACTGAAAGTGACCCAGGGAGAGGGAGGAGAGGAAGTTCTTTGAATCAAGCCTTAAAAGGGGTGGGGGCGTAACTAAACAAAGTAACCCCAGACCCGACCTATCAGAAGGAAGTCCTTATTGTCGTTGGTACATCTTCTTGGTGTCTTTCTAATCACTCTTCAGCAAGTGGGAGTGTTCCAAAAAGTCCAAACCTCCTCTGTTGAGGTGTGCTCAGTGTCTCTAGGTATGAATGATGCTGCTCAGGACTGAAAGAAATTGTCTGCAGAGATCAGAGATTTTGTTTATTTGTTTTTCTTGTAAATTGGGTATGGTGGAACAATCCTGTAACCCCAGCAGCTGAAAGTGGAGATAGGAATCCAAAATTCAGTCATTCTTATCAACTTAAGGAGTTCACAGTTCGCCTGAGCTGTGTAAATTTCCCTTCTCAAAAAAAAAAAAAAAAAAAAAAAAGGTTAAATTGAAAAATTCAAACGGTTTTTGCTACTAAAAGATTTTTTTCCTGCATATTTTACTTGTGAAGAGGATGTGGGAAAACTGGCCTTAATTCATAGCTCTATGAAATTAATATATATTTGTGAAAAAGTATTCTTTATTTATCTAGGAAAACAGTTCTGTACACTATATATATTACCAACGAAAATGCTACTCATGGTTCTTATTTGTTCTATGGAATTATTTTTAAAGCAACTGTCTGCTAAAGTATGGTCAGCAATATTTAACTTTGTTATTCTGAAGTCTGTATTCTTCCACCTACAAAGTTGAGACCTGGCCACCTAACCACTCAGCTTGGAGACTAGAGCCCACTGTGTTTGCCGCTCACAGTGAACCTGAACACAAACCATCATGAGCCTGGCACCAGTTAACCCCTTCTCAGCTGGCAGAAAACAACTAGCATGGATTTTTTTTTTCTTTCTTTTTTTTCTTCTTAAGTTTTCTGGCTCTTTTTAGTTTGGTGAGTCCCTTATGATATTATAAGACAAAAGCAATGAAGTCTTTATACACAGTGCAGACTCAAAGGCTGATGACATTTGTGCCATGTTTCTATACGGTAACCTTGACTTCAACACTTTGATCCCTCTAAAGGGCTGAAAAAGAACCAGTGTCTTATCCCTGGCCCTACTGATTGGGTGACTTGGAATCATCTCAGCAGCCAATTTGCTCAGACAAACATCTGTCCAGGGAGACAGGCAAATGAAGGAGGATCACAGACATCACTCGTCCATCTGTGCTGAACCGGGTCTTGGAAAGGACAAGCTGGGACCTCCACCTGTGCTGAGGCAGGCCTTGGAAAGGACAGCACCAGACGCCTTCGATCCCTTGGACCCTTTGTAATTCAGGGTGCTGAAATCAGAGACAAGTGAATCTGATTTTAATTATTTTCTCATCTCAATCTTGAGAAATTCCCAGCCAAGATCTGGGAAAACAACATGATGCCCTCGATGCTAGTAACACTATCCAACCCGGAATTCCAGCTTTCACAGCGCCTTGGAGATGCATGAGAGACAAACGTCTAAGCCGGAGTTTAAAGCTGTATGTGCAGTTCGCATCACAGAGGTAGCCAGGGGGCTCTGTGTAAATGTCAGTGGCGGAAGAAGAACTCAGACTTTCAATTCCACACACAAGAGAACCTCAATTCTCAAAACCCTTAGCTCTTTCCTTTTGGAGTCAAACAAAACAAGATTTGTTTTAAAGATCTTTCCCTCAAGAGAGCCTTAGGATTGCTTTTTAAGCTGTGTATTTTTATCCACAAGGGAAGGGACATTTTATAATACATGGTGTGGTCTGTGGTCTCAGTGTACAGTCAATATAATATATGTAGCATACAGTATGTAAGATATATAATATAATTCTGTGTTAAAGTAGCATTATTTAGAAAGAACAAAGATGTGAATTTGTGCATTGGCGTTTTGTTAGACTGTTATTCCCCCCTCACCCAAATCCTTCTGTAGCAGACAGATATTCTGCTAGAAGGTTTTTCTGCAGGCCGCTATGACACTTCTAGGAGAAGGAGCCAGGAGAAGAACATGTTCATAGGCAAGCCAATTTTCTTAGCACCCATAATGGAAGGGGCCCATAAAGGGAGAAAAAAACAGACATAAGGCACAGGGCTGTACTTACGGAAGGCAGGCCTAAGAGAATCAGAAGGTCAAGATTATCCTCGATTACATAGCCAGTTTGAGGCCAGTCTGGGCTACATGAGACTCAGGCACACACACAAAAAATGGGTACAGATTTGGGAATATATTGGCTTCTGGCTCAGGAACTGGAGGTGGGACCCCAGCACTGCCACTTCTAATACACATATTTGGGTGCCTGACACTTGTGTGAATTATCTAGTCCTGGATGATGCCCATCTGTACATTAACAATCATTGTACTTTATTTACTGGTTGCTGCAAGGATTAAAAGATGCATACTACATAGTCAGGAGCTAACAGTCAATAGGAGCCCAGTCATTACGAGCATCCTCAGTGCTGTAACAGCCTAGAAAAGCATTAGAGAATTACAAGACTTTAGAGCAAGAAGTTTCCTTCAGTAATGTTAACCTCACCACTCAAAGGTTTTCTAGGACTGTCCAGTGGTTTCTAAGTGCCTGCATCCCAGAGCTGATGGGTCATCTGCCTTCCTCCTGCGAGGTTACGCTTTCCCTTCCCTGAGATCATAGATATATACGTTAACTTTTTCTGTTCTTTTGAAATTTCATATATGTGCTAAAGTTTTCCCTTGTTTATAGAATGAAGACAATTAGCTTCCACAGAAGGACATTAGCAAGTCTACTAGAAATCCTATATAGAGTGCTCCCTCCCCCAATTTTTAAAAAATAATTTTATTGCATCAGAATGTCTAAAACTCACTGCACAACACTCATTAGCTTTCTTAGCAAATTCAAAAGTCAGCTTCAGCCTATAAAGTGTATGCGTATATGAATGTGGTGGAGGGTCTGTGTTCATTTTTCTGTGCCAACTAGGGTTATGCAATGCCTGTTTGAGTAAAAGACTTTAAGTGATGCATCTGCTTTTCTGTCTTAGATGGAACAGACATATCTCCCATGCTCTGGGTTTTCTTAAATAGTCAGAAGTCTTGATGATAAAGACAAGCAACCACCTAATAGAGAAGTAACTCCAAGACAGAGTGCTGTGGCTGCCTGATGTCGCCTTCCTGACAACCTATAAAAGCACCATATTGATGAAGTGAACGAGACCTTCTCTGGTCATTTTCAACTAGGAACTAATAACTCCCACTATGCTATCAGGCATGCAATAACCTCCATGAAAACTTGGTTCATCCCATAAATCACTCAGGAATTTTTCTATTTCTTTCACAGGACACATTGCACATCTGCTCAATGAAAGGAGGAAAGAGGCAATATTTCTTTGATCAGGATCTCTCTCTCTCTCTGTGTGTCTCTCTTTTAATATTCTTGTATCTATCCCCTGGGATGCTATCTTTTCAAGTGGGTGCAGAGAGTCCATCACTTTCTAATGAATGCAGAGAATTTATGAATTTGAGCTATAAAACCAAATATGAGGGATTTTAGTTCATCTCAATCTATATTTTACATTGTCATGAGAAAATAAAGCGGGCCACAAAGCCGTATTGTGCCCTGTTCACTAAATCTCCTGATCTCTCCTGACCCCTCAATGTGTTCCATTTGTGGCCACATATGGAAGAGGGTTACAAACAGATGATTGCTTTGTGTTTTCCCTCAAATATGTCAAATGCATAGCATGCTTTTCAGACCATCTTGGTTGTGGACAGGGAGAGCTTGGCCAATGCAGCAGACATCAACCTCAGCTAATGTTGTCATACATTAACATCTTACTGATTCCGTTACTACTTGCTAGGTACTGAAAGCACTTTGAAATTTGTAAGGTGGACTTGGTTGTCATCCTGTGTCCTGAGGAGGTTTAAAGCCTTAGGTTAGCTCCCTGAGTTAGAAGGAATTATGAGGAGAAGATGTCTTTTCTGTGTGTGAAATGAAAGAGGCTGTGTAGACAGCAAGGGAAGCTGGGAGCTTTTGGTCAGTGAGGAATGAGCCCGCAGTTCTTCCAGGCTGCTTCTGCCAGCTCCCACTGGTATGGAGAGGATAACAGTAGAGAAGGCACAGTTTGGTCCAGTAGACCCATATTTGAGTTCCCAGCACTGAAATTCCAGAGACTGTGGGAGACATTCATCATTCAAACCACCATACCATCTGGCAGTGCCATGGCAGGGCAATTCTATCGACCTGGAACCTCTCATTTGGGGAAACACCACTGACCTGGTGGAAGGCCACAAGACATCCAACAAGTTAAAGAACCGGTTCATGCCTTGCCTGCTACAACGTAGGTGCCCCTGAAAGTGGTAACTGCTTTTCCAGCTTAGGTTCAAAGCCCTGTCTTGCAACCTGCCAATTGTGTGAGCCCAAGCATGACACTTAACCTCTCTGCTCTTCAGCATGCTAACTGTAAAAGAACATTATCAAATATTCCTCAGAAGATTGCTATGAGGGGACCTTCGGAAGTGAAACATGGAGGATGGGAGCAGGCACACAGTGGGTGTTACATAATGTTACTTTTATAAAAATCTGATACTGGGATTTCACCTTAGCTGCTGCTGTTCTGGTTCTTGGTTCTTCCTAGTGGGCTTATATTTCTTCCCCTGGAACACAAGAGGATTGGGCGAGCCACATGCCTGTCCCTTCTTGTCTAAAGCCACTGAAACTTCCTTGGAAATAAAATTTACACGAGCCTTTACCCTCTCTGAATTACCAGGCAATGAAAGAATAGTTTCCAAATTTGCTTTTTCAACCACTGCTTTCGCCCACAAAAGAGCAGTGATTAGCATGTTTTAAATTTGGCTATGAAGCATATATTTTTAATATATGGTTTTAGTTCAACATAGTCATAGATTTTCAAAAACGTTATAAAGAGTATAGACTTCTTGTTCCCTGTACTGAGTTTCAGTGTCCACTCATGCTACCATCTCGTGTCACCATGGCACACTTGTTTAAACCAAGAACCCAATTGATAATGCAGATTGAACATTCCTAATCAGAAAGTCTAAAATGTCCCAAGAGCAATGACCTGTATTAATGCTAATACAACCTCATATTTTATTTAGATTCCACCAGGTTTTTCATTAATTTATTATTCTGATACACGAGACTGTACATATTCTTTTACTCTACCTTTCAGCCCATTGATCTTGCCCTGTTTCTTTCTTTCTATCTATATGTCTGTCTGTCTATCTATCAATCTCCACCTCCCCTTCTTCCTCTCTCTGTCTCTCAGTTGTGCTTAGCTTTACTCTGCTTGCTTCTGGCCCAAGTCTAACTGCATGGAACATTGCCTAAAAGGGCTGTAAAACTCTGTTTGGGGACTCATTATTAAATGAAAAATTTTGGCTTGTGGAATTTAAATATTTAAATAAACAAATTTAGAAGGACCAGGCTAGACTGGGTTTAGAAGTCTTCAAGTTCCTTATATAATTACCTTTAAATTATAATGCTTGGGCTTCGGGAGATGGTTCAATCAGTAAAAAGCCAAGCCAGCCAGAGGACCTGGGCCAAGTTCTCATCCCCCATATTTATTTTTAAGATCTGAGCCTAGCAGTGTGCACCTGTAATCCCAGACTAAGGAAATAGAGACAGGAGGATCCCTGGGACTCATTAGCCAGCCAGCCTAGCCAAATTGGTGGCTCACACTGCCTCATAGGGTCCCTGTAGCCTATAGAGAAAGTGCTGTTCAGGGGTTTCATTGACAGATATAACCTGTCTCAAAAAATAAGATGGAGAGCGATTGACTAAGATGCCCAACATGGATCACACACACTTGTGTGCATACACACAAAAACATACACACTCATACAGACACAAAGTGATGTTCAGAGATAATTATTTTTTTCTACTATGAAGATACATTTAATAAAAACACCACAGTAATTTTCATGCTAAGCATCGTATAACATCATGTATAACTTAGACCTCGGACTCCAGCCTGATAAAGAAGGTCTACCCAAGGAGCCACACTTAAAGGAGAAGTTCCTCATGGACAAAAGAAATGATAGGTTTTTCTTTAATGGATAAATATTTAAAATCTCTCCAATCGAACTAATGTCAAAGAAAGATACATTTTATCCCATCAAGTTCGGTTTTACTAGCCTTGCTTGCCTTCAGTGGATTTGCCTGTAGTGTGAGACCAAGGGTGTTTTCTGAAATTTAAGCATTTTCAATAAGAACTTGATATGACCCAGCTGAGCTGTAAAACACCTGTCAGGCCTGTCCCCCAGCACCGGGATGACAAAGGAAGTCTGCGAAACACAGAGGGCCTTGAATGAGCCCAGTAGAACACACCTTTGCGGGGGCCCTTGGGGACTCTGGGCTAATGAATTGAAAGCGTGATTTATAATTAGGGCAGTGTTAGAGCTGAGTGGGTGTTTCCAGATTGACTGAATGTGTGCCTAAACCAAGTTGAAAAGGGCCTATAATGCTAATTACATGGGGTTTTTTCTCTCCCCTTCTAAGAAAATCTGTTTTCTATGGACAAAGGGAAGAGGTGGGGAGGTGGGAAACTGCTATTTATTAGGAACCTACTATGTGTTTGAGCACCTAACATGTATTGCCATACGTGAGCATCACAGAACCTGTGTGAAGATAGTCAATTCCAACCTGGCGGGCATTCAAAACTGACATTTCTAGATTTCTCTGAGGAAAATGGGGTCATTTTCTGTAAAGCCACACTGCCTCACAAGGTCCCTGGAGCCCATAGAAAATATTGTTCAGGAGTTTTATTGACAGACACACCCTGGAATTTCATCTTAAGTCACTGTCCAAGCTGGGCAGCCCTGGTGGCCCCTTGCTTAGGCTCCTGTCCTATGATGGGTAAGAGCAGGTGTTATTATGATATTCTAGCAAGATCTGGCCCAGTGGCCTCAGCATCACCCACATTTACCAGACAAGCTCTAAAGAGCCACCTCTAGGGTTAAATCAGTTCCCATTGCCTATAAACAAAACAGTTGTTTGTTCATTGATACACAGGGTGCCCTGTGCTTGTGGTGATATACCTTGTTAGTTACTTTTCATGATACTGTGACCAGATTCTTGATAAGTGGCAACTCAAGAGAAAAATAATTTACTTGGGCTCCTGGTTTGAGGGAACATCATGGTGGTGAAGGTGTGGCCTTGGGAGTGAGCAGGCTGCTTATAATGTATCTATGTCCAGAAGCAGACATCAGGCAAGAATTGGGCAGAACTATAATCCTAAAGCTGTACTTCCTCCAGCTAGGCTCCACCTCCTGAAGGCTTGACAGCCTCCTAAAACAGTCTCACCATTTTGGTACCAAGTGTTCAAACATATGAACATGGAAGGGGCCTTGTACATGAATGTAATCATATGTTTTACGTGGAATATAACCATAACACAAAACACCCTGGCTTTCAAGGGGCCGTGTGGTCCTTTCCATTTCTACCTCCAGTTCTCTGCCCTCCCTACATTTGGCCCTGCCTCTCAGTCTTGCAGAACTCCACTCGTTCCCTCCCCTGAGTGTCAGCATACCCTGTACCCCTGCTCAGCCCTCCCTTCCCTTCTCATCCTTTAGCTCTTATCTTAAATACTGACTTGTCAAAATGCCCAAGTGTCACCTTATCTGAAGCCTTCCTTGGTGGCATCAGTGGATGCCTCTCCAGTAGATGCTCTGCTTCATGCCCTGCCTATGTCCTTTGTAGCATCTATTCCTACCTCTAATTATTCAGTTACACATTTGCATACTTGGTTATTTCTGTTGTTCTTGCCTGTCTCATTCTGTTAGCGACAACACCCTACTGGGACAAGATTAATGTCTATGTTAGTCCCTCATTCAGGTTCATTACCCAGGGTGTCCATCATACAGCAGACACCAGAAAGGCATCGACTGAATGACTAAAACAAGTACTCACACTTGAACGAGGTCCTGGGACTAGACAGCAGCCAGCTGGAGAACAACTGGGAATGATCTGTGAGGCTGTAGCTTCTCACATTCCTGCAGGCTCTGCACATGCATCCTCGGATGAGGCCACAGCTGAAGGCTGGGGCAGTCCCAGGTTCTCCCTGTCCGTGACTGGAGGGAGAGTTGCTCCACCTGAGAAGCAGCCCCTGCTTACTTTCCATTTTCACTTTGGGGTCTGAGGAACTCTGGATCAGCCATGGTCCATGGATGTTTCATGTTTTTCTTTCCCTAGAGAGGTGGTCAGTCATGAGAGACCACCTCAGGTCATTAGAGATTGTATTTGCAGCTGAGTGTAAAGCCTGAATGCTTCAAAGAGGATCCACCTTGCCCACTTTACAAGCCCTGTATTGTTCCAGTTTGGGCTCCCAGGAAAGGAGAAAGAGTCACCTACCTGTTCAGCAGCCATCCTGCCCTGGGAAGAGGTTGCTGCCAGCTCTGGGCTTCAGGGGTTGGAAGAGAAGGCAGTCCACTGAGTGACACATCTGTGGACCCTACCCTGGGGGGATTCCCAAGACAGATTCCTAGCTGACACTTTTAATGATGGGAGGGAACAGAGAACTAGGGCTAAATGACAGCTTGGGCCTGGGGGTGAAGAGGAATTGAGCTCTGTTTTCAGGTGGCTGACACCTTCCCCCTTAGCTTAGTTTATTCGTGTTTAGTGTTTGAGCATTTCTCAAGTTCTCTTTGCAGGTTGCTGTCATGGAACCCCTGTTGAGATGGGAAAGAAGGAGTAGACAACACATAGATCCTAGAGAAAGTAAGAACTGCTTTTGCTAATTGGCTGGAGATGGGTATCCAGAAGGGCTTCCAGGAGGGGCAGCTCTGAGAACAGTGTGTCTCCTTCCTTGCCCTCCTTCCCTGAATGGGTGATGAGGCCCAAGGTCTTAACTGCTCTTCCTCACCCTGGGGTTAAGGTCAGGGCCTGGAGCCGGACTTACCAGGTTAACTCCTTATCCCTGATCACTTACTAATTCTCTGACCTTGGCAAGGGCCTTGACCTCTCTGAGACTTTACACCATCACTGACAAAATTGAGACAATGGAAGCATCTGCCGAGCACTCTGTGAGAGAACACATGGTGTATGAGCACATAATAAAGCCTCTGGATGTGAGAAGTGATTTTTATTACAGTATTAAGCTGGCCCTTTAAAGCTTTAGGTTCATCCGGTGTGACTCACATAGTGAACTTCCACTAGTAAAGCCATCATGCCAACCGGGGGGCGCAGGACCCTGGCACCCTGCTAGGTATGCAAGAGAAATGCTCTGAAGCCAGTTTGACATGATGTAGTAGGTGAGAAGACACCACAGGGAAGAGTGGGCTTTGGAAGGCAGGTGGAGAATGCACTGTGTGTGGAGAGGTGGTGGATGAATGAAGTGTGAGCAGAAGATTATGGGCTGCTGAGAGCTAGCACAGGCAGCAAGGAGGGAGGAGCGGAAAGGAGAGGTAAGAGCTTGGCCAGGATCAGCAGAAGGATCAATGGTAATGACGTGCCAATGGGGAGCAGACACGTGGGAAGCAAGAAAGAGAAATCTGAGCTATGCTGACCAGAATGACTGAGGAGCCAGAAAAGCAGGATGTACATGTGTGCCAGCATATATATATGAGCATGGGTTCCAGAAACACAGACAGCCAAAGGTGCCTAGAATCAAGGATGCTGTGCTTGACATGCTAGGTCTACAGCGCAGCTCCTGCTTTATCAGGTAAGGAGTATTGGTGACAATGACATCAGGAACAACAAAACTAATTCTTGTCACCGCTATGCACCATTCTCAATGGAAGCCTTGGTTGTGGATGCACCCTTTCAATCTCATAGCACAGGTGAAGTCAACACCACCATGTTCCCATTTTAGAGACAGGAATCACAGCTCAAGGCTACAGAGCTGTAAGGGTCAATGCCAGAATTCCACACAACCTCACTAACTAGCTGGTACCATGGTCTCAAAACACCCAAGGCAACAGGCATTTAGCCAAGAACCCAAACTCCCTACTTGCCATTGCCACAGAATAATCATTTTGTTGTTTGAGACAGGGCCGGCCTATGTAGCTGAGGTGGGCCTGAAACTTGAGATCCACTTGACTCTCAAAATGCTTTTTAACAACTCTGTAGGAATATAGAGTAACAGTGATTGGTAAAGTTTGAGAAAGATGGTCCAGGGAAGGGTGGACAAAGAGGTTGGTTTTTATCAGTATACACTATGGAAGTAGAAATATCACACTTAACCTATGCATATATGTTGTTAGTGCATGTTAATGTTATTGTAATATTGTATATGTATTATGAATACAAAATGAAATAAGACAAGTATTCATTTCTTAGTTGAAAGTAAATAACCAGTAACCACAATAAGCAACCAGGCTGGCCAAGAGTTTGCAAGTGAGAATGAGCGTCAATCCCCTAGGAGCCCTAGGGTCTCAAAGTGACGCTGACACCCACAGAACATCATTGAAGAGTGAAGGCACTGAATGTCTGTAGATGACATATATTTTATTACAAATGCAGCCATTGTCATTAAGCATAAGAAGAAAAGACCATGTTTCAATGGTGTGATGCTCCTTTCTCTGACAGGATATCCTTAAAGGCTTATTGCACCCTGAGTATGGAGTGGTATTCTAAGCCTCCTGCTAAATCATAGGAAATTGGCTGAAGCACCCTTGGGAATACACAGCTCTTGCTTACTTAATCAACCTCAGATTGCTGCTGCCCATGGTGACATTTGCTTTCTAACTTCCAGCTGCCATTTCTATTCATGACTGAAATTTGGGTCAGTGGTAGGCCAGTGGCCAGACACATCTGCATTGTGTCTTTTGGTTGAGGTTAAGCACTCTAACCCCCAATCTTACAATTACTAGTGTTTATTAAGCACCAACTCTGGTTAGCTGTGTTGAGGGTTCCTACATGGGGCACCATGTCTCAGTGTTTCACCTGACCTGGGTCTTACGATAATCATGTGAGGATGCTGGGTATGGGAATAATAGGCAGATTGGGGGACAGAGTCTGTGATGTGTTGAGCGTGAACTTGACCATGTGGTTTTGAAAGGCCAAGCTCACAGGGCTGCTGTGGGCACTGAATGGATGGCCCATGTCCAGAGCCCAACAGAGAACTATAGCAATACATGTTTAACAAAGTGTGTACATGTGGGGCTGTCCTTCTAACTTGCTTCCTAATGCTGTGAAGTTGCCCAAGGCTGAACATGAACCCATGTGTTTTTTATTTCATAATGCTGCTGTGTTGACTTACTTATTTTATTTATTTATTGTAGAGAGGGTATGTATGTGGAGTCAGGGCTCCTGAGTGCAGGTGCACTTCATGTATATACACAGGGAGGTTAGAATCTGAAGTCAGATGTCTTCCTCAATCACCACCTTGTTTTTAGAAAAGGTCTCTCACTGAACCTGGAGCTCACAGATTTGGTTTTACTGGCTGACCATCAACACCCAGGGATCCTCCTGTTTCTGCTCCTATATCTAGAGTTTCAGGAACACACTACCATGCCTGATTTCTACGTAAGAAATTCAGACCTTAGGCTTTGTGAGCCATTTCCCTAGCTTCATGACACTGTCTTTACAGGACTTGGGACAGAGGTACTCATCCCAATCCAATAAGGAATATATACACCTACTAAATGTTGCATACCAACCTACACAATCCCTGGGATACTCATTGCATGTTACCTGTCAGTTAAGGTCCTAAAAGGGGATATCCATGGATATTGATAATAACCCCATGGGACCATTAAGGACGCTAAGTCAGGTGTTCAGCTCTGGTCTTAAGATCTTAATACTCCATTCATTTTTCTATTGACCAATGCACTCATTCCATTGTGAAGAGGAGGCAAGGGAGACTATTCTGTCCCTATTGTTCTATCTAGCCTTAGAACAATATGTCTCCAATATAGATAGTACCCACCCACTGAAGGAATAATTGGCAAAGACTGGAGACATTTTTGGATGTCACAAAAATGGGTGGGATATGCCGGGCGGTGGTGGCGCATGCCTTTAATCCCAGCACTTGGGAGGCAGAGGCAGAGGCAGGCAGATATCTGTGAGTTTGAGGCCAGCCTGGTCTACAAAGCGAGTTCCAGGAAAGGCACAAAGCTACACAGAGAAACCCTGTCTCAAAAACCAAAAACAAATGGGTGGGACTGCAGCTGGCATCTGCTTGGAAGAGGCCAGAGATACTGCTAAACATCCATTTAAGGTACAGGACACCTCAAAGTCAAGAATAGCAAAGCTATCAGTAGTGTCAATGAACCTTGTTGTAAAGCTGGCCCAGAGAGGCACTGAGGTACCAGCAACTTAGATATGTTCACATTTAAAGAAAGGCAAAGACCAATGAGACCTTCGTGGTTAAAAGGTCTTACGAACCACTCAAGGCTGTGGACTGTTAAGACTTGACCAGTACTAGGCTGTTCTGGTGACCCCAGTCAGCTGCTGCCGCCAACAAACGCCATCTCAGGATTCTGATCCCCAATACAGCTAGATCAAACATGTCAGGAAGCAGGTCAGACCTTGAGACAGTACTCACCTATAGCTACACAAGCATTCAAAGTGTACCATGTGTCCAGGCCAGCCTGAGCTACAGTGTGAGACCCTGCTTCAACAAGACAAAAGTGCCACATAGTTCAAGAAGAAGGTGACACAGTGTCTTCCCAGTCAGTGTCAGATGCCTGGGAAGGAGGCTGGGGTAGCCACACTCACTAAGAGTGGTTAGTTTTGAAGGACAGGGGCGAGACTGTGAGCGCTTTCATTTTACTGGAGCTGCCACATGCTTTTCCAAAATCTTTAACATTGCTAAAAGGAATTTCTATAGTGCTAATTGGATACAATGTCAAACTTCAAAAATCAGTTACTAAAATACTCCTATAAACCCACACCCAATTTTACATATTTAGTGTATTTTATCGCATTTTTCCTATTAACCTCCTTTAGCCTCTCTTCCATTAGACAGTAAAATGCTACACTAGAAATCTTTATCTCATGTAGCTGAGCTGCAGACACCCAGATGGAGAACCTCACCATCTATGGCTCTTAACCTTGATAGTTTTGGAAGATTCTGTGCCTTGTTTGGCAAAATGACCCTTGATTTGGGTTTGTCTGTTTTTTCCTGGGCACTAGACTCAGGTTATGGGTTTAAGACAGGAACAACATGTAAGTGTGTTCTTCTAAAGCATCCACTGTTAAAAAATAAATAAACAGAAAAGACAATGGAAAAAATCCAGTTTGACCTTTATCTGCAGCTTCCTCCCTGCCAGCCATCCCAATTCTCATTTCAACCCACATTAGAGCTTGGTCCTCTGTCCTCATCCAAGTATTCTGTCTGTTTGAGATGTAGTGGGTAGCTATTTGAGCCATGCGCTGAAGCACCACCCCTAGGGATGCAGCTGTAGCTGTTACACCTGCCTATGACCTTGAGGTACCTGCCCCTGGGGTATGGCCACCGAGTACCCTTAAGACCTGGGATGAACATATGACTTCTTTCCTGGCTACCTCATGGTTTTGGATGCTGAGATCCTGGACCAAGCCTTTCAGCATGGGACATAGCCCAACTTTCCTGGACCCTATGATAAATCTCCTGTGGTTGTGAGTTTACCCCCAAATAAATTCCTTTGACCATTAAGCTGATTCCATGGATTGCTAGCAATTTAACCACATTATCTGGCACCCAATGTGGGGCATGAGTTTCTACCTAAAACCTGAGAAAACTTAAAAAGAGATTCTAAAATTGAGCTAAAAACAGCTTCCTACTTCAGGTCTCATGCAGGAATGTGGTACAGAGATGTGGCCAGTAGACAGGCTTCAGTGGCAACATGGAGGACACCCTCGGTCTCTGCCGGGCTGGGCCACCATACAAAGAGGCTTCTCCCAGCCACTGCCTGCTGGCTTGGGAGCATAGCCACAGACTTGAAAACACAGTCATACTTCTTAATACTGCTTCCCAGAATTGGGGAGGTAAATGTGACTCAATGCCTGTACCATGTCGAAAAGCTGAGGTGGGCAGAGTCAGCAGCCAAGGCTGCCGCTTTTTGTCCTAGCCACACAGTTTCACAACTTAACATCTCTCCTGGTCAGAGAAGAATTATAGATACACATAAGACAGATTCAGATGGAATAAACCTCTAAACGGTTTACAATATATGTAAAAATGTACGTAGGTTTGGAAGACAGAGGAAAAGAAGGATAGACAGTTATATAAAAAAATAGTTTTAAAAATAAATTCTTTAAAGAGACAGTAAAAGTAATATAAAAATAAGCCATGTAAAAATGGAAATTACACAGAGAATCTGGATTATATTGTCTTTGGGATTTTTAACTACAGAAAGACATTTGATTATAAAGGCTACTAAGTTAAACAATTGTGTATATTTTAAAGATATCTTGACTTCAAAATTTGTGTCTAAAGATAAGTTGCTTTGAAAAAGAGGTTCTGCTTTTGTTTCCATAGAAGACGAGAATCTGTCGATGGCTTCCAGGCTAATATAGTTTGACCAGCCAAGACCC
Source organism: Peromyscus californicus insignis (assembly GCF_007827085.1). Classification (NCBI taxonomy): domain Eukaryota; kingdom Metazoa; phylum Chordata; class Mammalia; order Rodentia; family Cricetidae; genus Peromyscus; species Peromyscus californicus. Next base: position 1,515,340 of record NW_026294562.1, read on the forward strand.
CCTGAAAGGTCTCCAATGAAACCATGGCTCAGATGATCCAACATCCAAAATCAGCTTCAAAGCAACTGGCTGAGACAATCCATCCTCACGGATACTACAGCCAAGATTTAACTATAATTCTTAATTTTCTCAGGATCCCCATAAGATTACCAGCACTCCAAATCAGCAGGAAGTAGTAGGAGAAGCTACACTCAAATTCCCAAAATATTATTTATAAATGTTTATTTTTATTGAAAAGGGGTTGATTATAAATGTAATCTCTTTCTAAAAAAGGGAAATTATAAATATGACAGGATGAAAGAGTAGATTATTGAATCTACTTTTAAAGAGCAACAACATGTTTAAAATGTCTTACATTGCTGAGCAACAACTTGTTTAAAATGTTTTACATTGCTATAGATTTTAGTTTATTACAAATTTAAAGTTAATTTTGTTATACTGTACATATATTTCTACTCTTGTTTAAGGTATTATGTTTATGCAGCTCATTTAAAATTGTAATAAATAATTAAGAAATATAGATTAATAGTCATCTAAGATAATCAAATTTAAAATCATGTTAGTTAAGTTTTTAGATATATAAAGGTATATTTCAATTAGGTAGGTAATCTTCAAACACTTCAAAGACCTACAGAATATGACATTTAAAATGTTTTAAAAACTTAGACTTTCTGGACAATGAGACATGTCTGCTCCTGGCAGTACTGATTTACTTCAAAGAAGATGATGGGCATTAAAGAAACTCCATATGGAGTTTGCTTTCCTTATAGCAAAAGTTAGCCATTTGAGCAAGAAACTGTTCTTGCCTGGACTGCTTGACAAAATGTTATATAGACTGGACATGCAGGACCCATGGGAAAGTAACCACTAAACTTTGCCTAAACAGGATAAGATGATCCTTCAGGTTCCTGCTTCCCAGAAGATACCACCAGACATTCTGCAGGACACAGAGATGCTGTGGATAATTGATTGATAAATAAAACGCTGATTAGCCAGTAGTCAGGCAGGAAGTATAGGCGGAACAAAGAGGGAGGAGAATTCTGGGAGTGGAAGGCTGAGGCAGGGAGATGCTGCCAGCCACCATGATGAGAAGCAACATGTAAAGATACCGGTAAGCCACAAGCCACGTGGCAACTTAATAGAAATGGCTTAATTTAAGATATAAGAACAGCTAGCAAGAAGCCTGAGCCATTAGGCCATACAGTTTGTAAGTAATATAAGTCTCTGTGTGTTTGCTTGGGTCTGAGGACCTCAGGTGCTGGACAGGAACAGGATAACTTCAGCTACACAGAGAGAAGCAACTGATGAACTTTGTCAATAGGTGAGATGATCCTTCAAATTTCCTGCTTCACTAAAAAGTCTGCCGGAGACTCTAGGCCGATAGGCTGAAGATGGATGCCCCAATATTGCAGAGGAACTTTGGGTGACTGTCCAGACACCCAGCTGTCTCTGTCATTGTAGATTTTTGAAAGCTGCTTACAATGCTCTTCCTGTTTATTTAGATACTAATATATCCTTCTGAAGTCTTTGAGGTAGTTGAAGACTAGATAGTTATAATTTTCCTTGGTTATGATAACAGATAAAATAGATATGAAACTTTAGAATCACAAATACAGATGAGAAAATATTTTCTTTAATTTTGCCAAATACAAATAGACTAGATACTGTAACTGTAATTCTTGTTTGATAACTGTTATATATAATTTTACTATATTAAAGCTAAAACCTTTCTCTTTGATTAGATAGAAAAGGGGAAGTGCTGGAGGATGTCTTTCTGTATGCTATGAATATATGTTGTTCCCACTGGCTAATAAATAAGCTGCTTTGACCTATGGCAAGGCAGCTTAAAGGCAGGTGGGAAATCCAAGGAGAGAGACAGGAAAGAGAAAGGCCAAGTCAGGGAGACACCAGACTGCCATCTTAGGAGCAACACGTAATAGGATACAGGTAAAGCCACGGAACACATGGCGATGCATGGATTAAAAGTTATGGGTTGAGTTAAACTATAAGAGCTAGCTAGCAAGAGGCCTGCCATAGGCCATACAATTGATAATTAAGCCTCTGAATGATTATTTTATAAGCAGATGAGGGCCCATGGGACTGGGCAGGAATGGAGAAACGTGGGACCCCAGGGCCGGGTGGGACCTGAGAAAACTTACAGCTACATTGAGAGTTGATCTATTTGTTTTTATTCCATCTCCTCCATTTAGTAGATGTTTCTGGGATACTAGCTCTGTCCTAGCCTGGGTTATGACTATGCCTCAGGCATAGGATGCAATTAACTGCTTGCTGAATTGAATTGTGGCTTCCTGCCTCATCTTGGCACATTTGTGGAACTTTCCAGGGGCCCACACATAGTCTTTTCTACCTCTCTCTGAGTGCTCATAACATGCTATCAAAATGGTTTCACTGATTTGAGTTGTGTCCCTTTCCAGCTCTGAGGAGACTTGTCCATTGCCCAAATCACTGTTGGTACATACTTCCAAAATAGCTGGCATTTATACAGCCACCTAGCACAGGTTTAGGGTGCATTTCACTGTGAGAGAGCTTCTTGGGAGCTGGATTTCCTGAACTAACCACTATGGGATATATAGATATGGGCTAATTGCCACAGTAGAGACCTGTGGTCTCTCTGTCTACCTCTGACTCTCTATCTCAGTCTCTCTGGACTCTATCACCTAGCTCACAGTGTATTTCTTGAATCACACTGACCCACTGTGCCCCTCGCCTGCATAATTCTGTTTTTCCCATATCTGGAGAATGAAACATCATATTGTTTATTTTTATTTGACTAGTGTTTGCTTTTTTGAAATCTTTGTGTGTGCATGTTCACGTGTGTGAGTGCAGACACCTAAGTTCTGTGGAACAGGTGTGAGGGTCAGAGGACAACCTAGGGTGTTAGGACTTACCTTTTATCTATCTTATTTAAGTCAGTATTTTGTTTGCTGCTATGGACGCCAGACGACCTGGCCCACGAGCTTCTGGGGCTTCCCTGTCTCATCTCTGATAGGAGTGCTGAAGTCACAGGCATGCACAACCAGTTCCTGGTTTTCCCCATGGGGTCTGGTGATTTGAACTCATGTCCTTTTACCTGTTCAGTCCTTCCTTATTTGGTGTGTGTGTGTGTGTGTGTGTGTGTGTGTGTGTGAATTTGCCTATGCGTATGGGGTGGCCATTGAGTGTTCTGTTCTGTTACATTCCGTCCTATTCCTTTGAGACAGGGTCTTCTCACTGGCAGTCAGCAAGCCCCAGAGATCCCACTGCCTTTATCCTCTTCAGTGGTGGGGGCCTGCCATGCCCAGTTTTTTATGTGGGTACTGAGACTTGAACTCAGATTCCCATCCTTGTGTGGAAAGCTCTCTAACCCACTGAACCATCTCTCTGCCCCTCCTTGTTTGACATTTGAGACAGGGTCTCTTACAGCTCCGCCCTGTTTCCAACTTCCTGTAGCTGAAGCTGGCCTTGAACTCATGGTCCCCCTGCTTGCACCTCCCCAGTGCTGAGATCACTCGCCTGCACCACCATGAGGGGCTGCAGCATATCATTAACTCACGGTAATTTGAATGTAGCCATTCTTAAGCTATCTCTGGCACTCAGAGCCTTGCATCTTCATTTTGTAACTACCGGTTTTTCTGGTAACATTCTTCCCTTTTAACTTTAAGCCCATGCAAAGTAAATGAGAACGAGCTGCTTTAAATTAAAAGGGAGAGAGAATTAGATTTTGACAGTTTAATTGCATTCTTTCTCCGGCCTAAGTTTCTAAACAAGGCACTGTACATATCAAGCACACCAACTGTATTTTTAGATTCTCTTACAATTAACAAGAGTCCCCAAAGGAAACAAATTAGACTTTCTGTCCCACTCTTGGATCCTCAATGGTAGGTGTGGTCTCAGAAAGCTCCCAAAGGACAGTGTGCACACCCAGTTGTAACTGCTAGATGGTGGGTGGAACACTGAGTTCCACTTCTTCGTCTTTTCATAATCAGAAAACAAGCAGATGTCCCATGTCTTTCTACAGAATCAAACTGAAATAACATGGTTGTGAAAACTAATTGACTCTCCAGCCACTAGAATTTGAGCCAAATAGACCTCTCTATGTAGCCTCTGGTATTTTGTTACAGCTAATTGAATGAGCACCTCCTATATGCAAGTGCTTTGCTCTGAGGTAAAGAATTGAACTCAGATCTAACCTTGCAGGAATTGAGCTGAGGAGACAGGAAACGGCTTTCAGATAGTTCAGTGTCCCTAGATGCAGGGGCAAAGGGTCACAGGAATGATAAGGAAGAAGTCTGCTCAATTCAAACAGCTTCATATCCTATCCCTCACCCAGTCTAGAAACAAGGGAATTGGTAGGGGGCTTGGAATGCTGGTCAATAACAGGCTTGAACCCTGGTCTCCTAGCTCCTCTCTCTCTCTACAATTCCATACCACTGCCAGAAGCACTCCATGTGATTTCCCCTACAGTTAGCACAAATGCCAAGGGAATATTGAGCAGGTGCGTGTTATATTCACACCTGGGGATTAGCGAAGGCTGCAGGTGCATTGTGAAGCAATTTTAAAGGCTTATGTTTTCAGCATGGGGTTCCCGAGTCACACAAGTATAAGTGGCATATGAGCACTGAGCCAACATGACAGAGAGCGGGTGGCCAGGGCTAGAGCTGCCTGACAGAGAATTGCATTGGCCCTAGATATTTTCAATCACGTTATATGTGACTCCGTCCCTGCATCCCTGTCTGTCCCAGGAATAGTGTGTGTGTGTGTGTGTGTGTGTGTGTGTGTGTGTGTGTGTGTGTGTGTGTGTGTGTGTTTGCTTGTGGAGGCCAGAAATCAATCTTGATACTTTTTTAGCTGTTTTAATTTTTTTATTTTGTTTTGGTTTTTTCCCTTTGCTGGGTGTGGGGAGTTGTGTGTAGGTTTTGGTGGTTCTTTTGTTTTGTTTGGGTTTTATTTGTTTGCTTGCTTTTTGGATTTTGTTTGTTTGGGACAGCATCTCTCACTTTTAAAGGGAACTGTGATTTGTGTAGGCTGGATGGCCAGTGAATCCCTGGGAGCCACCTGGTCTCTGCCTCCCCAGTTCTGGGATTAGCACATGACATCACACCCAGGTTTTAAAACCTGGATTCTGGGCATCAAATCCAAATCTTCATGTCTCCTACCCTTTCTTCACCTTTTCTACCTTTTCTATATGGGTGCTTAATTGTTTTGTTTTGTTTTTTTAACTTTTGGCAAAGTGTAACTAATACAAAGAGATTCTATCCTCAGAAACTATAATGAAGATAAAACTCAACTAAATTCTGTCTTGTTGGCAAATAGGAAGTAGACCAGTTTTTTTTTTTCCCACTGATAAGGAGAGCCTGCCATCTGTACTATCACTCCATTCTGTGGTCTAATGGGTTTTGCATCTGAGACAATATCCCTCATTAGGATCAGAGAAGTTGGTTTCCTCCAGTGACCTCATCATCTAAGATGTCCACTGTTAAACATGGCTAAGAGGCGGGTAAAATAAAACCTTGCCTCCCAAGCAAGTGAACTGTCCTTCACGAAAGCGGTCTGCCTCTGCCTGCACCGTCTAGTCCCAGAAGCGTTTCTCCAAGGAATAGTGGCTCCTGCACCCCACTGGCCAGTTCAACACCATTCCACTTACACATCAAACTCACTCAGGCCTGTTAGTCTGACTGCCCCACAGGCCATCAAAAAGAGGTACCAAACTCCATTATAATGTCTCTTAGCACTTTCTGCACTTCTGTGCCTTGCTGGTGGGATACCTGGCTGAGTGACAGGGGACTGCAAATGGGATTAGAGGCATAACATCACCTTGTCTCTCCCTCCAGCTGGGCGAGGGGGAAGGCGGTCACACTGAGTGATCATACACATCCTCAGCTTTTCTCAGAGGTCTCATGCCAGGTCTGTTACCCCCAGAGTTCCACTCTGGTGGATGAACCAGCAATCCTCAACTCAGGGCTGCTACCAAGGGCTGCTTAGCTTGCCCAGCTGTGGAAACTGAGTCACATACCACAAATCCGAACAGCTCCTGTACAAGGAAGGTTCTGACACCTTCTTTCTGGTTTCATCTGTGAGTCATGGTAGTGGTGTTTGTGCTTGAATGAGTATTTTTTTCCTCAGTGTCTGCAAGAAAATTATGGTAGTCTAGAGAGAGGGTACACAGTGTTCCTGGAAGCAGAGGCCAGGCGGGGGTGGGGTGGCAAATAACAGTATAAAAGAGAAAGCAGCAGTAGAGCATGCTTGCTTAGCAAACACAAGTCACTGGTTTGATCCCCAGGATGCGGGGAGGGCTGATTGGAGTAACCAGCCTTGCCTACGAGTTCACCAGAGTTGACAACTTGAGGTGTACTTTGTGCCATTTGGACCTTGCCTGCAACCCTCCCAACTGTCCCAAGGAGAAGAGAATAGGCCCTCAGCTAATTACCCCAGAGGCCAGCTTTCTGCTCCTTTGAAGAGCTCGCTTTGATGTGATGCAACTCTGCTGCCAGGCCCGGCTGTGCCCAGATTAAGCACATAATGAGCAATTATCAGCTGGGCTGGAGGAGCGTGGCTGAGGCAGCCGAGTGGAAACCTGGCCTATGTCTGCCTATTCTGAGGTTCCTCTGAGTCCCTCCGGGCTGGAGTAATTCATTTACCCACTTCCCTTTGCACCCCTGCCATTGGTGAGGTTGTTCTCATCTGCAAAATGGGACCAAGGAGTGTCTGGGGATTGCAAGCTATCCTTCTTCAAATGCCGACTTCTCCAATGGCCAGACAAATCTTGTTTTAGACACAGCATGTATTAACAAAGCTTTAAGGTGGGACTTTGAGATGTAACCTAGGATGATAAGTCTCAGAGGTCAGGCTGTTCTCAGTCTTCCCTGAGACCTGGGTAAGGGGTGCTCATTTCTGTTTCCTCAATGGAGAGGTGGGATACTGAGAGGAACCCTGGGTCTATGTGTAGCCTAGTTCTCAATAAACAGTCTCCTCACTGACATTGTTAGGATACTGTCACAATCAGGCACAGTGGGGTGGTGTTCCTGAGGTCATTATAAGAATAAGACATCTGAGGCACTGGCTGTCTAAGGACCCATTAGGCCTGTCTGTCTTAAAGGTCATTTCAATAGTATTCTGTAAACTTTATAAGGAGGTAATCTGGCCACCTCTTTTGGGCCATTAGGGATAAGATCTGGGGATGTTTGTGTGTCTGATGGCCTTGGTGTGGAGTCCTGTTCTGAATGCTTACCTCAAGGCACAGATCAAGCATTCTGGAAGGGGAAACTCCAAGTGGATGAAGTGCCTTCACCCATGGAGTGAAAGGCCCAGGCCTTCCAGCAGTCTTCTGTTCCTCACTCCCTGACATGTCTTTTTGTCCCCTACCAGACTGACAGCCAGAATTCTCTAGACACAGCCCCAGTGGTGTCCAGACCTCTAGCCTATCCAACACACCCTAACTCCTATCACCTCCTTCCTGAGCTGACTTGTGAAGACTCATAGATGTACCCATGGGGAAAGTTAGGAGCCTAGGAGCATCTTGGAGCAAAGGCCACATCTTGTCCCTACTTTGCTCAGGTATGCTGTAGGAACTTTTTAATTTTTTTTAAATTTTTTATTAAGAAATTTTTTTATTCATTTTACATACCAATCACAGATCCCCCTCTTCCCTCCTCCCACCCCTCCAGCCTCCCCCTCCTCAATCCACCCGCTATTTCCTCCTACAAGAAGGTAAGGCCTCCCATGGGGAGTCCACAGAGCCTGGTACATTGAGTAAAGGCAGGTCCAAGCCCCTCCCCCTGCATCAAGACTGTGCGAGATGTCCCACCATGGGTAGTAGACTCCAAAAAGCCAGCTCATGCACCAGGGATGGATCCTGATCCTACTTCCAGGGGCCCCTTAAGCAGATCAAGCTACACAACTGTATTGCTTATGCAGAGGGCCTAGTCCATTCCCATGGAGGCTCACGGAGACAGCAGCCTGGCATTATTTCTCGAGGGCAGATCTGGTAATGAAAAGGTATATGGCAAAGGCAGACACAGGGGAAGAACTCAAGACAGGCCACCTCTCGGTTTTACCATCTTGGCAGGTTCCACAATGTTCTGTCTGCTCACCTTCCAAGGCCATGCCTTTACCCCAGTCTTCCTCTAGACCCTCAGATGCTTCCCTTGGCCTCTTTCTCTCACACATTCTGTTGCTGTTTGTTTTCATTTCCAACTAAAGTCCTTCACAAAGTATCCTTTCCTCAGAGCAGCTCTCGGGCACCTTCACATCTCATCATACCCGTGCCTTGTTTCACAGTCCTTACGTCAACCCCCCATCTTGCTTATTCACGAGACAAGCCAACTGATGCTTATCTCCGAAGCCCATTGGACATCAGGACGGCATCATCTGGCTACTGATCCCCACAGCTTTCCCAATGTTGGGGACATGACATTGCTTAAAAAGTGATGTTTGGTGACAAGTGTGGTTCACCAGCACAATTTTGGATTCAGCTGCCAGCATTACCCAGAAACCCAGAACATGTGGCATATAAACCAGAGAGAACAGATGGAGCTTTTTTTCTGCCCAGATAAGAGCACCCCCAAATTCAAATGGACCTCAGCCCTTCCCTTCTATTTTCCACAAACTCAGATTTATGCTTTGGTGTAAATTTAACAATAGAGGAAGTATTTTCTTAATAAAATGCCCCATACCTTCTGCAAGAGGGCTGGATTTTTGACATTCACCTCCTTTGGGGTCAGTCACATCCCCTAAACCCCAACACCCAGGCAACTGAGTGACCAGTGTTATCTTCCCTCTGACTGAAGTCAATGTCACATCTAGGGAAGTCAGAGAAAGGGGGGAGGGTGGGAAATGTGGGGGAGAGAAAGAAGGCAAGCAAGCAGGTTTTCACGTCTTGATCTGAGATGATTGCCTTTCTCTCTTTTCTCGGCGGGTGGGGAGGTGTGTTATGAGCTGGTGACTTCAGGCTGGGCCTGGAGACAGAACGGCCACAAGCCACAGCAGTAGTCAGAAGCGGTTAGCACGTCCCTCCACACCTATCACAACTGAACCCTGGATCGATCCACAGCCCATCAGCAAGTCTTTATGAAGGCCGAGCTGGGGGCTGCAAGGGGATGGTCATTGAGAGTCCCCTGGGAAGGGGCCTGCTCCACAGAGAACATATGCCATTGGAGAAGGAGAATAGAGTAAGCCTGCTGCAACCTGCCGAAGAGAGGTATGTGGTTAAAATATTGTGCACCCCAATTAGCTTATCTGGGGGTCAGAGAACAGAACAGTCACTATATTAAACATAGAGGTCAGGCAGTGGTGGCACACATACCTTTAATCCTAGCCTTGTGGAGGCAGAGATCCATCCAGATCTCTGTGTGTTCAAGGCCACACTGGAAACAGCAAGGCATGGTGACACACACCTTTAGTCTCAGCACTTGAGATCTCATGTCTTGCTTGGGAAAGACACATGCCTTTAATCCCAGGAAGTGATGGCAGGAAGCAGAAAGGTATATAAGGCGTGAGGACCAGGAACTAGAGGCTTTTTAGGCTTTTTAAGCTTTTAGGCTTTTGAGCAGCAGTTCAGCTGAGATCCATTCGGGTGAGAACTCAGAAGCTTCCAGTTTGAGGAAACAGGATCAGCTGAGAAGCTGGCGAGGTGAGGTTAACTGTCGCTTGTTCTGTCTCTCTGATCTTTCAGCATTCACCCCAATATCTGGCTCCCAAGTTTTTTTAATTAATAAGACCGTTAAAGAGTCGGGCTACAGAGGTGTCCCCATTAGAGTCCCCAAATTCTTGAAGAAGAAGGCACAGGCCTCCCATAAGATGCCATGTTCACATCTTTCCCTCCATATCCATAGAGTCGGACACTTGCTGCAGCACATGGAAGCTTCATCCAGCAGCGGGCATAATGGAGTTGGCAGAACAGTTCAGGATTCAAATCCACATGTAACCACTAGCAGCCAGACGATCTTGAACAAGCCCCTGTTCTCTCTTAACCTCCTTTTTCCTATGGTTACATATCACATCCTCTGTGAGGTTGATGATGAGTGTCCAGCCCATGTGACTAGCATGGTGTACATGGGGCTGCAGTTCTCCATAAAATGACAAAAACACTAGGCGGATATCCACAGTCTTGACTGGGCTCTGTTGTCCTTATTTCTCTCCTTCCCCCTCAAGACAGGATTCACTGGAGTCACCTACCTTTTCCCGGAGCCTTGTGCCTGCTTTTATTCATTTGAGAATTCACTGTTCCTGCATATCCTAGCATTAGCTCAAAGAGAGAGAGACGTGAACATGACACCATGAGAGCCAAACCCAGTGCCTGCATTCTGAACAGTGTCTCAGAGCTGGCCAAAGAGTGTTCTTCAAAGATCAGCCACTTAGATGAGCAAAGCAAAGGGTCTTGTTGGAGTAAAATCAGTCAAAGGTCCTTCACTGAAACACAACGGGGGAAAGCCACCCCCACAAGCCAGGAGAGCACCTCTGAGTAGAAGTGTCCTCACCTGGCCTGTTTTCTCTGCCAGCCACATCTAGGGGTGCTGTGGGATGTCATTCTGTGCGCTGTGAATGTGTGTTGCTCTCATTGGTCAATAATAAAGCTGTTTTGGCCAATGGCAAGGCGTGGTGAGTTTAGGTGGTCCAATCAAACAGAGGACTGAGATGAAGAAGAACAGGGTCCGGGCACACCAGCCAGACTTGGAGGAAGCAAGACATGTAGAAAATGAAGTAACAAGCCATGAACCACATGGCAAAGCAAAGATAAAAAATATGAGTTAATTTAAATGTAAGAGCTAGCCAGTAATAAGCCTGAACCATCATCCAAGGGGCATTTATAATTAATATAAGCCTCTGTGTGGTAATTTGTGAAGCAGCTGCTAGGTATTTCGGAGTTGCTGGCAGGACAGAAACTGCCGCCTACATAGGGGCCTTTGGGGAGGCTGGGGTGCAGGCCCTAGCTGTCATGTTGTCAGTGGTGACATATTCACACCCAGACTCTTTCAGAAGGAGTCAGCATGACCTACTGAAAATGTGTCTCCTGCTGTTTTCAACAACGCAAACGTGTTCATGACAGTGGTCCCACAAGATTATAGTGGAGGTGGAAAAACCCCTCCTGTCTCCTGACAGTGTGGATCCTAGAACATAGCATGAGGCATTCCTTACAGGTTTGCGATGGTAGTGATACAAACAAACGCGCTCCACTGCCAGATGTCACGCATAGTCATGTGTCTACGTGATAGTGGATGTCAACAACTCTGGTCCATGTTTTTACTATACTGTTTGCACTCACTGTAAAGCGTACTCCTGCTTTAAACAGTATGCAGGGCCAGGCCAGTATTAGCCTCACCTGGCTCCTGCTGACCTAATCTACTTATGTCATCAAGAGGTCAGGCAGGGTGATGAACCTATGATGTTGAGGCTTTACAGTCTATTGACTGCATTAAAGTGCAGTCTATGCTGCTCCCAAAATGACAAGAGTCACCTGATGACATATTTCTTAGAATTTGTCTTCAATACATGAGTGTATGAGAGAGAGACAGAGAGAGAGAGAGAGAGAGAGAGAGAGAGAGAGAGAGAGAGAGAGAGAGAGAGAGAGCTCACAAGTAAATGAAATTAATAGATGAAGGAATATTAAGGAGACATAGAACTTTCTTTCACCTGGATGAGCCCAAGGATTCAGGTCACAGAATCGGGAGCCCTGTGTGGGGTCCTCTGATACAATGATAACGGGAATCAGGCTATAATCATGCTTATGTAAAAACATCCCAAATCCCATGGGCCAGAGCAACTGTGGATGGACATTTGCCACAAGTCTCCAAATGGCTGGATCTCACTTCACATTATTGCTTTACTGTGAATTTATTTCTTGACTCAAAACCCAGGCATTGCTTTTAGAATCATGGCCTTAGGCACATTTTTACCTGGGAATTTCCTAGCCCAGGGATCAGGCTGCTTCCAGCCCTGGGGCCCAGTACTCCCAGCTTGTGGGAGAAAGCCAGCCTAAGCATCTCCCACTCTGCTCAAGCAAATATTGTTGCTCAGTTTTGCAGTATGCAGTGAGCATGGATGCATGCAGGATGCTTCCTTCCGTGGGCAAGAGCAGCCACTCCTTTGAGAACAGAAGTCGGTCCTTCTAGGGCCAAGTCACATGGTGCGTTTTCTTCTTTAACGTGGGAACAAGATGACTTGGTATCCTAACAAATCCTCAAAGACAAGTTTACTACTGAGAGAACGGAAAGAGGAATGGTACAGTTTCATCGCATCATTAAAATTTTTGAGTTCTGTAGCCTTATCCTTTGTGTGGGAGTTTCCTCTGTCGCATGTGAACTTTCACCTCACAGCACCCAGACTTCCTTCCTCTGTAAAATGGAGCAATAATGATACTTACAAAGGAGAGTTAGCAGGTGGCCTTAGAGGAAGTATACCTAGCACTTAGCCATGACTCACACTCCCTACGTGCTCACAATTGTTATTCATATTAACTTTGTGTGATAAAGAAAATGGTGATGATAAAACTCTCAGGCAGCGGTTCTCATCCAGGGACAATTTTGCCTTCAGGGGATCATTTTAGTTATCACTAACCCTGAGAGAGGATGCTGCCACCCAAGGATGCCATTAACATCATATGATAGCTCTCACCACAAAGAACAGTGAGGACCAAACTGCCAGTAAGGCAAAGGATGAGAAACTCCACAGTGTATAAGGCATATAAAATGCTCAGAACTGAATTCTTGCTCTTTCTTTTTTTAAAGAAATTCCATTTCACCAGCTAGAGAAAACACACTTTTAAAAATTAATTAATTACAATTAAATTAAATTAATTTATTTAATCTTAATTCATTTTAATTAAAATAAAAAGATGAATGGGCTGGGGAGATGGCTCAGTCAGTTAAGTTCTCACCTTGTAAGGAAAAGGACCTTAGTAGATGCCCAAGTGAAAGCCGGTGGTGGCACGGGCTTGTAATTCCAGTGCTGAGACTGTGGGGACGGGAAGGACCCTGAAGCTTGTTAGAGAGATAGCCTAGCAAACTTGGTGATTTCCAGGTCATTGAAAGACTCTGTCTCAAAAAAGGAGGTGGATGATGTCTAAGCAACAGCAGAGGCTGCCCTCCGGTCTCCACACAAGGTACACGTGTGCACTTGTACCTACACACACATGCACCTGCATGTGTACACATGCACCTGCAAGCATGAGCCTGCATACACACATACACACACACACACATATACACACACACATATGCACACACACATACACACACATATGCACACATACACATACACACACATACACACACATACACACACACAAACACACACACACACACAAACACACACGGCATAGGGATACCTTTGTCAGTGTATTAAGTGGCTGTGTAATTTGACTTCTTCTACTTGTGCCTCAGTTTAATGTCTGTAAAGTGGTCTGGCAGTGCTCATAGATTTCTAAGTATCCTTCTGGCTCCCACTCACTCAAGTCTCTGTGATTTTAATTTTCAACAGCCCTCTTTGGAGCATGAAGGAAGAGGGGCCGGGCAGAATCCTGCCACACTCAGGAAAAATATAAGCTCCATCAAATTCCTCCTGGCAATAAATCATCTTTTCATATAAAATCTTCTGAAGACCATTTCCAGAAGAGTAATAGGGCTGCCAGTTCAACACCTGCAAGGTGGGTCATAATTTACTTAGCCCAGTGACTTGGGGGCAGGTCCTTCTCTTGATAAATGGCCCAATTAAGTCTCTGTTAATCACAGCACTATCTCATTGGAAGGTGGAATACCTACATCTCCTAAAGCAGTTTCTCAGAGAGATAACATCACAAATTCCCAAAACTGTGAAGGGAACAGGATGAACAGCCTTGGGAACGATGCCGCTGCCCTCTCCAGGGCTTTGGCCTCTGCGGATTCTGGAAACAGCCTAGTGCCCAGTCCCAGCCCTTCCCCCAGCAACCTCCCCATAACCTCGGCTCCTGAACTCTTGTGTTCATCTGAGGCCTTGATAATAAAGCGACATCTGCAAAAACCTACAAGAACTTTACTGCACTTAATTGAGTAATTGAAGCAAGATGCAGGGAGGGGTGATCTATGGGCCCGAGTTGAGGGCCGAGAAAGGGAGACAATGGATTTATTGCAAAGGCAGTGGGCGGCCTTGGGTCCAGGCCCTGGTTCACGGGAAGTTTGAGGTCATGTGGGATTAAAATATCTTTAGAAACAAATGGAATAATTTGGCTGAGATATCAGGAGTGCTGTGCCAGCCCATGCCAGGAGACTAGGTATGATTTATTTTCTTGTGCCCAACACTTTTTTAATGTGTCCTTTAGTTTAAACATACAGATGGGAATCCCTAGTGTCTGTCTGTCTGTTTCTGCCTTCCTGTTGGTTACATGAATTTAGGCTTTGTGGAGTTCAAGAGAGAGTTATGCCTTAAAGGGACTGAAGGCCCAGACACCATAGGGGGTAAGCAGAGCCAAGGATATTTACAATCTAGCAATTGGATTTGCTCAAAGTGGCTTATTAGAGTGAATTGGCGTTGGTGGTAATATCTTCTTGTAATCTGAATAAATCCATAAATCTATGTGTAAGCATAGTTCACCACCTTGAAGTCATTGGGAAAGATGTAATTGACTTGCCCGCCTTTCGAATGCCAGATAAACCCGTTATAGATACATTAACTTGCCTGTGTGAACACCTGGCGTGGGCCCTGGCCAGGCAGGCAGCCTGGGCGCACGACCCCAGCATGCAGGGAGATGGGATTTGGCCGAGGCTTATTGTTCCTTTTGTAGTTTTTCTGCTGTTTTATTAAATCCCAAATTCCTTGCAAAACTGTACAATTTTAATAACTCAAATCCATGTGGATCATAAAGCTGTCTAAACATACCTCACGCCCGGGGTATCAGACAGATCCGAGGGCGATGATGTCACAGGGCCTGATTAACCAGCACAGGTCACCCGACAAGATTTTATTACAAGTGTCATTTAGGTTTCTGACAGCTTTACAAGGCTTAATGGCTTTTTATTAAATACATTGTGTTCAAGGAAGCTGACAGTTGGGGATGCCTTGTAAATACAATACAACGGAATTTCCTTAGAAGCTTCATGAGAGAAAGCAGAGAGGGTGTGGGACATCCCTCCCTGTCCCCAGTCCCATCGCTCAGGAGGCCCTAGGTTCACTACCTCCTGAGACAAAAGACAAATGACCCCTGATACCAACTCCCGACAGCTCTCCAAGTCCAGGTCGGGTCAGCCCAGATGTCTATGTCAGAAGCTCATCAGAAAAAATTCCCCAATCCAGAAAGCGACCTCACCAGCCCCTGCCTGTAGTCCTCCCCAGAGACAGGCATGCTCCTAGCAACTGGATTTCCTGAAAGTTCTCCACGAGTCACTTTAGCTAAGTCGTTTCTGCCTCACACCTGGGAGGAAGACAGGAGGAGAGATGGATGAACTAAGCTGGACCCAAACTGTCAGCCCCGGGTGCTGGGTACCAAGTTGGATGCTCTGGGTAAGTGGCTCTACCCAGTGTGTATATTGATGGCAGTACCCCTCCCCAGCAGCACCCAGAACAAGAAACTGCCCACATTGGCATGCAGCAAGCCCATCTGTGGAAACTACCAGGCAGAAGTGGCTGTGGGGTGCTGGAAATGTTGCCTGAACTTTGCAAATCTCACTGATTGATAAAAGGGAAGAGATGGCAGCAGCTACCTTGGGCACGCCACTGTATCATGAGATGCCCATGAATGTGTGACTTCAATGATTACTGCATGGGTGCAGTTTTTCAGAGTGGAGCTGCAGAGCCAGAAACCTAGTCATGCTCCCAGAGACCTGCCCAGAGAGGGTAGCAGCTTAATCAGGAAATTACTCCCATTTAACATAGTGCTGTCTCCAGGACAGTCATGACACCTCAACTGGGTTTCATCTGTTTTAAAGCCAGCTTAGGAGACAGCATGGAAAAAGACCAAGTGCGCCCAGATAGATGCTCCCCACTCACATCATCCACAGCCTGCAGGGCTGAGGCAGGGTGGTCATGTCTCTCCTTGTTATTTGCCCTATTTCTGATCTATTGAGTAGGCTAGTGTTATTTTTTACTAAGTTTCTCAAACTCTAAGTTCCAGTAGAATCCATTTAAGGGAAAAGTAACTTGTAGCATGAATCTTAAAAGGTCTTATTAATGAAAACAAACCCTCGACAACTTCTCAGTCGATCCTGTTTCCTCAAACTGGAAGTTTGGAGGAGTCCTCATCTGAATGGATCTCAGCTGAACTGCTGCTAAAAGTCTAAAAGCTTAACCAGCCAAATGCTTCTAGTTCCTGGTTTTCATGCCTTATATACCTTTCTGCTTCCTGCCATCACTTCCTGGGATTAAAAGTGTGAATCACCATGCATGGCTGTTTCCAGTGTGGCTTTGAACTCACAGAGATCCAGATGGATCTCTGCCTTTGGAATGCTAGGATTAAAGGTGTGTGTGCCACCATTTTCTGGCCTCTATGAGATAAGTTTATTAGGGTGCACAATATTTTGGGGAACACAATATCACCACAGTAACTCAAAGTTCTGGAGAATTCCTTCCAGAACCCAATTTGATTCTTGGTGTAAGGAAAGTCTTATAAAGCAAAGTATTTACTCAGATGTCTGATTTAGAGAGTTGTTTGTTTGTTTGTTGTTGTTACTGAAATGAAACCATAAATTTTCAAGTTTATGTTGGGCTTTCAGAACATCTGTCTATGGAGTATACTTTGAGAGTCAACTTAAGGGGAACCTAGAGTGAGGAGGTCACTTGGGATGGGCCAAGGCAGCCTACAGAGATAGCCCAAGCCATTCTCCTGTCACTCATCCATCCCCTCAGGGAAGGAACACCTGGCCAAGGAGTCTATGGCCACCCCCAAGATTTTGGATGGCAACTTGGGGCTAATTCCCATAGTACTGAATCTACCTCCAACATTCGGCAGGCCAGGGCCTGTCCTCTCCATCGCTTGATGGCACGCAGAGTCTTTGTGTTCATTTCCTGTCTCCTCCAGGACAAAAGCCATCCATGAGTCAAAACCTTCATGGCGACAGTTCATTCAATAACTAGGTATTTAATTTAAAAAAAAATACCCAGTGTACTGGAAATCAGAAAGTTGGCAACAATTTTACAAATGACAGAATCCTCTGAAAGTGTGGGCTTCTAAACCTATTTTCCTACATATTCCTGCCCAAACCCTCTGTGCTGTGTGAGGATACACATTCACTAGCCGTGTGGCACCAACAACCACTGGAATGACTCAAAAGTGAGTGGGTGCCACCCTGAACCTCTGTAATCTCTGTGGACCAGACTAGTTATCCAAGAATCAGGGGACAGGACTCCCCAAAACCTTCAAGGTGCTCAGCAAAGGGCCAGCATTGAATTGAGGCTCAATGCCTCTTCCCTGTTCCCCTGGAATTGGCTGTGCAGGCAAAATGGGGTCTTGATCTGTTCCTCTAAGTGGACAAAGTGGTCCCTCTGGACAATATACCACCCAAGAGAGTGCTAAATGTCAGCTTCATGGAGCTTGTGTCTGGGACTTTGACTTCTGGCAGCTGGGTAGTAAGCCTTACACTCCCTGTTTCAGCTTCTCACAAGTCAGAATTGCCATGAGATCTAGCACCTGTCCCCATGGCCCCTGGTCCCTGAAGCCCTGGGAACCCTTGTAGCATAGCTGATGGCAGCAGAAGCCAGTCGTCTCTAGACTGGAGGGGATCCTCCAACTCACCTGCCCCCAACTCTTCATCCATAGGAAAAAAGTGCAAGTGGCCAGGCCAGGCCAGGCTACCCTCTCCCTTACCAGGTTGCTCCTGCCATGCTGAATAACTTCCAAAGGCACAGTATTAATTACACACATCCAAGTGAACAGCATCTTCCAGAGGCAAGGAAAGAGTTCAAGACAGGACTCTACTCTCCAGGAGGTTGGAAAGAGCCTTCCTGTGAAATAGCCTGATGACGAGACAACAGAAAAGCAGCACCAGAGAGCAGGTCCCACATCAGTTCCTCTCCTCTCCCTGGTGTCCATTCATGTCTCTACCACAGAGCTGGATATTTCTATAGTCCCTGGTTCCTAAAGAACATCTCAGCCATGGCTGAGCTTCTGCACTTTTCTGCAAAGTAGCCTTGTACCAATGGTTCCTTTTCTTCGAGCCTCAGTTTTCCCATCACTGACAATGAATGCCATGATGCCTACTCTGCCTACTTCTTAGGGGTAGAGAATCAAGAGTGATAACATGAGAACACATGCAAAAGCATTCAGTAATTGTTCAGTTAGCTAAAAAGTCATTACTACATGAAGTTCATAGCAAACTCATGTTTCTCAAAATTGGCCTAAGCTCTCAAAGGGTATGGTGATTGCCTCTTCATACCTCAGATTCCCCCCTGAAGATACGTAGCCTCCAACACTTAGGCCAAGATGCCATGATGCTTGGCAGCATTTGTATGTACCCAGGATCCCCACCATGACAAGTCTGTGCCACTACCCATGACTGCCCTGGGATAGCCTTTACATAATGCATGTCTATAATCCAAAGAAAATTTTCCTTGGTTTTCAATCCCCTAAATTATCCAGCTCCAAGAATTTATAGTTAAATCCCATGATAGCTGAAAAAGGAGTACTCTCCAGATACATTCTGAGCTCTTTCTTTCCTGTGGCTGTGTCTACTTCCCTGAGTTCTACCCTTATGGCGTGGTTCACCACATTACTACAGTCATGTCATTAGTGACCCTAAGGGACTTTCATGTCCTAGGACCCAGCTGTGGGTGGTGGGCATCTCTTGTGTCCCCTGGCAGCACATGCACCTAGGCTAGGTCTTGCTTAACCCAAATGTCCCTCTATATAGCATCCTTGCCGATGTCAGACCCAATCTGGTCACCCTGCACTGTGCATGCTAACTACCCCCTTCTCTGGAATAGCAATCTACTTGCATTAGCCTTTCTCCTCTCAAAGCTTACCCATACTTTCCTGTTATACTCAGACAAATTTCAGATTACTTCTCAGGGAGCAGAAAGTCCTTCTGAGCCTGTCTTTCTCTTCTGCCCTTTGCCCAGTTTCCTCCTCCACCAGTTTACAGTTTAAGCTCAGGCATGGCCTCCTCTGGGAAGTCTTCCCCAACATCCTTCCATCTCCCACAGCTGGCTGTGTGCTCCAGCCAGGTATCCAGGGAGGCTTGCACTCTGTGACTGTTCACCAGCTTGTCTCTCTTGACTGAAATAACCTACTCCTTCCTGTGATCCAGCATTGAGCCCAGAGTGAAACCATCTATTACATGAATGACTTAATAGATTTTCCATGGCTTCTTCTATAGCCAGTACTCAAAGTTCTTTGGACGTCTCAAGGCAAGCAGCTCAGAGCTCCCATGATGCTCTGGGAGATGTCAGAACTCTCCAGCCTGTGGCCCCAGCAGAGGTCTGTGGTTTTACTGCCTATGGAAATTGGGCTGGCAGATCAAAGGCAGCAGTGACTCTGGTGCAGATTGCCAGCAGCCAGCATTATCAGGATATCAGCATCAGCAGAATTGATCATTCAAAATTAAGTGAGTTAATGATTGACGTCCGTTCGTAAAATCTGACCTACCGCCTCACCTCCTGCAACTGTGCCTTTCCTATTCTGCCCCTGCTGCAAGAGATATGGCAAATAGAAGTTCAGTTCCTGCTTGCCCTGCCCAGTCCTGCCCAGGCCTCAGCCAGACTTCACAGCTCCTCTGTACTCAATCCCTGCACCATTCCTGTTAGCTGGCTCAGGGAAATCTTAGCACTTAGGTTCCCTTTCAGAGCTGGAAGCTCACAAATCTGAGCCGAAAGGGGAAAAGTCTGCTGCAACTTTGCACCTGTAATACATGAGTCACTTGATTAAAAAAATGCTTCCAAATCAGGTTCACGATCCTCTCTGTGTGGGCAGGAAAGTGGGGGCAGGTGTAGGTGAGAAATGTCTTCAGCTGCATGGCTCAGAAAATAGTGACCTAGGTCTGCATGTTCTCTGGCTGTCTGTATTTTTTGAAAAAATAAAACAAAACCAAAAAAAACTTGTGGGTTTTGGGGGGGTTGTTTTTTGGGTTTTGGGGTTTTTTTTGTTTGTTTGTTTGGTTGGGTTTTTTTGCTGGTCAGAAAGGAGAGGCAGGAAATAGGGCAGGCAAAGCTATTTTCCCCATTCTCTTTGGAAGCTGAGAAAAAGACATGGGGACCTTAGGAGGAAGGGCTGTAGCCCACTATACCAGATGACCCCATGAGCACCCACCCCTCAGGCAAATCTGCCTAGGGGACTTGGAGATCTGTAGGAGAATGTCCCTCACAAAGACAGCCAACACACTGTAACCTCCAATTCAGACAAGGCTTGAGTTCTCCAGCTATGGACAGCCCAGCAATAGGATCCTCCGAAGACTGGACCAAGCTTGGGATGTCCCACTGGCCTGAGACAGACCTTGGCACTACTGCCCCTTCTTCTGGAGAATAGGGATGATCCCTACAGCGATGATGACCATTCATGCAGTGAGGTCATCTACATGAAGCAGGTGCTGGCACCCTGAGGTGGTGCCCAGTACCCAGCCCACTTCCCTCCATCCTAAGGGGAAGCCACATTCGTTCTTGATGACTGCAACGCACAGGTCACCTGGAATCACTCCAGGCGTGCTTTTCTTCGTTGCTTGTCTTAAACCTCTCCAGAAAATCGAGAGAGGACATAGAAAGTAGGGACCCAGTTTCCTTGTCACATCGGGCCTGAGGGACAGTCTGGGATGGTCCTCCCCAGAGCTCTGCACACTGGCTGGGCTCCTGGCCAGGGTGGGATGGTATGGATATGGGAGGCCAAGAGAACACAGATGGCAGGGAGTGGAAGGCCACCTCTAGCCACCTCGGGTCCTTTAGCTCAACTTGCCTTCTGGGACCACATATTAATAAAACAATGGAATTTTTATTTCTTTTTCTCATAAATTACATAATTCAAACCTTAGAACACCTTTAATGAACAGTGAGTGGGCATGTGACACTTAATAAAGTGGGCTCCGTTCAGTTTCTGCTTGACAGGCTACCAGCCGTGAATGTGCCTTGGGAGTAAATGATTAAGAGGTGGAGGCCTTTCCCGGGCTCTACTATTAAACACTTCAAAGGTTTCTCAAGCCAGAAAAAATGGAAAGCAAATGTGTCCACTGCCTCTCAAATGCCCCGAATGTTTTAGCAGGTGCAAGCAATGAAACCTTCCATGGCGACGGCAGTTTGGGGTCTGCAAAGTGCACCCAACTGGATTCTGGGAATTCTGGACCAGCTTCATAAAAATTCATGATTTTCACTGAGGGGAGATAGGCGTCTTCAGAGTCCATCTGCATATGAGGCACAGAAGGGAAATATCACGGGGTCCTCTGGGTCATAGTTCAGCTAAATCTCTTGGGTTCCTGACTGAAATGGTCAGCCTCATTTATGCTGGAAAACAAGGAGCAATTTTTTTAGTTTGGTCTAGGCTTTCTTTTTTGTGTTTTGGGGTGATGCATGTTTATGTGAATCAATGTGTGTGGGGAGCTCACATGCATATGTGTGCATTTGCAAGTGAAGGTCAGAGAAGAACCTCAGTGTCATTCTGTCCATCCACTGTGTGGTTTGAGACAGGGTCTCTCATTGACCTAGTGCTCACTAAGCAGGCCAGGCTGGCTGAGCGGTGAACATTTTCATGAGGGATGGACCTCAGGTCCTCATGCTTATTAGTCAAGTGATTCACCAACTAAGCCCAACCCTGGCCTAGATTTTCTAAAAGCACATTCATGTTCAGGTCAAAGCCATGTTCTCTTTTATTAGTGTTGGGACAGAAGGGTATATAGGGACCCAGTTACATTTTGTGTGACCTAGGAACACATCACAGACTGAAAACCATCAAGCTTATCACATATAGCAACATATATATCACATATATCAACATATATAGGACATGTTTTATTCTAATTCACTTCTCTGGACATGATTTTCATTGGTAAGATTGGGATAATGGTCTGAGTTTCTTGGGAGTATTAAGTAAGTAAACACCCCAGAAGCATTGAGATCACATTGCAGAATTCAGTATGTGTTCCTCATTTTTTCTTAGAGTTCCATTAGGAAAACAGTATGAAAAGTTATCATTCTATAGCTTTTCCTTTAAAATTTGTTGTAACTTAGCTTTATAAGCCATAGTCATCTCTCACATAGACATATAATATTTTATAGTTTAGAGTGGACATGCTGAGACATTACCTCACTCTCTTCTATCAACAGTGACGCCAGTGAGGGGAGATGTCCATTCGTGGACAAATGATAAGTCTCCAGCCCTGCCAAAGCTCTCTTGTTTATGGTGGGACCCATGAGTTGGACCTCTGTGTCCTGAGGGCACCCATCTGTGAAATGGGTACAAACAGGCTCCATCTGCCTTCTGGCACTCGCATGGATGTCTATTCACTTCTCAGAGCTCACTGGCCCCATCTCTTCCCACGTTTTCTTTCTTATTCATGCAGGAACTCGAAGCTGTTGGCATATCATCTCAAGGATCTGGCAGGCACCTGCTTAGGAGACCTCAAGTTTTATTCTTCCCGTCCTAACGAGCAAGGTAATGAAAAGGCATTCCAAGAATCAGTGAAGGAGAACCCCTTCATTCTTTCCTCGGGGAATAACTGAGCAACGATTGTTATCAGAGAACGTTCTGATTTCCAAGCAACACAATGACCTGCCTCCTCCTCCACAACACCCACTACTCAAGGGTGCACTCCCAGGGTTTGTGGAGGTTCCAGAACGCTCAAAATCAAGGTATGTTCCATAAATTCTTCCCCATGTGGTGGGTACAATATACAGCCCCCCCCCCACACACCACTAGCTCTCTGCTTATTGAGAGCACTCTCGGGTAGGGACAGCCTGGAGCGGGGATGGCCTTCCCTAAACTCTGGACTGAGATTTTGACTCGAACATCCTGACTTTCTCCTCCCCTGACACTAGAGAACATTAAGTCCAGGATGGCTTATGCTATTGGCTCTTAGTACATGTCACCCATTTTTGCTTCTGTAATCATGACAATGGAGGACATGACAAATGGTTATGAGGGGCTGTAAAGATGGCTCATTTAGTGCAAGACAAGCATAGGACCTGAGTTCGATCACCAGAGAAAATGCTAGGAATTGTGTGTTAAACTAATATGTATGCAAAAAAGGAATTATCAGGATGTTTATCACAGTCATGGAAACACAAAACATCCTCCACACACAGCAATAATGAAAGATGGAGCACTCATATGCCACAGCCTTTGGCCAACATCTAAAGACAAGAACTTTATATGGCACACCAAATTAAAGTAAGTATATGGTAATGCTACACATCTGCTATGACCCTTTTCTAGAAGTATATGTTGTATTTATTTATTTTAGATAAGCCGGATCTGGTCTGGAGAGATGGATCAGTGGTTAAGAATTCAATTCAGTTCCCAGCACCCATGATGGGTGCTTCACAAGCATCTCTAACTACATTCCAGGGGGCTCCAACATCTCTGAGCTCAATAGACACCCACACTCAAGTGCATATACCTACATACAGACACACAAACACATAAACTTTTAAAATAATTCTTCTTAAAATGAGTCAAAGCTTTTATTTGTTTATTTCTAACATCCTCGGGATTCTTCCATGGCACCCTAGGCCTGAGAGATTCATTGCCAAGTTCCTTAAGTGCTGCAAACTAACCACTTCACAGGGTTTCCCTTCTTGAACATGGGCCTATCCCTAGCTTCTTGCCATCAGCCTTAGGAGAGTAATTTTGTGTTCAGCACAAAAGGGCCTCCACTGGCTTGACTTTCATAGGCTCATCACAGTTGAATGAAGCACACAAGGACAGGCTTGGTGCAAATTCCAGTGTTTCTGTCACAAACATCAACTTACTATTCTATCAGTTTAATAATGCCTGGTTTGCTAACTGGAGCTCCCATATATCCTCCATACAATGCAACTTGTTTCATTCATAAATACTACAAGCAATGTATGCCTAGTTTTGAAAGCCCACAGCAAGTCTGTAAATGATGTTTACTTCTCAGAAATGTGATTTGAGACTTGATATTTTTTTCCATTTCTAATCTACATTTATTTCTGATTTCTCTATAGGAATTCAAATGCATTTTCTTACATCAAAATGTTTTTGGTTGACATGTGGCAGCATGGGCAGAGGAGAAATGCCCTTCACTCCTCCTCCTACCCGTCAATGCCTGAGATGGGTGGAGGAGCTGGCCCTGGGGTCATAAGAGGGCTGTTCCTGCCCCTCACCAGCTGCAGTGCTCAGAAGAGTGGCCCCTGTACCTCACCTGGGCAACATAGTAGAGCTGGCCCTAATGGTGTAGGTGTCAGAGAGCTGCCGCTGAGGGTGTGAAAGCAGGAGAGCTGGTCCCACCCGTCGCTCATTGATGCAAGAGGCTAATTAGCTGGGGCAGTGCTGCAGAGCTCACCCTGGTGGTGAGGACAGAGGAGAACTGGTGGGTGGACCCTGCACTGTCCAGGTTCAGAACAGATCCAGGATTATGACTTGGCCCGCCCCAACATCCACTCCATCTATGATCTGTTGGAACACGTGAAAGAACCTGACCTGCAGACCCAAAGCTGCAGGATTTCCACAACACCAGGCAACAACAGGATATCCAAGAAGACTCCTAGTAAGGGCCCAGGATCAATAGTGTAGTAGAAACCAGAGGCCTCGAACCAGACCAATGACTCTTTGCAATGAACACGTGCAAGTAAAAACATATGGACAAAGGGGTTACTGCATGACTCACTGTGTTACACTGAAGCTTCCATGACGAGATTTTTTATTTCCCCCCTTTCTCTTAAATTTTGTTTTATTTTATGGGGGATTCAGGGGCAGAGGGTGGATGCAAAGGGATGGGAAAATGAATAGGATCAAGATACATGATGTAAAAGACATATAGAATAAATAAAAAGAAAGTAAAAATAACGTTTTCAGTTGAAAAGGAACATTTGAGTTTTATACTTGAGAATGGCCTTGAAAGACATCTAAGGAAAGGGCTTTTGTTTCCATGAAAGTAAACAGGACTGAGGTGCCTGCATGTTGGTGGCAAAGCCATGATCAGTATACCCAAGTTCCTGACTCATCCCTGCTCTTCCCATGGCATTCTGTGATGTCTCTGAGACACATAAGGAGGTTCCTCACCATGGGGCTGGCTGCACACAGCCACCTCCTGAATATTGTCACCTGACTCAGAAGCCAGTATGCCTCAGACTGCATCTGTCTTCATCCCTTTCTCCCTTACAGCATGCAGGTTGAAACCAGGGCCTGGGGGGCAGATTGCAGCGTGTTCTTCCCTAGACTTCCACTGGTGCATTGGTTGAAATCCTTGTGTCCCTCCCTGGTCATATGCGGAAATCTTCATTCTCAAGCAGGTGGGATTTGAAAGTGGGACCTTAGAGTAGCAGAGGCCTCGTAAAATGAAGTCCCCCGCCTCACGCCACAAATGGGAATGTGTACATATATTAGACCTGTCCCCTGAGCTCCCTTGTCTCTTGTACATGAAGACATAGGGTGCTATCAAGAACCAAAAAGAAGATTCTCTCTGGCCTAAATCTGCTGACGCCTCAATCTTGGGCATCACGGCTTCCAGAACTGTGAGAAATAACTTTGTCACAGCAGCCCTAGTGAATGAGGATGGTTGTACATGAGGACAGGTGTTAGGGTGCTGCTGGCCCTTACCCTGCCTTTCCCTTGAGCTCATTCTGGTCCAGCTATGTGGTTAACAAACAACCTTGCCAGTGAATGGGTTGAGATTGTATCAGCCTCTTTAAAGCAAAGTTTGATTTGATTTGGTTTAGTTTTCTAAGCCCCGCCCCCCCCCCCAGGCACTTGTAGTTTGTACCTCTAATCTATGTGACTTATTTGTTGCTGTAAGATGGGAAGTGGCTGATTTGTTCAATTACAGTCATTTTTAATCCAGTAAGGAGGCAATCTGTGTTCCAAGAGACCACATTAAGGGAAGTGATCATCCCAGTGGGGCCTCAGCAGTATGAGTGGACTGAACGTGAGGGTGACTCCCTGCCAAGCCTGCCCGGAGAGCAAATTCAGACTGTCATTAACAGTGCCCACCTCTTCCTAGGGCATAGGACTTCACAGCTTCCCATTGGGCCTCTGCTGAAAGCTCTGGAAAAGGGAGTCAGAGCCATACTAAAGGGTAGGTTGAATGTCTTATGTAGCCTTGGGTGATGTTTTTTTCTTTCTTGAGATGGAGTTTCATGTAGCACTTTGATTTATGTTACTCCTGTCTCTACCTCACGAGTGCTGGGATAGCAGGTGTGCACATTCACATTGGTTTATTCAGAGCTGGGCATTGAACCCGGGACTTGCAGAATGTTAGGTGAGCACTCTACCAACTGAACCATATCCCCAGCTCACTCTAGAACAGTGTGAGTAGTTGGTACCCACTGTTCTGACTCTGACCTTAGAAAGACCACAGCGATGCTTGGAGCTATTTGGGGACAAGAGCCAAAAAATTTTACTGCAGGCCATGCCCCAAGGTCAGAGGTCCCAAACTCAGGATTTGACCAACAAAAATCATTTTCTGATTTTCTTTAAACCCTTAAATGGTCCCAAAGTCCACAAATTTTCATTCCAGGAAGCAACTCCACAGACATGACAAGCATCTGCAGGTAAATACCTCAGGACAGTTTGCTACCTGTGTTTGTTGTAGCTAAAAATAAATCTACAGAATAAAATTATTGCTCTTAGTGGGCAATCATTCAAAAGTTTTGAATTCCTTCCCACTGTGAGGACCTTGATATTTGATTTAAGAAGGATTTCACTGACCCGTTGGTAGGAGGGAAAGGAAAACACACTAAGCTTGAATCAAATGTGATGATAGACATGTGTTTATAGCCATGCATTGGTTCATTATGGTATGGGCACAAACTAAGGAACAGAACATGTAGCAGGTCGCCCACATGAGTTATAGGTAGGGACCATGGAGGGAAGCAAGGTATTTCGAAGCTTGTGCTTAAACACAGCCCATGTGTAATAAAGTCTTACTTGGAAACATTGTAAGTGTGGGCAAGCATAGACGCCAAAACAAGGGAAGAGATGGAAGTGGATTCAGACTCCCAGGCTTGCAGAGGCGTCGAGTCCATGTTCAAAGCAAGGTAGGTGGATAGAAGTGAAACCAAATGAGATTCCTAAGGACGTGCTGTGGGGTCAAAGCTGTATGGGAAGCCGCACCAGCCCTGGAGACCCAGGTGGAGCGGGGTCATTAGAGACCCTCACACTTTTTCTTTATGTATCTCTCCCTGTCTCACTTAATGCTTTCAAACCTTTCATGTTTTCACTTGCCCCAAAGTATCAAGTTGGCAATCATTTTAGGCTGTCCTGCTGCTCCTATTCTCCAGTGGTTTTCAGGGAAGCACCAATTCTCTGTTCTCAAACAGGTGGCCTCGTGGGCCTCTGTCCTTGAATTTAGAAACAGCCTGAGCTGGGTGTTTTTTTTCATCCTTCCTCTGAGCAGCTGGGCTCTGCTTCCAGTGACCTGGTGAAGGGCCACAGGTGTCTCCTGTCAGGGGCGAGGTGAGGCCCGGATGTGGAACTGGTAGAAATGCATTCCTCTTCAGACCCAGGGAAGACAATATGCCCTTTGGGGTCTTTGGGAGTCTAAGAAGGCAGCACGCCCTGCTCTATACTTCAGCCATCTGGAATCAAAGTGTGGGTGCCATTTTCTGAGGAGGCAGAGCCGTTTGCAGTTTGGTCCCAAGCAGTCAGCCTGGGCTGTTTTACAGTGGTGAGTGCAGAGTGGGCATGAAAATGGGCAAGATGAAGGGCGCCTTGATTTCAGGTCCCAGGATGTTCGAACATGGACGGGAAAGTTGACACATAATTCTCCAGGCTTGTAAGATGAATTGCTAAACAGTCTTATTAAAAAAAAACAGAGCCAGATATTGGGGTGAAAAACTGAGAGATCAGAGGTATAGGACAAGCCACAGACAACCTCACTTCACTGACACCTCAGTCTCCAAAGAGACCTACTCCCTGTATACCCACGCCTATATGCCTTTCTGTTCTGCCATCTCATTTCCTTTCTCTGCCAAGCTACATCACTTCCTGTCTGTCTGTACAGACCTCCAGACCTTTATGGTTAACTAGTGTTGGAATTTAAGGCATGTGCCACCACGCTTGACTCTGTTCCCAGTGTGGCCTTGAACTCACAGAGATCCAAACGGATCTCTGCCTCCCGAGTGATAGGATTAAAGGTGTGTGCTACCATTGCCTGACCTCTATGTTTACTATAGTGGCTGACTTTTTCCTCTGATCCTCAGATAAACTTTATTCGGGTGCACAATATTTGGGAAGAAACATATTACCCCACAGACTCAACTTTGACAGATATGGGAAATGTTGACTTCAGATACTCATAGCTGCTGCCCCAGAAGAAAGTGCCAGGCTCTCATAGGATGCTCTCGCAGGAAGTAGGAGGTTGTCACAGGCTCTCACAGGAAGTACCAGGCTCTTACAGAAAATGCCAGTCATGCTAAGCTAGGATTGGAAGTTAGAACCCTGTGCAGTCCCAAGAATGAACAGGCAGCCCTCCACCTCTGTTTTCCCAATTTACCTACAGTAAGCATACAGGCAGAAAAAGCTTAATTTGAAAAATACTAATTTTGTCACTATATTCATATTGTATTTAACCATGAGAGATATGATTATGTAGAAATGTAAAGGTCTAGGAAATCAGAGGGGAACAGACTGAGGCTCCATCTTCAAGGAAGTTGGTGGCTGTGGTTAGGATACAGCACACACAAAATCACCTCTCCCTCCTTCCCTCCCTCCCTCCCTTCTTCCCTCCCTCCCTCCCTCCCTCCCTCCCTTCTCTCCTTTCCTTCCTCTCTCTCTCCTTTCCTCCCTCTGTCTCTTCTTTCCTTCTTGACTTCCTTGAGACAAAGCCTCCCAGTTGCAGCTCAGTCTCACCTATTATTTTTGTGCAGCTCAGGTGGGCCTCGGGCTCGTGATCATCTTCTTCACCTCCACAGTGCTGTGGTTGCGGATGTGCACCACCACATCCAGCCAGGAGGCAGGTTTTTAAGGGTTTCAGAAAGGACAGTTTCTCCTCAGTCAGCTCTTTGCTACTATAAATAACGTGGCGTCCTCAAGACAGCCCCCCTTAGACATAACTGTAGTCTCCCCTGCTTCATTTAAAACAAAACAAAACAAGGCCTCCATTATCACTTGTGAAAATAAGCTTTGCGAGGCTCATGCTTGTGAAAGCCTCTGTGGAATTGTCAGAGGTTAGTCATTAAGCCTTTCTTCACTTCTCCATCTCTTACACCCTAGCCTCCCCCACACACAAAGTACAAAATACTGTTCTGCTTGGGAACATTGCCACATGACGGTCACCCCTACTCTGTCCTCCTCCCAGAATGCCTGCATTATTCTCCAAACACGGTGTTTAAAACAAGACCTTGGCTACCGCAGAAGTGGCTGAGCCCAGGACTCTGTCTGATAGCCTCTCTCCAGGTTTGCTCACATACTGCTGGCTTAGAAGGGAACGGTGCTTTTCTATTGGTAGAAAGAACTTTTGCTGGATTCTCCAGAGAGCCTGCCAGTGGGGATTGCCTCAGTTTCCCTCTTTCACAAGGCCTCCTAAGACTGATTTTGGGGTCTCTGCTTCCTGGGGACCATGATGACTGCATTCACCTGGCCCTTTCCCACAGGCATCAAATTGCATGTCCAGAGAGGCCACTCTGTTGACTCAGAAGGGCCACAGGGGAAGCACCTTCCCGTGGGAGCTGACAGACACTGGAATTAAAAACAGACTGAGGGGCTGGGGAGGTAGCCCCATTGGTAGAATGCTTTTCTAGCATGAGAGAAGCCCTGGGTTCAATTCTTAGCACAGCATAAACTGGGCATGGTAGCACACCTGTAATCTCAGTATTCATAAGTAGGAGATCAGGAGTTCAAAGCCATCTTAGACTACAGAGCAAATTTGAGGCCAGTCTGGACTACATGAGATCCCAGTCTCAACACAACAAAACAGATTGGTTTTCTGTAATAGAGGAGAGCAGCTGGTTCCCACCGGAACTGCTGAATTCAGAGTGCAGGCACATGCGCACAGTCTGCTTATTGTTACATTAAAAAACAAATTTAAAACACATTTATGGAGTTAACAGACTGTGAGGGCTTTTTAATAAAATTAATTTGTAAAGGTTTTTAAACGTTAACAAATGATCGGTGAGAGTTTCATAATTGACTTAAGAACCTCATTAGGTGTGCTGTGTGGCTTTCTCATTAACTTGGACTTCCAGCTGTGCTAAGGGACACTGCAGTACATGTAGGAAGGGAATTCTCAGGGGCACCCAAATTTAAGTTCCCCCAAGAACCCATCCTTTTACCACCTCTAGATGGGCACAGAGCTAATCCTCAGCTTTCCTTCCAAACTTCCTAGTAACAATATATTTTCTTATCCAGCCATCCCTCTGAGTATCCACCCATCTACCTGTCCATTTGTACTTTCACTGGGTACCCACTTTATGTCAGGCACTTGTCTGAATAATAAACATTTCACTTCCTATTCTGCCTTTTTTTATTTTCTTTTTCTTTTCTGAGATGAGAGCACAAACAGGAGCTGAGGAGTCAGCACCAATGCTGCCTAGTGGCTGGTAACTGTCAAGAAGAAAACTCTGTAAGACATCTGTATGCTTCTCAGAGCTGTGGGCCACGAAGCCCTTACCGCGTAGCTGTAGTGCGTGCTGAACATCCTGCGTCATAGCCATTGAGACTATCTCTGATGCCACCACAGGCAGCAGACAGTTCAGCCTAGCTCAAAAGCAAGTCAAATGCCTCTACCGGGCTTTGCCTAGACAGGTCTCCAAAGCCACTGAGCCCACTAGCAAGAGCAGTGTGTAATCTTGAATAATGGAAGTAGGAGCCTCAGGCTTGGGGAGGGCAGAGTCTGTGGACGATGCTCCAGTGTCCTGTCTTTCAGCTAGCATGTTCTATAAGGTGGTCTGCAGTTTCTTCCAGGGTTTGAGCAGCAGGATTGCCATCACCCTGCAGCAAGTAACCTCAACAGTATGCTACCATGCCCACGGCTTCCTCTGCTTTCACTTCCCCATACTCTTGCTTAGGAAGTACTCATGGACCATGTATTACAATCATCATTGCTTTGAATTCCAGATTCTCATAGAATAATATATAATTATTTATAATTTATATCATATAATTTGTATCATAATAAAATAACCAGATTGTATCTGGTCAAATGTGTTTGGTTGGCCAAATATGACATACAAAGGAATATATAGGCTTGTGATACTAAAACATCATGGAGTGGGGTTGAATGGGGTCAGTCTTTGCTCTGTCATCTTTAATGGACAGATCTTCTTCATACTTCCCATGCTCCTAGGATCAAGTTTTTCACAAAAGGCTGTCTGTCTTTCTAGATTGCTGTGGCCCTGACCCCAAGCTTTGGCTCTCTGGTTCTAGTCAGGCCCATTTGTGGGCAAAGGAGTGTGATGCTCTGATTGGCCAGGCCTGGGTCACGTGTTTACCGACAGTGCACTCAGGGTTAGAAGCAACTACCACCCAGCCCCACGAGTCTTCCCAGAAGCACAGGCACTCGCTGTGCAGGGCAGTGTGAATGTTCTTCCTAGAGAGTTGTTATTATCTTGCTTTTGAAGATGGAGGTACAAAGAGATTAATCAGTTTCCCCCCAATCACACAGAGTTCTAGAGAACTTTCCTTTGTGGCTAAACCACCATATTCCAAATAATACCAGAAGTGTAGAGCACCTGCTGCTGTATCCAGAAACATCATCATCTGAGCTTTTATTCTTGGGAGCTGAGGTTCCAAGAATCATGTATGTAAGTGGGCTTGAGTCTTTATACCCACACCACCTGCCTTGTGGACTCAATAAACTCCATATGTCCTTCCCAGGGAACACAGCTCGGAGTCATTCCCCCCCACCTCCCATACACTTTTATTCTTTTTTTCTCTCACTGGGCTAGAATCGAAACATTATTGTAGTAACTATTAGTTTCAAGGGAAGAGTGTAATTGCTTCTAGATCCACTCATGGTTTCAAGAGTGATTTAACCTTTAACTTTCTAAGTACAAAGGGAGGCTTGCTGCGCAGTGAATCTAACAAGACCATCATTTATCGCTGGCAGAGTTCATTAGTCAGTTGTAACAGTTTAATTATTAGCATTTTAATGCATGAGCATTTAACCACACAGAACAACAAGCTTGGCGCACAGAACGAGACTTCTTAAAGGGAGCGGAACCAGCCCACACAATTGCTTGTATTGTGAGGCGTCATTAAAATGAGATAATTAAGCTGCAAAAGAGAAGTGGGTCCAGGTATTTAGCCAACACACCAGATTCCGCTTCCTGGTACGGGTAGTGAACTTGTTTTGGTTTTCATTTTTGGGTTTTTAAAACTTCAATTTTTACTTTAAAATTATTTTCTTTTTTTTTTTTTTTCTGCTACAAAGTCTGGGTCCACGTGCTGTCAGGAGCACTGACCATGAGAAGCACGTTTAATAAGAAAGAGGGGGAACCTGAAGCAGAAAGCCTATAAGAGGTCCTGAGAAGCCAGCTGGAAACAGCCCTTGAGGAGTCTGCCAGGGTATAGGGGAGGATTTGTCTACAATGCCCCACCCAGATCAGGTTGTCAGGGAAAAAAGACATCCTATGGGCACAGAGTAGTGCCCAGGAACAGCTTAAGCTGTTCTTCAAACGTGTGTGTGTGTGTGTGTGTGTGTGTGTGTGTGTGTGTGTGTGTGTGTGTTATGCACTTGTGAGTGTGAGTGCATACAAAAAATTACATGAATAAAATGGAAATACCACATGCATGTATTCAGCAAGGCACGTTCGTAGAGGCCAGAGAAGAGTGCCCGGTGTCCTGCTCTATCACCCTCTACCTTATTCCCTTGAGACAGGATCTCTCATTGAACCTAGAAATAGGTTGGGGACAATTGATCCCCCTGTCCCTACCTCCCCCTCCACATATGATGCTGGGGTTAACAGGCACTCAAGGCCATTCCCAGCTTTTTGCATAAGTCCTGAGGATTTGAACTTATGCTTGCAAAGCAAGCCCTCTTACCCATTTAGTCACCTCTCCAGACCCTGTTTAAGTCATTATTATATGCAGAGGGAGTTGGGAGCCCCTGTTCTACCCCATGAGTTTGTAGCTGATCAGATAAGAACATAATTTGCCAGCGCTTAAAAAGCACTCTTTATAATAGCTGAAAGGGAGAAAAAGAACAAAGCATCCATGGAGGGTGAAGAGATAACGCATACACATAGAGCAAGAGTATTCAGTCTTCACATGGGTTGGAATGCCAATACATGCTACAACATGGATGAACCTTAAAGACCTGCTCACTAAATACAAAAAGGTACAAAAAGACAATTGCCCCATGAATCATGGTTGAGGTGCCTAAAATAGTCACACTCATAGAAACAGAGAATATATTAGAAGTTATTAGTCTCTGAGAGAGAGGAAACATGGGGTAATCTAATGCCTTATTATATGTATAAATTATAGGCATATAATTCATTATTTTATATCATGCATCATTTGTTAATAAAAATTTCCTAATAAAAATTAGGAAAGCGGAGCTAAGCCTTGGCACACTAACTTTTTGGAATCACTGTGCACATCAAATGAGATTGTAGATAGAAGTCTTTTTAAGCCTAAAATGGCACATGCACACACTTGTGGAGGTAGTAGTGTTCTTTAATTATTTCTTTTAATCTTATTGTTTTAATAAGAGGCTACAATATAAACAACTGAGAAGGTTAATTAATAATGTCAAACCTAAACGAGTATAATTAATGTAACTCAACAAAAGCCTTCACTCGACTCAAAACATTTTCCCTCTAGGGTAACCTTGGCCTGGTTTTCCTAAACAGTTTCTCCTTTGACTTGGGTGGGAAGCAACAGGAAGTCTGGTATGCTGCATTTGAAGCTAAATAGTTCAGTGATGTCCTTTGCGTTAAGGGTAGAAGCTGATGCTCCCAGGTCTTAGAATCCTCTCTCCCGTGAGGGCTTCTGAAATGAGTGAAACACAATCAGCCATACGCACAAGAGGCAGCACTGAGGACTGCTGTGGGATGGTCTGTTTGTCAAGTGTGTTGCTGATTGGTCAATAAATAAAACACTGATTGGCCATTGGCTAGGCAGGAAGTGTAGGCGGGACAAGGAGGAGAATAAAGCTGGGAAGTGGAAGGCTGAGTCAGAGAGACACTGCCAGCCACCGCGATGAGAAACAGCATGTGAAGATGCCGGTAAGCCATGAGCCATGTGGCAAGGTATAGATTTATAGAAATGGATTAATTTAAGCTGTAAGAACAGTTAGCAAGAAGCCTGCCACGGCCATGCAGTTTGTAAGCAATATAAGTCTCTGTGTTTACTTGGTTGGGTTTGAGCGGCTGTGGGACTGGCGGGTGACAGAGATTTGTCCTGACTGTGGGCCAGGCAGGAAAACTCTAGCTACAGATGACTCCAAACACCAAACTGCTAGTGGAAATAACCGCAGGGTGACTGGGAAGGGATGGGTGAGAGGGGAGGTATAGATCTTCCCAAGGAAGAACAAAAGCAAACATAGAACACCCCCAAATAACACATTGAATATTTGTCTCAACTACAGAGATGCCACAGGACCCCCACACACACACACGGTGAACTGTGTTTCCTCACCCCCTTGTTCTGCTCTCTTCCAGCAGCCTGTTCTAGATCCTTTGATCTTTTCTCCCACCCTGGACCCATTGTGTATCAGGATCCTGCACAAGGAAAAAATTAGTGAGGAAGCCCCCAAAATGCTTTGCCTCTGAGATTTTGGAAGGCTAACCTTGAAATAATTTTTCTTGTGCCATGTGTGTGTTTGTGCATGTGTGCGTGCATGTGTGCATGCGTGCCTCTGTGTGTGTGTGTGCGCGTGTGTGCGTGTGCATGCGTGCGTGTGTGCATGTGCGTGTGTGTGTGTGATCCAGAGGACAATGTTGGGTGTTATCCTCAGGCACTATCTTGGCTGGCTGGTCCTAGGGATCCACCTGTCTCCACCCTGCTGGTTCTGGGATTGCATGCACCACCACATCCAGCTTTTTGAAGATGGGTTCTCAAGCTCAAACTCAGGTCCTTGTGCTTTCAAGGTAAGCACTTCACCAGCTTCAGCTGGGTCCTCAGCCCCCTTTCTCTGGCTTTTTGGGTAGAGGTTCCACATACACAGCTCCAAGTTAGAAGCTACGCATCTACAGAAGCTGCCAGGGCCTGGGGCAAAGCTTCTACATGCACAGTGGCCCTGTGCTTTGTGGGACGTCCTTGACTACCCTGCCTTCTGCTGTAACTCAGGAGAGGTACTGCAGAATTGCCACTCCAACTGTTTACGGCAATTGCTAGACTATGCCAGGACACAGCATGTGTAGACCACGGGGGCCTCCGGGAAGTGGAGGTCCTTTCTGATGGAGCATCTGTAACCCCACAAGGAGGAAGGTGGGGGAACCCCATCTCTGCCAGTTCCCTGCTAGACACACTGAGATGACTAGAGGGATTTCCAGACAAGGCTGCTGTCCCTCCATGGAAGGTGGGAAGGAAGCAAAGTCCCACAAGAAGCTACAGCAGAATTTTCATGTAGTAATAGCCTTACACATTTAGGAATGTGAGTCTCAGATCTACCATTGCCAAAGAGTGACACCAGCTGAGAGTTTGATGAGCATGAATCCCAACACCCTTGAAATAAGAATCAGCCTGAGTGGAACTTGGGTCCTCTGGATCTTAAAACCAGAGTTTCCCACACGAGTCCTCATGGAAAACTCTGGATAAAATGCAATGACCACCACCTTCAACCACCTCCAGCAAGAACTTGATTTGGTTTTTCTAATATTCCTCCAGAAAATGTGGGGCTCTGCCTGAATTAAGTACCTTTTAAAACCATCCTTTCCTATAGAGTAGCCGTTTACCACTGCAGCTGTTTTTGTTAAATTAAATGTAAATTTCAGGGCATTTCTTGGGCACACCAGCCCCTGTGGCTAGTGGCCACTGTATAGCACAGGACAGGTGTAGAGGTTTCCCATAGGGATGTTTGGAGTCTCAGGATGAATCACACACTGGTTCGTTTCCATCGCCCGTCAGCTTTGTGTCCCCTTTGACAGTTAGTGGCAGTGATCTCCAACTTCTGTCTGGTGTCTGGCGCCTGTGTTCTGATTCGCCACCCATGTCCACAGATACATGCTTTGCCTATGTGATGAGCAGAAATGGGTGCCAGTAGACACAATCCAGAGGGAGGGTCTCTGCTGTTCTGGCCAGGAAGAGTCAGTCTGACAAGGGCGAGCTCTCCTGTGCGTGGGGCCTGAGCTGACACCCGCTCTTACAGGCCACAGGGCTCTAAAACGTCACCTTCTGGTACCACTACTCATCTGGGGCTGAGAGATCTAATTGTTTTCTCTTTCTTTCTTCTTTTTTTTTTCTAACTTAAATCATAACTTTGTTTCTTAAAAAGTAACTAGCAACAGCTATAACAAATATGTGGCCCAGCTATGCCACTTCTGGGTAGTTACTCAAGTAATGCTAACATATTACATAGATATTTGCACACCAATGCTTTTTACAACATTATTCATAATTTTTATTTTTTAATTTATTTAATTATTTAATTTTTCATATGATATATTCTGATCATGGTTTCACCCCCTCATCTCCTCCCAGAGTCTCCCCGCCCCCATCCAACTCCATGCCTTCTTTCTCTCTTTAGAAAAACAAACAGGTAGCCGGGCGGTGGTGGTGCACGCCTTTAATCCCAGCACTCGGGAGGCAGAGGCAGGCGGATCTCTGTGAGTTTGAGGCCAGCCTGGTCTCCAAAGTGAGTTCCAGGAAAGGTGCAAGCTACACAGAGAAACCCTGTCTCGAAAAACCAGGAAAAAAAAAAAATAAAGAAAGAAAGAAAGAAAGAAAACAAACAGGCAAAAAGCCCAACAAATGAAAAATAAAAAAAGAAAAAGCATGAAAACTACATACACACACAGAGATCCCCCCAACACACACACACATACACACACACACACACACACACACACACACACACACATACACCATAAAAACACAGCACTTGAAAACATAACATATAAGCAATAGACCAGTAAAGTTTTTTTTTAAAAAAAAAAAAAAAAACAGCCCAAATAAAACATTATGAGGCAAAAAAAAAAAAAAAAAAAAAAAAAAAAAAAAACCCTCCAAAAATACCATTGAATTCATTTTGTGTGGGTCATCTGCTTCTGGGCATGGGGCCTGCCTTTAAGTATGATAAGTATGATTTGTATACCCAGTGAGACTCCATTGGAAAAAACTAAATTTTCCTTTGTCAGCAGCTGACACTTGGAGATAGGCCCTGGCTTAGGGATGTGGGCTTATATCCACTTCCCCTTTTGGCACTGGGACCACATCTAACTTAGACCTGTGCAGGCTGTCACCGTCTCTGTGAGTTCACGTGTGTGTCAGCCCTGTTGTGTCTAGAAGGCCTTGTTTCCTTGGTGTTCTCCATCCCCATTGGTTCTCACAATCTTTCCGTCACCTCTTCCACATAGCTCCCTGAGCCCTGAAAGGAGAGATTTGATGAAGACATCCCTTTTTAGGACTGAGTATTTCAAGGTCTTTACTCAGCTGAGAGGTCTCCTAAAGCTTGTGGAAGGCAAGACCTGTTTGGCTGCAATGGCATCTCAGCACAGCCCCTGTGTCCTGGCTACTTTTGAGCAACAGAATTTTCTGGGCTGTGCTCCAAGGTGAACCGGCTGTAGAATGAGCCAATTGGAAGGAATTAGGTGTCACCTGCAGTGACTCTATGTGAGTATTTGTACATGTGTATACATGTGTAGAGGGGCCAGAGATCAACAGTCGATATCTTCCTTAACCCTTCACCTTTTTTTTTTTTTAACATTGGATCTTACACAGACCTGGGGCTTGCTGGTTCTGCTGGGCTGGCTGTCCAGGAAGCCGCAGGATCCACCTGTCTCTGCCACCCAAGGTAGTGACTGCAGTGTGCGCTGACATGTCAGACTCCTACATGGGTGCTGGGACTGCACTCAGGACCTTGTGTTTGAGCTATCTCCTGAGCAGCACCTACAGCTCCACCTCTCCCTATTTCTCATGTGTTGGTTCTCTGAGCAGCTAAGAAATGATGGTAAAGGGACTGGCTTTCCTGCTAATCCGAGCAAGCCCATGGGCTACCCCATGGTGTTTGACTGAGCGATGGAATTTATCACATGGTTTCAAGGTCCATTTATTCTTGAAGATCAGGTTTATGACTCTGGGTAGTAAATGGAGGTTAATATTTTTCATTATTGTTATTTGCAAAGACAAACACCCAAGTTGCCCTGCTTCTAAAATCCCAGAAGTCCTCACTGGCTTGGATGAATGGAGAAGCAGTCAGGGCCAGCCTTTCCTCCATAACTGACTCCCAGTTACATACTCATCCCACCATGCAAAGGCAGGCAGGCAAGCCCACCAGGAATGTCAGCCCTTCCAACCAAATCAGGAAGGTGCTGAACAGCCTTCTTTAGCCGAAACAGACTTAAAGAAACAGGAGGAATGGTTGGCTTTTCTCATATTTGAATTCTAAATGCAAATAGGACCATCCATCTGGAAGACAGAGGGAGGAAATGACCCATACTCCCACCATCTTCCTGTAACATGTGAAAACAAGACCATAAGTATGCAAGTGGACATAGACTTAAATTTTCCTCTGAACTCTAATTTATATTCCTACAGATTATGGCAGTTCTCAGATCTCATCAAAGAAGTATCTTTGTACAGTGGACAGCAGTTGACATAGAAA
Organism: Peromyscus californicus insignis; assembly: GCF_007827085.1. NCBI lineage: Eukaryota > Metazoa > Chordata > Mammalia > Rodentia > Cricetidae > Peromyscus > Peromyscus californicus. The sequence continues at coordinate 1,554,102 of NW_026294562.1, forward strand.
CACATAACTGGTCAAAATGCAGAGAATAAGAGACTGTGGAGACAGGATACCTATATCATACCCCTTACACAATGCTCAAAGAACATCACAGAAGAGAGAGCAGAAAGTTGAGAAGGTCCAGAGGGCAGGGAGACACTGTCTTCTGCACTGCTGAATTCATGAATTTACAGAAGTTATGGTTGCCTGCACAAGACCTACCCAAGATCCAACCAGGCAACATTTCAGGGAGAGACTGGCCAACTCCACCCCTACCTGAGGAGCTATTAACAGTTGATAGTTGTTAGGGGAGGAAGAACCAATTTGCTTTAGGGTTGTGTATGGTGTACCCCAATATATTGTGTACTCTAATAAACTTATCTGGGGATCAGAGGGCAGAGCCAGCCACTAGATTAGACATAGAGGCCAGGCAGTGGTAGCACACACCGTTAATCCTATCACTTGGGAGGCAGAGATTCATCTGGATCTCTGTGAGTTCAAGGCCACACTGGGAACAGAGTCAGGCAGTGGTGGAACACGCCTTTAATCTCAAGCACTTGAGATCTCATGCCTTTGCTTGGAAAGCACACACGCCTTTAATTCCAGAAAGTGACATGGCTGGGTGGAGAATGGTATATAAGGGTGAGGAGACAGGAACTAAGCAGCAGTTCAACTGAGACCCTCAGGTGAGGACTCAGAAGCTTTCAGTCTGAGGATTAGTGGAAACAGGATTGGCTGAGGATTGACAAGGTGAGGTTGGCTGTGGCTTCTCTGATCTTTCAGCTTTCACCCCAATATCTGGCTCCAAGTTTTCTATTAATAATAAGACCTTTTAAGATTCCTGTTACAGTTGTGGTCCCTCCTGGATTGCTCACACTCCAGTGGATGACCCCACACCCATGTGGATATGTGCAGCATTAATTGGACTCAGTGGGATATACATATGACATGAAATTGAGAGGGAGATCCAGGAGAGGTTGGAAGGGGTGAATATGATTGAAATTCATTACATGCCTATATGAAATTCTCAAAAAATGAATATTTTAGAAAATATTTATATTAATTATTTTTCAGTTATATACATGGTGGGGGTTGGGGGGTAGTGCTGATGCCCAAGGAGGCCAAAGGTATTGGATTCCTTGGAGCTGGAGTTACAGATGGTTGTGAGTTGCCAGATATGGGTGTTGGGAACTGAATTCAGTTAAAATATTTATTCTTTGGCACTGGAAAGATGTTCAGTGGTTAAGAGTACATACTGCTCTTGCAAAAAACCCGTGTTCATAAAAATTTCCCCTGCTTCATAGGAAGTGTTCATGTTCTGATTGACCCTTCTTGAGGCTTGTCTGGACCACAGTTTGTATCTCAAAGGAAATATGCTGTGTCTTGTTTTGAGGCTTAGTAGGCCAACCCACAGCATTCTATTTAACTAATAACACAACCAAGCCATGTAACTAACTGAACCATAGCCCCAAGTGCTAACTCTGCATGTAGCTGGTTTGGCATACACTGGAATGTCCTCCTGCAAAGACAGCTCTCAGGGAAGGCATCACTAGCCTCTCAGTGGGCCGGATTATGATGAAAAGGGATGTCTATTGGAGTGTTTGAATCCCAAGACACCCACATTCATAGGGGGGTTTAAGCTATGGCCACTGTAACTTCATATAACTGGCTGTCTACAGATGGGATCACTGATGGTTGGAGAGGATTTTTAATAATGCTTCCTCTTTTTTATTACACTGTATTGGCAAGGTACACAGGTCATGGTATGCATGTAGAGGGAAGAGGACAAATGTAAGAACTCATTCCCTCCTTCTACCTTGATGGTCCTGGCAATCGAACTTAGATCATCAGTCTCGGGTAGGTGCCTTTATTCACTGAGCCATCTCGCTGGCTCCCAGCAGTGCTTTCGATATCTGCTGATACGTTCTATATCAGGATAACATCCTGTACCATGAAAGGCCTGCTTTGATGTATGTGTGCATGTAGCACACACATACGTGTTAGTGTGGGGAGTAGACGAGACAATTTGGATAGTAGACTTCCTGGATAAACCACACTGGCCATCACTTTTCAGCAGGGGTGTTCTTTTGTTCTGTTTTCCTCTATTTTGGATTTCATCTTAAAGCTTCTCTTCTTTATGGCGTCTTCCCAGAACCTGTGCAGCATCCCAAAGCCTGAACTAACATCCTCAGCGGTGCCTCCTGCTCCTGGCAGCATTTGTCACACCTGTGATCTGTCCCGTAAGGACCATGACAATAGGGATGATTTCTGGAGGGTTCACCCCACTATCTTCAAATATTCTAGCACATTTGAAAGTCTCAATAAATCAAACTGATTTTTCAGAAAGAAATTGTTAACTATTTCTTTGAGAAAATGAAAATAATTGTGTTTATAAACGTGTCTTTTTCTAGGATTGTGTGTGACTTGTGTTTTCCTTCTTAATATCTGTTCTCAGATCTCAGAGGTTATGTTTTGTTTTGTTTTGCTTTGCTTTGCTTTGGTGATGTTGGGAATGGACCAGGACCTCATTCATGCTAGGCAAGCATTCTCCACTCCAAGCCACACCTTTAACCCTACTATCTTTGGTTTGAAGGCTTTCTCTGGTAAATCTGAATGAATCTCACAAGCATAAAAAAAGCCAAGAACACAGCTGTGGATTTTTATATTATTGGAATATGGAGCCTGTGTAACTCTAGAGATAGCTCAGAAAACTCTGGACTAAAAATACAGAATTACCCCTTTAAGGCATGCAAGTCCAGATGTCTGTACACACCCAATTAACAGCTGTTATTTTCATTGGCTCAGGAATCTTCACAGCTGCCCACTGAGGTGCCTTTGCTCCTTGCATGTAACACAGAGCAGAAACCTTTCCCTTGGGAGGATAACCCCTAGTTGGGAAGGCCAAGAGAATAAGGGATTGGAACCCAGGTCCTTCCAGCTTTGTAAGCCCATGACTCTTTCCATACATGTGTAGTCCTACATTATCCTATCCCGACCCTGACCACCAAACGTTGCTATAAACTCTTACAGCACAGTGCAGAGGGCCTCCCTCAAGAAAAATTCACTCTGGGTGGAATGCACCAATGTTATTGAAAAATAGTACTGAAATCAAAGCATTTTGTCCCACTTTATTTGTTAGTTTTATGGTCCTCCAGGATTTTTGTGGGATTTGTTTTTCATTTCACGTCTGTAAGCTTGCCAATGCTTTAAAGCAATATTTCAATCGGGGGAAAAAATCTTCCCAGCAAAACTCCACAATGGTTTCCATCCTTCTTTCATAGGTTTTGGGAAGTCCTCCCTGCTGCAAACCCCCCTAATTCCCAATGCCCTTTAAGTGTAAATTGAATACTCAAACTACTGTTTAAACATCCCCTAGTGTTCAACAGAAATTCGGTTTGCCATTGCAAAGTTTGGAAATGATGATTATAAGCCCAGCAGCCCTACCTGACAAGTCACAGATCACCTTGGGGGGAAAAAGGAAAAACTCAGCTATTCTGTCCCAGGAACATCTCTGTCCCCCAAAAGATGATGAGCAGTGACTATGAGGGGTGTCCTCGGACTCCTGAAACCAGAACTAACTTTTGACCTCCTTCATCCACTGAGCAGACTCCTATGATCTCCACTGGCCATGGCCTTAGGTCTGACACACCCTTGAGAAGTTAGTGATCTAGGTCAGGTTCAGGGCAGCAAGATTTTAAACAGTGATTGAATTCCCCAGGTGTCCAGCTGTCCTGTAGCTGCAGCCAAAACCCTAGGGATATCCAGAGGTTCCCTGGCCCCACACGCAATCTTTAACCAGAACAGCTCTGCCATAGTCTCTTCCATGTACTTGGATCCCCCACACACACCAGTTTCACTCTAAAGAAAGGAAATGTAAAATGTTTAGGGCTAAAAGCACCTGCATTGGAAACTTTGAGATAGAAATGTGAAAAGGTTTCATGTTCATGAGATCTTAACAGCAGAAGTGTTTTCAACCTGCAGTGCCCAGAAGGACCCTCCTTGGCCCAAGCTCCTAGGATAACATAGGAAATTGAGACCAGAGCCAGGGACAACCATGCACAGGGTCACAAGTGAGCAACTATTAGTATCTGTTGCCTCTCAGCAAGAAAACTTGGCAATAGGATTTTTGTAAGAAAACCACACTCCCAAAATACATTTCTTCACTTATTCCTGCTTCATTTTAAAGCACAGCAAATGAGAAGAGCTACCACACCCCAAGAGCTGATATTATCATTAAATGTTTAAATTCATTTTGAGCTTCCTACCATCCAGGTACAAAGAGAACTCACTATGCCCCAGAGTTCTCATCCATCCATGAGGAAACATCAATGTTTTTAAGCAGGATTATTTCAAGAAGAAATGTCCTAATGTAACCTCATAGGGAAAAACAACACAGAATCTCATTTTGAAAGAAAGACGCCAAGTCCAAAGACATGAGCTTTCCCATCTAAGCTGACTCATTTGATCAGTTTGCATGGTAACACACAAACTCACTTCATGGCTGCTACAACTGGCATTAAACATGAAATCATTGATTTTGTAAAATGAGAGGCTGAAAACTGCATTTTTTTTCTTTCCTCAGTTTTCAGGGTTGCCTCTGTAGCAGTAAAATTTGCGATATCTATACTTAGTAATTGCAATAATAATAATAATGATATCTCTCTCACACACACAGAGTGTGTGTGGAGAACAGAGCAGAGGAAGAAAGAATAAAAACTTGTAATTTGGGTGACTCCATTGTTCCCTGTGCTATCTCGTGGCATCAACTCACACTGTGAAATTCATATCCACTGTAGATTGTCCCCTCCTTTATACTCAATTAATCCCACTACAGCTCTTTTTTTTGGTGACAATGTTAAGTGGAAGTGGAGACTTCATTGATGTACAAGCTAGCCCTAGAGACAAGACTTACACCAACACTGAAGCCATCTGTTGTAAGCCAGACATGCCAAGGCTTTCTTGCTCACTGAGCAATCTCCTCCAAGCCCCCATCTTCAAGGATCTCTGCCGCAATCTAGTGCAGTGGTCCTCAACCTCCTTAACACTGCAATCCTTTAATACAGTTCTTAATGTTGTGGTGACCCCAATCATAAAAATTATTTAGTTGCTAATTCATAATTGTAATTTTGCTACTGTTAAGAATCTTTATGTAAATATCTATGTTTTTTATTTAAAAAATATTTTTATTCATTTTACACACCAACCACAGATCCCTCTCTCATCTCTCCTCCCAGCCCCACTCCAACCCACCCTCCAATCCCCTCCTCCAAAAGGGTAAGACCTCCCATGGGGAGTCAGCAAAGCCTGGTACATTCAATTGAGGGACCAAGACCCTCCCCTCTGCATCAATGCTGAGCAAGGCATCCCACCACAGGTAATGGGCTCCAGAAAGTCAGCTCATGCACCAGGGGCAGATCCTGATCCCACTGCCAGGGGCCCCTCAAACAGACCAAGCTACACAACTGTGTCCCGTATGCAGAGGGTCTAGTCAGGTCCCATGCAGGTTCCACAGCTGTCGGTCTAAAGTTCATGAGTTCCCACAAGCTTGGTTCAGTTGTCTGTAGATTTCCTAATCATGATCTTGATGCCCCTTACTCATATAATCCCTCTTCCCTCTCTTCAAATGGACTCCCTGAGCTCAGCCTGGTGCTTAGTTGTGGATCTCTGCATCTGCTTCTATCAGTTACTGGATGAAGGCTCTATGATGACAGTTAGGATATTCACCAATCTGATTACCAGGGTAGGCCAGTTCAGGCATCATCACCACTGTTGCTAGTAGTTTAAGCTGGGCCACCCTTGTGGATTCCTAGAAATTTCCCTAGCACCCCTTACCCCATAATGTCTTCCTCTATTAAGATATCTTTCATTGCTCTCCCATTCCATCCCTCCCCCAGTTCAACCATCGTATCTATGTTTTCTGATGGTCTTAGGTGACCCTTTGAAAGGGTCATTTGACCTCCCCCAAAGATGTCTCAGCCCACAGGTTGAGAACTGCTGTTCTAGTGAAAGCTAGCACTCAGCCAATGAGAGAAGAGTGTGGTGATATTGTGTTCCCCAAAATATTGTGCACCCTAATAAACTGATCTGGGGTCACAGAACAGAATAGCCACTAGATACAGAGGCCAGAAAATGGTGGCACTCACACCTTTAATCCTAGCATTCCAGAGGCAGAAATCCGTCTGGATCTCTGTGAGTTCAAGGCCACACTGGAAACAGCCAGGCATGGTGACTCACGCCTTTAATCCCAGGAAGTGATGGCAGAAAGCAAAAAGGTATTTAAGGCATGAGGACAAGGAACTAGAGCCTGGTTAAACTTTTAGGCTTTTGAGCAGCAGTTCAGCTGAGATTCATTCCAAATGAGGACACAGAGACTTCCAGTCTGAGGAAACAGGATCAGCTGAGGAATTGGCAAGGTGAGGTAGCTGTGGCTTGTTCTGCTTCTCTGATCTTCCAGCATTCACCCCAATACCTGGCTCCAGGTTTGTTTTAATTAATAAGACCTTTTAAGATTCGTGCTACAGAAGAGCAGCAGTGAGAATCATACACTGTCACACGCTGGAGAGGCGTCAAAGCAGGGCAAGAGATGGAAGGCTCCTGGGAGGGGGCAGAGCAGACTTCTCAGAGGCCTAGCAAGCTCCAGCTGGTCAGGGATGGTCACTTGGAGAAGGGGACAGGTAAGCTGAAATCCAGAGGTCTGGCCTGTCTGCTGACTACTTTCTTTGGCAGCCCTGTGAGAGCTGCAGAATCTTCCATTGCTCATGCTCACACGCTGTGGCTCAGTGAGGTAGCATGATCTTTGGAACACGGAACACCAGACCCCAAGTCACCTGGCTTGATTTGTCCCACTGGCTACCAGCACTGACAATTCAGACTGTGTTGAACCCCATCATTAACTTCTTGGCTAGCTTCATGGGTTTTCATCTGTGTGTGTGCGTGTGTGTGTGTGTGTGTGTGTGTACATGTGTGGTGTGTGTGTGTGTGCATGTGTGTGGTGTGTGTGTGTATGCATATGTTGTGTGGTGTGTGTGGTGTGTGTGTGTGTGCATGCGTGTGTTGTGTGTGTGTGTATGCATGTGTTGTGGTATGTGCGTGTGTGTGTGTGTGTGTGTACATGTGTGTGGTGTGTGTGTGTGCGCATGCGTGTGGTGTGTGTATATGCATGTGTTGTGGTGTGTGTGTGTGTGTGTGTGTGTGTGTGTAGTCCAGAGGTCAACATCATGTCATTCCTCTTGCACCATCCATATTGTACAGGTTCTCTCACCGTCATGGGGCTCACTGAGCAGTCTGGACTAGCTAGCCTACAGGCCCCAGGGATCCACCTGCCTCTGCCTCCCCAGTGCTAGTATTACACGTGAGTGCCACCATGCCCACTTTTTTACATGGTACTAGGGATCAAACTTCCTGACTATGCCATTTCCTCAGTCTCTATCTATACATTTTTTTTCTTCATACTCAGCCTCATTTTAAAAGGATTTCAAACCCCAGGCTTCCTATATTACTGGAGTCTCCTTTAAATACAGCACCCCTCCAATTGGTCTAGTGGTGCAGAAATCCAAGGAAGATGTCTTTCCAGAGTACAAGTTCTCACATACAAGGGTTCCTGGCCCTGCTTCTTCTGACCTTCCGGGTGCTTAGGGTAATCTGTTCCTCTGCTGGAAGCTAGGGGTTTCCATGGAGTAGAAGCTTCTCCACGTCATATGACTGTCATCAATTTTCCAGGGGTCTTACATGCCTCAGGAAGCTCAAGTTTCTCTCTCCCTCTCCCTGTCCCCCTCCCCCCGTGTCTCTCTCTGTGTCTCTGTGTCTCTGTGTCTCTGTGTCTCTGTCTCTGTCTCTGTCTCTCTCTCTCTCTCTCTCTCACACACACACACACACACACACACAAAGCCACCCACCTCCTTGGTGATGCATCCAGTGTCCCCTAAGGAATCAAATGAAGAATGTGTGCTCTGTGGCTGCATCTGTCTCCCTGTAAGCAGAATGGCGTCACCAAGCAGTGTGCACCTCTCCCCACCACTGATGAAGATGCACCTTGGAGATGGCGGTTCAGAGTAGACGTGAATGTTCCTTCTGGCAGTGGGCCAAGGTTGTGGGTTGATGAAACCCATCGCAACAACCTAGTGAGATGCAAGTAAATAGGCCACTTCCCAAACTGCTTAAATCTGCCAAAAACAGGTATGTTACATCAGGGCCACCCAGGACCTGCCCTTTTCCTAGCCAGATGTGAAACTGGGGACCAACTTTTCCTGAGCCATTTGTCATATGAAAAAAAGAAGCTGTTGTTCTGGGAGCCCTTATGAGCTCAGTTTAGCTGCTTAGCCTCACCAGAGGCCAGGATCTCTTCCCAACCCTTTCCTTCATTAACCTATTCATGCTTCCAGGATCTCTGCAAGGTGAGTGTCACCATCATCAATGTTTTATAGCTGAGGAACTGAAGGCACAAAGAGCTGGCATCACTAAACCAAGACAATCCAGCTAGAGAGGGGGAAGAAAAACTGTGTCCCGGGAATTAGATGCTACACAAAGTAAGGGCAAAAGTCAGTACTTGCTCTTTCCAGCTGTTATTATGGGCCAATGAGAGAAAGCAGAAGGGGCTGAACTGGCATGGAGAAAGGTAGTTCCTTGTCCACTTGCATCTTCATGCATACAAAAGCACACATAGCAAAGACAGTGAGGGGAAACAGATCAGATGGTGCTAAATGTCCAGTTATGGGCCTGAGTTAGCAACCGCTAGTACCGTGTTGGTACTCTGGCTCCGATCACCCTGCAATCAGCAGGGCAGCAGGGTTATTCCCAGGCCCTTGAGGGAATCCAGCCTGATCTACCAGTGATCTTCCAGGCGGTGGAGCTGATCCGGTCTTTGCCTCTGTGTTGATAACATCACTGAGAAGAAAGATACACCTCAGGTAGCCATTTTCTTTTGAGGTTGTAGTATATAGCACTGAATTCTCTAGGAGTTCTGAATGAGGCAAAAGTTTGTCTTCTTTCAGAGAGGCAATGTCAATAAATCATATCCTGGAGGTAAACATTGATTACCTCTACAATGACACATTTGTCTCCTGTTGGTTCTGAGAAAAAGAGTGAAAGCAGAAACAACATGCTCCCTCCTCATGCTCCAGCCATGTCCCAGATTACCAGGAGCCTAGAGAGAGCCTCAGGGAACACTCGGTGGGCAAGTGGGGACATCATAATCAGGCTCCTGAATGCTCATGTTCAGAAAGACCTTCAATGACCTTGCTTGGCACTGTCCAATAGAAATGTGAGCCACATATTTTATTTAAAATATGTTACTTTAAATTTTCTAATAATAATAGTGGAGGAGGACAGGGAAATGAAGAAAGGGAAGATTTTATTATACTATTTTATTTAGCCCAATATAGCTAAATATTATTATTGAGTAGGAAATGACTAGGATACTTTATATTCTTTCTGTTATATTGTGTACTTCTCACTCATGGATCATCTAAATTTGAATATAATTAGCTACCTTTACTTGGTACCTTCTGTGTGGAATGGCCACCTTCTAGGACAGTGGAAGTGGGACCCCACACTCCCCTTGATGGGTTGCCACACGGTGTTTTAAACATACTGAGAGTCATCTATCTCCCTTCCATGCAGGGTGGTCAGGCCTGGTAGGAAGAGTTGTATAGCCATGTATACTTGTTTACTTATTTATTGTGTATGTGTGTGATGAATGTACGTGTGTGTGCACAGTGTACTCACCCAGCCTGCCTGTGTGGAGGCCAGAAGTTGCCAGGTGTCTTCCTAATTGCTCTCTACCCTATCTTTTGAAACAGAGTAACTCATTGAATCTGGAGCTCAGTATTTCAGCTAAACTCTGGCAAGCAAGCCCCAGGGATCCACTTGTCTCCACACCACCACACTGGAGTTACAGGTGCGTTGCCATACCAGATTTTTAATGTGAGTGCTGGGAAATCTAAACTCAGGTCCTCATGCATGTGCCAACCGACTTTACCCACTCAGTAATTTCCCCAACACTATCCCTAGACCCTTCTGGAGACTTACTTCAATCAGAAGCCAAGTATCAACTCCATCCCTAGTGATTCATGGGATCCAGAACCCACATCTTCAAATGGTGTCACTGTTAGAAAGAAAAGCATCTTTCCTTCCTTAATGGGTCACTATTCTCGAGCTAAGTTAAGCATGACCCAGAAGTCGATGCTCCAGACCCTGCATGGTCCCAGGTCACAGCAGCTTTTCTGAGTTTCTTTTTTATAGATATGAAAACAGTGGTCCTGTGAACACAAAGAACTTGCCCAGGAACATATGGCTGTCCAGTCAATAGCCCACTTTCAGCACATGTCCTTAACTACTCCAGAGGCCAAAGCCCTGAGACCTTCTCCCTGCTGCTGTCCCAAGGCCATCCAGAGCCCCACAGGACAGCATTGTCTCTGCTAGACAGAGACAGTCTCCAGTACCATAGCATTCTGTATGGATCTCATTCATTACTGACTACACTCTTACATTGTTTGACCTATTGCTTGAATTCAAGGCTGCTGGTACTGACCTGCTTGGCACCCTCACTAATGGGAGTTTGGAAGATCTTTGGAAACTGGCAGCTAAGCAAACAGGCACTGAAAGTCCTAGGATATCATCAAACAGCTCAAAGGCTTGAGATTTGCAATTAAAGAAAGCACAAGGTTCAAAGAATTAGGTAAAGTATGCACCTTGTGTGAATGTGCCACAGAATATCAGTGGCTGCCAATGTAACCGAAGTGTACACAAGCCAGAAAACCCTTAGGGACCTTCACTCTATTGCTATTATCTATTAATAAAATCCTGTGTTGGTCATCTTTCCATCACTATAATAAATACCTGAGCTAATTAGCTTATAAAGTGGAATGGTTTACTTGGGTTCATGGTGTTGAAGGTTTCAGTCCATAACTGGATGGATCTGTGACTTCGAAGCTTCCAGTGTGGAGTAGACAGCTCATTGTGACAGAAGCTCATGGCAGGGCAGGACCTCTCACACCATAGTCTGAAAGTGAGAGAGAGACAGAGGAAGAGACTGGGGTCCTACCATACACTTACATGGTATGCCCCAACAACCACAATGACCTACCAGAAGGCCCTACCTTTTGACTCCCACCACCCCCCAATAGTATCGTGCTAGGATCAAGCATTTACCATGTGTCTTGGGGGACCTCCCAGATCCAAACTGTAACATCCTCAGAACCCATCTGCCTTTCCACTAGCTCAGTGGTTCTCAACCTTCCTAAAGCTGCAACCTTGTAATACATGTTGTGGTGACCCTGACCATTAAAACTATTTTCATTGCTACTTCATAACTGTAATTTTTCTACTATTATGGATTGTAAATGTAAATATCTGTGTTTTCTGGTGGTTTTAGATGACCCTTGTGAAAAGGCCATTCGTCCTCCAAAGGGGTCATGACCCGTAGGTTGAGAACTGCTGCTAGCATCTTGGTCTGTGTGGAATTTATATGATCAGATTAGAGATGAACTATAGTCTCCATTTAAAAGAGAATTCCTTTGTCATGAGTAACATGAAATTGCTAGAAGCTCTTATTTGTGGTAAATCATTTTGTCTTTTAAATGATTATCATATTCTTCAACTTTCCAGGAAACTGTGAATCATTGTACATTTCAGGGAGGTGAGCCACGGACAATAATAGGGTGAATGGAAGAAAGATGACTTAGAAGCCAACGAGAGGAGGGGCCCCATCTCAGAGCCATGCCCATGCCGTCTGAACTGACACCTTCCTGCCAAGCTGCCTCCATAGATGCAAAATGTCTAGATTGATCTTCCAATTTGAAAATTATATTCAGGATAGCCAGACTTAAGAGAGAGACTACCTGACATTCATAATTGTCACTTGAGGGGCTACAGGAAATCTCAGTGACTCAGACACACACACTTGAACTACTGCTCTTAAGGACAGCCTGCTCTGTATCAGTGATAAAGGTAAACACACGAAGATGCCAGGAACAGAGACAACAATCGGCAGTTTCCAAGGGGACTGGCTGTAATGTCTTGACAGCATGGGCAGAGGGGACAGCTCAGGGGTAAAGCATAGACCTTGCCAGCATGAGGACCTGGGCTCAACCCCACAGAACCCATGTAAAAATGCCAGGCATGGTAATGTGCATTTGTAATCTCAGTGTTGAGAAGACACAGACAAGGAGATCTTTGGAGCTCATTGGCCAGCCAGACTAGCCTACTGGGCATGCTCCAGGCCAGTGAGAGACTGTCCCAAATAGAAAGGTAGACAGCACCTGAGAAAGAACACACAAGGATGATCTCTGGCCTTCACATGTACACACACAAACACACACACCCACATACATACACCCCTGCACACACCACCTGCATACCCCTGAACATACCTGTACACATTACCTGCACACACCACCTGCACATACCTGCACACAAATACAAAGTCTTGGGAACAACCATCTGATATGCAGTCTGTAATTTGAGGTTTTCAACTGCTCTGTGAAACAAGCGTTTCTGTGACTACAGTCATTGGGATATTTAAAGAGGGTTAGTGGCTCCCCAGGCCTGTTCCAGGTACCACAGTGTAGTTCCTTCCTGAACAGCCCACACCACTATCTACCCTGGCTCCCCTCATTTATTAAATGCTCTGTCCATGTGGGGTTGGGGACAGGAACAGGACCTCAAGAAGGAGAGTCCAGGCAACCAGTCAGGGCACACAACCAGTCCATATCACCTGTGACCTCAAGCCTAAGTCTCTGAACAGCTTGCGTGAATGTTGAGATAAACTTGCCAAATGACTGGAGGCATGATACCTTCTGAAGATCCCCACTTGTTGTCAGTCACCCTCATATTCATTGGAGTGAACTTGATTCCAGAAAATGTTAGTACATCCTGCATCCTAAGAATACCAGGAGTGTGACTGTCACTTCTATCTTAATACAAGGGGATAACGGCACAAAAGGATTCAGTATCATGCCCTGTGCCCCCGCGTCCCCCAACTGGAAGTGGAGAGCCAAGACTCAAAGGGAGGCCGGCCAGCCTGCTGTTTTCCAACCACCTGTGTGAGATGACATTCATGTTTTCATTCTGTGTCCCCAGACACAGCAGGAACCCAAAGTGCATGGGAAAGGAAAGGCAACTGGCAACAGGCCCCTGCAGTCACTCCTGGGGACTATCTCTCTTGCTCCCTCTGAATCTGTAAAGCCCTTTGGCATGAACCCTGTGCACTAAGAACTGAGCAACAGACTCACAAACTCAACCCAATGAGGCATTGAAATTGACTTCTGCTGAGTGATGCCCTGCTGGTGTGACTGAGCTCAGCACTAAAAGGGTGTGGGGACATCACAGACCCTATCTGTCGTCAACAGCTTGGAAGCTGGACAGTCCATGCTGGGCCCCAGTGCATCGTGGAGATCAAACGTATTGGAGACGTGCAAAGACTGTGAGATCACTGTGAGGTGAGGTCATTGTCACTTCAGGAGATGAAGGCCAGACAACCCCCTCCAGGGCACCCTGAGTGTCCCTGTCATGTCTGAGCGTTCTGTGGGGGCTCCCTCCCATATGATGGGTTCTTAGGAGGCCTGAGATGGGAATGCTTGTCATGGCCACATCTGTACAGCAGCCCTGGGCTGAGGGATCCCACAACTGCCTCTGAGCTTTAATTTGTTCAGGGATTTTAGGAGAGGGACTGGAGAGATGGCTCAGACGGCAAGGTGCTTGTTGGACAAGTGTGAGGACCTGAGTGCAATCCCCGGCACCTACGCTGAAAACCTGGGCACAGTTTCACACATTTCAAACCCCAATTCCAGGGAGGTAGAGACAGATGTATCAATCCCTGAACCAGCCGGATTAATCAGTGTGCAAACCCCAGATCCAGTGAGAGACCCTGTCTGGATAAGATAAGGCTCTTGAGGAACAACACTGTAGGTTGACCTCTGGGTACATACACTTACTCACACACACACACACACACACACACACACACACACACACACACACACATGTGCACACACACACACACACATACACATGTGCACACACATACACATGCATGAGCATGCACACACAAATGTTTTTTAATAAAAGAAAATCTCAGGAGATTCTTGGTTCAGTTGAGGACAGATGGGCCAGACACCAATGTTGGCAGGGCTTCTGTGGTTCAGGGGTTAGACAAACTCCATGCCCTTGGCTGTGACTCAGTCCAACCCGTGTGAACAGCTCACACCCCAAAGGGAGCCTTCTAGTGGCTCTTCCTGGACTTTTCCTCTAGAAGGGCCACTCAGCCCACCCACCTCTCCCAGCCATGGTCTGGACTCTGGGGAATAAGCCTCAGTGGAGCCAATTTTCCAAAGTGCTGTATAATTAATGCCTCCCAGAAGCAAATCTCCCCTCATGACCGGGAAGGAAAACAGCAGCATTCCTGTAACTTCTTCCTACCTTGTGTAGGGCAGGTTCGTTTTGCTGGGCTGTGGGCCTCTCACGGAGGCTGCTGTTTTCCAGGGTGGCTTGTCAAGGTCCCTTCAGGCAAGTCACAGCTTCCTCAGTGTGGCAGTAGAGTGGATACACAGCCTACCAGAAAGAGTGCTGCTACTAATAGAATATTTTGGGTGGGCTTGAGGTTTTGTTTTGCTTTATCTTGTTTTTCTGTGCAATTCTGCAAGAGAGTAACTGATTTAGTTCATAAGATACCTGGCAGTCTGGGTATGTTTCTACATGAGGATTTCTCAATTGAACCACTATTTAGTGAGTCCCTGATATCCACAGACAGTTGGGTAGATGTTGGAGAAAAAAACAAAATGCCTGCCTTCATGCCTTCTTAGAAGAAAGGGACACTGATAAAATAATAAAATACAGCTGTTAAATATAATTTATAATAAATGTTGTGACAAAAACAGAATTATTGTAGGGAAAGATTTTGGAGACCTGGGGCTTAGCTTGCACAAATGTCCTGAGGCAGGACTGAGGGCAGCTGAGTTGGAAATGCTGAGACTTCCTGCGAGCAATGGGGCTGGAGGGTGGTGAGCAGGGGCCCAGTCAGTAGTCCAGCTCTGAAAGTGGCTCCTCCTTAGTCCTGTTCACTCAGTGATGCACTGTAACAGGTCTCCCCTCATCTCCATCCCCCAGGGGCACTGTCTTGAAACTTCAAAGAAAAATAACATCCTCTGGCCACCCTCGGCTTTGTCCCTGCAGCCTCTGTTCCCGCAGCCCCTACATGATGAAGAGGCAAGCTTCATAGAAAGTGTGTGGCTGATGTTCCCTGGGTGAGTGTGTTCTTCCCACTCCATCAAGCCAGCCTGGGGTGGCTGCTCTCAGTACACCGCCTTGGTCGTTGATAATAATTGTTGCATTAATTGGTGCTGTCCGGACCAGACAGAACGTAAAAGATCCCACTGTGTCCAATAATTAATGTTTTTTTCCCTCACTGCAACGCCATTAATAAGGGGCTCTTCCAAGAAGCGGGTAATTGGCTGGCTAGGCGTCATTAGAGTATTTATAGATAAGCTTGGGTCTAGAGACAGAGAGGAGAACTGACTGTGTTTATTTAGACACTATTATCTATCGCTAATGTGCTATCTTCGTGCCGATCGTCACCATTCTCTGGGCTCTAATGATCCAGAGCACACTCACAGTGTGACTTCCATGACCTGCAAGTCGTCTTTGTCTCCATCCTCCACAGCAGGGCAGAGAGAGGGACAGAAGGCTGGCACACAGCCTCGAGCTCTCATTCCTTCTCAGTGAACCTCTCCTTTCCTCTGAGAAATTTAGAATGGAGGTCTTGAAGTACCAGAAAGACAGTTTCTCCTAATTAAACCTCAGAGGAGTGGAACTTTCTGGGCTTTGTGATTATCTAAAAGGTTTTTGAAAAATGTAAATCTCGTTGCTTTGTAAAACAGGAGGAAGAGGCAGCTTGGATTTGAGAGTGTCTCTCAGTGGCCTCCAGTAATGAAGGATTGGAACAAGCTGATCAAGTGGGTAGAAACGCGCACACACACACACACACACACACACACACACACAGGCACACGCACATATTCACACATGCATACACACACATACATACACTCACAGAAGCACACACATACCTACACACACACACACACACACACACACACACACACACACACACACACACACACCACAAACAGGTACATAGATGGAGTAGAGTTCCCTGGGCCCTGGGAGGGGCACACAGTGACACTCAAGGTTGTGTTTTCTCCCAAAAGCCCCTAACCCCACTGTGCTCTACCAGAATTTTCAGAAGTAGCCTCATACATTTTATTTAATCTTTAGTTTATTATTAATGTCATTTTGTGTGTAGCTGAATAATATATATGTCTGAATGTGGACACTTATGTGCTACAGTGCATGTAGTTGTCAAAGAACAACTTTTCCCCCCTTTTTTCTTTCAGGAACCACTAAGCAGTCTCACCAGACCAATCTCCATGTTTTAAACAAATACATAAATATTAACAACTGTATGAATTACTAAATGCAGCTAGACACAGGAGTAAAAATTAGGTAAATGGTGAATGTCTATGATGTATATTGTACATAGGAAGAAATGGAAAAATGCAATTTATAATTGGAGTCTAAAAGTCAACTTAAAAAGAGAAAAAAAAAAGAGCCAGGCTTGGTGGCACGTGTCTTAATTCCAGCAATTAGGAAGCAGAAGCAGATGGTTCTCCACGGGTTTAAGGCCAGACTGGTCTATATACCAAGTTCCAGACCAGTCAGGGCTACACAGTGAGACTCTGTTTTGTTTTGTTTTGTTTTGTTTAATGCTTAATTTTCATTGACATCTAATATTTTTAAAACTCAAAGTACCCTGAAAATTACCTCTTTGGTTCACAAAATCACTCTCTAGTTAATTTTTTTTTTTTAATCTGCGATTGAGGCTGGGAGATAGCTCAGTCCTCAAAGAGACTGATGCGTGAGGACCTGAGTTGTAACCTCAACACCCACACATACACAGCTGGATGTGGTGACACATACCAGTTCTAGCACTGAGGAGGTAGAGACAGGAGGATTGCTGGGAATTGCTGGCCAGTCAATCTGGCTGAATCTGTGAGCTCCAAATTCAATGAAAGACTTTGACTCAAAAATAATATGGAGGGAAGCAATTGAAAAAGATACCCCCCCCCCAACACACACACACAAATCAACACTCTGTGGCAGCAGTCTATTAAGGTAATCTTGCGTTGGGTGAGCTGATGCTCCATATTGTTGCAAGGTGACTTGGTCCATGTCCCCTGCTTCCCACCTGACTTGATCTGAAAGCCACTTGTTTTTTGCTTTTTGTTTTGACTTTTCCTTTAGTATAGTTCTTGCATGTGTGCATGCCTCTGTGTGTGTGTGTGTGTGTGTGTGTGTGTGTGTGTGTGTGTGTGTGTGTGTGTGTGATGCCTGTTGATGCACCTATGTGTGAAGTGTGCTTGCCCTGTGTGCACATGTGGAGGCCAGAGATCAAAACTGGGTGTCTTCCTCTATTGCTCTCCACCTTATTTTTCGAGACAAGGTCTCTCACTCAACCTGGAGCTCGACCTTTATGCTAGGCAGGCCGGCCAGCAAACCTCTGGCATCCACCTGCCTCTGTCTCTCCAAAACTGGGGTTACAGACAAGCACCACTATTCCCAGCTTTTTTGCGGGATCTGGGGATCCAAACTCAGGACCTCAAGTTTGCGCACAGCTAGCGTTTTACCCATGGAGCCATCTCTCCAACCCTGGTTTTTCTTGTGTGTGTGTGTATGTGGGGGAAGGGGTACATGATCGTTTACACTCCTGCATGTGCAGGCCAGAGGACAGTTTCTGACGTCATTTCCTGGCTGCCAACCACCTTTCCACATGTATGTATATATTTGAAACAGGGTTTCTCACTGGTCTGTAGCTCACCAATTGGTTAGGCTGTCTGGACAGTGATCCCCTATTTCTACTTCTCAACAAAGGAAATACAAGGGGGCACCATTCCACTTCTAACATGAGTTTTAGGGATCAGATTCCAGTGCTCACACTGGTAGGGCAAGCACTTCACCCACTGGGCTATCTCCTTGGCCTTGTTTCGTTTTGTTTGCAACTGGGGCTCATGTAGCCTGGGCTGTCTTTGAACTTGCTATGTAATGGAGGATAGCTTTAAATGCCCATCCCTCCTGCCTCCAACCTCCCATGTGCTGGGGCTGTAGGTGTGCTCCCCCCGCCCCACGCCTGACACTAAATGCTCCTGTTTATACAGTCTGACTCTAACCTCATATGGCTTCAACAGCTTTCCCTCACAAAATAAAGCCACCAGACTGTGCACTAACGATTTCCCGTAAATATGACCAGCAAATGCGCGTGTGTCATTGCCATGTACACCTCTGCAAGCACTGGTTGGTGCAAAAGGCACAGGGACCTGTGCTAGAGGTTGGGCACTGCTCTGTGTCACATGGTATGGTAGGAAAGGAATGCAGGAGACCTCATGAGACCCCAGTTCCTGCCTGAGATGAAAACGAAGTTGACAGTGCTCATGCAACAGGTTGGACTTGGGAGGAGAGGAAATAAGTCTATGGAGGAAGCAGCAGGTGTAGAGCAGGGGCTCTGCCTACGCATCCATCTTTCTCAAGCAGGAGCAAGCTGACCTCACCTGTGAATGCATCTGCCTGGTCGATCCTCTCTGATTCTCTCCTGTCTCTCCTGCCTTCTCTGCAAAAGACAAAGTCAAGAGCTTGGCTTGTCTCTGTTTTTGAAAAAGGCTCCCAGAACATTGACCTGTGCTTGAGTGTATGATGTAATTTGCAAATTAAGTATGTAATGCTTTTAGCAACAATGTGGCCTTTCCTCCTCTATACCCCACCACTGGGACCAGCTAATTTGCGGGCACATCTGTTGTAGATGTTGGGGAATACTCTGGGAGATATTCTTAGCTCCTGGCCTGGGGTCTAAAGGTTGACAGGCTGGCTCCTGAGATACAATGATGCCTGCGGCAGCAGTCAGATAACAGGACTAATCAGAAAATATAAAACATGGGCAAGTGGCCTGAGTAGATCAGCAAACCAGAAGAAAGAGGCCTGGCTACCATTGCAAACAGGTGACCCGTAGCCACATAAAGGAAAAGAGCAAGCTGTTCTACCCACAAGCAAGGGCTGGGGGTGCTCTGCTGGTAGCCCCTTAATTTACAGAGTGGCTTACTGCAGCTGCCAGAGAGAGGGATGGAAGGGAAGTCTAGTAGCCATGCTTGCCTGAAAGAACCCCTCATTCTTCAGATCTAACCTTGGCTCCTCTGTCTGCCTGGAATAACACACAGTCTTTCTTGAGATCTACATGTGGTTTTGCGGGCCCAGGTTTTGGATTCAGTCAGGCAGCACCTTATTGTAACTGTTTCATATCCTAAAATAAAGCTCAGAGATGACATAGCTTGTCTATATTTAGAATAGTTCGGTTGGCATAGCACCTCAACTATAACTTAGGATCAGACAAAATGACACATGGCATGTTTCAGTAGGGACTGAAACATGTTCTGACATGATGTCCTAGCGCACCCCAGACATTATTCAGGTACACATATCTGGGTATGAAATCAGAGTGCTGCAATACAGACTGATAAGTATATTGCTTTAGAGACTCAAATACCAAGAGTAAGGTGGCAAGGTGCTCTGTTGTTTAAAGTGCTTGCTAGCCAGCCTGATGACCTGAGTTTGATCCCCAAGAACCACATGGTGGAAGAGAAAACTGACTCCTACAAATTGTCCTCTTTCTTCCACATGTATGTCATGGCATGCCTCTCTCTCTCTCTCTCTCTCTCTCTCTCTCTCTCTCTCTCTCTCTCTCTCATACACACACACACACACACACACACACACACGCACACGCACACACACACATGCACACGCACACGCACACGCACACGCACACGCACACGCACATACAATAACAAAAAAAAGTCACAGGTGACCTGACATTCCCAACTCAGTGATTGCAGCTTGGCATAGCTCAAATGGAGCAGCTCCCTTCTCTTCCACAAATCACTAATGCTGCACCCAGCGGCACTCCCTGAATTCCTGAAATGGAGCTAGAATTACTTTCTTCCCCTGTGCCTGAGAGAGTTAAGTTCCGGCTCCTATTCTGGTAAAATACCCTTCTACCTCCATGAGTAGCCATTGGAACATAAGACTCTGTAAGACCCAGGTAAATCCAACATGGCAACACCAGCTGTATGAAGCCATGCATCCCTTCTGCCACCCTCCCCTCAGGAATTAAGGGCTAGCTCCTGCTATCTCTCAAACATCATCTTGACCTCCATGGAGCTTATAGCATGCCGAGCTTCAAGACCTGTGAAGTGGCCATGCTTCTCTCTCCATGGCCCTTCAGCAATCGTTATTACTTTTGTCACATTAGTGGGTACATGTCTGTAGTCAACTCCAAGCCTTCCAGGTATCCTTAGAGAAGGGAGGGAGGGAAGAAGAGAGGAGAAAAGAAAGATGGAAGGGAAGGGGAGAGGGAGAACAAAGAGGGAGGAAGGAACAGAAGTTTCATGTGTTTCCTTGTTTCCCAGTCCTTCCAACCCTGATCAGAGCATGTTAATGTTGAGTCATTTTAGATCAGCTTAAATAATTAGCATTCATAAAGAATATATATGCAGAGGGGCTAATTGGGGGTCAGAACTCCTGGACCCAGTGTCACTGGCATGTCACAAAAAGCGCTCCATGTGGCAAGTCCTCTCAGCCAAGAGGCTCATCAAAAGGTCCAGCAAAGTCAGGAGCAAGGGCTGAAAAAGGATCTGGTGTGCAAGGTCTTCTGAAAGGGCTTAGGGGCACCAAGGTGTGCAAAAATGAAGTGCTCACCCAGGAACAGCCTGGGAAAATGGCACAGAGCCCCCAGAGTGAGGACAGGAACAACATACTGTGACTACCCACACTAATCTTGCCCTCCTTCTAACCTTGGGAATACTGGCAAGTGGGCTCTGTGAGATAGCCCCTTCCACGGTCCAGAAACTCCCAGACCTTTCTGAGGCTCAGGCCTCCCACGGGAAGTGCCCTATGGCTCACCCAGAGAGACACAGCCCTGTTGAGAAGCAGAAAGACCCTTCAAGTTGACAAGAAAACTCATTTCTCTGCTTGTATCTTGAGATGGTACCAGGCCAGGGCACCTAGGAGGAGAGACCAATAAGAGTGGTAGGCAGGAAGGGTTTATCATCCCACCTGTGGCCCAGAGACTTTCTAGACCCTCACTGACTTCTCTCAGTCAGCAATCATGCCCCTTTAAGGCCTCTGAGCAACGTGTGGCACCAGGCCCCAGCAGCAGCAATAGGCCCAGGGAGCCACCAACTCTACCTCAGCATCTTTTTAATGAGTGAATCCTCTAGCTGCTGCCAAGGCCTCAGAGACCAGTTATTAATGAGTGCTTGGAATAGATGGTGCCTGTTTTATTCATGTACGGTGGCCTGGGAGAGACACTTCAATTTCCATCCCCCATCTGCTGCCATGTTCAAGTATCTCCTTAAGGGTAGGAAAACACATTGCCAATTTTGTCTTTAAAGAGACAAGTTCAAAGAGAGCCATGTCTCCACCAGCCACATTCTATATGTGAGCCTTTTTCAATTTTCAAAGTATATATTTAGATTGTATATGAAGCCCAAGACAAGTGGCAGGCAGCAGGGCCTCAGCTGTACTCATCTCTTCCTGCCTCCTGGGCCTGTGGGAATTGGGCATGCTCGTTTTTCCTTAGCTGCTGGGGCTTCATTCCCTGAGATGGAGGTAGGTATAGGACGCAGGGGCTACCATGTTGGGACCCTTTTTAGAGATCCTGTGATAAGTCAGCCAGCCGAGTGTTTCTTGATTTGAGTCCAACATGTGCCGTGAAGTGTGTCTGAAGAGATGACTGGGAGGTGGAGCTAAAAGCATACCCATAGCACTGTGCGGTCACACAAGCGTCTCTGGCCCAGGTCACAAGAGGAGTCAGGGGAGTAAGGAAGGATATGGTTTCCAGGAGACCTGCTGAAATTAGAGGAATGTCCGGAGTCAAGAAGAAGGAAATAAAGGAGTTAGGAGAAAGGTTACTAGGAGGGCTTGAGGACAACCCTGCCATTCCAAGAGACCACCATTGAATGTAGGGCATCAGAGTGGAAATAGTGACTGGACAGCCCAGTGGTGTGATGCAGAGACAGGCCTCTTGCTCTGACATTGGCTTGCTGTGTGATCTCGGAGAAGATGCTTAGCTCCTCTCAGCCTCTGCTCTTTATATGTAAAATAGGATAACTCCCCTGTCTATAACACAGTTGTAAGGGTCCCCAGCTGGCTGGGTACTGTGTATATGTGAGGTGATCCTGTATCACTCTCTGTGTCCATTTCTGTGGCCCGGTCATCATCAAAGCAGCAAGGCACTGAAATCCCACCCACCCAGGTTCCCTGTCCACCCACTCCCACTTCCCACTGCAGTCCATCTAAACCCAGATCCTCACTCCTACAGTCATTCTCACACTTTATTCCCTGCTGTGGACCTCCTGAGGGAAGGTCTTGGTTCACCAAGAAACATACTCCCTGTAGAGAAAGACTGGACCCAAGAACTGGGCAAAAAGAACTATAAGAGTTGTTTGTCCAACTGTACACAAAGTGCTTATAATTAATGTACCAGCAAGATGCACTGGAAGGTGCTTGGGGACAGGTGCTGTATAATACCTTGTATTACAGGATGCTCACCTGGGAGCCCCACATGGAGTGGCAAGGGGATCTTGGCTATCATGCTCCAAGCTCTGGACCAGATATTTAGTGTATATCATTTATTTCAGTCCTCTCAATCAAGGTTCCATCTTCACCTGGACCATGGGGAGAGGGATAGGGAAATTAGCTCTTTTGCTTACGTTCATATAGGGACCGGGAAGATGGCTAAATCGTTAAATCATGGCTGTACAGCATGAGGACCTGGGTATGGATTCCCAGCACAAAGATAAAAAGCTAGGCAGGGCAGCTTGCATCTGTAAAACCAGAGCTGGGGAGGCAGAGACAGGCTGATGCCTGGAGCTTGCTGACCAACTAGTCCAGCCCATCAGGGACCTCTGGGTTCAATGAGAGCCCTTGTCTCAAAGAATAGAGTGGAGAGCAGTCAAGGAAGGTACCTGACATTGACTTGTGGCCTCCACATGCACACACACACACACACACACACACACACACACACACACACACACCACCACCACCACCACCACCACACACTAAAGAGTCACAGCAAAGAGTGAGTTAAAATTATAATCTACACAGAATCTTGGTTGTATCCATTATCACGTCATCCTGAGCCTGAAAGAAAAACAGCACCATGGTGACACACCTGTGGTAGACCACCAACCCACAGGGCTTGCTATGGGCGAGGACCACAAAAGGGTCAGCTGGTTTCCATGTAAATCTTTTTATGGAGGCCTCAACTGCATCCCAGAGGCTAAAGTTCCTGTCATCCTTCTGTCCTTCCCTGGTCCTTTTTGCCCATCTCTAGATCCATGGGCTCTCTCTATCCTGAGGACTTGTTTCACTGACTTCAGGATCTACCAAGGTACCTTCAAGAGTCCGCCTTACTCCCCTTCAACTCGGAGACTCTCTCAAGCAGGTATATCTCATGAGGAGCTGAGGGGGTGCCTCCCTTCCATTAATACTTACCGAAATACCCTGTGCCACAACAAGCAGTATAACTCCTCATGACTTCCTATTTACTAAACTCTTTGTGACATGTAAACAACCTGGCTTGTGGTGGCAGTGGGTGTGTGTGAGAGAGTAATCATAAAGCAAATGGACTCTTGAAAGTTTCTCGCTTTGACCATGAGCCTGATGGCCACCAGTTATCCAAAGCATTTCTGGTCTCCTACTTTGACTTGCTTTTCTCCATGCCACTCCCCATGTCTGCAAGTAGAGGAAAAGTGGTGGAGGCCTCCAGATGCCACGAGGCTAATAAAGCTTGCTTTCTCCCAGCATGCTCTGTGCTGTCAGAAACCAGCAATTAACTTAATAAGGTTCTTGAAATGGAG
The DNA here is from genome assembly GCF_007827085.1 of Peromyscus californicus insignis. Lineage (NCBI taxonomy): Eukaryota > Metazoa > Chordata > Mammalia > Rodentia > Cricetidae > Peromyscus > Peromyscus californicus. The sequence continues at coordinate 1,578,038 of NW_026294562.1, forward strand.
TCGATCCGGGAAATGTGGCATGTGTTGACACTCTCCTGCTGATCCAAGCCGCCTCCCACCATTGACTCACAGGGTCTGTTTGCTGTTTGAATTATTTAGGAGCTTGTTATGTGAATTAAAAAGCAGCACTTTGCAGCGTTAAGTCTAATATTTTATGATCTTCAATTGATTAGCTGGGCTTGCAGGATTACAAGCAAAGGTTAAGGGAAAGCTCGCCTGAGACAGACAGGCAGCTCTAGCCGGTGTGGCTTGCATTTCAGAAACCTGCATGTGACTCCAAAAGGAGCCTGCCTCTCTTGGCCCTCTGAGCATACCTTCTGGAACTGGATTCTGAAGGTCAAACAGCTCTGCCACCCTGAGGACGGCAGGTTCCCTGGGTCTTGGGTCCCAAAGGAACCTGGTCCCTATGGCTCTACCTTGACTACAATAATCACTGCTGATATCACATTGTGCATGAAGGGACTGAAGCCCAGGCTGGACCTGCGAAGATAAAGGCTGACTATGGAGGCCAGCTGCACAACTGGATGTGGGTGGATGTTCTCACTGTATGGACTCTCGCCAAGGGTCTGTGCAGCACGCTCTGTGCATCATGAACTTCACAGACTGCCGAGTGCACAGGGGCCCCTCTCCACGAGCACCCTGCCTGTTCTCCTCATCTAGCCTGCCAGAGACAACTGCTCACTGTTCTATACCCAATCCTCTGCAGCTAGCAGTTTCTTTCTAGAGTAACTCAGAACTATGACATTCCCCTGCTCAAAAACCTTCAGTGGCTCCCTATTGCTTATTAAATGGCCATGTGTCATTAACAACAGGGACATAGCCTGGGAAGTGTGTCACTGAGAGATTTTGTGGCTGTGAAAACATCACTGAATGTACTTGTGCAAATAAGATGGTCATGGCATCACTAGGTGATATGGTATTATGAGACCACCAGCATACACACTACCCATCACTGAAAGAGTGTGTCAGGACAAACTGCCCTAGCTAGTCTTTCCTCCTAATTTTCTATGGGCCCCATATGAAGCACCTAGACAGCATTCACAGTCCAGAAGCTTTGTGTCTGTATACCTTTTATGCATTTTCACCTCTCATCACATGCTAAAACCCTGCTAGTCCTAGATGATAGAGGACAGCTAAGCTCAGGGTAGAGCCTGCCATTTTATACAGTTAGTTTATTTCATCATAACAATCTCATCTGATTGGTGCCTTTATTATCTCCATCTTATAGGTGGCATAATAGACTTAGACAGGTGGAGTAAGTTGCCTGAAGTCATTCAGCTAGAAGGAGCAGAGCTGGTGTGCAAATGGGAATAGTCAAGGCCTTTGTGACTTCACTTCTTGAGTGGCACATGCTTGCTCCTGCCTGTGTGGCCCCTCTCTGCTCTAAGTCAACAGTGTGTGATGGTCCAAGGCACTTATTCCATAGCATGAATTGATAAGGTGGAGGTAGAGGTCAGCCCTGTTCTCAATCTGGGGGTTTGGGAATGGGAGTCTTTGCTGTCATCCCAAGGATGTGACCTGTGTGTACACATGTTAGGTGTTGACTTCAGCCAGTGGTTCTTACTGGATCACAGGTGGCTTCCAAAGTTACCATCCAGGGAAGAGCAGCTGGTACTACTGCTTGTAACTAGAGTTTTCCTGCCTGGCCCACAGTCAGGACAAATCTCTGACACCCGCCAGTCCCACAGCCGCTCAGACCCGACCAAGTAAACACAGAGACTTATATTGGTTACAAACTGTATGGCCGTGGCAGGCTTCTTGCTAACTGTTCTTACAGCTTAAATTAATCCATTTCTATTAATCTATACCTTGCCACGTGGCTTGTGGCTTACCGGTACTTTACATCTTCCTTGTCCTGATGGCGGCTGGCAATGTCTCTCCCACTCAGCCTTCCACTTCCCAGCTCTATTCTCCTCCTTGTCCCGCCTATACTTCCTGCCTGGCCATGGGCCAATCAGTGATTTATTTATTGACCAATCAGCAACACATTTGACATACAGACCATCCCACAGCAACTGCTCTTTCCAAGAGGCAAGAGGAAGCTGGACAAGGAGCAAGGTCTGCTGAATCAGGGACTTGGGGTATCTCCAGGCTCCCTTCTTTAACCATGAAAACTCTGGGGAAGAGAAAGCCTGAGCTAGGAGTTTTCATCTGAAGAACATTGACAACAATCTTCACTGTGGAAGGAAATGCAAAACTAAGTGTAATCATTCCTCTGAAGCCTCAGCACCATGCATCGAGCACTACGTGCAGTCAGGAACTGTGGAAGGCTGGCAGACCGGTGCATGCACCACCCAGGTCAGAGTCCCCGTGTCCTGCTTGCATGCTGGACCCCCAGCCTTGCATCTTCCTACCCAAACACTTACCCAGAACCTCACAAGATTACAGGGTTGGCTGGGGAGGGGGACCCTTCATAGGACTGATGCAGCTGAGGAGCAAGGTCCTACTTCTCTGTGACAGCTGTTACATACCTTCTCTGTGCCTGTACCTTATCCATAAAGATGAGGCAGTAACTGGATGTGCTTCAAAAGGTGTTTGGGAAGGGGCAATTATTTGATATGTAGTGTGTTACAGAGTGGAATGGTCCAGGGACACATGTAGCCAGCAGGCTAGGAAGGCAGATTTTTCTGGGAGAACCTCTGCCATCTTCAACATGTGGTTGTCACATCACTTTGTCTGTGAACCTTTAGTATTGTATGAGTTAGAAACAAGCAGAACACACGCACATGCACACACACACGCACATACACATTCCTTTTTATATATGAATGTATACGTCATAATGAAGTCCAATGCTTTGTATTTTGGATTATTTTAAATTTTATTTATTTTACAAGAGTGGTGCATGCATGTGGTAGTTGGAGGACAACTTGCAGGAATCAATTTTTCCTCCTACCATATGGATTCTGAGAACTAAACTCAAGCCATCAAGCTTACCAGTAAGCATGTTTCTCCCTCTGCCCCCCAAGCCATCTCGTCAGCCCTTAAATAACTAATTTTAAAAGTTAAGGGGAAAAAAGAAAGAAAAGAAAATATGAAGAAATTCTCAAGGCTAGGCAAGCATAGAAATTTCCATATTATCCCTGCCTTTATTCCATTAGCAAAACCAGTGCCATGGGCTCTGACCCAAAGAAGGCTGGGAAATGTAGTCTTTTTATGCACCCAAGAGGGAAGCGGACTAGTCTGAAGTGTATAGTTTTTCATAAGGACTGAGACAAGGGAAATTTTAAAGGGTAAAGTGTGGCAAATACTGGTCGCATTTGCTTTATGCATAGCATTCACTTAGTTCTCCATGTCTGATGTCAATTTTCATTTCATTCCCTTGTTACTGATAAGGGAAGGCCAGACTACAAGGCCCATCCTAGGCCACCCAGTGAGTGGGGAACCCAAGAACGCTCTCCACCCTGTCTCCTGGAAGCATACAGTCTTAAAAGCGTGCCCTTCTGGGACTCACACACCACATGTCTCTAATGGGAAAGCAAAGCGGAGGGTGGAGATGTTCAGCAGATGTTTTGGGGTCAGCTGACATTGATAGCTCCTTCTGTAGCAGACCCATTCAAACACTTCCCACACATCACATTTAAAAAAAATTATCCTTCAAAGTCCTGGGAGACATATTCAACTACCACATCACCTTTATTCATGAGGAAACTGGGCACAGAGAAGGCATGTAATGTGCCCCAGGCCCCACAGCTATCTCGAGGGGAGTGGAACCTCTCAGTGACGACACCATTCATATGGTGTTCACTCATTTTTATCAAGACCTTGAGTATCGCTCTTGCTCACCTGGTGAGTTTGAGGCAAGTAGAGCACATGACTCCCTCACCTGCACCCTGGGGTCTAAGGTCAAGTCCCCCTAAGGGTGTGTTGGTCCTCAGTGGAGTCACCAGCCACTTATAACCATTTAGTAGGGTGTCACTATAAGCTCGAGACCGACAGACATCCTTCTCGTCACGTCTGGTGTGCCTGATGGTTTCTTGAAGCTGTATCTCAATGTCACTCTCTCACCACCCTCATGTGTGAGCTAAAATCAACTTGAACATTGGTGCCAGCAGCATGTTGAGAAAGTAGAAAGAACCAAGGCCATGTGGCCTGTCATACACATGTCACCCTGACCCTCCAAAGCATTGCTCACATGGGACCAGGGCCACAGAGACTGAATGGTTCTAAACACAAGAGCAGCAAGCTGGAGGGTAGGTAAACAGGATATGGAATTGGCCCTCAGACATTTAATTGGGTATCTGAGGAAGGGACATACGCCGAAGTGCAGGAGGTGCCACTCACTCTGGACCACAATATAGCTAAAGCCCGAGGTTCTGATCCATGAGGGCAGGGCAGCCCTGTACACAGATCTCCTTGTGAAATCTGTGAAACTGCCACAAAGACACTCAGTTCAAGCCAGGCAGACTTGGCACAGAGCCAAACTCCACCATTCACTACCCTGGGTTGCTTGTCCTCACAGTTTCTTGACGTGTAAAATGGGTGGAAGGCCAAGGTAACTGTGTGAGGACTCAGTGGAGTTCTACCTTGAAGCCATCTGAGGGTTGGCCCAGCAGCCTTAGAGTACAACCTTCTTAACAAAAAACCTGATGACGATGATGATGGTGATAATAGTCCTATTACCCAAAGAGATTTGTCACTTGTAGCCATTTTACAATTAATTTGATCTCCCTTCATTTGCCATGGCCATGTGCCCTAGACTAGAGGACATAATTTTGGAGGCAGATCAGTTACTTGGCCACATTTCATGATGCTATTGGAGACCAAAGCCACACAGTGAAGCATCTGGGGCCACAGACACAGTCTGGTTCTCCCTGTACCTAGTCTTTAAGATCAAGCCAGGCCTAGGGACATAGGCCTGTAATCTTTGCCACTTAGGGAGGCTGACACAGGAAGACTGCTAATTTGAAATCTACCTGGGCTACAGGAAAGTTAAAGGCTGGCTTGGGAAACCTAATGAGACCCTGTCTCAACATTAAAAAAAAAAATGCTTATGGAGCGCAGGGGTACAGTGCTCATCAATAATGGGAGATTGATTCAGGCAATTCCACATAGTTAAAAGGGAGGTTTATTTTGGGATAACTCACAGCAAGTAAAGGCATAGGTTACAGGATCCAGGAGAGGTGAAGTGCAGTCCAGCGGTGTTCTCTGGAGAACTCTGCTCGGTCTACCATCTAGTGTCCAGGATCACCAGGAACCAAGAGAGCCAGTACATCCAGATCTCGGGTCTTAAGGGCTCCCATGTCAGCTCCACCTCAGGGGCAGGTCATAGGTAGGCATGACGGTTATCGGAAGCCTTACTGGGGGTAGTACTTCCAGGTCAAAGCTGGAACAGCTACCCACTACACACCAAGCTTGAGTGGAGCCCTCATTTTGATCCCAAAACCACAAAATGAAGAAAAATAAAAAATGTTGGCGCTGGGGAGATAGCCTCCCACACAAGCATGAAGACCTGAGTTTGATCCCTAGAATCCGGTAAAAACCAAGAGCAGGGGTACGGGACTGTAATCCAGCACTAAGCCAACAAGAGAGTGCCTGCAGACAGCTAGTCAGCCAACCTAGCCAATTGTGAACTCCAGATCCAATAAATAAGATTCTGTTTCAAACACTAAGGTGACTAGTGACAGGAAAACAGCTGATGTGGACCTCTGGCTCTCTCTCTCTCTCTCACACACACACACACACACACACACACACAAATGGCAATAGCTCTAAAAGGTAGGTGCCAATGACCTTGTCCTCCATGTTGTCCCTTCAGACATAGCAACCTCAGAGGCGTTCACTTACCATTATCTGATCTTGCAAGTGTGGGCAGCATACCCATACCTGGGCAGTCTGGCTGTCCGTGGGCCAGCACAGGTGGAGCCCTTCCAGTGAGTGATGATAAGGCAGTGTGTATACCTGGAGCTGGGTTCTTGGCCTTCTAGCCCAGCTCTGCCATTCAGAGGCCCTGAGACCAGAGATGAGTGGCTAGCCCATCACATCCATACTGGGGGTGATGCTTCTTCCCACCACCCAGGGCTGCTGCAAAGGTCCCAGCACCAGGGAAAGTAAGCGAAGTAGCTGGGGTAGGGCTTGGTACGCAGTGAGAACATCACTGCTTGTTGAATTCAAGACTAAGAGGGAAACTTAGACCTCAGGCTTTGCTTCCAAGGTCAGACCCCACCACATCCTCCCTAGGAATCTTTAGAAAGCTCTGAGTATATTCGGAGCCTCAGTTTCCTCCTACATAATGTGACAAGAAGAGGCTGCCTTGATAGCTGTGCATTACACAATGCACACTGAAGTACAGTTCCTAGCACAGAGGAAGTGGAAGCGAGTGTCAGCTATGATCATATTTATGTCTCCAGCTCCCTGCACTGAGCTGGGTGCTGCTAAGCAGCTGATAGGAAATTCGTAAATGACCTTCATATCTGAACTTCTGGGTCTCTGGGTAGACAGCCAGAGATCTTCCACAAATTCTTTCTCCAAATAAGACTCCAGGATGGGAGGCGCCACTAAGGATGGTCATTGTCCACATTAACCCCATGGAGTAAATAAATAGCATGGTATGTGGAGCCAGGCCAGGCCTTCCAGAAATACTCAGGCCCTGGTTCTAGCCATGACATTGAGACCCAGAGGCTCTGGCCAGTTTGTGTATCACCCCACCCACTGGACACTAGGCTGCTATGGCCCCAGTGGGCTCTGGTTCCATAAGCTGGCAGCTAGTGGAGGCTCCACCTCAGGTGGGCCTGGCTAGCCCAGCAGGAGCCAGTCTGGGCCACTGGCTTCAGAGAGGAGGAAGAAAAGGCATGACTCTGTGGCCAAGGTCAAGCCAAGCAAAGCCAGTCTAGGGTCAAAAGAAGCTTTGGCTGCAGAGGTTAAGGACTAAAACCCCAGGGTGTGTCACTAGGGGGACGCTGTAAGGTGACCGTAAAAAAGTGAGACTGCTGCTCCGGAAGTGAGGACGGAGTTCCTCGGCCTTATAGCTCTGCAGGTTGAGGTCTGGGATGACCCAGAACCAGGACAGTTCTCAAACATGGAGGAAGGCAGGAGGAAACCTAGGAGTTCCCTTGGACAGTTGTCAGGACCATCCTCAGGCTCTTCTAGCAAAAGGACCCTTCACAGAGCTCATCCTCATCACACCAGGTAAGGCGGAAAGAAGCTGATTTCAAAAAGAAAGGTCTCCACTTGTCTGGCATCATTCTGGAGAACCTACATCTGCTAGGAAATTGTGCTTGTTATGATTCTAAAATACATGATCTCCAAGTGGATGAATTCATGTGCAACCTTGAGTAGCAGACCTTGGTGCTTAGAGACGATGGTCTTCACCTAGTATGGTATGCACATTGCAGAGGAAGTGACTCTGTACATCTACCCTCCATGATTTATTGACTACCTCCCACATACCCAGCATTGACCTTTGGTGAGCCTGTCCCTCTGAAAATACCTTCTGGAGAGAAGACAGACAATAATGCTAAACAAAACAACAAGGCCATTTATGTTAGAGCATGTGTTAGGAAGGCAACAGCCTCACCATGGTGAGGTAGCCATGAAGGACCTCTTGGCAGTGACAGCTGAACAGAAACAAGACAGAATCAAGGAACAAACTATGCCTGGAAGGACAAGGTTGGGAGGCAGGGGCATGTCTGGGGAAGTCAGGGACAGCGGAAAAGGAGTTTTCCTAAGTGTACTAACTGTTTTATTTCCATCGAGAGCCATTTGAAGCTCTCCGTGGTAGCTCTCTGGGCCTTTGAGTGCAAAGTCCCATTGCCAGCACCTCTGGTTAGGCAAACTGAAGTCAGAGACAGCAAGGGACCTGCCGTTCTCAGATCTGTCTCCCGGGTCCACAGGTGTATCCCATGCTGACCCCCTCAAGGACCCAAGAGATGAGCAAATCCTGGACTCAGGGCCCTAGTTCTGTGATTCTGGAATTTTCCATCCCCAAGTCCGGCATAGGCAACTGGAGAGTTCTATGCTTCGTGGTGGCAGTGGATGAACTTCGAGGGAGCGGGGGATCCAAGGAAGGCTGTTGAATACTTTGCTATTTTTATTCCTGCCACTGTTAATTCAGCTAGTGACAGAGAAAGTGGGTCCCAGTCTGCTGTGTTTTGTGTCACATTCTCTCTGTGACTGACTTGACAAAAATTAAATTGCCATTACTTGTCATTTGTTTTGCATAAAAGCAAGCAGCAAGGCATCTCAGATGGCCGAGCACTCACAAGGACAATGATCCCATTGTTTCCACATTAGGACAATATTCTCCAGTTTGAAACTTAAAACATTCGAATTAGCAGCTTTGTTTGACTGCAGTGGCCATGGAGAGCAGGACTGACACCCGCCCTGGACTCCAGACTACAGCCAAGGAGCATAATTTTCTCTCATTTCAGTCTAGACCCATTTTTTCAAATCATTATCCTTATTGTACAAATGTACCCCCCAAATGTTGGAAAGGAAGAAGTAGTCTTTCACCTGCTGCCTTGCATTGGTGATAAATGATCTAAATGCCATGAAAATTCCTTTAGCTGAATTCAAAATCAAACCAAGTGGTCATTAACCCACTTGAGATTTGTTCAGGTGTCGAAGGAAATCAGTTTCTCAAAGTTACTTCTAATTTCATTTCCTCCCCTTTCAGAAATGATCGTCATTTGAACGTGACTGATGAGCTTCTAAACCAAGATTTGAGGTGTATTTAGAAGATTTGATTCTGAAATCATACCATCACTGTCACATGGGATGTTCAGAGCAGTCAGCAAGGCTGAGATTTTAACACCAGGAATGTAAGCTAAAATAGTGTTCTGAAGGACTCTAGTTTACATGATTACTAATGGGTTTTTTGTTTTGTTTTTTTGTAACAAAACTGTCACTGTTCAATCAAGTGTTGGGTATTCAAAAGAACCCGGTCACTACCTGTGAGATCAAGGAGGAGATACACAGAAAGCAGCAAAATTGTCACTGGCCACACTGGAAGAGGCAGCAGCGAGTGATTTTTAAATTTTAAAAAGTTCACCTAAATGGCTGAAAATAAAAAAAGCAGGAAAATTGAAAGAGAGAATTTCTTATTAATGTGGTAAGAACTGACCTGAAGTTTGGAGCCAGTGTGGTAATTAAAATGGGAAAGACAATACCACACAATGAAGACAGCAAGCCAGAGGAGTAGAACAGTACATGTGTGCTGATGTTGGAATCTTCCAACTTAAAAAGTGCAATTTTGCCGGGCGGTGGTGGCGCACGCCTTTAATCCCAGCACTCGGGAAGCAGAGCCAGGCGGATCTCTGTGAGTTCGAGGCCAGCCTGGTCTCCAAAGCGAGTTCCAGGAAAGGCGCAAAGCTACACAGAGAAACCCTGTCTCGAAAAACCAAAAAAAAAAAAAAAAAAAAAAGTGCAATTTTAAGATTGAAGTGTTGTTATATTTTAAGAGGTTGATTTTTTTCTTTACAAGAAAAGAAAAGAATAAAGGCTGGTAAGGAAAGAAACAGAATCGCCTTTTCTTTTACAGAAAAAATACCTATTGTAAATGTCTTTTACTTTAAAAATGCATGTGATTATCTTATAATCTCAAAAATAAATACTTTTAAAAGCAGAGAGATAAAGCGTAAATCCTAATCTCCCCCCAAAAAATGCATGTGAAAAAAATTTTAATTTCATTTCTTTTAGTGACTTTAAAATCTTTAAAGTGTCCCTCCATTTACTCTTCCCAGAGAGGCTAAATGTTGGTTAGCAGAATGGACCTTCTATGTGGAACAAACTGATCCTACTTGGTTTTCTTATGCCTGGATTTTTGAACAAGCATCTATGGAGGTGGGGGCAAGTAACCTCGTCAGGCAAAGACAACAAAGTCCTGGATCTAGATTCCTACTCTGATGTCGGCTCCTGGAATATCGGAGACATTTTTAGTTCCAGCAGAAACCATGTATTCCTTCAGAACAAATCAAATGTCTTTAAAGAATATTTCTGTTTGAAAAAGAATTAAGCTCTCCTGAAAGAATTTTAAAGGTTGTGATTTTCACAGTCTGATAAAGCAGCACCTTTAATGAAATTCTAATTAGCAATTTCATGCACTTGCTATTAGTCATATCAGATTAGTGCACATTTTCACAGCCTTCCTTTAATTAAGTGCACTTATTCCAAGTTTCAAACACTTTCCTTATAAGATGAAAACTGTGCTGAAATGTTATTTAGTAAACAGAGGAAGTGTGAACGTGTAGGTGTGCGTGTGTACAGGGGCAGACATTTTAACTGTCTACTGAGCCTTTTACACAGAGTTTGGTGACATTGGGTTTCTGTACCTTCTTCCCTTGTTGTCTCGATATTTTCTTGTATTTCCGAGGGAACTATTCATCCCAAGTACATGGAAATGTTTGGTTTGTTTGTTTTTGTTTTTTGCTTCAAATTTTTCCTTTTTCTATGTGTGTTTGGTAGTTACTTGAAACATTTTCTTTTCATATGGGTTTTTTAGGGTCAAGGGGATGAGAATCTGAAATAAACTGTACAAAAATGTGGTAACTAATTTAAGAGGCTCCTCAGAGAAGCATGAGTGATCTTTTACCTGTGTAATAATCCTACACCCAACACCTCTTTCTTGCAGGGACCGACTTTCCTTTAAAAATACCCACAAGAGTCCACTGCACCTTCTCTGTTCATGAAAAGGGCACAGAAAGGATCAGCCACACATCCTTACAAAAAGGATCCCCTAGCATATCTGAACTTCACTTTCCACCATCGTTTCCAGGCAAGGCAGAGCCAAGCTCCAGGAGCCCCTGATCTCCCTGGATCACCCTGCCCTCCCAGCCTGCTGAAGGCCCTCTTCAAATCAGAGAGATTGTATTGTCTGGGAATCGGTTAGATCTTATCTGCAGTCCTTTGTTAAAAGAAAATTGTATTGCCTGTTTTGCTTAGAGGTTTGAAACTTGTAATATATTAACTAATAGCTTTGCATCTCAAGCATATGCAGTCTTGTTGATGTCATTCATTTATACTGTAACATTTTCGACATTTTTAGATGGTCTCTTGGGAACCCCAGGCCTCTTACCAGGGCTCTCCATGAAGCATGTTTGCGTAATGGTTACTGACTGACATCTCAATAACGTGCAATGTACGGCTCCAGTGCATCTATTGAAGAGTGTGTGCGTGTGTGTGCGCGCCTTTTAATTCATGGTCCACTTTGTCATGTGTGAGCCATAATTTAAGCTAATAATTACCAGACATGAATTCAATGAAACATTGGTGTCTACACTTAAAAAAAAATAGTCCTGAATTTTAATGCATTCGGAAAACGTTTGCCTAGGGCCAGCCTGGGTCCAACACGCATATGGAAGCATTTTAAAAGTGATAAATGGTTTGGAATCTACCCTGTCTACTGGTGTGCTTCTCAGGAAAGAAAATTAGAGCTAACAGGTGTTAGATAGGGAATGCTGGGGCATTTTAATAGAATTGTCAAAATGTTGGTACCAGATGTTGACATTAATGCACGCAGCTCGGAACGTAATGCTGAGCTGCCATTTAAATGATTATTTGTTTAAATTTCAAGTCCCCGGCAGGAAGCCCTCACTTTGGTCAGCACCTTTCCCTCCACACCATCCCCCTGCTCTTTCCCCTACGATTTGCATCAAAGTGTAGTGGCTGTTCGGCTCCCATATGCATGCTTTAAATAATCCATGCCTGTCAAATTTCATTTTTTCTTTTCAGATCATACTCATGGCATTCCTGTCCTAGGCTGCCTTGAAGTCGACCTCGATGTATCCGTATATGAGGGGGAAAATGATTTAAATACTGCCAGTTACAGGATAATTAATCTTTGAACTACTCGGTAACTTCAAATGTATATCCCAAGTAATCTGCATGAACTTGTAATTACTGTGTATTTATACGATATTTTCCATGTAATCACCAAGTTGTTACATGGTGATGTGAGCCTTGTAAATTACAGTGATAGCAGAAAGCTAATCTCACCCATGCCACGGCAGCAAGCCCAGGAAGGAACCACCGGTTGACTGCAGTGAGCTCATGAAAGGCTCCAGAAGGGATCCGTACTTTAGAGGACGTGAGGAGCTGGCAATATCACCCAACTTAAGATTGGAGTGAGGACAAAGGGGGCATTTTTCATCTAGCATGCACTCAAGACTGGAATTGCTTGGACCACTTAGTGCTGCTCCAGTTGAAAGAAAATGGGGGGTGGGGGGCTGAGTGGGAGTGGGAGGTGTCTAAGCAAAAACCACCATCCAGTCCTTGCTCAGCATTCTGTGGGTACTTAGGGAAGGTCCTGAAATAAATTCCTATGTGAGTTTCAAAAGCAGACCCTGAGGCAGTTTTGTTTTGTCATCTTTCAGAACCCAGCTAAAGGCAAAGCAGACTTGTCTGCCTATTCATACTAAGGCATCATGTCTCAGCTCTCCAAGAACAACTTCTTTCCCAAAGGAAGTGTGTGTCTATGTGAACTGGTGTGCGTGCGTGCGTGCGTGCGTGCGTGTGCGTGTGTGTGTGTGTGTGTGTGAGAGAGCGTGTGTGTGTGTGTGTGTGTGTGTGTGTGTGTGAACACTAAGATGTTTGAGCTGTTATAATGTCCCCCAAGCTCACATTGAACCATTTATTTGCAAAGCCACAGTCTACTCAGGGAGGACCTGGGTTCTTACCTTTGTCCTCAGGGAGACTACTAAGGCTGCTTCCCTTTGGCACCTGGCAGAATGAGGGAACAGGCCTTTCTGGAAGCTACAAGTGACTTGAAACAGGCAAGGAGACAGAGAAGCTGAGCTTGCCTGGGCTTTGGAGTCAGCTGAGCCTCTGCAGGCCTGCACCTGGCTCCCCCCACATTGCCCAAGACAAGGTTCTCAAACATTTCCGGCTGATGGCTGGCAATAAAGGTCTGTCTATCTAGAACTTCTCTTTCCCATATAAGATCTACTAGCCATGTGAGGCTACACAAGTTATTCATTTTTGAATACCAGCCACGTCCCACAAGCTCAGGGGCCATGTGTGGCTGGCTGGTGGCCACCTTATTATAATGTGTATATGTATGTGTATATGTAGGCTATTTTCAAGATTGCTGGGCAACAAGTCAAATGTATTTTCTGGCCACCCTCCTGATTGTTCCCAGCCCAAAACACTAGAGTGTGGGGATCAAAACTAGAGTGACTCTCCTGAGCCTGGAGAAGGGCTTCCTTGCTTCCTGGATAAGGCCTCTTCTCCCTGGCACTGTATCAAGGGCCAGAGATAGAAATAGAGACCAGTGTTACTCACACCCTAACAGAGCCTTGTGAAACATGTGAAGCCAGGGAGGGGGGCTCAAGTGACCTGTGTCTGATTCTAATGCTGAACTTGCTTTTCCGGAATAATTCCGAGCTACCATTTTCCTTCCAGGAGAGAAAACTCCAGGCCCATTTGCAAGTGGGAAATTCTAATTGCTCATTATTGCTTATTGTTTTTGTTACATATACTGTTATTCGCTATAACAGCTACTTGATAAATAGTAGACATATTTCATCGTTGTGTCAGAGATGTGCTAGACGGTCTCACAATGACCCTCTGAAGCAATGTGTGAGTTCCAGCACTGTAGCAAACAGCTGAGAAACAAGGAGAAAAGACCAAAGTTCGGCTCTTGGTCTCAGAGGATTCAGTCGACTGCTAGACACACGTGATGAAGCAGAGCATCATGGTGGCAGAAGCATGTTGCAAAGTTGTTCACTTAATGGTACTCAGGAAGGAGAAAGAGACAGAGAAAGACCCTGAATAAGAAATAACCACCTCAGGAGCTGGGAAGATGGCTGAGTTCTTGCTGTACCATCATGAGGATCTGGGTTCGATCCCCAGCACCCACATTGGCAGTACATGCCTGTAACCCTAGCACCACCAGTCAGATGGGCAGATTCCAAGGCCTCAGTGGCTGGCCAGCCAGTCTAGCTGAGCTGTCCAGCTCCAAGTTCAGTGAGAGACTGTTCCTCGAAGAAGAAGAAGAAGAAGGAGGAGGAGGAGGAGAAGAAGAAGAAGAAGAAGAAGAAGAAGAAGAAGAAGAAGAAGAAGAAGAAGAAGAAGAAGAAGAAGAAGAAAGAAGGAGGAGGCAGTGGCGGCAGAAAGGAAGGTGATCTAGAAGACACCAGGGTTAACTTCTGGCTTCCACATATACCTGCAAAAGTCTGAACTCCTGCACACACATGTGAACACATGCATACATTACACAGAAAAAGAAAAAAATGACAAAGCCCCCAAGGGCATGCCCCTAGTCACTTACGACTTCTAGGAGACCCCACCGCATGTTTCCATCACCTCCCAATAATGACATTATTGGTAGATCAATACATCAAATAGATCAGGTTCCTCATGATCCAATAAATAACCTTCAAATGTGGGCCTTGTGGGCAGACACTTCATATCTAAGCCATAACAGATATGAACTGCAATTCCATGTTACAGATGGGAAAATAAAGACTAAAGTGTATTCAGTGACTCTCCAAAGCAGCATGGCTGATCAGAAGTAGACCATTCCTATAATCAGGCCAAATTCTGCTCTCAACAGGCAACCAGGAAGCTAAGCTGACTTTCAGAACCCTCAGCACAGCTCATTCCTGGCTACAGCTTCTTCATCTACTTCTCTCTTCTAAGAGCTGTTGATTGCTCAGCCCTGCCTATCTCCATCAGCTTCTAACTTATCATCTCCGCCCACAGTCACAGTCTTCCACAGTGGGACTCTGTGGCTCCTCCCCTCAGAAGGCAGAGTATATCTTCTTGTAGAATATGTTTTTTAGTCTAGGCTACCCTTATGACTTCAGGTAGTGTATGGTCAGGGCCTGAAATGTCCCCCAAGAGCTCATGTTTTTCAGCACCTGGTTCCCAGCTGGTGAAACTACATGGGGAGGTTGAAGAATCTCATGAGCTGGAGCCTGGCTGGCAGAAGTGGGTCACTGGGTCACTGGATCAGGCCTTTGAGGACTGTAGCCCAGCCCCAACTTCATCTTGAAAACTCTGCTTCCGGTCTGCCACTGCCATGAAAGAAGTCCGTGATGAAAATTTCCATTGCTGTAGAACAGCCCTCTGCAGTGACATGCCTTCCCTGCCATGACAGATTGTGTCCTCTGAACCATGAACCCAAACAAATCTTTCCTCCCTTACCTACTTCTATCAGGCATATGGTCAGAGAAGTGAGGAGAGTAGCTAACACAGCCAGTAGAATATGGTAGAAGCAAACTAGTACCGCTCTGAGCCTGTCCTTCAGAGGTCTCTCATTCTCTTTCTGTCTCTGTCTCTTGCCTTCCACCTCCTACCACCACCACCAACTTTGGTGCAGCTAATCTGGCAGATGGTGCTCAATGGTCCATTTATCCCTTGCCCATCTGACAAAGGCAAAACCTCCTGCCCCTTCAGCTAACTACAGGTAGAGGAAGATGCTTACTCAGGAAAGACAGTGGCTTGTGTCAGCCCACAGAGTCAGGTGCCCAGAGGAAAGTGACAATTCCTTCGCTAAGCAGCAGCCAGCAGGGCTGAAGGAGGCTCACCAGACATGTCTCCAGTGTTCCCAATGGATCCATTGACCCCAGAGATGCTCAGGTGCACAATAGGCCTTAGGGTAGGAGGTCTGAGACCTTAGTGTCGTGTTGGCAGCTGTGAGTGAGGCAAACCCTGTATGCATTCTGTAGAGATGGATGGGACATGTAGAAAGTTGGATTGTGACTAAGCTATGCAGTGCCAAGATCCTCCCAAGAGTATCTTCAAGATGGCCCATCGTGATCACTTAAGCTTGCCAGTATACAAATGAGTCCCTAGGACCAAGATTGCCAAGCATCTTACACTCTGCATTCCCTTGATGCATAGGCTCATTTCCCTAGTGTATGCAGCAGGACTCAAATGGACACAGGGGGAAGTACAAGGTCTAGGCTTGCAAAGAACTTGCTGATGATTAGGTATAAAGAAATGAAGGGATGAAGCCAGGAGGTGGTGGCACATGACTTTAAAATCTCAGCACTTGGGAGGCAGAGGCAGGCAGAGCTCTGAGTTTGAGGCCAGCCTGGTCTACAGAGTGAATTCCAGGACAGCGAGGGCTACAAGGAGAAACCCTGTCTCAAAAATAAAAGGAAGAAGGAGGAGGAGGAGGAGGAGGAGGAGGAGGAGGAGGAGGAGGAGGAGAGGAAGAGGAAGAGGAGGAGGAGGAAGGGGGAGGGGGAGGGGAAGGGGAAGAAGAAATGAATAATGTCCATTAGAGAATTTCAAAGAGAATAATAACTGAAATTCATAGGCACCTGGCCCTTGCCAACCCTCTTCCAATTCTTCAGACACTCATTCATTCATTTAGTCTTCACACATCTACTATGAAGAATTTGTTCCCTGCCCCACTGGAGGGATGACACACATGTGGTGACATTTGGTGACACATAGGTGTTCTTGAAAACACACATGAAGACTAAGGGCATGGAAGCTAAGCGGTAGGCTGATGTATTAGTAATAAATGATGTGTTAGTTCATTTCAGTGACATGGTTATTGGATGTCAATATTCTGTGAGACGTATCTGATGTTTTACACACTAAAATTCTTAATGCATCAAAGTGATCAGAACATTAAAAGATTAATTAAATGTAGAGACAGACAAAAACATTGCTAAAGTAATTCCTTATGCCAAATTCCAGTCCTCCTGACGGCCTTGAAGTGGCTTCTATCCAACAAAAAGGAGCCCATTTTCATTTGGATGCAGTTTTCATCCAGAAGCAGCTTCAAAGAATGAATGTTGGAGGGGCAAAGGAGAGCTCAGTTCTCAATACAGCCAATAGCCTAGAGGCTTCCAGGGCTGATGAGGCAGGCTGAGCTCAGGGGTTGGTGAACCTGAATTTGAACCCAGGAACTGAATGTACTTAAGTCAGTTAGTTCTCCACTTAGCATGAAACTATCTGGGGGCAAAGGGACAGGAAGGAACAGGAGATGCAGGGCTTCGTGAGCAGCAATTGAAATCCTGTAAACCATCGTGCTCAGGCTTTTCAAAGGGCGCACCAGGGCTGGAGAGTCAGTTCATTGGTTAAGAGTACATACTGCTGTTGTAGAGGACCAGAGTTTGGTTGCCAACATCCACTGAGGCTGGTGGGCATTTCATACGATCCCTGAAAGAGAGTTGGGCTATAAATATGAAATATCCTTGTCCCCAAAATGTGTTTAATATTTTGTCCCTAACTAGAGGTATTGTTTTGGAAATTATTAATCTTTAGGAAGTGGAGAAACTGGGCCTTTTGCACGTTAAGCATGCTGTCTACTACTGAGCTACATGCATGACCCCAATATTGTAGTTATCCGTGATATAGCTGTGCCCATATTAACTAGTCTGCAAATGTATGAAGAGAGAGAATGCAGAATGCGTAGGGACACAGCCCCAGTGGTGGAGTCAGTCGGTCTATCTGGATTCAAGGCTCACATGTCCTACTTGCTGTATGGCAATGCCAGACATGATACAACTCTGTGTCTCTGTTTCTTGTGAGTGTAGGTATGGATGTGCTTGGCAAAGACATTTGGGAAGGATGAATCAGTGTGTAATAGACCAGCGATACTGACCACTCAATAATTGTGTGTGTGTGTCTGTGAACTCAGAAAAAAAGCCAAACTTCATGGCTTGTAACTCATGAACCCCACAGAGTCAGGAGATTTACCTATGTAAGCACCCTGTTGCTGTGAGCCCCAGAAACATGGGCAATGCCTCATGGTGGGTCCTATAGTCAAATCTCTTTTGCACTCTAGTCTAAGATGTGAGTTGGGGAAGCTGCCTCTGCCAGCTGGGTCAGATTTTAGGGTCCCTTATCCTGAAAGGGCCCATTCGTGTGTATGTGTGAGCATCTACACATAAGGGTGCATGCGAAAGCCAGAGGTCAGCCTTGGCTGTTGTTCCTCAGAATACTGTCCGCCTCAAGGCAGGTTCTCACTGGCTTGGCACTTAACAATCCCACTAGGCTGGTTTCCAGTCAGACCCAGGAATCCTCCTGTCTCTGCTCCACCAGTGCTGGGATTACAAACGCACGTCACAGTGCTCTACTGGTTTGGTTTGGTTTGGTTTGCTTCGATGTGGCTTTCTTTCTTGAGTTATCTCCCCAGCCTTGGAAAAGCATAGAAAAAATTTCAGTTGCCATTAAATAGTATCTGACCCTTGAATTCCAGCTGGATAGCCCCATGCCATCTTCTCTGCTAAGGAAAGGACAAGGTCAGTACCCCACCCCACCCCCTGCATCCCACTGACACTAGTCTTATGACCCAGGATATGACCCCTACCACTTGGGGAGCCCTTAGAGTCATCCTTTTTCCCAGTTAACCAATCCAAATTCACCTCTAGAGAAGAAAAACAGAAAACATGAATCCACCCCTCTGACCTTCTCCGTGTTTTCCTTCTGACTTTCTCTCCTTCCTTTAAAACAAACTTGGCATTTTAAGAAAGATACCAGCATATATTTATGGGAGTTTAATAACTTCTTCCATTAATAACATAGACAAACTAATTTACCCAAACGTGTCTGTTTTAAACTCTGGGAACAAAGAGTAGGAGGATGGAAATCAATCTTGCCTTTGTACTTGAGCCACTGACCCGTTAAAGCTTTGAAGATCATTTCTTTAAGAAATTGTCAGGAGTTATTTAACCACAAACAGCAGCTACCTTCCCATTCCAGCTGCGTAATCAAGCAGAATAAATTAGTGTGTTTTTTTTTAAGAGTTAACTCTATTTGTGTGTGTGTGTGTGTGTGTGTGTGTGTGTGTGTGTGTGTGTGTGTGTGTGTGTGTCTCTGTTTAACTCAAAGTCCTTTACAACAATTTGACAAATAGGCCTCACGGCCAACAGCAGTAAACTCTCCTGGTGCTGGAGCAGGGAGCCATATGAAAGTTGCTGCTGAGGCATCCCTACTGCAGAGGCCCAGGTACCTTTAAAGCCGGTATAATGAAGCTCCTTCACCAGGAGGAACAAGCACAGGCTTGGGACTTGAGCACCCTTCACAGGGTGGCAGGTTCTGGCCTAAGCCCTGAACACCCACTCTACCAAAGGACCCAACATTGAGAAAGTACAGGTCAGTCTGGCCCCAGGGCCAGCACAAACAGTCCTTCCCAAGTCTAGCCAGCATTCCTCCATACACACCGTTCCAATCCACACTGATAAGAATCAGTCTCCATGGGTCTTGAAAGAGTCAAAGGCCCTTCTTAATCAAATGATCAACTGTTCATTTTTAAAGCTTGGCTGGTTCAATTAAGACCACAGGCAGAAGACAGGCCGGTCATATTACCTTGGCCGGTCGCTGGTCCTGAAACCTACCTCTGACCAGCCTGCTCCTGGGCCAGCCTGGAATGCTCTGGGCCCCAACCCAATGAAATTCAACCCATCCTTCAAGGCCTCATGCTGGTCCTACCTCCTTTCAGAAGCTCTCCGGACCCTGTGAGCAGTGACCACTACCCCTGCAAGCCACGGCCATACCTTATGGTCCTTTGTAAAGCTTTCCAGGCCCCCTCAGTTGCTCTTCAGCTCCCAACAGGCAACTCCTGAGGAGGGTGATCACAGTGCCCCCTCCATGAGACAGACTGGCCTGGCTGCAGTACCCTTTGTTCACTTCAGGGTTGCCAGGCATCTCTCACTTTGTGCTGCTCTAGAAGGTTCCCTGTGAGTCAGCTGTCTGGAATCTACAATGTAATCCTGCCATTCTTCCAGAACAAAAATCATCTGAGATAACACAGTAGGGTCCTCTGACCAATCTGCCCCATGGCAAACACCAGCAAGGCGTCAGGTGGCTGGCCAGCCCAGCAGGTCCCTCTTAGCCTTCACTATACCCGCCACAGAAACCAATAAGAGGTATCTGTCACACAGCCCATGGCTGCTCGTAACCTGGACAGCCCAGTCAATAGACTTAACCCACAGAAGGGTTAAAGAATGAAGGAAGGAATGTCCTCCAATCAGACTAGGAACTTAGCCCAAACCTGCACTACAGCAACGTTTCAGTGGGAGGCACAGTTGTCTCCACAGTTTCATATCCGTCCTTAATCACCCAGCCCTCCACAGTACATGAGGGAGCTCACTTATGCCCCTCTTCTGCTTCCTCACCCTGGTTGCACATAATTGAAAACAGAGGGGGCTCAGAGACGCATGGGCCCATCAGGCTTGACTGGCATCAACACTGGGGACGTGGATGGGAGAGCAGGATGACCCAGGAGTTCTGTGGGAATCATGAAGGCAGTGGGGAAGAGCTTCCCTTCCACACACACAGCTGAGCCTGGCCCTTCAGTCTTAGCTCTAAGTCCCCACTTTAATGTGGAAACAGAGCACAGACACCCTTGTCCTCAGGCATCACCTTAACATGGACCCCCATCTCTCCATCTGTCCTTGGCACTAGGCACAGGGAGCAATGCCTCCCTCAGAGCCCCAGACTCAAGTTCTCATCAGGCAGGCCTCGGCTCTGATTCCACATTCTGTCTGTCCAGGGTAACAACTAGTCATGCTGTTTTCTTCTATTTTGAGACCAATATGCTTAGGACACAGACAATGTCCTGGGCTCCGCTCCCTCATAGTCCCTACCTCCAGACTGGATACATCAACAACCCTCTGACATATCCGTCTCTCCTGATCAAGGAACCAATCAATTACGCTTGTCACCTCAGATTTCAAATGCAGCAAGTCTCTAGTCTGTGTGACTCTAGACCGCCTTTAAAACACAGCTTGTGACAGCAACAGGGTTGACCTGGGAGGGGGCGTTGGAAGAAGCCTGCCTGGAGCGCCTGTGGGGACGTTCTCATGGCAGAAGCCTCCAGAGGGAAGCTGTCCGCAGAGTGCCTTACCTCGTCCCCGCCCCACTCCGCTTCCACCATGTTAGAACCCATTTAAAGCATTCAAGCATATAATCAAATTTCAGTAATGAGTTATTAATTAAGCAAGGGCAACCAATTCTCTGCTAACTGCCTCATAAACAATCGACAGGAGATTTGTGAATTTTGACTTCCTGACACTATTAAACAAATCAATATTAGGCTCAGACACAGCAGTTCAGACCGTTTTCTCTGTTACTCAGCTACCAGCTGCCTGGAATACTAATGAAAGAATTAAGAGCTGGGGATTCTGCAGACGTGCCATCAAAAAGATCCTTATCTGTGGGGAATTGGGGCCTGATTTGCATGGAAGAAGACGTTGCTTTTGTAGGTACAATTTTTCTCAATATGTCACTGATAAGTATTTCTAAAAGTGCTGGGCAGTGGCGCAGCCACCAGCTTCAGAAGAACAGCCGGCGCCCTACTGGAGACATCTCCGAACAAGGCAACTCATTTATTTATGTTTTTTTGGAGACTAGTTAATTTATAGCTAAGCTAACTCTCAGGAAACTTGAGTCTAAGAATACAGCCAAACTTCTTACTTAGCCATTGAGAGCTCATTTGTACCAGTATCAAAACACCTAACTAAAAGGAGGCAAGTTTGCAAAACCTGACCAAGACGTCATGGAAGTCACCCTACATTCTCCTGTCTCCACGCACCTTCAGAGTTCACTGGATAAACTCCATCCTGCACTGTTAGATATTTCAGGGACAATGGTGGAAATATTCCTTTGTTTATCTAAGGAAGAAATACAGCACAGCCATTGCCAAGCTGCGTGTCTCTCACAGGAACCACCCCAAAGTGGTAGATTTATGTCAGGGGTCGCTCAGCATGTGTAATCCATTTGCTCTGTGCTCTCCTGCTTTAGCCAATTAGCAGCTGACCTGAAGATTTAAGGACTGAGGTGGACATGGTAAAGGGGACCCTCTCCAGACTCCAGGATGTTAAAAGTCACCTGCTTATCACAAGCTCACTGAAATTCCTTGAGGCTAGTCACACAGATAGAGTTCCTATCTTGGATATGTATATGTATCATGCAGCTAGAGAAATGTTATGTATACATATATGTATGAAAAGACATACACATACAATTCTAATATTTTGATATAGTACATGCATACTGTGCTGGCAGGTATAAAGGCTGATTCTTCCTTTTCATCTTTGTGTATATGCGTGTGTGTGATGTGCAAGTGTGTGTGCATGTTCACATATGTGTAGGTGCATGCTTGTGCATGTGCCCATGAAGGTTGGAGGTTAATGTTGGGAATCTTCCTACATTGCTCTTCCACCTTATATTTTTTGAGGCAGGGCTTTTCAGTCAAACCCAGAGCTCATTGATATGGCTCATCTGGGATACCTATCTTTGCCTTTGGAACATGGCTGCCATATCCTCCTAGCACTTTAGTGGGTTGTGCTGAAGGTCTCATCTCCAGTTTTCGTGTACTGAGAGCACTTTAACAATTGAGCCTCCTCCTCAGCCTGAGGTTAAGCCATGTGCCCCCATCTTATATATCTAAGAAATTCCATGAAGATTTGCCTGCATTTCAAAAGGAGCTTTTGATTTTTGAAAAGCCTTACCCATTGTGGCCCTAGAAAATCTCCTTGGCATAGGTCAAACACTGCTGGATATCCTAAAATCCAAGTCACATACAATATTTCATAATTACAGCAGCTGGCTGGGTTAGACTTCTCTGTGAACTAAAACAGGTAAGAAGAAAATCGGAGGTGCCTGCTCTATCAGCGGAGGCTGGTCTCATTGATTCTCATCACAGGGCCAGAAGGCCAGTCACAATTTTTATGACAAGTGTCCCCCCATAATGTCATATATTTGAACAATTGGTCTCCAAATGATGGTGTTGTTTGAGAAGGGTGTGGAAATTTTCGGAGGTGGGGCTGCAGGAAGTATATCCCTGGGAGTGAGCTTTAAGGTTTCCTAACCTATTCTGCTTCTCACTCCTTTTCTCTCGCTGCTTTTGTTTGCCAGCCTCAGGCTTCTACACTGATGCTGCCTTGTGTCCCCACCATAATGGACCTTGTTCCCTCTGGAACTATGACCCTAAACAAGTCTTCTCTCCCCTAAGTTGTTTTTTTTTTAAATCAGGGTTTATAACACAGCAACAGAAAAATAACTAATACAGACACATGGAGACTACCTTTAGCTTGTCCGGGGTCACTCAGCATGTGACAATCCTGAGACCTGGAAGTATCAGACTACATAATCTCTCTGTGTGTAAGGTTCCTCACAACAACTCTTTGCCATGCAGAACCCCTGTTGATTCTGTCCAGACATTATATTTTGGTTTTCCACTAGAACAACACCAATTGTCAGTCATAGACATAATCCAATGTTGGGAGGCATGGAAGCTTTCCTACTTTTAGGGTCATAATCTGGTTTTGAAGTTTAAATGTCCCTGTTACTTCATAGGCAATGAAGTAACACATATTTGGCACATTAGCACCATCTACTTAAAGTGACTACAGATAATTAAGATAATTCATAAAATGAAAATTCAGAAAGTATCTCTGTTTCTCATCATGCCTCTGCTCCTTGTCTTGATGATGCAGCCGGAAATGCATTAGGTAGGTATAAAATACATTGGCTCAAAGCATTGGCCACCCACTGAGAGATGCTTCAAATACTCAAGAAGGGTATTTCCTGGTCCATATTTCTGGGTGAGGTTATGTTGATCTGTGAATTTATTTTCAAACAACAGAACCTTGTCAGTTTAAGTAGAAAGGGATGTATTAAGGTTGATTATAGAGTTCACAGGTTTTCTAGGAAGATTAGTGGAATTGAATTTGGTCACTAACAGATCTAGCATGGCCAAGAGGACCTTCTTCTAGAGGAAGAAACAACTGCTCTGTACTGTTAAACCCAAGGTCTCTGCAGCCCACACATCAGAACCTCTGCTACTAAATAATAGACTCTTCACTGTAAGGAGCTTCAGCCACAAATACCAACACTCTGCTGGTCCTGTCACACATCTGATCTTGTGTTGGCCCCCAAAGTCTCCTGCTCCGTCCACTTCCCACAGTATGAGGATCTGTAGAGTCAGATGCAGATTTAAAGTGGCAAGAGAGTCTGGGGATTTTAGCTTTGTTGTGCTTGTACCAATAGATTACCTAAATTACAAAGTGATGAATCAGAAAGGTGTGCAGTGGTTAACAAGTGATCTAATCTACAAATCAGCCATAGATACACTGATCTGGCCATGATTTTCCTGCTGCCTTAACCTATATATAGTAAGGCTTGCAACACACTACACATACCCTGTGGTGAGCTAAATACCTCACAGCAGTAGTTTTAGTTTCCACAACAGTCTCCTCAGCTAGGTATTTACAGTCATATCTGCAGGTGAAAAACTAGGGCTGAGACTTTAAGAAACTCAGTTTTGCAATTTTCTGGTCCCACAAAACAGAACCAGATCACTGGAGCTCCCATTTACACACAAACCAAGAGACTATATGATGTTTCGTTTGATTTCTCTAAGCCTCAGCTTATTCATCTAGAAAAAAAAAAAAGTGGAAATGATGACTTCATGACCAGAGTCAGTGATCAACTGAGATAGCACATCCGTCGTCTAGTGTAGGATCCAGAAAGATCAATACGAAACAAGTGCACACATGGTGAAAACTGGAAAACAAAACAAGAAAGGAGGCTTCTCAGTGTCCCTTCACCGTCACCCTGTTCTTGCTAAGCAGAACATGAGATACTTGATATCTACTTAATGCAAGAAGGTTTCATGGCCAATTGCTCAATGTAAAAATAGGATTATGTGCCTGGGGAAAAGGAACCTTTTATAGTAGCAGTGACTTGCTTTAAGAACAGGCCTGTTGACACTCAGGCTTAATTAAACTGCTTTCCTGATGAATCTAGTGTGACAGCGGCCTGCCCCTTCCACATGCTCGAACTCCCAGGGCTGGGCTCTCTCTGGTTTCCTCCAGTAAGTTGCTGAGAAATAGTGGTAGAGGAAAGAGAGCTGGGTTTCTCTGGGGGCTTGTCTCAGGGCTTTTGTTTGTGTGACAAAATCAGGAATCAGGCAAGTGAAAATTAGAGGTTAAATCGATACAGACCTAAAAGAACTGGGAGAGAAGTGTAAGCAAAGGGAAGGCCTTGCTGTCGGTGGAGACACTCAGGCAGGTTTGAGGGTGGAAAACTCCAAAGCAACTGCAGTTTGAGAACTGTGGGGAGGGAGAAGAAAGGACATTTTAAAGATTGTGGTTGAAATAATAACAATGGAAAAAGAGGTCATAAATTTGAGGGATGGCATACAAAAAGGGTTAAAGGAAACAATATAAGTACAGTACACAGATGTGACATTTTAATTTTTTAATTTAAAGAAAAGAATAGAGCTGTGTTAGCAGGCCTTTATAGCTACAGTATAAATGTGCCTGTGAAATGCAAAAACTCATGTGTGATCAGAGTGTGCCCTTGTGTCTGCAGTGTGCAGCCTCCATGAATACTGCTGTCTGGTTGAAACTATCAGATGCCATTTTCTAAACTTTAGTTTTAAAGGTATGATGTGTGAAATGGAAAGAAAGAGCTGGGTGAGGACAGAGAGATGGTTCAGTCTGTAAAGTGTTTACTATGCAAGTGTGAAGACCTGATTTCTACCCCTAGAACCCATGTCTTTAAAAAGGGAGGAGGGGGATCCTGAGCTTGCAATCATAGCACTGGGAAGGTGAAGACAGGCAGACCTCTAGGATTTCATGGAGAACTGCCTAACCAAACTGACAAGTTCTAGGTAAAAGTGAGAGAGACTGTCTCACTAACAAAAAACAAAATAAACAAACAAAACCAATGAATTTGCATTTATTTTCTTGAGATACTGAATGAAGTCCTTTCTGGGCCTTAACTTGTATTCTTCCCAGACAACCCTATTACTGTCAATGTTTTCCAGAGGAGAATCTTGAAGCCAGAGAAGTAGAGAATTGTCACAAGGTCCCACTGCTAGCAAGCTGAAAAATGAGATTTCAGCCCATACTCTGTGGCTTCAGAGTCTTCCCCTGTTTTTTGGCCCTTACTGCACTGATTTCCATTCCATGACTTCCCCAAAGAAAGAGGCTACTGCCTCCCTCCCGGAACTCTTAGATGGGTTTCCTTATGTTTACAGGTGTAGATAACTCTGTAACAAGATAGCAAAGCCTGTCTATTCATCAGGGTTCTCTAGAGGGACATAATTTATAGAGTGAATATACATATATGCGCACACACACACACACACACACACACACACACTTGTGGATTTATGAAAATGGTTTACAGGCTGTGGTCTAGCTAGTCCAACAATGGCTGTCTACCAATGGAAGTTCCAAGAATCCAGTAGTTGTTCAGTCCATGAAGTTGGATGTCTCAGCTGGTCTTCAGTATACCCTGGAATCCTGAAGTAGGTTCTAATGCCAGTGAAGGAATGGACTTGCGAATGAAAGCAAGCAGGCAAATCGAGGAAATTTCCTTCTTCCATTTCCTTTATATAGATTGCCAGCAGGTGTGGCCCAAATTAAAGGTGAATCTTCCTACCTCAAAGATAAAGGATTAGAAGTGGGTCTTAATTAAGGAAAAAAAATTCCTCATAGATGTACCCAGTCATTTGAGTTTTAGTTGATTCCAGATGTTGTCAACTTAACAACCAAGAATAACCATCATAGCCTGTGCATTGGGCCATCAAGATAGCTCAGTGGGGAAAATGGGGGGTCCAAGCCTGAGAACCTGCATTTGACTCCTAGAACCTACATGGTGAAAAGAGAGAACCAATTCCTCCAAGCTGTCCTCTGGCCTCCACACAAGTGATGTGTCATGTGCACACGCCCAACACACAGATAAATAAGTGTAACTTTTATTGCATGTGTGTTTCACACTAATAAAGACCTCTCAGACTATAATATTTTGCTACTGGCATCAGCTGGAAACTTGTTAAAATATGAATTTTCCTGCCGCCCACAGTGACCTTGTCCCCGGTAGTACATGTCCTTCTGATAATTTATCTAACTGGCTGTACATGATCCCATTGTGTAAATATTTCAT
Organism: Peromyscus californicus insignis; assembly: GCF_007827085.1. Classification (NCBI taxonomy): domain Eukaryota; kingdom Metazoa; phylum Chordata; class Mammalia; order Rodentia; family Cricetidae; genus Peromyscus; species Peromyscus californicus. Next base: position 1,604,837 of record NW_026294562.1, read on the forward strand.
TATTTGTAGAAAGCATCTTTTCATGTTCAGACACTTGATCAATGTCCAGTGTTTTTGTTATTTTAGACCCTATGTGTCTCATCTTGAATACTATAAGGCTTATCAGCAAGGAAAACAACTAACCGCTGGTATGTGTGTCTCTTGTGTTTTTAATAGTAGCTCCCACATTCCTCTGCAAACTGGCTGCCTGGATTTATACTCTTATGAACAAAAAAAGACAAAGGTATGCATTCCCCTACCCTAGCCATCATTAGATAGTATCAGGCTTGGAATTTCTGCCTATCTGATGAATGTAAACAAAGTCTTATTGTTGCTCTAATTTGCATTTCTCTGATTACTAGTGAAAGTGATTAACTTCCCGTACACTCATTGGCTCTTTGCATTTCCTCTGTGAATGGCTTATTACATATGTACAGCTATTATCAACTTGTAGCAATGCTTTGATGAATAACACAGCCCTGTTTCCATAGATTATGAATTGGCAACACACTAGGTACTGTTTGTTATTTTAAGATGTTGATCAGATATTTAAAATACTTTTTTCTCCTTTTAATGTGTGTGTGTGTGTAAGTGTGTGTGTGTGGTGTGTGTGTGTGTGTGTGTGTGTGTGTGTGAACACAGGTGCTTATGCCATGGTTCACCTGTGCCAGTCAGAAGATGATCTAGGAGGTTAATCCTCATCCTCCACCTTTACAGAATCTCTGGTTGTTCTTCACTGCATTTAGATTCTCTCATTGTCTCCATCTCCCAGCTCACCACAGAAGTGCTGTAACTGCAGACATGTGCTACAAGCTTTATGTGGGTACTGGTTATCCAAATTCCAGTCCTCATGCTTACACAACGAGTACACTGAGCCATCTCCTCAGCCTCAACATATTCTGAATGCCTTAATGTTCAGGGGGGTGCCCATACAGAAAAGGGCTGTAACTGGAGTTTTTCTGTGTCCACTGGCTCCTGCAGCCACTCAGACCCAAGTAAACACACAGAGACTTATATTACTCATAAACTGTATGGCCGTGGCAGGCTTCTTGCTATCTAGTTCTTATATCTTAAATTAACCCATTTCTATTAATCTGTAAATTGCCTCGTGGCTTGTGTCTTACCTGTACTTTACATCTTGCTTCTCACGGCAGTGGCTGTCAGCTGACTCAGCCTTCCACTTCCCAGAGTTCTCCTCTCTCTTTGTCCCGCCTATACTATACTTCCTGCCTGGCTACTGGCCAGACAGTAATTTATTTATGAGCCAATCAGAGCAACACATTCACAGCATACAGATATAAGGGCCAGTGGATTCTATGGGCTCTGGTCTCTCAATAGCCCAGCATGTTAATGCTAGGTATAGAAGGGCTGAACAACAGCTGTCCAAATCAGACTTTTAGCTATCTGGAGATGCCCCTCAATAGGATACACTCCAGAGATGTACCTATCCCAAAATGATGATATCCCAAACAAGGATATCCCAGAATAGGGACTCTGCAAGGGCTGTGGCATCCACTGAGGGTTATTTAAGACAGTGTTTCCCTCCCAGCCTCTTAGTCCAGCTCTTAGCTGGGAAGCCTACTGGACATGGGACTCAACTAAGAGCTGTACTCCCGCCGTTGGTCTTGTCTCAGGCAAACCCAGATTCTTCCCAGAGCCTCACTCCACATCTGTAAAATGTACCCATCCATTCCTAGAGCCGCAATGAGCAGGAGACGGACAATGTGTAGTGCTGTCATGACTGCACTCTGCGTTACTCTCTCCAGCTACCAGAAAAAAACAAAAACACCATCCAAGACAATTTAAGGTGAGCTAAAGTGTCCTCATGTCCAACATAAGATCTTGAGCTTGGCCTTTCGGCCATGGCAGCTGCCTTTCAGTAACTCGCCCAAATGACAAACACAAAGGGAAGAGGAGGGGACTCACTATATGTTCTCTAGGCCTTTTAGGAAACATGGAGTTGTTCCTTTGTCCACATACATGTGAATCTACAAGAAGGTCTAATGTACACCTCAAGGGAATTAGCACTGTTCAAAAAGGAATGCCCCATAAGTGTTACCACAGCAAAAACCGGAAGAGTCTACAATGTCTCCCAGGATGCCGTGGGCCTCATGGTAAACACGTTAAGGGCAAGACTCTCGCCAAGAGAATTAATGTGTGGGTTGAGCACATCAAGCACTCTAAGAGCAAAGACAGCTTCCTGAAGCAGGTGAAAGAGAACAATCAGAAGAAAAAGGAAGCCAAAGAGAAGGGCACCTGGGTTCAGCTGAAGCGCCAACATGCCTCACCTGGAGAAACACACTTTGTGAGGACTAACAGGAAGGAGCCTGAGCAACTGAAGCCCATTCCATACGAATTCATGGCCTAATGTGCAAAAAGAAATAAAGGTAAACAACTGTCTCGAGTATCCATAGGGCCTAGTCCAGTCCCATGGGGGCTCCACAGCTATTGGTCCACAGTTTATGGGTTTCCACTAGTTTGGCTAGCCATCTCTGTACGTTTTCCTATCATAATCTCAATGTCCCTTGCTTACAGAATCCCTCCTCTCTCTCATCGATTGGACTCCTGGAGCTCGGCCTGGCACCTAGCCATGGATCTCTGCATCTGTTTCCATATTAACTTGAACTGTTTGGGGGAGACCCAGACAGGGGGTCAGGATCCGTCCCTGGTGCATGAGCGGATTTTTTGGAACCTAGTGCCTAAGGTGTGACACTTTGCACAGCCTTGGTACAGCGGGGAGGGCCTTGGACCCACCTTAATTGAATGTACCAGGCTCTGCTGACTCCCCATGGGAGATCTTGACTTGGAGGAGGTGGGAATGGGGGGTGGTTTGGGGGGAAGGCTGGGGGACAGGAAGAGGGAGGAGGGGGGAATCTGTGGTTGGTATGTAAAAAGAAAATAAAATTAAAAAAAAAAAAAAGAAAGAAAGAAAGGACCTGGACCGAAAAAAAAAATCCTTGTCTTGGGTCTTTTCAGAACAAACTTTTGCAGCCCACCCTTAGGGATAACCAAAGCAAGGCAAGAGGCCAGGGGTTCAATTCAGTGTTGCCCCATAAATCCTGTCACTGCCCCAACAACCCAACCAGGCTGTTTACCTCTGGCTCCTTAGTTTGGCTGCTTGCCTTAATCTTGAGAAGTCAATTACCTTTCCTGAAAGTTACATGGAGAAATTGAGGGGTGTAGACATATAAGGGGTGTGGACAACTATGATGTTAATGGGGAGACAAGGACAGCCTGGGAGCCATGGTGATACCAAGGTAGGAGGAAATGCAGAGCTTTCTGTCTTCTCTAGGTGAAAGCAGATTTAGCAAACTCAAAGAAAACAACTCCTGAAGCAGAGGTTAGAACTGTGCCAGTTTCGTGACACAGAGGAAGCAGTTTCCAGAAAGGACACACTGATGAGGTCCGACAGCTCTGTGGCCACTCCCAGGGGAGCGGATGGGCAAGCATGTCTCTTGGACAGGTAAGAACGCCCCACCCACCCACCACATGAGCCCCTGGGGGGTGGGGGACACACCTGACTGCCAGTGATGGATGCCCCCACTTTTAGTTAATTACCCTAATTCCTCACACATGCAGAGGTTCAGAACTTGCAACACACCCATTATCTTGCTTCAGCTTGTAGCCACCCCACAGGGGAAGTGTCTACGTCTCTATTATGTATGTGAACAAGATAAAACTCAGAAAGGGGAGGTGGTGGGACTCATACAGGTAGCACATGACAGCTGCATGCCCTGCTGGCCTGCTCTGTTCCCTCCTGAGCACTTCCACAGAATATGACAAGCATAAGTGTTGGCAGAATGAGAAACTAAGCAGAACTGTTACCTCACATTCATCATGACAGCCTCCAGCTTTGCAGAGTTCTTATGTGCAAGCCCTCACCTAAGGGACCCTCCTGGAAAGCCTTAACCTCCTCCAAGACACTCACTACCTTGAGATGTGCCAGAGATAATGGCACATCCTTTATGCGAATTCTGCCTTCAAGGTTACATGCTTCTTCCAAATCTTGTCCAAAAATTTGTGACTATTTTTTCCATATCCCTGGCCACACCAAAGGAGCATAATAATACTAATTCATATTATTATAACATTCACCCTGAGAATTCCTTTGAAATTGTTAAATAATAGCTCCCATTTCTCAAGTTCTGGCTGTGTGTCGGATCTTGGGCTTTGCACACCATCCCTATCACCAACGCCATATGAGGCAGCTCATGATAAGACAGCTAGTTGTCCATCCGAGAGAAAATTTCCTTTCCTCCATAGAGACTTGAAACTCCCCTGGCTCCTTTGCAGCTAGTCTGGCCATGTGACCACATTTAGATGGAGGAGGTGTTATTGCAAGTGATGTGTGCAACCCTGGGTCGTTTCTCGACTCCAAAGGCAAGCCCTTACTGTGACCCCTCTCTCCTCTTGCTGTTCTACAAATGTGGTGATGGTTTGGTTGTGATCATGCACAAGAAGGCAGTCTCAGAAGGCGGGGCCTGGGTGGGAGGAGCTCTGGGTGCTGGAAAACCCTCCTCAGTAGACCTTCCCCAACCAGCAGGTTGCTCTCCTGTTTCAGGTATATAAGAGGGAAAGAGATCTACCTTGCTGAGACCACTGTAATATTAGAGTCTCTTGGCTAGGATAAGTCTATATTTAAAGAATGTGGTATTCTAGTGCCCATTTCACAGGTAGAAGAGGCAGGGATCAAGAAGACTAAAGGCCTTGTGGAAGTTCATGCAGTACAAAGCAAGGATCTAAGCCCATGGCTATTGGATTCTGAAGTCTCAGCAATAAGATTTGTTGACTCATTTATTCAACTAAGGCTTAACAGTTATGTAATCGAAGCAGGAGTTCTCTTGGCTTTGCCTAGACTGAAGGCCGTAAATCTTCATTATCCTCCATTTCTTCCTGGAATGCCCTTGCTCAGAGAATGGGTTGTCCTAGGATGCAGATGAGAGTTCATTTTGAAACTGTTCTCTGTGAAGCTGTAAATGTGTAGATGGCTCAGATATGGACCCAAATCCTTACATACACTGCTTGCAGAGGACAGAAAGAACTGGCCAAAGAGAGGAAGAGGTAGGCCAGAGCCATCTGGTGCTCTAAAGGCTTCTTTTTTTTTTTTTTTTTTTTTTTTGGTTTTTCGAGACAGGGTTTCTCTGTGTAGCTTTGCGCCTTTCCTGGAACTCACTCGGTAGCCCAGGCTGGCCTCGAACTCACAAAGATCCGCCTGGCTCTGCCTCCCGAGTGCTGGGATTAAAGGCGTGTGCCACCACCGCCCGGCTGCTCTAAAGGCTTCTTATAAAAGAGCTGGCATTTGAAGAGTGAGACGCATCTAAGAAAACACCTTATTCCTTAGTATGTGCTGTACTGTTTCTCCAAGAATATTTGGCATTCATGGATGTCCATACATAATTCTGTACGCTTCCTCATCACACACATTTGTGCAGTGTAGATATATATATATGCAGTGTGTATTTATGTATGTGCATGCATGTGTGTATGTGCTGCTTGTGTGTGTGTGTACAGTTTGTATATGTGTGCAGTGTGTATTCAGTGTGTATGTGTGCAGTTTGTGTGTATGTGTACAATGTGTGTGTGTGCAGTTTGTATGAATGCAGCATGTGTATATGTGTGCAGAGTGTGTTTGCAAGTGTCTGTTTAGTGTGTGTGCAATACGTATGAGCAATGTGTATGCAGTGTGTGAGCAGTGTGTATGAGCAGTGTACGTGAACAGTTTGTGTGTGCAGTGTGTGTGTGTTTGCACATGCACATGACCACATGTGCACCAATCACCCACCTGTGGAAATAGGCTACAGGGATTGTAAGGCCACAGAGTAGCTCTCAAAGGAGGTGAATGGGTCCCAGGTCCAGGCCAAGCATCTGAGCAGAGACCAGAGCTTCCTGAGCCGTGCTGGAGAGTCTCTTCTAGAAGACTTAATGGTGGAAGCCTCAGGGAAGAGGGGCCCAAAAGACAGAGCACCACTGTTAGGAAGCCCTGCATCCATGGATGTTTACCTCATCTCTGTCCTTCCATGTGGAGTTTGTGTCCTGTGAAAGGTGCAGCCTTGCGTCCTCCCACTCCTGCACTGCCTTTTCTCTTCTTAATTGCATCTGTTTGGTAACTCTGAACCAGCTGTGCATCAACAAAAAACAAAGCGGCAGGGACAGAGAAGACCCTCCTCAGATGCCTGTGTTCTCGCCTCACCCTAACCCCAGAGATGCCCAGGGTCCCTCCCCACTCTAGGCTCACAACCCAAAAGTCCTGAGTAGTGGCCATCATGCATGGTGTTCCCAAGGATGGTGAGCAAATGCCAGCAGGCACTGCTGGAGAGACAGACACCAGGCAAAATGTCACGGGTGGAAGCACTCGGGGACAGAAGCACAGTGCTTGGGGCTCGAAGCTCCTGATGCAGCTGCCAGGCACAGAACTCATTAGCCACAGAGGATGACTAGTCAGGCAAGAAAGGACACCATCAGAAGGCAAAGCAACAGCCACAGTGTCAGGGCATGAGCAAGATCTCTCATAACTCCCCAAGAATTCACCAGGACTTGGCTGGGACTCCTCATTGACCTTGAACTTAAATCTCTACGTCAATCCAAGCATCTAAGCAGTACCATCTTTGCTTTACAAATGGGGGAAACTGAGGCACTAAGCACATATGTGACATGGAACAAGCCATCCGTCTGGTAAGAGGTAGTCGAGGGTGCTCAGTCAGGATGCCAGTGAAGGGTTCTGGAAGAAGTCATTAAATAAAGGAAGTAAAAAGGAAATGGGGTGTTATTCTTGGTACTGTTGATGATGCTGAGCTGACAGAAGTTTTCAAAACTCTGACCCCCAGAAAGAAATGCATTTCCCATCAAACCCTCAGACATATATTGTAACTGTCACCTTAGTGTCTGGAATCAATCATCATGTAGGATGAGACTCTCATTGGTTTGGTTTGGTTTTGAGACAGGATCTCACTCTAGTCCTGTCTAGCTATTCATCTCAGCCCATGTAGCCTCTAACTCATGACACCCCTCCTGCTTCAACCTCCCAAATACTAGGATCACTTACAGGTATGCACCACCATACCCAGCTTGATATTTTCCACTATATTTCATTTTGAATAGATTTGTGACAAAAGTTCAACAAATTACTTTTCAAATACCCTTGAGGGTCAGTCTTTGGCAAGCACTGGCCAGGATAGTCAGCAGAGCAGAAGGGGAGTCGTGGGACATATGGCAAGGCTGAGATGGGCTATGTGGGGGGGATTCAGATACCAAAACCTGAATTGGCAAGAGAAGCCTTTTCTTGATGCCATACAAGGGTGGAACTGGCATTTGAAAGGAGATGTCTCCTTAACTCTACAACCTAGACACCTCACTACCATCCCATAGTCTCAGTCTGTCAGTTTAGCACTATTCCATGTCAAGTATGGTGCCTAGGGCTTGCATGCATAGCTCACATAGCTTCCTAGTTGGCTTGAAGAAATGAAACTTCAAAAGACACCTTGTGACCAGCATTAATAGCCCTTGAAAGTCATGGGGGATGATCAGCACCATAACAACAAAGCAACAGGCTGGGATGAGGACTTCAAATGACAGATGGCTATGAAAAAGCACAGCTGCTGCCCATGACCAGGTGCACATGGGCATCCAATCATGGGTTTCCCACAAGCAGACTGCTTATGGCTGCCCTGTGGCTACACAGGGTCATGGAGCTCCAGCTACTTGGGAAAAAAAAACAGGTGAAGTGCATCAGTAGAACACAGTCATTAAATTATGTATCCAATCACAATGAAACATCACTACAACACCTACAAGAACGGATGAAGTTAGAAAGGTGCACAGTACAGACTGAGATTCGATGCCTAGATATGATGAAAACAGCTAATAAAAGCTGTGTTTACACAGAAACACGCCCTGAGGGGAGTAGCTGCTGGTCCCCATGGGATAAGTTACCCATGTTTCATTCTTGTCTCCATATGCATCTCTAAGGGACACATTGAGTTATATGCCTAGGAACAGGTGGTTTGGAGGGGACAGTCCACTTCATAGAGGGCAGATGCACTCCTTGTATGAAAGTCTGGGGGCAGAAGTTACCTTGGGTAGTGGCATTGCATCCAGCTAGGCTCAGCTATCAGTGGTCTTCCATATTTAGCAGCTCTAGAGGGGTGCCTGGCCTCCAGGTCCTTCTCACAGCAGGAACTGACATTGTATCCAGGAGAGGAGTCAGGGCCAGGGAATGGAATGGCAAGAACATTACTCCAGAGATCAGGTAAAGAAGTTCCGCCCCTGGAGATGAGATCTGACAGGCCAATAAAGGCCTCCTAATACCTCTGATCCCCATGTGCCTTTGATATCATGTCGCATTTTCTGCTTGAGTGAGAGGCTCTGCCAATTTGAAGAGATCAGAAGTTTTCATTCACAGTGGAAGAAGCCTGGCTTCCCTACCAACAGCAGCCTGGAGACCAAGTCTCTGGTAGCAGTCTCATGCAAAAAGGACAAGTTCTGTGTGGCCTTCAATGTCACACAGAATAGAAACCCCCAACCCTCCTGAGGGTAGAGTGTAGAAGACAAGTAGAGAACCCAGAGGAGATTTCAGGCCCAGAGGCTGGGAAAATGGTTCCGATGGCAAAGTGCTTTCCATGCAAGCATGGGAACCTAAGTTCAGTCCTCAAAATCCAGATGAAAAGGTCAGTTACAGTTGTATGCACTTACAATCCCAGCTCTGGGGCAATGAAGACAGGAAGATACATGAGGGTCCCTGGCCAGCCAGCTGCACCTGATTGGGGAGCTCCAAGTCAGTGATAAACCCTGTATCAAGAACAAGGTAAATGGTACCTGAAGAATGACACTTGGGGGTGTCTTGTTCTCCACATTTGCACACACAAATGAATGTGCACCTGCACATGCACACAGAAAGATTCCAGGTCCAGGTCTGTCAAGTGGCGACCACAACTGAGCCATTCAAGTACCCTCTATGAAAAAGGAAGTGGAAGGAATGAAGGAGAATTTATTTAGTACCTACTGATGACAGTGTCTCCACCTCTGGTTTTTCTTTAACTAGTTTTCCCATTTGACTAATGGGAACAGAAGTCATCCAGGTAGAAATGACTAGAGGCATCTTCTGATCCCTCCAGAATGCCAGAAATCCTGGGCTATTTTCGGCACCCATCAGCCTCTCTAACAACTTGCACACCTGCTCTCAAGAGCAGATCACATGACTGCACTCATGCCTCTGTGCAGAAGGCTTCCTGGGGCAGGTAGCTGGAACCTGGTAGCAAAAGATTTGGGTGCCACACTGACTGGAGTTAACTCAGACTCAGAAGTTTCCACAAATTGGTCTCATGGAGTCTCTCCGTTCCAAGTCCCTAAATGAAGGCAGTTCTGATAGAGAGGAGGAAGCCAGAGTGGCAAATAGAAGAGTCCATGAACATGTTTTAACTCTAAGTGAAGAACCTTGTGTACCTCAGACCCAGGCATTTGCCCTTCCGGAGGCAGAGAGACTGTCTCTGTGTCCCCTTTGGCTTCAATGGGGGAAAGCCATGGACCCTGAGTTTATAAGTCACAGCATCTCCTACATTGAGGGCACAACTCTACTTACTGTGTGAGCCAGGGTATAGTTATCAGAATGGACTTCTGGCTACTGAGTTCTACTGGTGCATGTGATACAGACCCAACAGGGTGTCCTGGCTGCCTTGGTTGGGCAGAATGTCCTGAGTCCTCTCAGACACTCCAGAGATCTGACGTGGTCATGGGTAACAAGGAAGGCAGTGCCCTGTAACCAAGTTCTTCACTTCTCTCACATCTCTGCATCACCCCTTCTTCACCTCCTAGATTCTCAAGAAGAATAACAGATGAGTTAGCAACTACACCTGTTATGGACATCCTCCCATGTTTCTTTATGGCATCATGGCTTTTACAATATGCATTGCTAGAGAACTCCATTTCCCACCCAGCCTTGTGACACCATCCTGGAAGTGGAACACAACAAAAGTTGCAAACTGGATCTCACAGGAAAGTGCTCAGCTAATTTGGACCTTGAGCAGAGCTCTTTTTCCTCCCTCTCTTCCTGTCCTCAATGCAGGAAATAACCCAGGCGACTCCATGATCCAAATGCTCCTTAAAAATTCATTACAACAACAATAAAACCACTGAACATAATACTAGAGGCAATACTCAGAACTTAAGAGAGGAATAAGGATGACCAAGAGACCCTGGAAATAAAACAAATGAAGCTATAATCTAATGAGGAAAAAAAGCACACATCTAAACACAAACCAGCAAAAAAAAAAAATCAAAATAACTGCCATCTACACATGCCTTTCAATAATAACTCTAAATAGTAATGACTTCGACTCTTCAATCAAAAGACACAGGCTAGTTGAATGGATTAAGAAATAAAACCCATCGGTCATTGTCTATAAGAAATTCATCTAGCTTTAGAGATAGACTCTACTCAAAGTGAAAAAATAGTGCCTTAGTTAGGGTTTCCATTACTGTGATGAAACACCATGACCAAAAAGCAAGTTGGGGAGGAAAGGGTTTATTTGCCTTACACTTCACCATTGCTGTTCATCCCTGAAGGAAGTCAGGACAGGAATTCAAACAAGGCAGGATCCTGAAGGCAGGAGCTGATGCAGAGACCATGGAGGGGAGCTACTTATTAGCTTGCTCCTCATGCCTCGCTCAGCCTAATTTCTCATAGAACCCAAGGCCACTACCCCAGAGATGCCACCCACAATAGACTGGTCCCTCCTCAATCAATCACTAATTAAGAAATGCCTCACAGCAGAATCTTATGGAGGCATCTTCTCAATTGAGGTTCCCTCCTTTCAGATGACTCTAGTTTGTGTGTGTGCCAAGTTGACAAAAGACCAGCCAGCACAGATAGAAAAAAAAAAGTTTTTCAAGCAGGCATTGTCATCCCAATATCTGACAAAATAGACTTCCAACTAAATCTAAACAGAAAAGACAAAGAAGGGCACTTCATTCCAGTTAAGAGATCAATTAATTAGGAAAATATCACAACATTAAACATATATGCACCAAACTCTAGGGCATCCAATTTCATAAAAAGCATACTAATGGAATTAAAGACATTGACTAACACAAACCCAATAGTAGGTGATTTCAGCACCCCACTATATATGTGACATGAAAGCAGGAGTGGGCGCCAGATACAGCTTGAAATCCAAGGAGTCTGTATAACAAGCAAAGGAATTTATTAGAGGATAAAACTTACTACAGCCTGAAAACCCAAGCTGTGGTCAACGCTGATCTTCTGCCTGGTCCGTTCAGCATTCAAACCATGAAGGAGTGAAGACAGCCACATATGATCATCCCAGGTCTTAAGGGTCCTGAGAGGCCACATCCCAGGGGCATGTACTTCAAGGTCATAGGCAGGTGTAGCAGTTACTTGCTATCTCTCTAGGGGCAGTGCTTCAAGGTCATAATCAGAACAGCTATCCACTACAAAACGAGGTGAACATAGTTAGAGCACACAAATGCTTGAATGTCTTAATGAAACCTGGCGCTATAGATAATGCATATATACCAATAAATATTACAGACATTTAGTTGGTTGTAGTCGTGTTTTTCAAATTATTAATAATAACCTGCATTTCATAACATAATTTTTATGTAGTTTGTCTAGCTTGTTGTTTGTGCTTGTGTTGGGGATAGGATATTACTATGTAGCCTAGGCCAGCTTCAACTTCCATAGTGCTGGAATTATAATCTGTGCTACCATACCTAGCAATTCAATGTCATTTTTATGCTTGTCTAGTATTTTTTCATATGACTTTAGCAGTGATCAGAAAACATTTTATTTAAAGACCTGATAGTGCACTTTTTTTCATCTTTGGGACATATGATTCCTTATCACAGTGACTCAACCCTGCCACAATAATGCTGGAGCAACAGACCATTCACATGGGCTGTGTCCCAATAAAATTTTACTGACAAAAGCTGGTAGGTTTCACCCAAGGACCTTAATCTTCTGACCCCCCAGCTACACCATCATTTATTGAATCAATCTCTCCGATATTGATCAGGCTGGCACTCAGCTTGGGGCAATTATAAATATGCCCACAGGAAGGACTTTAGTGCTGAGATCTTTATTGCTGTTGTTGCTTCTAGTCACCTTTATGACGATTTCTTTCTCGTGGTTTCTCAGAAGAATTACACTTTTAAGCCTCTTGAGTCATAAGATCACACCCAGAATGCATTAAAATTTTCTATTAAGTTGTGTTGTTGTCATTGTTTTGGTGAGCCAGACCTTGTGCTTAGCCCTGTATCTTTTTCTTTCCTTGTTCTTGGTATGAAGGGTAACCATGGTGAGGGACTGCAAAGGGTGAAGAAGGTGATAGAAGGTAAAAATGGGTGTGAAAGTCATGGTGGTGCTCATAGATACCCTTCCAAGGGAATCTCTTCATGTGGGGTAGGAGGGGATGACACCAACTCTAAGACATATTATTGTTCTCCTTGTTGCCTCTGTTTTTTCTCTTTGTTTGAGTGAAGGCTAAATAGGATCATTACCTAGTTTATAAAGATTACCTCAAATCCCTACTGGAGCCTCAATAATGGGCTAGATGATCCCACAATAGGAATTCTGTTCTATCACACTGCCAATTACTGAAGTGTAAAGATGTCACATCTTCTGCTTCCCTTGTAAGTCTTGCCCTTGAATGTGGCCATCTCCCATACCCCCCCAACATCTTTGTAGTGTCAATGGTAACCACACCCACATTGTCAAAGAGACATTTGGCAAGTGATTGAGTAAATTAGCAAATGAATCCATATTTTAAAAATTCCAAGGAGTTGACCTTGGATACCCTTGACCAGATGTTCATGACCCATTATTGAGGCTCCAGTAGGGATTTGAGGTCATCTTTATAAACTAGGTAATGATCCTATTTAGCCTTCACTCAAACAAAGAGAAAAACAGAGGCAACAAGGAGAACAATAATATGTCTTAGAGTTGGTGTCAACCCCTCCTACCCTACCTGAAAAGATTCCCTTGTTAGGGTATCTGTGAGCACCACCATGACTTTCACACCTGTATTTACCTTCCACCATCCTCTTCATCCTTTGTGGTTCCTCACCATAGTAACCCCTCTTACCATGGACCAAGACTGAAAACCACTGTCACCTATGCCAAAATCAAGCTAATGAATAATTGAACATGTTCACCTACATTCCTTTTCACCTTGAATTTTTCATGAAACCAAATGGCAGTTTCCAAAGGTGAAAAACTGTGATTCTTTCCAAATACCTGTGAAGCGAAAATTGCTAGTTTCACACAACACTCCCACTGCTGACTATTATTATGATGCTTGCAACTTGAGCAGGAAGACATGAAACCTGGGTTCTGGCTCCAACAAACCTCAGATGTCCCACAGCCAGACTTGCCCATGCTAAGAAGAGAGATACAGACAGAGAGAGACAGAGACAGAGACTGAGAGACAGACAGACAGACAGACAGACAGACAGAGACAGAGACAGACAGACAGAGATGGAGGGGGGGCGCCTTCTGCAGGTCCCAACCATCATGTCTGTCATCATCATTCCTGTGAATTGTTAGGTCTCAAACCCAGGACAAGTACTCACTCACTCCTCCCAGCACTTCTCACTCCTTCCCCTACCCTAAACCTGGGTTTCTGCTTCCCTTTCCCCAGCCTGATCCCTACATAAGTTTGTGATTTTGCCTGTACTGTTCTCTCTCTTGGCCTGGGCCATCTCTCTTGGTCAGTGGCTCCTCTCTTGCTCTCTGTCTCCCTCTCTCCTCTTATGGACTGATTTAGTCTGCCAGCCATGTTCAGCTTGGACTCTTCCTTCTGCCTGCTTTCTCCTTAATATCTACAATAAAAATCGTCTCCATACTTTAAGAATGGTCATGGCCTCCTCCTTTTAGTTCATTTTTTTCATTCATTTGGTGCCAAAACCCGGGATTACACATTGACCCTCACACATTGATAGTAGAAGACTTCAATATCCCATTCTCACCAACAGACAGGTTATCTAGACAAAAGCTAAACAAAGAAGTTAAAGGATATTATGGACCCAATGGACCTAACAGATATCTACAGAACATTTTACCCAAACACAAAAGAATATACCTTCTTCTCAATACCTCACAGAACTTTCTCCAAAATTGACCACATACTCAGACACAAAGTAAGTCTCAACAGATACAAGAAAACTGAAATAAACCCCGGCATTCTATTAGACCAACATGGATTAAAGCTGCATTTCAACAAAAAGAGAAACAACAAAAGCCTACAAACTCATAGAAATTGAACAGCTATATTGAATGACTACTGGGTCAAGGCATAAAGAAAGAAAGAACTTAAAGACTTCCTAGAACTCAGTGAAAATGAATGCATAACATACCCAAACTTATAGGACACAATGAAAGCAGTACTAAGAAGAAAGTTCATAGTACTAAGTGCCTACATAAAAAAAAAATGGAGAGATCTCAAACTAGTAATCTAACAGCACACCTAAAAACTCTAGAACAAAAGGAAGCAAGCACACCCAAGAGAAGTAGATGGCAAGAAATAATCAAACTGAGAGGTGAAATAAATAAAATAGAAACAAAGAGAACAATATAAAGACTCAATGAAACAAAGAGTTGGTTCTTTGAGAAAATCAACTAGACAAACCCTTATCCAAACTAACTAAAAGGCAGAGAAAGAATATCCAAATTAACAAAATCAGAAACAAAATGAGGGACATAACAGACATCCAGGAAATTCAAGGTTCATTAGATCATACTTTTAAAAGCTGTACTCCAAAAAAATGGAAAATCTAAAAGAAATGGAGAATTTTCTCAATAAATATCACTTACCAAAGATAAAGAAAGATCAGATAAACAGTTTACATAGATCTATAATCCCCTAAGGAAGGAAATAGAAGCAGTCAGTCATTCAAAGTCTCCCAATAAAAAGACCAGGGCCAGACAGTTTTAGTGCAGAATTTTATCAGACTTGCAAAGAAGAGCTAATACCAATACTCCTTAAATTATTCCACAACATAGAAACAAAAGGTACATTGCCAAATTCATTTTATGAGGCCACAGTCACCCTGATACCCAAAACACACAAAGATTCTACAAAGAGAATTACAGACTATTTCACTCATGAACATATATACAAAAATACTCAATAAAATACTTGCAAACCAAAACCAAGAACACATCAAAAAGATTATTCACTATGACCAAATAGGCTTCATCCCAGAGATTCAATGAATATCAACCAATGTAGTCCACCATATAAACAAATTAAAAGAAAAAGATCATCTCTTTAGATGCTGAAAAAGTCTTTGACAAAATCCAACAAACCTTCATGATAAAAGTATTGGAGAGATCAAGGATACAAGGGACATACCTAAACATAATAAAGGCAGTTTACAGCAAGCCTATAGCCAACATCAAATTAAATGGAGAGAAAATCAAAGCAATTCCACTAAAATCAGGGACAAGTCAAAGCTGCCCACTTTCCCCAAATTTATTCAATACAGTACTTGAAATTCTAGCTAGAGCAATAAGACAACTGAAGGAGATAAGGGGATATAAATTGGAAAGGAAGAAGTCAATGGTATCATTATTCACAAATGATATGATAGTATATGGAAGTGACCCCAAAAATTCTACCAGGGAACTCCTACAGCTGATAAATACCTTCAGTAATGTGGCAGGATACAAGATTATCTTTTTTAAAAAAAGTAGCTTTCCTATATATAAATGATTAATGGGCTGAGAAAGAAATTATGGAAACAACACCCTTCACAATAGCCACAAATAATATAAAACATCTTGGTGTAACTCTAACCAAGCAAGTAAAATTCCTGTATGACAAGATCTTCAAATCTTAAAAGAAAGAAATTGGAGGAGATATCAGAACATGGAAAGATCTCCCACATTCATGGATCAGTAGGATCCTTACCACCTTACCAAAAGCAATCTACAGATGCAACACAATTCTCATTAAAGTCCCAACACAATTCTTTGTATTAACCCTGAAAGAACAATATTCAACTTCATATGGAAAAACAAAAAAACCCAGGATAGCTAAAACAATCCTGTACAATAAAAGAACTTCTGGAGGTATCAGCATCCCAGATTTTAAGCTCTACTACAGGGATGTAGTAATAAAAACTGCATGGTATTGGTATAAAAACAGATAGGTGGGTCAACAGAATTTAATTCAAGACACAGACCTATAGATAACTGATTTTCAACAAAGAAGCCAAAATTATAGAATGGGGGAAAAAGGCATCTTCAACAAATGGCGCTGATAAAACTAGATGTCTGCATGTAGAAGAATGCAAATAAATTCATATCTACCACCCTGCACAAAACTCAAATCCAAGTGGATAAAAGACCTCAACATAAATCCAGATACTCTGAACCTGATAGAAGAGAAAGTAGGAAATAGCCTTGAACACATTGGCACAGGATACAACTTCCTGAATGGAACACCAATAGTGCAGACACTAAGATCAACAATAATAAATGGGACTTCCTGAAACTAAAAAGCTTCTGTAAAGCAAAGGACAACATCTATAGGACAAAATGGCAGCCTACAAATGGGAAAAGATCTTCACCAACTGTACATCTGACAGAGGACTGATACCCAAAATATATCAAGAAACTAGACATCAAAAACACAAATAATTCAATAGAAAAAAAGGAATCTAAACAGAGAATTCTCAATAGAAGACTCCCAAATGTCCAAGAAACACTTTAAAAGTGTTCAACATCCTTAGTTATTAGGGAAATGCAAATCAAAATGACTCGGAGATTCCACCTTACACCTGTCAGAATGGCTAAGGTCAGATACACAAGTGACAACTTAATGCTGGAAAGGATGTGGAGCAAAGGGAATACTCCACTGCTGATGGAAATGCAAATTTGTACAGTCACTTTGGAAATCAATATGGCAGTCTCAGAAAATTGAGAATCAACCTACCTAAAGACCTAGCTATATCACTCTTGGGCATATACCCAAAGGATACTCAACCATAACATAAGGATACTTGCTAAACTATGTTCGTAGCAGCTTTATTCATAATAGCTAGATCCTGGAAATGTAGATGTCCCTGAAATGAAGAATGGATAAAGAATATGTAGTACATTTGCACAATGGAGTATTATTCAGCTGTTAAAAAACAATGACATCATCAAATTTGCAGGCAAATGGATGGAAACAGAAATGAACTCATCCTGAGTGAGATAACCCAGACCCAGAAAGACAAACATGGTATGTACTCACTAATAAGTGGATATTAGTAAAGTAAAGGAAAATTATGCTATAATCCACAGACCCAGAGAGCTAAGTAGCAGCAGGTAGGGTTCAAGCAGGGAAGCTCCCTGGGAAGGAAAAATAGAATAGATTTTGTGGGTGAATTGGGGGTGGGTGGAGATGGGTACAGGAAGGATCAGGCAGAGGTTGAGGGAGAGAGTACTGGGAGAGAAGACTGGAATTGGGGGGCATTTGAGGGGTGATGTGGAAATCTAGTTCAGTGAAAACTCCCTGGAATCTACAAGGATGACCCTAACAAAGACTCCTACTAAAGGGAGATATGGAGCCTGCCCTGGCCATTTTCTGTAGCCAGGCAAGGCTTCCAGTGTTGGGACTGGGACACAAACCCAGCCACAAAACCTTTGATGCACAATTTGTTCTACCTACAAGATGTGCTGGGGTAAGGGTGGTGCAGAGATTGTGTAAGTGGCCAACCAATGATTGGTCAAGCTTGAGACCCATGCCACTGCCTGGATGGCCAGGAGCCAGAGACTGGATAGCCCAGAGTCCTAGGATAGAACCAAACATGACTGGCCAAAATTAATTAATTAATTAATTGCATGTCAATGAAATGATTCCTAATTGTATTCCACTATACTCATAGGTCAGTCCCTAGTCCAATCATCATCAGAGAGGCTTCATCCAGCAACTGATGAGAGCAGATCCAGAGACCCATGGCCCAACATTACCCAGAGCTCAAGGAACCCCTGGGAAGACTGGGAGGAATAACTTAGGAAACAGAGTGGTTGAGGACACCACAAGAACACAGCCTACAGAATCAACTAAGCAGGATTCATAGGGGCTCACAGAAACTGAAGCAGTAATCACGGAGCCTGCATGGGTTGGACCTAGGTCCTCAGCATATATGTTATGGTTGTTAGCTTGGTGTTCTTGTGGGGCTCCTAACTGGGAGTCAGGGGAGAACGGTGTCTCTGACTCTTTTGCCTGCTCTTGGGACCCTTTTCCTCCTACTGGGTTGCTTTGTTCCGCTTTGATATGAGGGTTTGTGCCTCATCTTACTGTAACTTGTTATGCCATGTTTGATTAATATCTCTGGGAAACCTACTCTTTTCTGAAGGGAAATGGAAGAGTGGATCTAGGGGAGAGGGGAGGTAGAGGGGGTATTGGGAGGAGGAGAGGGAGGGGAGGCTGCAGTCAGGATGTAATGTATGAG
Organism: Peromyscus californicus insignis; assembly: GCF_007827085.1. Lineage (NCBI taxonomy): Eukaryota > Metazoa > Chordata > Mammalia > Rodentia > Cricetidae > Peromyscus > Peromyscus californicus. The sequence goes on from NW_026294562.1 coordinate 1,623,269, forward strand.
AGAATTTTTTTTAAGATCTTATCTCCAACTAGGTCGAATTCTTAGCACAGGGAATTAGGACTTAACTTGGGGGACATACATACTTTAGCCCATAACACTCTACATCTCCAAACCCAGCTATGTCAAAATAGCTTTGAAGGTCATCAAAAACAAGCAAACAAATAAACAAACAAAAAGACTTTGGAGGTTTATTTAGTTCAGTGGTTCCCAAATTGTATTCCATGGAACACATCCGGATTCCTAAAGTCACCGTTCAGATTTCTATGACTGGGAAAGAGGACAGAAAGTGAGTAGCTGAATCTCCAATATACACATCCTGGACAGCTTTTGTCTGGTCCATTCAAAGCTCCTGAGAGATTTTGTTTGTCTTATAAATATCCAACTGAGTGTGGAGATGTGAGGCACTTTGCCTGAGATCACCTCCACGTGGAGAGGTGAGGAGTTTGACCTGGGCTTCTAGTCCTCTTGTTGGCATGTCTGGAATGCTCAGAGCCCTACCACCTCCTTCCTGAGGCAACTAGTGAGGACCTTCAGGGAGACACTTGAGGGAACCCAAGTGTCAGGTTAGAGCCAAATGCCAGATGAAGTCACATGCCATCCGTCATCATCTCAGAGTCTGGACATGTGGATCTGGGCTCCAGCGTAGGAATATTTGAGTCACCACCATCCTGATGTCAGAGAGTATCCAGAAATTTTCACTTTGGTATTTTTGTTTTCCATTGTGATTTTTTTGTTTGTTTGTTTTGCAGTGTTAAGGATTGAACCCAGATCACAACAAATAGTAAGCAAGGGACTTACCACTAAGCTATATCTATACCCTACTTTTTTCTTTTTATTTTGATACAGGGTCTCACTAAGTTGCCCAGGCTAGATTTGAACTCACTGCAAAAAATAGGCTAGCCTTGAACCTGTGGTTCTCCTGCCTCAGGGTTCCCAAGTAGTTGGAATTATAGAACTGCACCACCAGGCCTGGCTTGAAATTTTCAATTTGAACCAGTGTGTGGTATCTCATCCATGAGTGATGAATGTCTTTGGTGACAAGCTGTGGAGAACTGTGTTTACATGCTCTCCTGGTGTCTACCTATCAACTGCAGAGATGGGGATGAGTGGGAAATATTTAACTCATCAAAAACTGAATTTTACCTCCTAGAGAGACAGTCAGTGTGATGCCCTCACAGTGATCAACAGCTAGGTTTCTGGTGAAGTTCTAAGAAAAGCTCAGAATCAGGGTTCTTAGGAAGTTCTCAGCTTTAGAAAACCAAGCCAATTATTTTTCTTACAGTTGGGGTTAGCCCTTTGGGTCAGAGAAAAAGGCACATTCACTGGCCATCCATCTGCACACCCAAGCACTTGCCCAAATCCTGGGTTTCTGGGCATAAGGCCAGAGTGCAAGGGCCAGGGCTGGAGGAAGTCAGGCTTTCATGTGCTCTAGGTGAAGGTAGTGAGCGAGACATGAGCCATACCCAAACTGAAATGTTCAAGTCAAGCAATAGATTCTGCCTAGCTGGATGTCTGCCTGATAATATCCTGATAAGGACTACAGAATGTATTAGGGACACTTGTTTTTACCCTTGACCCCTAGAAAAATAGTTTCAAAGTCATTTAAAGGACTCACAGAAGGTGGGTTTCCTTATATCATGGAAAGGACATTACCAACACATAGCTCTCTCCACTTCCTTGTCCTGGCTTTAGATTCTTCCTCTGATGGCCATGACCTAGCTAACTCAGATGTCCCCCCAGAGCTTACTGTACCCAAAAGCATTTCTGACCCACTTCCCACACTGGTCCTTCCTCTGCCCTCCATCCTCCTACTTCTGTTTCTCCATCAAGGATGGAACTGAAATTTCATTAGACATTCAGTACCACCTAATAGGACTGCCTACTGTCTATTGTGGGCCCAGAAGTACTTAGAAGGTGTGTTTGGGATATTCTGACTAAAATATTCCAACCACTAAATCCAATTCTGTGTGCTCACAGGCCCCCAATAAAACCAGAGAGCATTTACTGTTGGAAGTGGACAACATGGCTTTGCTCTGACTGGGGCCTAGTGAGAGAGGCTGTGAGATAACACCAAGCTGCTGTGTGAACAGAAATGACCAATGGTGTTTAAAACCCTGAAGTCCATGTCACAGGTGTAAATTCCAGCCAAGTCCCAGTGCAGCAGCAGCAGCAGCATATATCATAGAAGGTTTGATAGGACTCAAATCCTGATAGGAAGGCAGCAGCTGGCCCCAGACTGTGCGTCTCAAACAGCTCCTCTGTGCAGACTCCATGGGGTAGGCATCCATATCCCAAATGAAAACAGAAAGTTTTCCTTCAAGCATGCTGGAATCTAACTTAGTGCTTCCCCCATAAAGCTAATATCCTGCTCCCTAAGATGTGGCAATTCCTCTTCAGAGTATCTGCATATATGTACATACACCAGAATATTCACAGAAGTGCTTTTTCTAGTTGTAGTAAAACAGGATGTAGGGAAGTTTCTTGGTCCCACCTAGCACTAAGGTCCAGACGAATCTCTCCCACCCGACTTCTCGCAGCCGCTTATAAAATAATAACTCAGGCCAAGTGGTGGTGGCACATGCCTTTAATTCCAGAACTCAGGAGGCGTAGACAGGCGGATCTCTGTGAGTTCAAGACCAGAGAGTTCCAGCTACAGAGAAACCCTGTCTCAAAAAACCGCACACACACACACACACACACACACACACACACACACACACGCACACGCACACGCACACGCACACGCACACGCACACGCACCACAGAGGCTTATATTAATTGCAAACTGTATGGCCTGTGGCTAAGACTTCTTGCTAGCTATTACATCTTAACTCAACCCTTTCCTATTAATCTGTGTCTTGCCACGTGGCTTTGTGGCATTACCTGTTCTCTCACATCTTGCTTCTCTTGGAGATGACTTGCAGCTTCTGCCTGACTCCACCCTTTTTCAACTACGTCTTCAGTTTGAATGTACCGCCCAACCTTATTCTGTCTCACCATTGGCCGAACAGCTTTATTTATCAACCAATGAGAGCAACATATATTCACAGCGTACAGAAAGACATCCCACAGCAACAGGATACCAACCCCAGTACCCATCCAAAGGGGAATGGAGAATTGTGTCGTGCTTGTGCAACGGTGGAGTCTCCACAGAAAAGATGAAAGAAGAAAGAAGCAGAGCAACAGGGATGAGCCATGAAAGTGTCATCACAGTGTGGCGGCTCACACCTATAACCCCATCACTCGGGAATCTGAGGTAGGAAGAGTTCCATGAGTTCAAATCCAACCTCATCTACTAGTGCATTCCAGGTTAGCCTGCGCTGAGGGTGAGATCACACTGTCTCACAAAAACGAAAAAGATACATTGTTTTCAGTGAGAGGGAAGCAGGGCACAGAAAATCTCCCATGATCAGAGACGGCTTTTATGGATTCGTTAGTATCTATGTGTGTAGTACGGTGTCTGTGTATTTAAGTTTCAGTTCATGTGTGTGTGGATGCTTCCAGGGACCAGAAGAGGACATTAGATCTCCTGGAGCTAGAGTTACAGGGGGCTGTAGGATGCCTGAGGTGGGTGCTAGGAACCGAGCTCACCTCTATACTGCTTTTACAAAGCTAAAAAATAAGCAATGTGTTATTTAGGGTGGCAATTGGACAACCTTTTTAAAGGGGTCATTGCTGTTAATACTTTACAGGAAAGTGACGAGAGCTGGGAAGGAAGCTTCACGAGGAAGCAGAACAGAGTTCCATCCTCAGAACCCACATGAAAAAGCTGAGTAGGGTGGTACCCACTTATAATCCCAGTACCGGGGACATGGAGACAGAGAGAGCCTGGAACTCATTGCCCAGCAACCCCTTCTAAGGTTAGTTTAGGCTAGTGCAAGACCCTACCTCAAAAAACAAGGTGGATAGTGACTGATCAGAGGTGATAAGAGACACCCGTTCAAGATGTCAGTCACATCTCCTGGAAGCAAGGGTCTGGGGAAAGTGGCGCCAAGGTGAGAAACGAGTTCTGCTTTTCATGCTGAGAAGTAAATTCACCAGACTTTACCACTTGCGAGTTGTGTGCACGTTAAGTTGTGATTAAAACCAAAAACAAACAACAACAACAACAACAAAAACCTTAAAAGGCTAAAAACCAAGGCTCAGGGAGGCTGAAGAATAGAGCCATGTTGCACAGCATAGAATCAATAAAGCTTGAGCTTTACCCCAGACAACTGGCTGAGGCACACACATTAAACCCTTGAGCGAGCTATCTGTTGTGAGCCAGCTGGACTGCTTGAGAGTAGCTGGGAATCACAGAAGGGATGTGGCTAAGAGGTGTGGGTGGGTGGTGTTAACCATTTACCCTGTGCTCCAGGCGCCCCAGCACAGAGGCTATGGGGAAAGGTCAATGTCAGCCTGTCCTCTTTGGGGCCTCATTCCAGGGGACTACAACCTGCGGGTGAGTCACCTGCCTGCCTCCTTCCCCTGGATACACAGTGCCCCCTCCAAGCACACGCATGCCACATGGGCCCTCAGACTTGACCTGTGTCTGCTGTAAGCTCAGGCTGTGTGAATTCATCCCAGGCATGTGAGAAAGGGTAGTTGCAGCTGGGATAGGAATCGTCCTCTGAAACAGCTGTGTGTTAAAGACTTGGTTGCCAGCTAATAGGGTTCTCTGGGGTGTTTAGATCATGATGCTCTGACTTCTTGAGTTGATTGACCCACTGACAAGGTCACAAAATGACGAGAGCGTTGCTGGAAGGTGGTGGAGACTTAGATACGCTGTGACTGAAGGTAAAGGTCGCCAGGGTATGCCTTTGAAAGGTATCTTGCCCCAGCTTCCTTCAACCACATTATCTGTCTATCCTTCCCTCCTTCCCCCGTTTCCCTTCTGTTCTTCCCTCCATCCCCACTCCCTCCCTCCCTCCCAGCTGCCATGAGAGTTCTGCCCCACCACAGCCTTCCACCTGGTGCTCTGTCTCACCACTGGCCCACAAGCAATGAAGCCAGTCAGGCATGGACTGAATATTTGAAATGATTTTTTAAGCTGCTTCTCTCAGAAGGCTGCCTGACACGGGAAGTCAGCTCAGTCGGGTGGCATGGCCTGCATGGTTCCCTCACAAGCCACAGCAGCTTATCTCTGGCTGTGACTTTAGGGGAGCATTTTCTGCAGGACTTTCTGTCACGTGTTGCCAACTCTCAGCTCCAGGAAAAAGCTATGATGGGTCTCCTCATTCTCTGTTCACAAAGAAAGGAAATAGCCTCCAGAGAAAGTGAGTGAATTGCTCAAGGTCAGACCTCATGGCACCTGGAGCCTACTCTCCTTCCCTGATCTTCACTTCCTTCTTACTTCCTTTTCTGTGGGAAAAACAAACAAACCAGAAAAGGTTCAACTGCTCTGCCACTTGAAGATCTCAAGAAGAAAAAAATCACAGTCGTGTGTGTGTGTGTGTGTGTGTGTGTGTGTGTGTGTGTGTGTGTGTGTGTGTGTGTGTGTTTCCAAGGACACACTTGTGGGAATCATTTCTCTCTGTCCACCATGTGGTTCCCGTGGGTTACACTCAGACTGTCAACTTTTGCAGCAAGCCTTTCCTCCTGGAGACACCTCGCCAGCCACTGCACCTTGCTTTCTGAGACAGGCTCTCTCCCTGGTCGGAGCTCACTGAGTCAGCTGGGCTGTCTGGCCCCAGGGTCATCCTTCTCTGATTTCCTGTCACTAGACTCCGTGCGGGCACCACCACACCCATTTATTTTCATTTGTTCTAGGACTCAGACTCAGGCCTCCATGCTTGCAAGATGGGCACTCTCCCACCTGAGCCAGCTCACCAGGCGTCTTCCGGTTTTACATGCTGTCCTGGGCCTAAATTCCGCCTACGCTGAGAAGACACAGAAGGATCAAACAAAAGAAACAAAAATGTATAACAGGAGAAATAAGCCACAAAATCCAGTGTCCGTTGCTCTGTACATTGCTTGGGCCAAACTCTAGAGATCCTGACAGGGTGACTTTGGGTTTCTTTCCCACTACATTGTCCATAAGGAGCTGCCGGGAACACAAAGAGGCCTGAAACAGAACCGGCACCAGTTGCGTGACTGAAAAAGACGCTAGGCCCTGCTGTAACTTCCCTGCCGCCTCCCAAACTGCTCTTGAAGCAAAGTCAGATGTCTCCTCCTACAAAGTGGAAGAGGAAAATATCAATCTGTTTGGGGGAAAGTTACGAATTGCATGTGCCTGGAATCCTTGATATATGACTACAGCCTGGTGCGCAACAAGTGATTCTCGCTGTTGCATTTGATCTCAGATGGTAATGTGTTCTCCTGACATCACCCAAATGGGGAATGACTGAAGATGGTTTCTATAAGACGGCTGCAAACTTCAAAGCCACTCTTCACCCCACCCCACCCCACCTCCCCTCCCTCTCTTCCTCCTCTCCCTTCACCCAGCAAATTGTTTGGGGGCCAAAAGTGATTGTAGGACGATCAAGAATCAAGGCACTTGTGACAGGTGGTACCACCTGTGTCTGGGCAGGAGTCACCAGGCTGCATCTGCTCCCCAGTTGTGGAGGGAGGGAGGGGTACATCTGAGGAGGATTCTTCAGCCAGGCTGAGTGGAAGCCCAGTCCTGGGGCAGCTGCCTAAGAGAGGTGACAGAGGTTGAACCCCACAACACTGTGGCTTTGAAAGATCGAAAAAGGATCGCTGCATGCAGCCTTGGCTCGACCTTCACATTCCATAGAGACGGGACGTTAAGTGTCAACCAGTACCCAAAGGCCCCCAGCACCTCAGAGGTGAAGACAGAGGCAGATCCCAAACACCCTGACTTCCACCCCAGATTCTACTCCTGCAGGAGTCACAACACCTTTGCTTGGCTAGATGGAGATTCATCACCCTTGTTTCTCTCCTTCTTGGATGGATGAGAACGTTTTTACCCAAGTTGCTTCTGGTGTCAGGAGTGTCCTAGGTATTCTGAAGGAACTAAGTTACTCTAATCCAGGTGGTTTTCACCTGTGGGGTAGTCTCTCTTGGGCATACTTTTATTAATATTGCCATGATTGGGGTGAGGCATGCTGCTGCTGACAGCTACTGAGTAGAACTCAGTGATGCTGCCAAACATCCTCCCACAACAAAGAATTTACCAGCACGAAATAGCAATAGGTCTTGGTTGGGACCCTTGTAGGATCTCTGGCATGTGTAATATTGCAATGGTGGAGGTGGTTATCCCTCTAAAAATGTGGAAACAGAGAATAAATGACCTGCTTGGGGACCTCATAGCCCATAGGCAGCAGAGCCAAGCTGTATACCAGAACAACCAGACTCTGCACAATGCAGCCATGCTAAATGCTTCCTCTCTGATAATGAGGGGAAATCAGCAAGCCAAGTTCATCTATAAAGTGCTAAAAATGCAGATAGACTAACATACCTTTGGCCTCTACCCAAGTTCTGTCCCCTCCCTAAGGTATCAGTGTTTGGCATGTCCTTTCATACCTTTGTACCTTTGTGTATGTGAATGCATGGAGCTCTTTGTGGTTTGAGAATAAATGAAATTGCTGTGTTCTTCAGCAGTTTGCCTTCCTTCTCAGGCACAATCTAAGACATCACTACATATCAAGCCACACAAGCATACATCATTTTAAGCAATTCTCTGATTTCCACAGCTCGGACTACATCCTTTATCCTTTCTTCCCTGTTGATAGAATGTAGGTCATTTGCAGCTTGGCACTTTTTGATACATGTGGTGCAGTGGTCAATAACCGAGACTTTGGAAGAATCACAGAAGCCTCGATTAGAATTCTGAGCTAGCTGTGTGCCCTCAGAAGAGTTCCTCAGTGTCTGAGGTTGGAGCCCTTGCCTATCCAACAGAAGCATCATGGAACTAGTGAACACTCTTAGTGACGTGTAAAGAGAGATGAATGCTGTGACCTGAGCATCAGAAGTACTTAAAGGAGGCCAACCAGGCTGCTGTCATTACATACATCCTCATTACCATACATCCTCAAAACATAAGATGGTGGTGGCAGTTATGGTGGGTTTTCTTACTGCTATGTATCTGTTTAGTCAGCAATCTTCTCGTGCCAGTTCCCTCAGAAGTACCATTAAAATCCTTTGGAAAAACTGAATTGACAGCTGGAGCAGCTCATGTTCAAAGATTTGCAGCTCCCACCTTCCCAGAATTCACTCCCCTACCACAGCTTCCCTGTGCAGGTCCTGGAAGGCAAAGAGTATAGGATGATATTGTTAAAGAGATTTTAATTGGAACATCTCTCAGAATCCACCCAGAAGGGCCAGGATCTGCATTTTTAGCCAATGAGTGTACAGAGAAACAAAACTTAAAAATAAAAAAATGCAGTGAAGGGTTGTGAGAGAGTAGAGTCTACATTGAACTGTGTTTGAATGGGGTCTTTGATCTGGCTCACATAAGAGACCCGTAAGTCAGCCACCTCTCACACCTGCAATGCAGAGCAAGCACCTAGAAAATGAAAGTTCAGTGCCTAAGGTGGGCCTCAGGCCCACACTTGTAAGCAGGGCTCCCTTCAGCTCCTCTGGAGTACTCTTCCAAAATGTCCACCCAGCTCTCTGGAGATGGTAAGACACTCTTCTAGGACCTGAGGCCAGGATTCTGGAGCTGGAACATCTGTTCCAAGAATGAGTTTTACCTCCTAAGGTTGTTACTAGCAACAAAAACTCTTTGTACAGGAATCCTGTGGTTTCATTTCCAGGGATGAAGTTTCAGGGGTCAAGGGAGAAAAAATGCTACTCAAGCCATAATAGTGGAGCCATTCCAAGTCTGGACTGAGCATAGTGGAACATCACCTAGGATCAGCTATGGTCCTGTGGATAGACTCTGACCCAGGGTGAGCCAGGCAGAAATGTGCTCCTTCATTTTCTTCAAACTAGGAGTAGAAAGGTAGGCACATTCCTACATGTGGGAGACTTGTTCAAACCACCTGATGTGATAAAGACCAGCTGTGGCTCCTGAAGGATAGCTTCAGAAAGACCCCAGATCCTGGCTGAGGATGAACATAAAACTCTAAAAAGAAACTGAATTTCAGCAAGGGTAGCAGAACCAGCTAGAAAGAGGCATGAGAAAAACAAGTGTGAGAAGAAGCGAAATGGAAAGGAGAGAGAGAAGCATTATGTAGGCCTCTGGCAAGACACCCAAGGTGTGCAAGTCACCGGAGCTCCTCAGGCAGGCCTGCTAGGGATTCAGGAGGGCTGGCAAACTTCACTTTCATGCTCTAAAAGCATGGCACCTCCCAGGATGAAAGCTGCACCTGATCATCTGCCAGGCTCTGTCTCCAGCCTTAGCTATGAGAAGAAACACAGGTACATGCCTGCACAGGAGTACATGAGCTTGAACAAAGGTATGTGTAGGGTAACCTACTATCCTGTGTGTGTGTGTCTGTGTGTGTGTGTGTGTGTGTGTGTGTGTGTGTGTGTGTGTAAGAGAGAAATAGTGTATGTGTGTGTGTAAGAGAGAAATAGTGTATGTGTGTGTGTAAGAGAGAAATAGTGTATGTGTGTGTGTAAGAGAGAAATAGTGTATGTGTGTAAGAAATAGTGTGTGTGTGTAAGAAATAGTGTGTGTGTGTAAGAAATAGTGTGTGTAAGAGAGAAATAGTGTGTGTGTAAGAGAGAAATAGTGTGTGTGTAAGAGAGAAATAGTGTGTGTGTGTAAGAGAGAAATAGTGTTTGTGTGTGTGTATATATATATATATAAGAGAGAAATAGTGTTTGTATGTGTGTATGTAAGAGAAATAGTGTGTGTGTATGTGTATATAAGAGAGAAATTGTGTGTGTGTGTGTGTGTGTGTGTGTGTGTGTGTGTGTGTGTGTTTGCATTCACCATAATTGAGGTTCATGGAGTATGGTGAATGTATGTGGGTGTGGCATGGGTGTCTCTGAACAAAGTGCAGGATACATGAGAAGCACTTCTGAGTGAGGAAGTGGGATAAGATATGTGGCAACACCTTTTGAGGTGTGTGCACACGTGTCTATACATTCCAAACAGGCAATGGGAGGAAGATGACCATGGAATGTATGTGCTGATGGACAACTATCTGCAGGTATACATAGCGTGAGGTGGGGTAACCAGTGACGCCTCTGCAAGAGGGGGAGATTCTCTGGGGCAGGATTGCTAATCTTTTTTTTTCAACTTAACTGGATTTAAATTCTACTAGGAAACACACCCTGGGTGTATTTGGGAGAGTATTTCCAGAAAGGTTTCCCTGAGGAAGAAAGACTCATCCTGAATGTGGGCAGCTCCATCTCTCACAGACTGAGGTCCCAGGGAAATAAAAAGGAGAAAGTGAGTTTCCTGGCTGTGATGGTCTGAATGAGAATGGCACCTGTAGGCTTATGTGGTTAAAGACTTGGTCACCAGTTGGTGGGCCTACTTGGGAAGAATTAGTAGGTGTGGCCTTGTTGGTAGAAGTATGCCACTGGGGGTGAGCTTTGGGGCTTCAAAAGCCCATGCCATCCCAGTTAGCTCTCTCTGCTTCATGGTTGTGGATCGAGATGTGAGCTCTGTTCCTTCACTCTGCCATCAGGGACTCTAATCCTCTGAAGCTGTACACTAAATTAAATGAATTAAACGCCTTCTTTTATAAGTTGCCTTGCTCATGGTGTTTTATCACAGCAACAGAAAAATAATTCAAATGCTTACCTCAGACTGGATGTAGCCTGATGTCTCATGCTCCTATGACAATGCCTTCCTCACAATAAAAGACTTTTATCCCAAACCATGACCCCAAATAAACCTTCTTTCATTGAGTTGCTTTTCTCGGGTATTTTGTAGTAGCTATGAGGAAAGTAACCCATATAGTGGGGCAAGTCTTCCTTGGGGTGTTTCATGTCAGCCCTCCCACAAAGTCTGGGGGTCTTCCTTGCTCCTGAGCGAACCTGGAGGTACTCAGAAAGGGCAGGGGCAAGCTGGGCACCCACCCCTCCTCAGCTTAGCAGGGAGAATGGAAGTCCTGGCCAGAAAACAGTGGTTGCTGCCCTAGTCTGTTGCCGGCATATCCACCTTCACTCCAGGGGCCAGGGCAGGGAAGTTAGAAGAGAGGCACAGTCTGCTATTCAGCCTGCAGCATCTGTGGGGTGTACAGGTAGAGCAGAGCTCTAGAGGCTGTGGTAAGATGCCTGTCAGGCCTCCCTCCTGGGGCTGCTGAGCAGACACACTGGTGGGTGAAGGGGAGAAGTTGAAGCTACTATGCATAAGAACAAAGATCAAAGGTCCAAGGACAAATCTTAGTTGATTTAGTGCTTTCCTGGCATTCACAGAGTTCTGGGTTCCATCTCCAGGGCCACATAAACCCAGTGTGGTGATGCCTGCTTGCAATCCCAGTGCTTGGAAGGTGAAGGCAAAGACATAAAAAATTCAGTGTCATCCTTGACTGCAACCTGCAAGTTCTAGGCTAGCCTGGGCTATGTGAGATACTGTTTCACAAACGAAAAATAAGTCAAGAACAAAAGCTGAGGTCTCATGATTTCTTACCACAGATGCACCACCAAGGGAATGTGTGGTGTTCCCACTTGGCAAGAAGATAGTAATTACTAGGATTACATTAGCTCATCTCAGGATGTGTAGGTAGGAGCAGGAGCACCTAAAAATGAAGAGTTTCTGCTCCCAAGCTGAGACATCCCCATGTCTTAAGAACTAGTTGGATCAAGAGTGGCCATAGTCACATCTCCACTTTTAAGTCTGCCATGTGCTTACACCTTGTGCCAAGCTGTCCAAGAACTTGCTCTTTTCTTACTGCTCATCTTTTGGCCCCACCCAGCCTCCCTGCCCTGGGCTTCTCCCATTCAAACCAAAAGGTACCCTCACTCTCCTGGGCCCTGGGACAGGTATTAATATGGCCAGCAGCCTCTGGGAAGTAGAGTGCACCCTGATTTCATGGGGCACCTCCTGTAGCACCCCTTGACTCACCAAACTCTTTCTTCCTTCCTGGATGATGAAATCATAGGCTCTCTTCGGCCCTCACGCCATAAGATAAATTGTCAAAATGTTTTGATCTAATTGGGTCTTTTTCAAGTCAGCTGAAAGTCATCAAGTGGGGAGCCAGATGGAGCCTGTGATTAATGAGGGGCATTTGGTCGCCTCACCACATCCATCATGAAGCCAGATTGGGTGGAGTGCCCCAGTCTTCCCAGGAATGGGTATGAAGGGCAGACCACTAAGGCCACACTTCACCCACAAGAGGCCCTATTTGCTTCTATGGCCTACAAAGGGCTGCCTTTTCTACATGTGGCCCCCAAAACTCTGGCATCCTAGAGATGGCCTCTGAGCAGGCCCCAGGTCTGAAGATGCTTCTTGTTCCCAAAATGTCTCAACATCATGAGAGCCATAAGTGAGGCTGAGCTCCCACAAAGGTGACTCCAGAGAAGAGGAAATCTGATGTCTGGCTGCCTCAAATAAGGTGTGTGGACATGGCTGCTTCCTTCTCTGTCTGCCTGGTACCCTCAGCTGGGGTGCAGGAGCTTGGGGGATTCAAGGAATGGCTTCACCTGTGCAGGGGAAGCAGCTCTGTGTACTTGAGGGGGCTGACTGCTGCTCCAGGCTATTCCCCGCCCCTTGAGGTGTGACCTTCGGTGATGTCAGCCTCTCTTTGGGGTTCTGGTAGATTATGGGTAAACACAAGTGGGAGCCAACCCTCCTGTCATCCAGCTGTAGCTTAATCTGTATCCTCCATGCAGGTTGTACATTGAAATTGGCCAAAGGGGTGGGACATTTCAACCATATTGATTCAGGGTCCACCACCCACACATACACAGCAGCCGAATCCCTCATTGATAGTTCCTCATGGCCCTTAGGAGACTCCAACGGACAGTTCAAAGAAAGACCCTTGAACTAGGGGAAGACCCATCTTCAGCCCTTTTGCATCACTGAACCTTGACTTCCTCATCCAAAGGGTGATTTGGGCTGTGCAAATCAGCTAAGGCACATTTAGGAGATTAGAGGTAAAAGGACTCTGCAAATACACTGACTCCTATAAAGAAAAGGAACAAACCCACCAAGACATCATTGATTATTGGTTCATCCAGCAAAGAGTTACATGGCCCCAGCTATATGCCAGACATCACTGGAGATTAAAATAATAATAACTAATAGAGCCCTGCTATTAAGAACCTTCCAGAAGTGTAAGAGAGGACATTAGAGCACTGAAGGAGACTAGAGCCAGGACCACACAGACTTGGAAAGCATCCCTGTGCAGAGAGCTTTTGAGTTGAATCGGGGAATAGGTGACCAAGCCATGTGGCACGAGGACTGTGGGCTCAGAGAGTGGCACTAACACTCACCTGCCCCGTCCTTGATAATCCAAATGAGAAGAGAAGCAAGATAGACAGCCGCCATCTCTGTTCAAAAATCTTAGTTCCACCTCCCAGCTGCCCTGGAGTTCTGTGAAGGCTCCACTCACCCGGGGCTTCTGCAACGCCTGGAATGTAACAGGACTTGTTTCTTTGCAAGGCTGGTGGGTGAAATGAACAAGCCCCTAGTTACCCTTGCTGCTGTGAAGGGTAAGCCTTATTCTCTTTCCCTGGGAAAGTCCACAGTTCCAGTCTATTTTCTGAAAGGCTTCATGATGGGTTGGAATTAAATCTAAGACAGGAAAAGCTCCCCGTTTGCAAAAGTCATCCCATGCCGTGTCTCGAGGAAAGCTGATGCCCTGGCCTACAAGAGATCTGATTGATGTCTACCAGGCCTTTGTGGCATGTGTCACACTTGGTCACATGTCTGCCTCTTCCTCCAACATTCTACATGAGAAGATCTTTGATCTTTGGGCACATGTGCTTTGCCCCCTCCCCTCAGATTCACAGCAGATAACAATGAGCCCATTCCCCACAATCATAAGAATGGATGGATGCTGGTCATGAGAGCCAGTTTTCTCCACTGTGGAGAGTGGCGTGGTGGGAGAAGATAGATCGTTGCTTGTTCAGGGTGTCATGGGTGAGGAGCCCTGGCCAGCCTCGAATTTCTTGGTCTAGAGGCCCCAGTGTCAGAACTTGGTATCTGATCTCTGTCTCTGCCAGGGAGCCAGCTGCCCACTGCCCACAGGTGACCCAGAACAGAACCCAGAAGGCTGTCACCTCCTTCACTAGAAAGTCAGTGTTGTCTCTTCACTCAAAAAGGCAGCAGGCAGCACCTCTCTCTAGCTTACTCCTGTCCTCTAGCATCATCCGAGTCCCTTGTAGCCCCAGTGTACTGCTGTGTGGCTGCCCAGCCAAATGCCTTGGTTAAAATTTCATACCCACCCTGTTGTGGTTCCCAAGACACAGGACTGATTTTCCTGATGATCCTTTACTTTGATCAGTGAGACTCAGTCAAGTGGAATTTACTGAGTTATTTATTTGGGTGAGCTGGGATATCATCTCTCTTGAACAGTCCTGGATTTCTCCTTCCCCGCACACGGGGCAACTTCAGGGCCAGTTCTCCCAGGGGAAAAAGCTACTGTAGAAGGCAGGATGGCAGACAGATACTGTGCCATCTAAACTTGCCACTGCTAGCTTCCCGGAAGTACAACTTTGCATAGGATACACCACACTAGAGGCCATGAGCACATCTGCAAGATGGGATGACCACACCCACCTTCTCTGGGTCAATTCAGGCTGGGAGATGGCTTAGTGGATAAAAGTGATTGCCCAGGCAAAGGTCAGGCCTTGAGTTCCAATCTGTAAAACCCACATGAAAACTGGATATTGTAGACCTCCTAAAGAGAGCTGGGAGGCAGAGATAGGCGAGTCCCCGGAGCACCCAGGGCAGCTAAGAAAACAGCATTAGAACAACAAAGTACCCTGTCTCAAAGAATACAAGGATCAATAGATTGTCTGCAGACTTCCATATCTGTGGTATGTGTGCACCTGGATCACCCAGAAGTGCACACACAAACAACACATACAACCACAGTGCTTGTGAAAGATCTTGGCCGCTGTGACACAATACAGCTGATACTGTCATTGGCCTTCTGTGGCCTCATGTGGAAGAGAGGATCATGGCTGCCACTAGACCTTGAAACCAATTCCCCTTCCGATCTCAGAAGTTTCTTTAGTCAGTTTTTCCTCAAATTTTGTCACTGTTGACATTTAGGGACAGATCACGCCTTATAGTGGAGCTACAGGACACTGTGGGTACTTATACCATTGTTGGCCCTTACCTTCAAATAAGAATATCATTCCTATCCCCTAGTTGTGGCAACTGAAAATACCCTAGATATTGCCCAGAGGCCCCTGGGGAGAAAATTGCCCTTCGTTGAGAACCACTTCATTACAGAACATTGGTATTTCTGCCTTGGCCATGACAATTTGCCTGGGAGGAAGGCCTCAGGGGTTCCAGTGTGCACCAAAGCCAACAGGCTGTGTCAGGTTCCTAAGATCTCTGAGCCACAGAAGAAAGTTGTGATGGGAATAACTGCTCTGGGACTCTCCCTCCCCCGCTTGGTGCTAAGTCCTTTCCCAAAAAAGCCATTTATAAAGGTGGGGAAGGTGTCGAGGACCTGATAAGCAGGAGACAGGGAAAGTTTACAAAGCCTCCATTTCCTTAGGGATTGGTTCTGGAGTTTTCTCTACTTGGAATTCCTTCAGAAGACTGTATCAACTTCACCTGTGGTCCTAATGCCAAGGTTGTGACTGTCATTCAGTAGTAGAGCCTTGCCTAGCAAGCACTCCCTGGGTACCATGCCCAGTAGCTGGATCCTGAGGGTCTTATGCTAAGCATTATATGTGAACTATGTCATTTGTATGTCACAATACACTAAGAACCCTTGGGATAAGAATAGGGGTATATACATTCACAGATGAGAATATGGAACCTCAGGAGGTGAAGTGACTGATCCAAGCCTACACAGTCACGAAGCCTGAAGTTAAAACAAGCTCTTCAAACCTGTTCCTGCCTCAGAGGCACTTGCCAGGCCTGGTCTTAGGCTTCCTGATCCTCTGCAAGACTGCTAATGAGAGGCCTTGAAAAACCTCCCTAACCTGTACCTGTTGGACTGGAGAACAGAATGAGGGTCTAGAGAGTGCCTAGCAGGAGGATGAGGAGATAAACTCACTTCACCTGTCTGCTGTATCTCCAAGCTCATTTCCTCCCTAAAACAATTTTCCATGTTGATACTAAACACTAGGTATACAGTAGTGGCCACAGCAAGGCCTCTGTCCTCATGGAAACTATGCTGAGGGGTGAAAGACAGAGGGTGAGTAAGTACACAGAAGATATTAGCATGGCATGGCAGAACATCAGTGAGGGATGCATTCTACAGAGTTTGGGCTATATCTCTACTGTGGACAGTAGTATTTTAAGCTCAAATGAGGAGAGGGAAGAAGGATCAGCCACAGGCATCCAAGAGATGACAGAGAAAAAGTGGGTGAACGTCAAAATGGGCAAACGCATCAGTCAGCATCGGCCAAGTCAAGATGCTGTAACAAACAATCCCAAATCCTCATATAAAATAAATGAAAGTTTATTTCTTACTCATATCTACAAATGCAGTGGAGGTGAACAAGCGAGGAGTGTCCTGTCACCAGTGTCCCACTCCTGCCATTCAGGGCGTTTTTTTTTTTTTTTTTTTTTTTTTTTTTTTTTTTTTTTTTTTTTTTTTTTTTTTTTTTTTTTTTGTGTGTGTGTGTGTGTGTGTGTGTGTGTGTGTGTGTGTGTGTGTGTGTCAGGGACGATTGTGCCAGTCTCACCTCCCACCTTGCTTGAGACAGGCTCTGTGGTTATTCCAGGTTCGCTGGCCCACAAGCATCCAGAGATTCTCCACCTTGGTACTGAGCCAGCTCTCCCACATGACTTCAGTCCTTCGATGGATGCTCTCTACACATCAGTCTTCCTCTGCTGTGATAACGAACAGCCATCTGCTTGTGAGGATTTTAGAAGAGTGATGGCAGGCTCCTGACTATCAAGACTTCATAGTGACATAAAACAAAGAGAGGGACACACGTGGGCACATACTCTTGTACCACAGTCCATTCCTGCCTCAAGTTTGCTGAGCCCCCATTCTTACCAGAAAGAAGTTTGCTTAGCTGTCGATCTGGTGATAAAGGTGCCAATCATGTTTCCTGCTCTGGGCGAGCCTCTGTTGCTGGAACTCTCTGTTGAAAGGATAACATGACACATCCCTTCCACTTGCTGCCTTCAGGTTAAACATACAGTCGACTCCACCCTGGGGCTGCCAACTTCCCACCCATGTTCCAGGACAGGTGGAGGCTGCCAGTTTGCCTGTTTTAAGCTCTCTCTGCCTGTCAAATCCACATACCTTGTCCCTGGCTCTGCCCTTCTTCCCTCCTGCAGATACACTTGGGGCTATTTTGGGAAGATTTTGCCACAACAGCCTCTGAGTGCTAATTAGTGTGACTTTGGAGAGAATTTTCCATTAGTAGGCAAGAAAAGAAAAAAAAAAAGCAGGAAGACAAATCACCTTGAAATCTAATAAGCAGCGCTGGACCCTCAGCCCCCAACAGTGTACAATCGACTTTATCCAGTGCCCTAGTGCACAGCTGAAGTTGTTTTGTGTCCTACGCTTGTTTGGTGCAGATCTTGAGTACCTACGGCATGCAGGCATTGAGCTGAAGCATGTTGAAAATACAATCAAGAAAGTGTGTAGCAGGGATAGGGGGTCAAATTTCAAATGGCAGCACAAATAATGAAACTTGGCTTAGGAAAGCTTAAGAAATGTAGATTTATGAAAAACCAGAGAAGGCTTCCTGGAAGAACACAAGTGGTTTGATTGGACCTTAAGAGACGATGATAGTTAAGGTTCAACCTGGATTCAAGGCCTGTCTGGGAATCTCATTAGCTGTGTGACCAAGGTAAGTCACTTAGCTTCTCTGAGATCCCATTTCCTCATTGGAAATTCCACTGTGGAAGGGAAGCTCCTGTACAATGGGTGCGTGTGGTGATAATTAACTGACTCCTAGGTCTGCTGCATAGTAACTGCTCATTAAAAGTTAGCTATTAAACAGCTGATCTCTGCCAAACGGGGAAGATAATGGAGATCATTTTTCTGATAGGGTAGAGAACATTTGGGGAGATGATATAGCCAAGACCTTGCCCTGGACTTGGTATACCTTAGATGAGGCTGAGATTGTCCTCAGTCACAAAGATGGAAAGGGGGAGGGAGGAGAGGGGAGGCAGGGAAAAGCAGCAGTCAGCCCCTCCCTCCTGCCTAGCTCTTTCAGGGTTCTGAGGCCATCCCTCGCACCATGCCCTGGGCTGCTAAGTGCCACCTCCAGCTTCCCAGCCCTACATCCGCCAGGAGCTGGAGAAGGGGAGGTGGGGGGGGGGGGGGGCGATTTCAGCGCTGTCCTCTGTTCTCAATCAAATGTGCCACTTTTCTGCCTGGCTTCACACATTGTGAGAGACATCCGCATACTGGTCTCTCAGTGTCCCCGGGTCAGCTCCTCCTGACCGGCCATGTGCCCACTGATGCGTCCGAAGTCCATTATCTTAGCAGATTGGCTGTCGGCAGAAGGCGCAGCCGCCCCCCCCCAGTCCCTGCCCCTTTGGAGTCAGCCATCCTCTGCAGGGTCACCGTGACTCTGAGGGAACTCCCATGAGCACCCTGGGGCCACTGAGGTGGAGAGAAAAATGCAAGCTTCTGGAGAGCAGTAGCTCTTTTTCAAATCCACCTCGTAAAATCATTACTCTCTTGTCTGTTAGCTTGTTTTGTTTTGGGGTACTGGGGGTGGGGCTGGAAGTGTTGGTTTTGGGGTTTTATTTTTTTTAAAGGGGCTGTTAATGAAATGCACAGAAAAGTAAAAACATGTCATGCAAATTAGACACCTTTGGGGATTTTTAAAAACTTGTTTGAAGGGCTAATTAAGAAGCTATTAAAATAATTAATAATAATCTGCTCTTCCCAAATTTCTTTCAGTTGGAAAGTGTAAGTGACGCCATTTTTATTCCGCTTTTTAAAGCACAGAGGTGTCAAGTCACTGGTTTCTGTCTTCTGAATAGCGGGTCCCTCATTTCCCTGGAAATATTTTTCTAAACTCTTGATGGTGTCGTTTTCCAGGGGAATCCCATTAATGTTCTTCCTGGCTGGTGTTTTCCTTTTCTCTGGGCCATTCCTGAAGCAGCAACGTGGTCAACGCACAGTAGAGTAACTCCAAAAGCGCCCTGGGAGAAAACTGCGCTGAGTTACAGGAAATTAAAAATTCCTGCAATACCAACCCACTTCTCAAAGTCAATCTGTGGTGTCCCAGCATCCATTCGACTCTGAAGTCAGGCCAGAATGAGTTCTAAAGAGTCGTTTCCAGGATTACACAGGGTCACGTCACGTATTGAAGCCACATTGGCTTCTGTGTTTTGTAAACTTTGAACTCATTACTAAACCTCTGTCTCTTCCACCCCAGGGTCTGGCTCTTACCTTGCCTTCATCAATCTGAGCCTTAAAAGTGTAATGAAAAATGCTGAAAAGCATTCTACATGTGGAAACTTGGTAAAACACTGATCACTTTGAGCCTGAATTCTCCAGAGCGTTCCAAGATGGACAAGGTGATGAGCCACACTCTCTCCTGTGAACTGGCTTTCTAGATCTAAGCTGGTCACCAGCAATGTGAGAAAACAAACAGCATTGGTCCTCTCCTCTGAGCCCCTGTCTTTGACATAAGCCATAGGCCATGTCTGAACCCCGAGATGCCAAATTCTTCCTCCCTTGAAAGCCAGGCTGGAGAGTTCTCAGGGTGACATTCTCCCTAATGAAGACTTCATGTGAGGTCTCTGAGTTCCTATGCAAAGATGATGGCATCTTCCTGGGTTCCCAGATGAGAGCAGAATGAAGATGTGGATACCCTAAGAATGTCACGTGATGGGTTACATCATAATGAATAGAGGCACTGCTAAGGGATACTGTGTTTTTCTCCAAGAGCATGGAGCAGCAGAGATCAGGGTCTCTGGGACATTAAGAAGTTGATGAAAGCTGTAGGGACTTGTACCAATCATATACACTCAGTCCCCACATCTCCTTCCTCTTGCCTCTCAACCCCTCTCTCTACACTGAGATCCTCTGGAGCAGTAGCTATCATACCAGCATCTCCTTCTCTAGGTAGATAGTCATTCGTCAGCTTGGAGATAAGGGAAGCACAGGTGCTTCGGAGGCAAGCTGGCTTAGGCTTATAACTCAGCTCAGCCATGGCCTAACTGAGTGGCCTTGGAGCAGTCACTGAACCTCTCTGGGTTTAGGGTCTCTCTTATGTAAAAATGGAGGTAGTACCGCCCACTTTTCAGACCCATACTGGAAACACACAGAATCTTAGGCATACAGTTCTGGTAGTTCAGGCTGTATGGGGAAGAGAGGCAGGTGAATTGATGGGGTTGCTGGGAATGGTTGCAGAGTGCTGCCCCGAACTCTGGATCCAGGGACAGAACAGAGCTGTTCTTTAACACTCAGCCCAACACCTCCTAATGAAATGTAAAAAAGGGCTCTCACAACCCGCCCGTTCTTCCAGTGGGGAGAGAAGGTGTAAGTAGACAGACATAGCCAGGATGGCGTGGTCTAGTTTGCAGGGCTGCTTCCTCCTCTGTGTGTGGCCTGCTGAGAGGATGTAAAGACACGCCTCCCTTTGAAGAGGAGTGCAGCCATTTGGGGACACACATCCCTCTTGAGCATCCTACAAGACACTGAAATTCCTTGGGGCTGAAATTCGTGGTGATGCAACAAGAAGAGACACGTTCTAAGCTTTGGAATCGGGAGGGCCTGACTCCAGTCTCCCTTGAACAGGTGGGTGGAGCTCCTGGGCTACAGCTAGCCTGACCAGGAAGTTGTTTCTGGGACTTGCAGGCACAAGCTTGGTAGGCCTAGAAGCCAGCTGTCTGTACATGGGGTTCAGGACCTCACCCCAGCTTCACACAAAATCACTCCCAATTGGCAGGAGGGAGGGCCCAGAGGGGAGGCTTCTTCTCTTGGATCACAGAAGTAATGAGCGTGAGACTCAGGAGAGCTCAGAAACCCAGACCTGGCTCTGGCCGACTGACCCCAGGGCTCTGAGCAGCACTCCCATTATTTTCCCTCCTTCAATAGGGCAGAGCTTCCTATGTGTTTACATGAGGCCAGTCCTTAGAAGCCACTGCTGAGCAAGATCACTGTGGCCCTGTCCTCCTAGGGACCAGGGTGAGCTTCCATAAAGACGTACCCAAAAAGCCCAAATGAAAGCTTATGAGTTGTAACCAGGTGGAGTGAAGCAATCATGTAGAGGTCTCCAGCTTAGAGAAACACAGGGGGTAGGTCTGACGTAGTACTAGGAAGAAAATCTTGGGGGAAAAGCCCTCAGGCAGGTCAGCCAGTCATCTAATTGAGTAGCTCATAATCAAAGTCTGCCGTACATTCACTCAATCAATCGACAAATAGTGCTGAAGACCCACTGTGTGTCAAGCAGTATATGCGATGGTCTGTGATAAGTTTTAGGCCTCCTGAAGGCCTCGTCAGACCAACTCAGGAAAAGCCCAAGTTTAATGGATAAAACACTCCCAGGCGAAGAGGAGAGACCAGAACCACGAGTCTGTTTTCTGGGATACCGCTTATATATGCCCTGTGGGAGTGGTCTTGAGCCTCTCTGGGGGAGGAGCTGTGTTTGGCAGGCTTTGAAGGGGCAGGCTTGGGGAGGGGAGCCAAGGTGGATCTTCCACCAGACTCCTTCTAAACATTCCAGACTCTTTGGGTATAGGGTGCCAAGGGTTGAGGTGGAGCTCCCACCCAAACAGTCTGTGATCTAAAAGTGGTTTTGGTGCAAGGGAAGATATGACCCCTGAAGTGAGGAAGCATAAATGTTGACATAGGGACACAGAGCAAGGAAGCATGGGTTGTGCTAGGCAGGACAGGAGCCTGCCCAGGCTTCCCACAGGCAGAACACAGCTGGGATATGAAGAATGGCAGGTGTTTGGGACACAGGCAAAGCACTGAAGATGTGGAAGAATGTGGCATTGTGGGAAATAGTCAAAAGGGGTTCAACTTGGGGCAGAGAAGGAGGTCAACCCCAGACTCTGGGGACCCAGTGTGGCAAGGGCTCTTGTAGATGGAGGTTATCACCTGGCTGGACTCTAAATGACCTAGCTGGCCTGGGGCAAGTGACTACCTGTCCCCATCTTTCCTTATCTTGAAAGCCTGTAAGAATCTGACATGCTTTTCCCTTCCCCTTCTCTGACCTGAGGAAATGAGTTTTGCACCAGCCTTGAGCCCCGGGAATGGCCCTCTGAGGCTGCCTCATTCCGAGTGATTGCATAGACCTCACAACCCACCAGGATTCTTGGAGCCCCTGGGAGCCTCTGGCGGTCTGTCATCTGAGTTCATCACGAGTACGGTGAGCAAAGAGTCAAGGTGCTTTCTGGGCCTCTCAAAGCTGTGGCACTCTTCTGTTCTGCATGGGGCGAGAACTAAAAGGCATAGCCATGGCAGACATGAACCAAGATACCAGCTCAGTCCAAAGTACCAACGGAGCCCTTCTTAGATGTCAGGGAGAGCAGGAAGCAGGTGGGACCCCATGTGCTGGCCTCTGACCCTCCACATCTCTCCTGGACTAGTGGGAGAGGGCAGACGACTCTTCACACTTCTCTGCCTAAGCTCATCTTTCTCTCTACTCTGACCTCGATGTTACCTCCTTCTCTACACCATGCCCAGCTGACGAGGCCCAAATCCTACAAGCCTTCAGTGAAGGATCTGTGAAGTGTGCTTTTGCACCTCTGATCTATGGTGGCCAGGAGATGACAGGGAGGGAACTCAGGGAGTTGTTCCCACATGCATCTGTGTGTGTTGATGGAGGCCAGGTGACCCACATTTGCAGGTCAGCTCCTGGCCCTCCAGACTCCTGAGCTCCTGGGCATCTCTGGTGGGACTGAAACCTGGGCAAGGAGAATCCCTTCCTCCCAGCGAGACCAACACAACAGCTATGCTCTCCCCTCTAGGGTATCTCCCACAGCTGGAGGACAACTTCTGTAGACAGAATAACACCTGTTTTCTGCTTTCCAGACAATGAGAAAGAGATGTGGGTTTTGTCCAGCCTGGGTTCTAAAATGATGTCAGTGAACCTGGTGAGGTGATACACATCTTTAATATGGAGGCAGAGGCAGGAAGATTAGGGGTTCTAGGTCTGATAAATATTAAAATTAAGGCCAGCCTGGGACATGTCAGACCTTGTCTCAAAAATATAAATAAACAAGATAATGATAAATGATGGATAGATAACTGATAGATACATACATAGATATATAAATGCATAGATAAATGCATAAATAATAGATACATATATAGATAAATACATAGATACATAGATAGACATACTTTGCTTCCTGAACTACCATGCACTGGCCATAAGATCTAGAGCAAGTAGCTATATTTTCTTGGGTCTTAGTTTCCCCATAGACAAAAGATGCCTCACAAGGACCCTCTCTGGTGTAGACTGGAGAGTGAGGTGGGGAGATTGTCACTGCACTCACCCTACTGAGATGTGAGACAATCACACCGGAGATAGCCCACCATGCTTCCCTCCCATGTTCCCAACTCTGTCTTCCACAATATCTGCCCAGGACATGGCCCCTGGGTGCCCATGGACTCCTCACAATCTGTGTGCAACAGACATCCTCCTCAGCCTGCTCCTTACCTCCACACCCAATCTGGGGACAGGCAATCCCCTGCCCCAGATGTTAGAGCCAAACATCTGACCTAATCTTCACCCCTGTCACCAATCCTTTGCTTTTATATAATGGCTGTCAGCCTGGCAGGATATGGAATCACCATAGAAGCATACCTCTGGGCATGTCTGTGAGGATGTTTCCAGTAAACTAACAGAGCATGGATGACCCACCCTAAGATGGATGACACCATCCCGTGGGCTGAGGTCCCCAGCTAGATAAAAAGGAGAAAGTCAGCTGAACACCAGCATTTGTCTTCTCTGCTCCCTGACTGGAGCAGGAGCATGAGGCAGCTAGTTCCCAGCATCCACTTCAGGGTGCTCACAACAGCCTCTAATGCTCATGCCCCAGGCATCTCTGGGCTCCCACACGCATGTGTTTATACTCATGGGGGTGGCACTC
Source organism: Peromyscus californicus insignis (assembly GCF_007827085.1). Classification (NCBI taxonomy): domain Eukaryota; kingdom Metazoa; phylum Chordata; class Mammalia; order Rodentia; family Cricetidae; genus Peromyscus; species Peromyscus californicus. Next base: position 1,647,267 of record NW_026294562.1, read on the forward strand.
ACACACACATAATTCTAAATGAAATAATTATTTTTGCCTCACACCAAGGGCACCGAGTCTAACTTGTCTGGATTAGACTCACAGCTCTCCTTCCTTAAAGCTTTGTGACATGGAACAAATTACTGAACCTCTCTGAGCCTCTGTTTCTTTATCTGCAAAAGGTCTTCCCTGCACACTAATAAATTTAATGAAGAATTGAGCACATGGTCCTTTCCTTTAGGTGGATGCTATCAGGATGGCCATGAAGCTCATCAGGCCTATGAGCACTTTTGTCCTCAATGCCTCAGAGCACTGACATGCCCAGAGTCCCTAAGAACAGATCTCCCAGCCCTGGCAAGTCAAGCATAGCGAAACCACAGGACGTTTGCACACACTGTTTCTCTGTATGGATTCTTCCTCCCCACAGCTCTGTTCATCTTTCAGCACAGAAGTCACTTTTCAGAGGCCCTGCTCTCCCTGCTGTGTCTACCCCACACTGTCCATCTCAGACCCCATTGGTTTCTTCTGTGGAGCTTGCAAAATGCATAAGAAGACCGCACACACTCCTGGGCTCAAGCCGTGGCACAGCCATGGTCTTCCCACCTGGCACTTGAGCACGAACTTCAGGAAATAAAAGTTGAGTGACTGTTCAGTAAGGAAACTACTTGGGCTAAAGCCAGCAGAGCCCAGCAAAGGCGCCTGACGGCAGATGGAGAAGGGGCCCTCCTTCCCCTCAAACCTCAGAATGGCCACACCTGGCCTTGCAGGCAGGACTCTGCACCACTCACTGGAGACAAATTGGAGGAGGTTCAGAGAAGCTGGACAGACGGGATCAGGAGGAGGGAGAGGGTGATTTATAAAGAAAGATAAAAGGGCCAGCCTGCCCAGGCCAGGCTGCAGGCTGATTCCTCTAACAGCCTCCAAATGTGGGCAAGGTATGGACGGGGGCAGGGATGACTCTTCACAGAGCACAGAGGCAGTCATAGGGGAAGACACCAGGAAAGTCCAGATGAATCCAGGCCTGAGGAGGAGTGAGCCCAGTGTCCAAAGCCAGGACCTGAGTGTGGAGAGAAAGTCCCTCCTCACTGTGGCTGCCAGTCAGCCATTTATCCATCCTCCAGTGAGTGCCTCTGGGAGCTTAGAGAACAGAGAGCAGGGCTCTGAGAAGCCAGGAGACAAGGCCAGCTGGGCACTCAGGGAGGAGGAGGACGTGATCACAAGTTTAAGACCTCCCTGGGCACTTTAGTGAGAACCTGTCCACAAATAGAAAATAAAACAGAGCTGGGGGTGTACCTCCCTGGCTGAGTGCTTACCTTGCATGCCTGAGACCCTTGACTGAATCCCCAGTACTAGAAACAAAACAGTCCCAAATTTGAGGAGAAAGACGCCCCAAGATCTTTCAGACAAGGATCAGAAACCTTTGGTTGAATCTGGTTTTGTAAATAAAGTTTTATTAGGACACAGGCTTGGCTGTGGATTCTTCACAGCTGCTTTTCAGAGCTGAGTCATTCCTACAGAGACTCTCTAAATTGCAAACCCTAAAGGTTCACTCCTGGTCCTTTGTAGATGGTTTGAAGCCTGTTCTAGAGACTGACTCTCAGGTAGTGTGCATACCATTTTTAGGAAGGAAATGCAGTATCTAGTGTCCACAGGGCCCTTGCATTACCGTAGGTTATTTTGATTTCAATGTTATTTAAATAAGCTACAGAGAGATACAATTAGTTGCAAGCATCTCAAGCTTTTAGCTCTTCCTTAAGAAGACTGAAGCTGCTGTTGGAGCTAACACTCACAGGGTAGAGAGGACACAATGTGGAGGAACAGGCACAGCTGTTGGAGCCAACACTCACAGGGTAGAGAGGACACAATGTGGAGGAACAGGCATCTGGCAGTTCTGCAGAACAGGATTCCAGGTCCCTGTGTGGAGGCTGATAAAGTGTAGATCCATCTGCCTTCAGTGAAGTGATATTTAGAGTCCCACCGGTGGCTCAACTCTTCTGCTTAGCTCTCCCTTCTGATTGTCACAAAAACTTTCACAGAGAGCCATGATGTCATGGTCCTCCAGTAGGTACAGCTGTGTGTACTTTCTCACACTTGTCCTTGAGAATCCAAATGTGCAGTTCTGATTGACACATTCATGAAATACTAAAATTTCAGAAGTGCAGAGTGTTACCTCGAATGTGCACAGCCCTGGGTTTGGTCCCCAGCGCCAAAATAAAAGTCCTTCAGGTACTTACAGACATGTCCAGCTAGGTAACTACCAGATTAAACATAATAGTCACATTCATATCCTCGGATAATGGTAAAACAGCCATGGTGGGTGGCACAGGCCTGTAATCCTGGCACTGGAAAGGTAGAGTCAAGAGGATCAAGAGTTTAAGGCCAGTGCTAACCACATAGCAAGTTTAAAGTCAACCCAAGAGACATGAGACCTTGTCTCAAAACACACATGCACACACCACACACACACACACACACACACACACACACACACACACACGGAGTAAAATAAAACTGAACTTCTGTTTTGTTTTAATCTTCAAGCACCCCACTGTGAAAAGCAGAGATATAGTTCATTCTTTATCATAGGGCAACTGAGTCCCACTGAAGGGATTTGACTTTCCAACACACAGTGGGACCTGAGACCAAAGCAATTCTAGAATTTAGTGTCAGTGAGTTCTCCCTCTCTGCCAAGGATAGCACCCCTAGAGTCCCAGATCAGCTGGCCACACCTACCATCCTACAGTTTTATAGGTCCCTGAAGAGGTTAAATTAGCTCGCATCTCCATGTAGGCTGTGAATGGCTTCTGGGAGTAACAAGGGTACCATGCCCTACAGACACTGAGCACCACAGATAAGGGATGCATCCTGGGCAGACTTCTAGGGTTGCAGGCTGGTTGATTAGAGTGGCCTACCAGAACTGTGGACATATGGGACATAGCAATGGGACCTTGCTGAAGCAGAGGCATTTGACTTACCCCAGAAAAAGTCAGAACAGACCCAGGTTCAGAGAGGAAGTGTGGAACTATTTGAGCCTGAAGTTGAGCCCGGTCATCACTCCTCCAGAACTTACTCCTATGGAACAACCATATGGCTGCCACCTTGTTTCTGGAGCCTGGCAGAATCCTGGCATGGCTGAGATGGAACTTGAATCATGGGAGCAATCCAGCTCTCAGGGATCCTGGCCTTGGGGGAGACATACAAACCACTCAACTAGCCCCAGGCTTCACAGGGATGCAGCCCCTGTCCTGAGGCTGCTCCATCCTGCCCTACTCTCTGGCTCAGACTGAATGAATCCTCAACATACTTTCAGGAGCCAGGAAGCCGCCATTTTAGGCTTTGTTTATCACATACAGTTTCTGTTGAGTGGTCTTCTTTTTACATGAAAAAGTATTTATTATTTAAAAGTTTATCAATTTTGCACTGTAACTCTTACATATTTGTATAGATAATTTTTATTTGTTTGTTATTTATTCTTCTCTCATAAATTACATCTTGACCGAGTTTCCCCTCCCCCCTCTCCTCTCAGTCCCTCCCACCAACTTCCCCTGTCTCCCAGATCCATGTCCCCTCCTGTGGGAGCCTATTCTCGGGTTCCTCATGGCTTTACCCAGCAGGTCCACATAGAGGATGATTAGGACCACGGGCCTGAGTGCAGGTGTCTGAGATGGTCTGCACTTGACTCTGCTTGGGGGAGGAGGTCTTTTGCTCCACCCCTTGGCATCTCTATAAATACCCTGGGGCAGAGACAGTCAGGGCCCGTTAGAAAAGGTTCCAGGCCCTCTCAAGGCTATTCTTTATTTTCTATCTGTTCATCTCTGTAATATAAATCCTTCTATCTAATATTTCCTGCTGCTCGCACACAAGAAAACTCTGGGGAACTGTGGGGTTGGTGGGTAAATGCCCCACACCCTCTTTTCCCTTCAGAAAAGGGTAAGCCTCCCAGTGATGTGAATCAAACATGGCATATCAAGTTATAAGACTAGGCACATCCCCTCTTATTAAGGCTGTATGAAGGAAACCATCAGGAGGGAAAGGGTCCCGAAAGCGGGCAAAAGAGTCAGAGACAAACCCCACTCTGACTGTGAATAGTCTCCCAAGAATACCAAGCTACACAACCATAACATACATGTAAAGGACCTAGGTGAGACCCATACAGGCTTTCCGCTTGTCAGTTCTGTCTCCATGAACCCCTATAATCCCTGATTAGCTGATTCTGTGGGCCATTTTCTTGTGGTGTCCTCGACCCTTCCGGCTCCTACAATCCTTCCTCCCCCTCTTCCGCAGGATTCCCTAAACTCTGTCTAATGTTTGGCTGCGGGTCTCTGCATCTGCTCCCCTCAGTAGCTGGATGAAGCCTCTCTGATGATGACTATGCCAGGTTCTATCATCATTAGGAATCATTTTACTGACTTTTTTTTCTGTTCGTGTTTGGTTCTATCTTAGGTCTCTGAGCTATCCAGACTTTGGTTCCTGGAAGTGGCCAAGCAATGAATGGTCATTTAAAAACACAGTATTTTAAAAGTATATAAACCATTCTTAGTTCTGTGATATAAAATGCACACTGCCAGCTGCACTTGACCCACAGGAAGTTATTTGCCAGTCTCTGTTCTAGAATAGCACAAACTAGAAATAGTCCAAGAAGATAGACCCTGCTTTCCCCCAAGGAACCATGAACATTCACACACACACACACACACACACACACACACACACACACACACACACACACACTCGTGTGGGTGCAAAGAGCTCAGGGCCCCCAGTGGGTGAGACCATGGCCCCTGGAAACTGTTCTCTCCTCTGTAAAGCAGGCTCGCTGTGTAGAGTTGGTTCAGAGTCACTGTAGTTGGGTGAAACTAATGCATCCAGCACGAGGAGCAAGGGATGATTCCCATGAGCACATAAGGCACGAAAGGGGTTCAGCACGGGGAAGAAGAATTCTGCCTATGATCTAATCTTAAGATCTCCAACTTGTCCTGTAGAGCCATGGAGCCTTGGAGTAAGGGCCTCTTGAAGTCCCCACTTTAGGCAGCCATACCAATCCCAAGTTTACCCCTTTCCTCCTGAAGTTTTGAGGTGTCTACTGAAGATTTCATCTGAAGATGGCATCTCATAAGAGAATGATGAGGCCAAGTGTAGCACGAATCTTAAAAGGTTTTATTAATAAAAACAAACCTGGAGCCAGGTATTAGGGTGAAAGCTGAAAGATCAGAGAAACAGAGCAAGCCACATCCAACCTCGCCTCGATGACGTCTCAGCTGATCTTGTTTCCTCAGACTGGAAGCCTCTGAGTCCTCATCCAAATGGATCTCAGCTGAACTGTTGCTAAAAGCTAAAAGCTTAAAAAGACCTCTAGTTCCTGGTCCTCACGCCTTATATACCTTTCTGCTTCCTGCCTGACTCAGTTTCCAGTGTGGCCTTGAAATCACAGAGATCCAGATGGATCTCTGCCTCCGGAATGCTAGGATTAAAGGCGTGTGCCACCACTGCCTAACCTCTATGTTTAATATTGTGACTGTTCTGTTCTCTGACCCCCAGATAAGTTTATTGGGGTGCACAGTATATCAACCACAGCCAAGTGCCTGGTTGCTTGCATCATGCCTTCTCTTTAAAGTCCCAGCAAGATTTGTACACCTACCTTTCCACTGGCTAGAGTAGAGGGGAAACACATCATCAGATGGGACAGGTGGCTCTCTGGTTTGCTGTGATCCCCACTGTGCCCTACTGCCCTCTACTTACCTATTCTACTAGCTAGTAGGACCTCCCTAGCCTCTGAAGGAATCTGAGTTTGTGACACTCCTCAATACTATTTACGTTTCATAAAATGACACTAAGCTCCCTGAAGAGTGACAATAGCAAACTGAGCCAAGCTACCATTCAACTTATCCAAAGGTACTTGTCAACTCCTCCATACCCTCACTGGTCACCTCCCAACCACCAATGCATCCCAAGGGTCCCAGGTAACCCTTGACCAAACCCAGTAGCTTCCTGTGTTAGGGATTATTTATATCCTGCTACCAAAAAGTATTTGAGAAAATTTCTAAACATTCATATAGAACAATAACAATTTAAAATAAATCTGGAGTGGGTAGAGGTTGGAGGGTCAGGAGTTTGTAGCCAGCCTCAGCCACAGAGTGGAATGCCCCTGCCCAAAGAGCTGAAGAAATTCACTCCAAAGCAAAATGGAAAGAAAATATAGCCAAAAGAAAAGATATTCATTCCTAAGTCTGAACTTGAAAAGTGTCAGCCAAAGGAGGAAGTGAAAACCATTAACTGGGCAAAATGACTGAGCTTGACCCCACTGCTTTTCCCAGGTGCCATTTCAGGGGTTAAGAAATCCTGGCAAATCTCACTCACCCCTCAGATCTGGAGTGAAAGCATCAGAGAGGGCACTCACAGTTTTCCTCCTCTCACTGGGAGCAGTAGAAGGGCTACTGGTAGAGAAGGTCAAATGTGGTCTAAGCATGACAACACTCTCTGGAAGGAGCAAGCGTCCTGGAGAGTACAGTGGTGATTTGAGAACACAGTCTGGACCCGAGTGCCTGCTTGGAATGGCGAACAACTGTATTCATTACTTTTCTCATCACTGTGACCAAATGCCTGACAAGAAGCAACGGAAAGAAGGGAGATCTATTGACTCATGGTTTCAGGATACGGTCCTTTATGAAGGGCAAGGCGTGGCCTCAGGCGTAGAAGGCTGCTTGCTTACAACTTCAAGATCTGGAAACTGAGGAAGAAATTGTGCTCAACTGACTCTCCTTTAGTTCTCTTTTTAATCAGTATAGCACCCCTCATGGGGATAGTGCATTCTACACTGAGGATGAGTTTTCCCCACTTCAGTTAATCCTCTCTAGAAACACTCTCCCAGACACACCCAAAGGAGTGCCTCACTAATGAATTCTCTGGGTGTTTTTAGATCCAATCAAGTTGACAAACTTAACCACTACATTGAACAGTATTCCAGAAGTGGGAGTCTAAGCCAGGCACCAGCTTCAATAAAGCTATTTGAGACAGAAATGTGTGACCACATGAAGCACTGGCCTTTGGCACATGAAACAGCACAGGAACACTCAGAGCAAGCCACCATGCAGATGCTCACAGAATCTCCATTTACAACCACCCCAAAGTGGAGATAACTCACACGTTCAAGCACACACCACTGATTCATAAAACAACACAGACACATCACAAAAACATTGAGCTAAGTGGAAGAGTCTAGACATGCAAAGGTTCCTCAGTGCGTGATTGTATTTAGAGATCACTGGAAAGCAACACTTTAGGGACAGGAGACAGATCAACCATTGCCAGTGGTGCAGGGTGGAAGAAGAACAGACTCCAAAGGCAAAGGGGAGGGCTTTCTGGGATGACCAACATATCAAGTACTTCTCTTGTTGTCCTGACTAAATGACTGGCAAACAACTTAAGGGAGAAAGGATGTGAAGGCACAATCCCTCGCAGCAGGGGAAGGCACACACAGCAGGAGTGTGAGGCGAATGGCCACATTGTGTCTACAGTCAGGAAGCAGAGAAATGAACGTTCCCTGTCTCATTTTTATTTGGTATAGGATCCCACCCACCAGGATGGTACCACCCAGGTTTAGGGTAGGTTTTCCACCCTGGTTGCACCAGTCTAGGAGCTCCATCCCACTCATTTCCAGAGGTGCATCTGCAAGGTGATTCCAGAGCTCATCAAGAAGATAATTAGTATTGATCATCACCGTGAGAAGTTTGCATCTTGATGGAGGTGCACAGCTGTATTTATCTGCAAAACTTCATAGATAGAGTCACCCGGAAAGGAGTAGATTTTGTTAAAAGTAAAATGTACTTAAATAAACCCAAGTTTTAAAAGTGTTGTCTAGGGAAGACAGCCAGCCTATTCTCGATATGATAGTTAGCTTTCTTGTTGCTAGGACAGAATACTTGACATGAACAACTTAAAAGGAGGAAAGAGGCCAACACCCTCCTACGTGTACCGGCATCAGTCATGTTGCTGGGTCACCTAATATCTCTCCAGCCTTTCTCTGGACCCCATGTTGGCTGCACCACCAGGTCTGTCCTTCTTCCTCCTTTTTAGACTGTTCAACACCCTGCCTGCAGTTCTTGGAGTTTGCCAAATAGAGTTCTCGCCTTTATTCTCTCTAGGAGCCCCAAGATCCTGCCTACCTTCATTGGGTCCCACGCTGGTGGTTTTTCAGTGGTACCCAGTCCACAAGGTGTCCCTCTACTCCCATTAGAGACCCTTTCTATTTTCACTCTGGGTATACACCGCCTCCAACTCAGGACCCTTTCGAGGCACCCAGCCATCATGACTGACCCTGGCAAGAGAACTGCTTCTTTCAACTCTTCACCTTTGGGGCTTCTTCAAGCCACCTAGGCAACTAGCTACCTGCATGGTCCTGGTAAGGGACCCACTGCAGTTAGCTCTATCTCCTCAGGATTCTGCCAAACAGCTCAGCCTGATGCTGTGAATCAGGACTCTATCCTTGTGGGCTAAAAACTCACATAAAAAGATACAATCAACAACCTAACTTCAGGTGTCCAGGTCCCATCTCAAGAAGAAAGCAACATGAAAAACCAAGACAGTACGCCTCCCCAGAGACCCCACAGCAACATTCCCCAACAAGAAAAACTTACACAAAACGTGAGACACAGAATTCAAAAGAACAATTATAAACAAGTTCAAAGAGCTTGAAGAATTCAAAGAGAACATGAATAAACTCCTGAATGAACTTACAGAGGTCAGAAATAAAATCCTGATTGAAGTCCTAGAAAGCACCAACAATGACTGATTGAAATAATGAGATCAACTTAAGATGTGTACATTGAATTGACTAAGGAGGCAAAAAAGCTGATGAAAACTCACTGTAATGAAAATTTCAATAAATCTAAAAAAAAAAATCAATGGACGGTCTCAACAAGAAAATGGATCACAAAGAAGACAGAATATCAGGGCCTGAAGACAAGGTAGAGGAACTGGATCATTCACTCAAAGAAAATAATATTCTTTTAATTTGACAAATGGAACACAGGAACTCTGGGACACCATGAAAATAACAAGTTTACAAATTATAGGCATATAAGGAGAATTCTAGATCAAAGACATAGAACTAAGTTGAGGTTAGTCCACCCCCTCCCCAACAAAAGTTAACTTTTTATCATGCTATCTCTGAGTAAGTCAGGAGATGGGGACCCTGCCCTGGACTCACAGAGTAATCATTGGCAAGTCACCAGCTTTTCTGGTGTCTAGTTTCTTCCCCTCTAAAATGAATGGAGGTGCTCTCTTCTCCTCTCCCTTCTGTTTTCCTCCCACAAGGTGAGTACCTCTTGAACCCCTTTCCCCCTTCTCCCTCTCCCTATCTCTCTTTTTTTTTCTTTCTCTCCTTCCCCCACCAAATAAAACTCTTCACTGAAAAAAAATGAATGGAGGCAAGTGAATATTGATTAAAGGCCCTTCTATTAATAGTTCTATCTCATTCTGTGATTCTATTTTAGATAGATGATAAATAGATTAGATAGATGATAGACAGACATATAAATAGATAGATAATGATAGAGAGAGATGATAGATAGATAGATAGATAGATAGATAGATAGATAGATAGATAGATGATAGTAGATGTGTATAGAGTATGTGTATGGTATATGTTGTCTGCATCTGCATACTGAGGCCAGAAGTTGATGTCTATGATCTTCTTGACTTGCTTTCTATCTTATATTTTGATATAGGGTCTCTCACTGAGACCAGAAGTTACCCATTGGCTAGACTGACTAACCAGCTAGTACTAGAGCTCTGCTGGTCTCTCCCCACAGCACCAGGGTAACATATGCCCATGATCAAGGCTGGGTATCGGGGTTAGGTCTCTGTGTTTGTAAAGCAGGCACTTTACTGACTGAGTAATCTCCTCAGCCCCTCAGCTTATGAACAAACACCCATGAATGCAGAAGGGTAGTCAGAGCCTACTGAAGCAGAGCTGAGATCTGAAGCTCTCTTGCCAGGGGCCAGCCTCTGGAATCAGCTGACTGACATGAAGACACAAGCAGAGCAGACTGCATAGACTCAGGACCTTTCTGACAGTCTGGCTGGATCCTGTTCTAAAATCTGAAGCTGGAAGGAGCCAAGTACTGAGGAGCTGTGACCAATCCTGGCATGAGAAGAAAGGAAATGACCATCAGTACATAAATGCAGACAGAGCTTTTTGCTGGATGCCAAGATTTCAGAGGATGCCAGAGCAGAGCTGGGGCTGCACCTCCTGAAAAAGACACCCCAGGGTCTCAACACAGAAAGCACTTGGTGTGTCCTAAGTAGGAGAAAAAATGAGAAAGTTTTTTGTTTGTTTGTTTTAATGTGTTTGTTTGTTTGTTTTTGCTTTTGGAGTTTGTTATTATAGTTTATGATTGAACTAGATCATAATGGGCATCAAGATATGTGCTTTGAGTGGGACTTACAGCTCTTGAAACTGGGTTGTTGCTGCACCTGGGGATGGAGGGGGTGGAGAGTGAGCCACAGTCTGCCAGAGCGATTCTCTTCTCCTAACTCAGGGTTGGTGCTAAGAAGGCCCCTGATGCTAATAGTGCTGAGGAGGGGCACCTGTTCAGAAACAGTCACTGCATAAACTGAGGTCTGTGGCAGGCCAGAGTCTACCTACTGTGTGTCCAGTCTGTAAGACTTTTACTTAAATGTTTGTTTATTCTTATCTGGGGACTTTTGGATGAGAGATATTGTTTTTTTATGAAGACAAATGTGGGGGCTGAGGAGATGACTCAATCGTGTATTACTTACCTTTCTAATTAATTCCACCAAATACCTGATCAAAACTTAAGGGAGAAAGGGCTTATTTCGGCTTATAGTTCAAGAGGATATATCATGGCAGAAAAGGCATGGCAACAGGAACTTGAGGCATCTTGTCACCATGCATCCACCAACAGGAAGCAAAGGGCTATAAATGCTGTGCTCAGCTTGCTTTGTCTTCTTCATTCAGTGTAACAGGTAGGGTGGGTCTTCCCACCTCAATCAATCCAACCTAAACAATCCTTCACAAATGTGCCCAGAGATGTCTCCAGAGTGATTCTAGAACCTGTCAACTTGACAATATAGGTCATCATGGTCAGTAAAATGCTTGCTGGGATTATAGAGGTGAGCCACCACACCTGGCTGGTACGTTCATCTCACCAAACGCCAGTGTGTGGCAGAAAGGAATGCCAATGAACCAGCATGATGTCCTTAAGGAGTCAGAGCATCAACACTAGAGTGATCTCGTGTGCTGAGATGCTTTGCCAAGGAACCTCTCTCCTCATAGGTCTCCAGTGCATTTACTTGTCTTGCAAACATTTTTTTATCAAGTCTTGGCTATTTTCCAGAGATTCAGATCTCCCAGTCTTCTGGAGTGACATCTAATAATAAAGACCATATTAAACACACGCACAAATGTTTACACATAGGGAGGCCTTGTGTTCTTGCGTACCAAGTGTCCACATTCATTGGGTTTGATAGGGAAGTAAAAATTACCATAATACTTTCAAAAATATTCAGAGTCAGCTACTTGTAAGATCAGTTTCCACTCACACACAAGGCCACTATCTACCAGAACCCAAAGAGCTGTCATCACTAGGTCAGTTTCTCTTCGGTTCTTTGGTTATCTGTGGTGTGATGCAAATTCTAAGAATTGAATATTTTAGCAAGACTATGGAATTGTACAAGGCTGGTGAGAGAGCCGGAGAACAACTGAAGACCCCAGTCAAGCCAGAAACAGATGAGACCATCAATGACCTGGTAACAGTGGACAGACAGAGCTTCTCCAGGGAGGTTGAGCTGACTGACAGTCAGGCAGAAAGACTGAACTGTTAGGTAGTTAAGAAATGTTCTTGCAAAAAAATCACAAAGACCAGGACTCTATTTTAAATAAACAGCTTTCTGTCTATGTAGTGAAGACAACATGTAAATAAGACACCAGAAGTCATGGTGTGCCACCAATGGATTTTGTTGTGAAAATTATGGATTCCCTTTTATCATCCAAAAGTACAATGCATGGTTGAAATTGGAATATAAAATTTGCAAGAACAAGATAAAAATAAATTTTATATTTTTATAATTATTTTTTGTGTCAGAGAGAATGTGTGTGATGGTTATGTTTGGTGTATGGACATGTGTGAGTGGGTGTGTACATGTGTGTTAGTGTGTGTGTGTGTGTGTGTGTGTGTGTGTGTGTGTGTGTGCATGAGTGCAGATGGAGACAGAGGAAGACATGCAGGTCCTGCTCAGCCACTCTCTGTCTTATTCCTTTGAAGCAGATTCTCTTACTGAACCTCCAGCTAAGCTACCCCAGGGATCCTCCTGCCTCAAGGGGGCAACTAAATCTCTGGGATTATAGTATATGCAACTACATCTGGCTTTTACATGGGTTCTAGAGATCTGAACTCAGGTTCTCATGCTTATGCAGCAAATGTTCATGACTTCAGAACCATCACCATGGTCCCTTAATGTTTTTTAGACTTGTTTTTCAAAATGTAGTGTGAACTGAACTTTTGTAAATCCTGTTTTCCATGAAATATTAGATCTCAGATTTAAGGGATCATTATCTAAGATGGCTTTCCAGTTTTGGTTACCTAAGGATGATGGAACCTCCTGTCATCACACTGGTGTGAATGCTTTAAAGGAGAGAAGAGGCCTCTAAGAACCTTTCCTCCCTAAGGCAGGCTTAGCATTCAAGAGAAATGATGTCACCGCTGCAACCATCACCAAGAATGCTTGTAGAGCCCTTGAGCACTGTCTTGGGACTGAGGGAAGTCAGCATGGTTGCAGGTAGCAGGACAAAGGGGAGGTAAGCTTGAAGACAGCCAGGGACCAGGAAGGGTGTGTCTTCTTATTGTACTAGCAATGACAGAAAGGTGACAATTTGTGATACCAAGAAACTCCTGTGGTTACCACATGGCAGATGCTACCTTACTTCTTGTTACCTAGACATCTTCTTTCTTTTAGACCTGAAGTGTTCAACTTGTCCAGAAGTGTTTCAGATTGTTCAACTTTAGGAGCTTGCTAGGGTGTACAGTGTCACTGTAGGTTATAGGGCTGGGATTGGGGAACCAGCTGGCCTTTTGAGATTCTTTAAGGCTTTCATTTCCAGCTGGACATAGTGGCACACACCTTTAATTCCAGCATTTAGGAGGCAGAGGCAAACAGATGTCTCAATGTGAGGCCAGCCTGGTCTACAGAGTGAGTTCCAGGACAGCCAGAACTACATAGCAAGACATTATCTCAAAAAACAAAACAATAAATAAACAGACAGACAGATTTACACTAAAGAAATAGGGACTAGATTCTCTCTCTCTCTCTCTCTCTCTCTCACACACACACACACACACACACACACACACACACACACACACACACACACCTCAAATAACAAAAAACAAAGTAGGAAAACTCAGTTTCAGAGAGGAACTAACAGGCAGCATGGGTTCCTCGGGGGAACTCTCAGAAGCTCCATACATCCCCTCGAGTTTCAGCTAAAAACTGACAGGATAAGCTTGTGTGGAAATGACCTGGGAAAGGGAAAGAAATCAATCAGTGGCAGAGAGGGCAGGAAAGTCACCAGTCCTCACAGGTGGCTAGGAACGCTTTGGGAACCCATTAGCTAGACATCAACCTAGAATATATCAAAGGGGTATTGTAAGTCCTAGACCAAAGACTGCTGTGGCCTCACCTCATGGAGTGTAAGAATAAACTCCACAGAGTCAAATCATCCCAGAGGAAGCACAGAAATGGGTTAAAGGAACGCAAAACTGCAGAGGATCCAATCAGATCAAACTCACGATGGCTGGCAGCCAATCAAAGGTCACTGGAAATGCAATGAAGGAGACAAACTCAACTCAGAATAAGAAAAGCCAATCAGCAGAAGCAGATTTTTAAGTTATTGCAACAGGATTATAGTAGCCGTGATTCCCCATTCTATCTACCTCTTGATTTCTGGGGTGACATTCACTGCAGGGAGAGCCAGAGGGGAGTGGTCTGATGTGACAGCCACCAAGTCAAATCCCTACACTATCAAGTGATAGCTAATGTTAAGAGTAAGTGATTGTGAATGTTGTCACCAAACAGCCTTCATTCACATTTCACCCCAGGACTCCAGAGCTCAGGGACAGTCATCTCAGTAGAGTTTTAAGATTCTTAAGGGTAGAGCTCATTTTAGTTGTCCCTTAATTTAGAACAAGGTCCTTCCTTTGATGGACAGGAAAGGCTCAAATGAATTGAGCAAAATCAGAAAATCAATCTATTCCGTGGGCCTTTCAAAACTGTTATCAAGTGAATTATCAGGCAGCCAATCAGTAGTTTTTTATGTGAAAAACATCACATTTTTGATGAGCAACTTTCTTAATCAAACCTGGGCTTCCCTATCTGCTATCTATTGTGTCATTCATATCTTCTGTTTAAATCATGAAGGAAATTAAGTTATGTGAAAGAGGGGCATTCTGTAATAGATGGAGAGCAGTCTCTGTCACAGAGATTGTATTCACACTGAGAGATGTTAACATGCAAATGTCTTCCTAGAGTTGTATGTAAGAACACCACAACACCATGAGCCAGCAAGTCAAAAGTGGAAAATCTTGCTGTATACTCAAGTGACTAGTCTTGGGGGTACCTTTCCCATAACAAGAGCATGGCTAATTTTTAATATCCTTTGCATATAAAGTAGGCACCCAAATCCTCAATCTTGAATTCACCTGGTGACTTGATTCTTATTTTATTAATTTCATGTTTATAACTACAGTTATGCATGCTTTCTAGAACATGTAAAACTACCCAAAGATCTCAAAAAGAAAAGTTAATAATCTGCCTCTGACAACTCATTGTAATGGTCCAAGTCAGAAAGCTGAGGCAGGAGGCTTGCTGTGAACTCAAGGTCACCCTGAGCTATAGTGTGAGACCCTGACTCAAAGCAGCCTAGAAAATATCTTCCATGTGAACCTCTGTACAAATTGTATCATCAGGTGGGCATATATAGCTTTGAAATGAGACCATGTGACAAATACTAATTCCAACATTTGCTTTTGACATTTAACATGTCATAGGTCACTCTGCATCAACATACCAATACACCTTTGGTTTTCTTTTTTCTTTTCTGTTGCAGATAATGCTGCAGAGGTCTCGCATTCAGTCCCCTCGTGGAGCATCACTGAGTCAGAGACATATGCACCCATGTTCCTAAGAGCTATTGTCAGACTGCTTTCTTCCAGAAAGAAAAAAAAAGTGTGCAATACACAAGATATCAAAAATGAATAAAAGTGTCTAGATCTTTTGACCTTTGTGGTAGGACTTAGGGAGAGACACTTTGAACAGTACATGCCTGTGAGAAGTGAATCACAGACTCTCAATACAATGTGTAAAAATAGTTGGAGATATTACTTTTATTTTTAGCATAATCAAGCTTAATCCATAGTCTTTAAATGGAGTCAAGTGACAATTTTAAATTGCAAGCAATGTCCTGTAAAAGCAAAACAAACTTTTTATGTGGGGTGTACAGAAAAATAGAACTACCAGAGAAATGATCATTATAATGTTACAAAAATAGTATTGATTTGAAGTCTTATACTAAAACAATTCTGTCATATGTAACACAAACCTTAGACGGTCTTGTTAATAGAAAACTTGGAGCCAGGTATTGGGGTGAACACTGGAAGATCAGAGAAATAGGGAAAGCCACAGCCAACCTCACCTTGCCAACTTCTCAACTGATCCTGTTTCCTCAGACTGGACGCTTCTAAGTCCTCACCCAAATGGATCTCAGCTGAACTACTGCTAAAAGCCTAAAAGCTTAAAGGCCTCTAGTTCCTGGTCCTCAGCCTCCAGAGCAAGCTACTTTCTGTATACCCACACCTACATGCCTTTCTGTTCCACAATCTCACTTCCTCTCTCCGCCCAGCTACATCACTTCCTCTTTCTGCCCAGCTCTGTCTCTTCCTATCTGTCTGTACAGACCTTTATGGTTAACTAACATTGGAATTAAAGGCATGTGCCACCATGCCTGGCTCTGTTCCCAGTGTGGTCTTGAACTCACAGAGATCCAGATGGATCTCTGCCTCCTGAATGCTAGGATTAAAGGCGTGTGCTACCTTTGTCTGACTTCTATGTTTACTAGAGTGGCTGACTTTTTCCTCTGATCCTCAGATAAGCTTTATTAGGTTACACAGATAAAATATCACCACAGTCATAATTAATTCATATTCTTGGGATATTTACTGGTCCATGTCTTAATTCCTTAGATTTTTTTCTTCAGAGAATCAAGGAATCTACCCACAGGAGAGAGAAGCACACAGTGACCAGCAATAGCTGAAGTGTACAGGATTGTATGGCTTTTGTTTACTTTTTGCTTGACTCAAAACTCCTCTGAAACAAGGTGTTGAAATATAATAAGAACAGATATCAACAGTAACAAGAAACAAACTGAATCCTGTTCCCATCAAAAAGGGCCCCCAGGCCAGGATGTAACTTGCTACAGAATCCATTTCCTCATCTGCATCTTCCGTGGCATTACTGACAGACATATTCTCATGGCACGTTCCCCACAGGAACCTTTTACAGGGACTTGGGTGTTACTACTGTCCAAGCTTCAGGTGAAGGTCCTGGGCAGAGCACCGAAGAGACCTGTAGTGTAGGTGGTCCACGGTTTAGCATCTTCAGCTTTGCTTCCCTGACTTCTGTCTTCCTAAATACAAACACGGAGAAGACGGGGAGAACCATGAGACAAAACATCCTCGGCATCCTCAGACAAGTCAGTGCTCGGCAGGTAGACCTGCTTGGGTCAGTCAGAGTGCCCAGGAGGTTCATGGGAGACTCTACTTGCCAGACTGGTGCTCACCCCCTCAGCTTGCTCCTCACTGAGGGTCCCAAACTCCAGCTAGCAGTAGGGGGCAACCACATCTGTCTATATCCTGGCCTCCCCATTCCTGTGCGCTTCTTCCCAGCAGGTGATCTGGAACCCAAGCCCTACAAGCCTTAAAACCTCATATCCCAAAACAGATCATAGCAGATTATGTATTAGCATCTCTTCTCTTCCCAGGCCTCCGGTATTCCTTGCCTTATGGTGCTAAAATCACCATCCTGGTGTGCCAGTTGTAGTTCCTTGGGTTTGTTGCTACATCAGCCTTAGCCATTTTGTGTGTCAATGATGCTTGGAATACTCCACTGACACTGTACTGGTGGGGCATTTGTTTGTTTGGTTGGTTGATTTTAGTTTTTGTTTTGTTTTGTTGTCAACTTGAAAAAAAAAACAGACATCTAGGAAGAGGGTATCTTAATTGAGAAAATACCTCCATAAGATTGCCCTGTAGCCAAGTCTATAGAACACTTTCTTGATTAGCAATTGATGTGTGAGGGCCCAGCACCATGAAGGATGCCACCTCTGGGCAGGTGGTCCTGGGTTGTATAAAAAAGCAGACTGAGTAAGCCATGAGGAGAAAGCCAGTAAGCAGCATTCTTCCACAGCCTCTGCTTCAGTTCCTGCCTTGAGTTCCTACCCTGACTTCCCTCAGTAATGAAGTGTGACATGAGAGTTATAAGATGAAATAAAAGCATTCTTCCCAAAGTCGCTTTTGGCCATGGTGTTTTTATCACAACAGTAGAATCACTAAGAGAGAAATCATGCAAGCGGAAGGGGCCGGGGAAGGAAGTGGAAGGAGTCAGTGAAGAGAGCGTAAGGGGTCACTGGAAGGACAGGCAAGAAGCAGACCCCTTTCTCTCCTACAAGTCAGCTCCACCTCTTTCGCCTGAGGCCTCACCTGCCCACCAGCTGGAAGCACACTCTCAAAATAAATATCTAAAAGTCAGTTCTGTCAAGTATGGTGGCACACACTTGGGTTCCATGCATTGAGCATTCAGGAGGCTGAGGAAGAAGCAGCAAGGGCACAAAGCCAGCCAGGGCTGTCTAGCAAGACCCATCTGAAAAGAAAGAAGAGGGAAGAAAGGCCACAGGCTGAGCAGAGTCCCATCTTCAGCTCATAATAGCATTGCTGCTCTAAAGTAAAACTGGGAGAAGGCGCTAGTACTTCATCTTAGCAGATGATAATGTGAAATAGGGTAGCATTTGGAGACTGAGGAAAATGCCAGCCTCCAGGGAGAGAAAGGTGTTAACTTCTAATAGCTTTTTCTTAATAGCCAAACATCTGCAGTCCCCTTTAAAAACTGGGAGGGAGGGTAAAATTAATAGAGATGAATGTGCTTCACACTGAGGAGAATGCCAGTTTGATACATGCATTAAGGGATGCTCTGGATCAGAAATAATTATGGATAATGACAAGGAGCAGAGGGTCTATGGGTGGCACTCATAGGAATGCATTCTCAAAAGTGGTTTAAAGAACCTTCAGATGTTGGTCCTGCATGGCCAAATTAAGAGCAAATGAGAAAAGTTTATCTGGCATTTTGGAGTACTGAGCAGGTTTAGTGTTACAAATTATTCAGTGTGAGGCTGGGGAATGGTGAGTAAATTCATGTTAAATACTATTGGCAGTTTAAACAGCAACTGCTCTATAAAGCACTAAACACTTTAATTTGAAACTAAAAGTACCAGCCACAGCATTCTCTTCAGTACCAAAAAAAAGGAAAGAAAGAAAAAGAAAAGAAAAGAAAAAGTAAGAAATCCAAAGACTGCTTGCTATTTATTTGCTAGCACCATAATTAGAAGTTGACTTTATCAGAAACTCATCTCTATCATGTTCAATTTGTGCTTTCATGTTGTGTGAGTGTCATTGCTCTGTGCTTTAGAACTCCTATAACAGGAATTGCCAAAATGCTCCTCAAGTATCTTTATGCTGTCAGAGGATTGCCCTGCAGTACAGCCTGGGTGGAGCTCATCAGTGTCGATCCCAGCCTGGCCCAGGCCTTCCTTTATGACAAGTGCTCTATGCAGTGAGAGCTGGTCACAGATATAAACCTGGGCTTCTCTGTGTGAATACCACATACCCCAAGCAAATGTCAGGTCCAAGTCTGTGATGAGGAGCTGTTACTCATAGCCATGAAAAAAATTTCCCAAAAGCCCCCAAGCTGCAACTCGAAAACATCGTCATCTATGATAGAGTGTTGGTTATTATCAGAGATTTCCTGAAAGTCAGAATGGGAACAATAAAATCCCTTGAACAATAAACATCTACAATCACACTTTTGACCCTTTTCCTACTCATATAAGAGTATTAAGCTGTATGTTCAAAGATATTATTTCAATATTAATAGTAAAACAAATACAAGCAACCTAATTACCAAATAGCAAGAAATAGTTTTTAACAAAGGCATACCACATCAATAAAATGAGATAGAACCACTAAGAATTATGCTGTAGATCCCTTGTTTCCACTCAGGGACAGAAAAAAACTGAAAACAGCATTAGTCCTGCCTGTTGAATAAGAAAAAAAATCCAGGCAGGATACATGATCATGACATTTCTTGAATCACTGTAGACCTGGAGTCATAAAATAATTAGTTTAAAAAAGATTTAGAGCCAGACAGGTGCCTAGAAGGAAAGAAAAGACACAAATACTCATCCACCAAATTACAGCAAACACCTGAAGAAAAGAGAGAGAATGAGCAAGAAAAAAAGTGAAAGAAATAAAAGCCAAGGATTTACCAAGTGAATGACAGACACTAAACATAGATCTGAAAGAGTTAGAAAACAAAGCAAGATAAATACAAAACAAAAAAATGTAGGTAATAAGGTAAAGGGGGACTTTAAAAACATAATTATGATAAACCACTCCTCAAGCTAGAAGATAATGAAGCAACAGCTTTTAAATGATAAAATATGTGGCCAAGTGGAGATCGGAAAATTCAGAACTCTATACCCAATGTGAACATTTCTTAAATAAAAGAGGAATAAAGATATTGTTCTGGTGAACAGAAACAGAATTCATTGTTGGAGATATACAGAAGAAGACTCCTTAAAATGATTTCTTTGGGCAGAAGGAATATAATATAAAACAGAAACCAGGAAAGCTAAACAAATAAATGAAAAACCTTAGAAATGCAAGATAAGATCATTTTTTTTGGTACTAACTATCCTAAAGGACAACTAACATGAAAACAGAAGCAACCAAATAAATGCTCATAACAAAGTTTAAATGAGTGGCAAATACATCACAAGCTAGAGAAAGTGGTAATACCTCTCTAAAATTCTTATACCATATGTTGGGGGGGGAGCAGATGGGACAACAGCAGCCAGCAAGATGATAGATTTTACTTCAACTTTGTAGAAAAATTACAGTAAATGTGAATTATCTAAATATAAAAATTAAAAGACAAGAATTTCAAGAAGACTTCATTTATAAAATTAAAACCCAACTATATGCTGTTTGCAAGAAACTCATTTTTAAAAGGGTAAAAGAGCAAAGACAGGAAAATAGGCCAGGAAATGCTAGCAAAAATAAATCAGAGTCCCTACATTCATATCATAAAATTAGATTAGAATAAAGAGTATTATCATAGATAACAGTATTCCTCACTAGTTCTTCAGGAAATCTCTACATAACAGTCTTAAACATGATAGACCTGAAAACAGAGCATGAAAAAAGAAATAAGTAAATCAATCTAGAGCTTTACATGCTGCATCAGTACTTCTTTCAGTAATTAATAAACAGTAGCTATAAAAACAGAAGGATATATAAAGGCTCTATGTCAAATTAACATAACTGAAAGTTTGAAACATATTACAGAGTGGAACATAACTTTTTTCTTCTGTGTGTGGGTGGTAAGGGATACATGTATGCAATAGCATGTATATGGAGATCAGAGGACAATTCACAGGGGTTTGTTTCCTCATTTTACCATGTGGGTCCTGGAGACTAAACTCAGGTCATCAAACTTGATGGCAAGCACCTTTGAGCCACCTTACATGCCTAAGAATACAATGTTTTAAGGGCATATTCAAACTTAAATGCACATTCACAAAGACAGACTATTCTAAACTATTAACATTAACAAATTTACAATAAGAGAAATCAAAATTTTCATATCATGGCAGACCTGAGATGGTTCTCAAATCATAAAACTGGTAGCAAATGTTCTGAAAAATAACTAGTTGGTAGTTTTTGAAACACATCAAAATAATCCAAAGAGGGAAGAGTTCACAGTGGAAACTAAAAATGGAATGTTAAGAAAATGAAGATGCATATTGAAATATTGTGGGATAATTGCCAAAGCAGAGTTTGGGGATAACTTTGTAATATTATCTTTTATATTTGGAAGAAGTCTCAGGTGGGTAAACTAAGCTTTATAAATCAAATGAGTAAAGTAGAAAACAAACAAAAAATACATGATAAACTCAAAGCAAGCAAAAAGAAGAAATAATAAATATGGCAGCTAAAATAGTTGAAATTGAAAAAGTAGACAAACTAAAAGCTGATTCTTTGCAAAGATCTTGGCCGAACAAGAAAAAAGAGAAATGACACAAGATAATCAACATCAGGAATGCAAGAAGGGACATCACTACAGATCTCACAGATGTCAGTAGAGTATGAGTGGGACAAGATGAGTGACTCTGTATCCCCAAGTCAGACAACTTAGATCAAATGTACCCACTCTTTCTTATGGTAGTGTGAAAAACACTACCATAGGCTAGGTAGATTGATTTATTGATTTATTGTGTGTGTGTGTGTGTGTGTGTGTGTGTGTGTGTGTGTGTGTGTGTGGTGTAGGTGTAGAATGTGCCCATCTGAGTGCACATGGAGGTCAAAGGAAGATGTTAACTGTCCTTCTCTATCACTCCCCATCTTATCTTATTCCCTTGAGACAGAGTCTCTTGCTGGCCCTGGAGAGCTCTCCGAAAGGGACCTACTTCCTGTGTGTATGTCTTTATATAGTCTAGCTGTTCTGCCTTCTCATTGGTTGTAAACCCAAACACGTGCCTGCCTCGTCACTGCCTGTATGTACAGCCCTCCAGGTCCTCTATGGTATTGAGATTAAAGGCGTGCGCCACCGCCGCCACGCACTTGCTATGGCTCTAATAGCTCTGACCCCCAGGCAACTTTATTTATTAACATACAATTAAAATCACATTTCAGTACAAGTAAAATACCACCACAACCAACCCCTAGTAATCCTCCTCTCTTCACTTAGCGTAGCACTGGGGTTACAAGCGCAAGTGACCGTGCCCTGCTCTTACACAGGCTCTGGAATTTTAGCTCTGGTTCTTATGCTTACATGGTAAGGCATCTTACTCACTGAGCCATCTCCCCACTTCCATTTTTTATTACATTTAATTATTTTGTGTGGGGAGCACATATCTGCCACACCATGCATGTGGCAGTCTGCTGTGGGATGTTCTGTATGGCAAATGTGTTGCTGATTAGTCAATAAATAAAACACTGATTGGCCATTGGCTAGGCAGGAAGTGTAGGCAGGACAAGGAGGAGAATAAAGCTGGGAAGTGGAAAGCTGAGTCAGAGAGACACTGCCAGCCGCCACGATGAGAAACAGCATGTAAAGATGCCGGTAAGCCACGAGCCATGTGGCAAGGTATAGATTAATAGAAATGGATTAATTTAAGCTGTAAGAACAGTTAGCAAGAAGCCTGCCATGGCCATACAGTTTGAAACCAATATAAGTCTCTGTGTTCACTTGGTCAGGTCTGAGAGGCTGTGGGACTGGCAGGTGATAGAGACTTGTCCTGACTGTGGGCCAGGCAGGAAAACTCAAGCTACAGTAGTCAGAGGACAACTGAGAAAACTGGCTATTTTCCTCCACTATGTGAGTCATGAAAATCAAATTCAGGTCATCAGGCTTGGCAGAAAGTACCTTTACCTACTCAGCTATGTCACTGCCCTCCCACATTTATTTTTGTTAGAAATTTACAAAAACCAACTAGAGCTAACACATATTGATATGTATACATGCATATATATAGCATGCATGTATATACTAAAGTTGATTATACAAAATATAATAATAATTAAATTTAGAATATGCTTTTCAAAAATAATGTGACAAAATTGGATATACATATGTAAAAACATACAAGCATAAAAAGATACCTCTACTTCATCATAATACAAATATGAATCAAAAATGGATTGTATACCTAAATGCAAATAAGATCTTATGAAATTACTAGATAAAACATAGGAAAAACTTTTGTGACCTTGGGTTAACAAATAAATATAACACCAAGAGCAAGATCCATAAAAGAAAAACATAAGTGGAACTTTATCAAAATGTACAATTTTGCTTGCAGAAGACACTTGTTAAGAAAGCACAATTAGGGGGCTGGAGAGGTGGCTCTATGGCTAAGAACACTTCCTACTCTGACAGAGAAGTCAGGTTGAGTTCCCAGCACCCACATGGAAGCTCACAACCATTTGTAGGGAACCTACACCCTCCTCTGGCCTCCACTGACACTAGGCACAAGTGGTACATATACACACACATATTTATATATCTATGTATATGTGTATATATATATATATACATGCAGAAAAATTCATATACACAAAGCAAAATAAGTCTTTTTTCAAGGAAGTAAAAGCATAGGTCACACTGTAAAACAAAACAGTTACAAATCTTATTTCTAACAAATAACTTGCATTGAGAATACCTAAAGTCTCAGACTCATCAATAATAAAACATACCACCCAATTTTAAAATGACAAAAGATAGGAACAAAGACCTCACCAAAGAAGATGTGTAAACAGCAATAAGCAAATGAAAACGCTTAACGTTGTTAGTCACTGGGGAAGTTTGAATTAGCATCACATATTAAACATCACTATACATCTATTATGACTAATTTTTTATTAAAAACTGCCAATATCAAGTGTGGATGAGAAAGGTCACTTTCATGTATTGCTGGTGGAAACTGAAGCTAGCACAGAAAAGAGTTTAGCAGTTTACACAGAGAACCAAATAATCACCAAATATTTATACTAAAGAGAAAAATTTGTTTCCCCTATGATAGTTAGTGATCATTGTCAACTTGACATAATCTGGAACCACCTTGGATTCAGGCCTCCAAGCACATCTATGGAGGGTTACCTTAATTCCTTTGAGTGGGAAGACCAGTCCACTGTTGGCGGCACCATTCCCTGGTTGGTCCTGGACCGTGTACGTGATAAAAGAGAATCTGAGCTGTGGCAAAGCATTCATTGTTCTCTCTTCTGACTACAGACATGACCAGCTGCCGCAGCTCCTGCTTCAGCTTCCTGACATGATGACTGTCCTTGAACTGTGAACAAAAATAAATCTTTTTCCCTTAAGCTGCCTTTATTGGATTTTTATCACAGCAACCAGAAAAAAAACTGAGACACAATCCCCTCACAAAAAAATCCTTCTACATAAATATCTAAAACAGTTTTATTTGTTAATTCCCAAAACAAAAACAACCCAAACTCACTTCAATAAGTAGAAATAAAGTGGAATATTACTCAGCAATAAAACAAACTATTGATTCACATGACAACAGGGATAAATTTGATCACACACACTTTTCTGAATGCAAGATGTCAGGCCCCAAGGAAACAGGTTGTATTGCTTGGCTTAAAGGGCATTTGGGATAAAGTAAAACTACAGAAATGGAAAGCAATTTGGTGGTTATCAAGATGGGGTCCCTATGGATTGCTGTTTTCATAGAACTAAGCCTGCATGCAGCTGTGATCTCAACACTCAGAGATGGGGCCAGGAGGACCACAAGTTTAAGGACAGCCTACACTACATAGCTAAATTCTGTCTCAAAATAATATTCATAAAAACTGTATGACTCTGTCATGGCTTAAACGAGAAATATCCCCTGCAGACTTGTGTATTTGAACATGTGACCCCCAGTTGGTGGAACTGTGTGGTAAGGATTAAGAGGTGAGTCCTTGTTGGAGGAGGTGTGTCACTGGGGGTAAGCTTTGAGTTTTCAAAAGCCCATGCTGTTCGCAGTCATTTTTAATCTGCTGCATGCTTATGAATCGGATGTAAGCCCTCAGCTCCTGCTCCAGCACCAAGCCTGTCTGCCTGCCGCCATGCTCCCCGCCACCACACTCCCCACTGTGATGATCATGGATTCTAATTCTCTGGACTGAGAGCCCCAATGAGCATTTTTCTTTTATAAATTGTCTTGATCATGATGCCTGCACAGTAATGTAAAAGAAACTAAGACAACATGTGGGCACACAAACAGGCGCACACACAGAATACTGTAAACATATACATTCCCCAAGCCTGGCTGCTGAGTGGGCTTAGAAACGGTCACGTCCTGTAGAAATGAGACAAGCTAGCCAGATCATGGTTTCCAAGACCAGCCAGAAAACCACACAGCAAGCCTGAATGAAACATCTCCAGGTACCACAAAGGAAGGAACGGGAAATTAATGACGTGAAGGCAAAGGGGTGTTACTAAAGCTTGCAAGCCAAGCAAAGAAGGCTGGAAAGATTCACAGCTGGAACATCTTGAACCACAATGTAAGTAAGGGCAGCACCGGATTATCACCATGGAGCAGAACAAATCATAAGGCCTACTAGTGTTAATTAATGAGAAGGGACTGGTCTTCAGGACAGAAAAATTACATCCAATGAATCTAGAAAGGATGCTGAAGAGAGTCGCCCTAAAGTGTTACAGACAGGATCTACTAGTGAATGCTAAAGTTAGCTAATTGTTAGGTCTCCCAAGCCCACCCCAAGGCACATGCTGAAGGCCAACAGCCTGAAGTACTGTCTGGTGTTGGTGGAGGCTTTGGAAAGTGGTGTGTGCCCTTGAAGGAGCTATTGAGATCAGCCCCTTCTTCATCTGTTTCTTTTTGTGCCATAAGATGATACCACCATGACAATGCATCACAGGACCAAAGCAAGTGGGCCAGGTGACTGGAACCATGGTCCAACATAAACCTTTTTCCTTAGATGATTTTCTCAGGTATTCTGACACATCCATGGAAAGCTAATAACTCACTAATGTTTGATTGGAAATGGGATACACTCTCAAGGCATCTCTTCTGAGATATCTATTCATTGTAAAGGGGAAAAATAATACCTCATATTCTATAGCCATGTCCTCCCATTTTTTAAAGCATTCCTATTGGAGAGAGGAGTGGCATACTCAGGAACAAGGTTCACATCATCCACGCTGGGGTGGGACGTTTTGGTGAGGAAGCTGCTTTGAGTTGCCCCTGTCCCCATAAGTAACCCCAATAAGCTCAGTATCTCACTGGACTAGAACTTGGGTAGAATTCTTTCTTTGATCTGTCGTTGGTGCCCTAACTGAGGTAAAGAGATGTTTGCTCACACCTCCCCTGAAACAGGCACACAGCACCTTGATGTTGGAGAAGTCCAGCAGTCATTATTTTAACCAGATGAGGGAAGCTAACATCCTTAGGGACATCCTGTGTCCCTCAGGAAGCACTGAAAACAGCACACAGCACCGTTACCCAAAACACTCTGCTTTGATTTAATCAGACCAGGCAAAACCCAGTAAGAGTCCTCAAAATTGATGTCCCTTCAAAAGTGTCAACATCACAAAAAAACAAAGAAAGGCAGGAGAGCCACAGTGCTTCAGGAGGAATTACAGCAATGACTTTGGGACAGAAGGACTGGGATGCCCAAATAAAATCCACAGTTCAGTGAGTGTTAATTTTTGAATTTTGATTATCATAGTACAGCCCAGAAATATGTCCCAATTCAAAACTGAATGGTAGTTCCCACCAAACATGCATTGATTTTTGCACCAATGTAAAGGAAAAAAGCTCAAAGATTCCAAGATTGAAGTTTCATAAGGTGGGGCTGATCTGTGTATGCATTAGCAGTAGCAACTTGTATTGTGTACATACATGTGCTGTGTGTGTGTGTGTGTGTGTGTGTGTGTGTGTGTGTGTGTGTGTGTGTGATTAGCATGCCCTACATCACACCACAACACACTCAAAATGTAAAGTGATAATGAATGTTATTCACCCCTGTATTCTCAGGGAAAAGATTATAGATGATGCCGTCTTTTCTTCTTTTATATCATTACTTTCTAATTCTTCTGTCACTAACCTCTTTTAATGGGCATTTCCCAACTTTTACAATTTAATTTTTGTGTGTAATCTAGTATAGAGCTGGATTAATGGTTGGAGGAAGATCTACCTCCAATACTGAGGCCCAAGGCATGAGAACATGGGGATGGGGACCATGTACTTGAAGCCCTCTCCACCCAGTCCCCACATCATCCTAGGGAATCTTGGGAAGCGTTGAGTCTTCTCTTCCTCCTTCGATTTCTGTCTTCAAGCAGGTATCTAATCTCTAACCATGAGGGTTTCATCTTTGGTTCCCAAGACCTGAGTCTTCTTCAAAAGCCAATGAATGTCTACAAGAGACATGAGGGGAGATGGATCCCAATCCCTTCACCATCTCAGGCCAAGATAGGAAGCATTTAGGGGCCTTGACCCAGGCCACCCTTCACAGATAGAAAGGAGATGCTGAACGGTATCTGTGATGTGTGTGTGTGTGTGTGTGTGTGTGTGTGTGTGTGTGTGTGTGTGTGTGTGCATGTGTGTCTGTGTCTGTATATAAGAGAGAGAGACAGAGACAGAGACAGAGTTCAGATCCAAAAAAAAAAAAAAAAAACAACAAGTCCTTCATTCAAAGCCCTTAAGTCTGAGAACAAATCTCCTAGATCGAAATAGATTGAACCAGGAACTGATCTTGCCTGCTCAATTTGGAAGAAGTTTAAATTGAGGGCCAGTATCATTGGACTTCATGAGACAAAGCAGATGGTGGAAGCTGAGTGAGGGCCCAGGCATGAAGGGCACAGAGAGAAGAGGCCAGCTCTGCAATGCAAGCACCTCTTGCATGACTCCCTGAGTAGTGGACACAGGCAAGCTCCCTCGCAATTCCAAATTCAACTTCTCTGAGATTTATTTTTCTTTTGAAACAATTTTTGGCAGCTTTTGATCTTCTAAACTGAAAAAAAAATCAAAGAAATCTGTTTCTGTGGAGTATTAATAGCAAAGGAATTTCTGGACACTGCAAAGCAGGGGAGGAGTGTGTAGCATCTCAGTTTTATTCATCTTCAAAGCAAACTAAATATAGTTTTGAAAAATAGAAGCAGGAGACCTTACAGATTTTTTGAAGGGATGGAATAAACCTCTTTGCGCAAGAAAAGATGACATGAAATTTATCTTGAAGAACATTCACCAGGCTGTTGTCCACTTAATGCCTACAAGTGGGATGGCAGAGGGATCTGTACTTTATATCAGAAGAATATCCAAGTCATACAAGGAACTCCAGAGCTCAAGCACTGTCATCAATATGGGTGTTGTCTTCTCTTCTCCTGATGGGATAACAACACCCCAAGGGCAGAAGACTTAAGACTTCTCTAACTAGCAAATATCTAGCCACTGTGCACAAAGCGTCTCAGCATCACCATGACTCCATAACCCAAACCCAGGAAGCATGGGGATCACAGTGGACAGCAAGGAGCATGCTCTGCATATGTTATAAGATGCAAGCATGATGATGTATCATTTGAAAGAATAGTTACCAAGATGCATCTATTAGTCAGACCTTTTAGGCATTGCCTGCAAGCAACCAAAACATTAAAGCCAACTTCTAACTGTGGCATGTGTTGTGAAGGAAACAAATGAGATAATATGATGGAGATGTTTAGGGGATTGGTGGTAATTTAGAAAAGAAGTGTCTAAGGAAAAGACTCCAAGACAAGAAGATGGAGTGCCAACTCTTCAAAGAGGTTACAGAACTGGGTATAGGAGGCACTCTCCTGCTCCTGGGAGGCTTTGACTACACTCATAGTAATCATAACCCAGGGGTTCATCTGATTTCCATGGTCTCTCATGGTGATTGATGGGACAACTCCATCAAAGTCTCTGTGAAACTTTGTCGTCCCCTGGGATAGTTGCAGGGAAGGACAAGGACCCGGTTAAAGAATATAGGCTTCAGAGCCATGCTGGCAGGTTTGGGTTTTGACTCTGATCTCACTATGGGCTTTAGGACTCTGACCAAGGACATAAGCTATTTGGGATTCTGGAACAAATAAATCATCTCTCAATCAGAGGGAACAGAGAGGACAGCAGGGCTTGAGAAGGGACAAGCACCATCCACCCTCTCACTTCAGAGAAGACTCTTTGTCACACCAATAGGGAGGGACACTAGCCTGTTCCTGGACAATAAAGCCTGCAATACCCTTCAGATATTCTAGAAATAACCTGAGAGGCAAAGAGAATTAATTTCAATGGGTTGTTGTTAAAAGGATTCCACACAAACACATATGACAGCAGCTCAAACGGGACATGTCAATGTGTTTCATAAATCTTAAATTGACAGAAAACTCAAATCATACTGATAAAAATTTTAGAATGAAATTCATTACAGAAAAGTTATATCTATAATTTGTAAATTTTAAGAAGGGCCAGAAAAGCTGAAAAACAAATCTATAGTCTAAACTCTACTTGGAAAAAAACTAATATGATTTTTCCCCCGGAAGGAAAGCAAGACCTGCTTAAGCAAGTTCTATGGAAAGTAGCCAGCTAGCTTCATGGAAATGCCTTTCTGGGCAGATTGTTTAATCCTAATTTTTCAAAGTAATATAATCATAAGCTGTAATCAGGGGGTTCTGGTGACCAAAATGAAGATTCTAGATGTGTTCAGGATGCAAGGAGAGAGAATCCTATTCCTATGTTTGGCCCAGGGCCAGCTACAGCCAAAAATACATTTGTTTTTCAACAAGTGTTTGCCTCAGTGGGGCCTGGAGCTGCCAGAGACAATAGTGTCAGGGATCTGGAATGAAGACGAGATGCTAACATGGACCCCAACCCATAGAAAGGTGTTGGGACAGAGAGGCAGCAAGTGATTGGAGGAACACGTCTACAAGGGCGGGTCCCACGGCATCATGCTGACAGCAAGCAGAAGGAACATTCCAGACAGAGGGAGCAGCTGGAGCACATGCTTGAGCACAGTGAAGAGAAGAAGGACCCAGACACTGCAGAAAGGAGACTGTGGCAGGCCAGGAGGAAGAGAAGGCTGAGAACAGAGGTCCAGGAGCACAGAGCACCTATGCCTTGTATCTCAGGCTATGGGCATCATGGAATTTAACTGAGACCAAGGGAAGGGTGTACATTGAAGGTGGAAAGTCATAGTAGCTGAATAAAGGCAGAATTTGACAGGACACTGAGGCAGTGGTATGAAGATAATGCAGTGAAGACACCTAAGGGCGGGAGAATTCAAGGTGTTATGTTTGGTGCAAAAGGGGGTTTGGCAGGAATCAGGATGAAAATGGGACTAGAGTAAAACATGCAGGATTGTAAGATCATTTTTGTTGGCCCCAGAAGCCTTCAAAGTAAGTCTTAAGGAGAGAACAAGAGCAAAGTGCTTTGAATATTGGCCGTTCAGAGGGACGCAGAGGAAGGCTGTCCTTCCTCTTCCCCTTAAACTGGAAGGTTCCAACCAAGCCTGAGCCTTGGCTCAACTGAAGCTCAAAATCAGTGTTTCCTGACTCGGGGACACAGCCATGAAGGCTCTAGACCCAAGCTCATGGATTCTGGGGCCCTGTTCTTCCTACAGCCAGCAGGACAAGCTAATGAGTACTTTGTGTTCTTGGCCCCTGCTCCTGCCCAGCTGTCCTTTTGACTAAGGACATTTTGAGACACATGTGAGCCACACCCCTCATAGCAACTATCCCCCAGATCTGGCCTCTGACTGAGTCCCATGCCTTTGGACCTTGAAAGCATTCTGCTCCCTTCTGGGATAGGTGAATGCCCTGGTGGTATAGTTCTTGGCTGTAAGAGGGATCTGCCCTTACCAGTACCTTCCCCTAGCAAGTTCTCAGCATGCAAAGACCCCTCAGAGGCTTCTAGCTTGGTTGTGAATGAGCAAGAAAAAAAAAGGTGAAAGTCACCAGATTCGCCATGGAGACCTGGGTTGAGTCATAGCTCTGCCATCCTACATCTATGGGGTCTTTGCAAAGGTCACTTGAGAGGCTTGTGATGTAGTTCAATGGATAGCGTATGCTTGCTTAAGCATGCATGATGCCCTAAATTAGATTTCTATCACCACATAAAGTGGGTGTGGCAGCACATGTCTACCATCCTGGCACTCAGGAAGTTGAGGCAGGAGGACCATGAGTTTCAGTGTCACCTGGAATACACATAGGAGGCACTAACTCAAAAGAAAAGAGTAACAGGAAGGGAAAGAATGCAGAAAAGTCACTTGGCTTCTCAGAGCCACAGGCGCAAGGTCATCATTCTGACTTTACAGAAGGTAAGGATGGGTTTGAGGGAGGCAATTAGGCAAATGCACACTGTGTCCTGAAAAGTCCTTTGAGAATGTACCAGGATCCACTGGACTCTGATTTGTCCCTGAGTCTGTCATGAGTAACAGTGTCTCCATATACTGTCAGCAGCTGTCACCCTTCCAACACTCAGGAAACTGCAGTGCAGACGGGAGACAGGGTAAAGGGACACGCCTCTGCACACACTCGGCTCTGCGTCCCACCAAATCCCCACTCAGCTCCTATTCACTCTTAATTTCACTCTGATCTCAACACACAATTTATCTCTTTCCCCAGTCCAGCGCACTTGAGAAAGAACAAGTTAGATAAAGGCAGGAGAAGCCGAGAGAGCAGCTTGTAGAGGAGGGCAAGACATAAAATCAATGGTTAGCAGGCACAAAGGATCAGTCATGAGTTTAGGACATAAGGAATCACTCATGGAGGAAAGTTAAGGCAAAGCTCAAAGCAGGAACTGGATGGAGGCAGGAGCTATGGAGGAACCCAACTTATTGACTTGCTCTCCAGGCTCATGTCCAGCTACCTTATACCGCCCAAGACCACTTGCCCATGGGTGGCACCACCCACAGTGAGCTGGACCCTACCACATCAATAATCATCAAAAACATGCCCCCATGTGTTGTTCTAAGCTTAGATGGTCTCTTAATAAAAAACCTGGAGCCAGATATTGGGGTGAAAACTGAAACATCAGAGAAGCAGAACAGGCCACAGCCAACCTCACCTCGCCAACTCCTCAGCTGATCCTGTTTCCTCAGACTGAAAGCTGCTGAGTCCTCACCTGAAAGGATCTCAGCTGAACTGCTTTAGTTCCTGTTTCCTCATGCCTCATATACTTTCCTCTGCCCTACCATCACGTCCTGGGAGTAAAGGTGTGTGCCACCACTGCCTGGCTCTGTTTCCAGTGTGGCCTTGAACTCACAGAGATCCAGACAGATCTCTGCCTCCCAAGAGATAGCATTAAGGGTGTGTGCCACCACTGTCTGGCCTCTATGTCTAATCTAGTGGCTGGCTCTGTCCTCTGATCCTCAGGCAAGTTTATTAGGATACACAACATATCACAACACCATGGCTTGCCTGTAATCAGTGTGACAGGCGTTTTCTCAATTGAAGTTCCCTCTTCCTTGATGACCTCGGTCTGTGTCAGGCTGACACAACACTAACCATTATGGCAGTTTGTTTACATGTGTTGATAATGTTGAAGACAGTGTAAAAGGTTTTACAGTCTTTTGAAAATCTTCTCGGGTATGTTCATTTCATAAGTTTCTTCAGGAAATAGTTAGAAATATGTTCTATGAGCAAGGATAATCTGTGTTTAACAGTGACCATGGTAAGCAGTCCCTAGTGGTTCAATAAACAGCTATAAAAGATAGAAAATATGCTGAGTGATAGGAGTGATGCCTACAGTACACTGGAAAATATAAAAATCCAGATACAGAACTATGGAATTATTGTGTGCATATATGCATACACACTTTAAGTAAGTATGTTTATATACAAATGAATCACTGGGCGGCAGTGGCGCACGCCTTTAATCCCAGAACTAGGGAGGCAGAGCCAGGTGGATCTCTGTGAGTTTGAGGCCAGCCTGGTCTACAGAGCAAGATCCAGGACAGGCACCAAAACTACTCAGAGAAACCCTGTTTCAAAAGAACAAACAAACAAAGAATCATACACAGAGAAAGTGCATGCCCAAGAGAGAAAGCCAAAGAAAGTCTAAAAAAAAATTACTCCAAAAATGTTAAAAAATGATTACCTGTGGATTAAAGGGTTATAGGTGGCCTTTTCACTTCTTTCCTCCTTTTTGTTTATCTAAATTTTCTTTCTAAATAGCATATACTATTTGTGTGAAATTTTTGTTACTTTAACAGCCCCTTCCCCGTGTTGCTGTTGGTGAATTAATGATAAAAGTAGTTTCCCACACCCAGTCTCTGGCTGTGAACTCTCCTAAGGTCACAGTCTCGCTCCTGTGCAGTTCCTCAATAATCTGAGGAAGATAACCTGTGGAGGCGTCTGGCATGGTGTCACGAGCTGAGACCAGACACAGTGGTGGTTGGTGAGCGATTAGCCAGCTCTGGGCAGAGCCCAGAGGCTCTCCCAGGAACCACACCTTGAGGAGAAATCGGAAACTCTCAAAGTAATTCCCAGAAAGGGAGGGAAGTCAATTAGAAAACGTAACACCTAGACATCACTCCTCCAGCAAGTAATCTAAAAGGCCATCTCCAAGCTCTGGTGATCCAGGAAGGTGCTAAGCTTATGGGAAGAGGCCAGCTTTCAACATGATCTCTGCCTCTCACCACTGTCACTAGGGGACACACACACACACACACACACACACACACACACACACACACACACACTCACACACACACACCTCAGTCCTTGTCCCCATGATATAATTTTCATCTCCCAAAAGCACACTGTCTCTCTAGGAGTCTTCCAAATAAATATTGTCAAATGTCAAAACTGAGAAGAACATCCCGTATCATTTTACTCGCTTGCTTTAATCAAGGTGTCCAAAGTCTCACAAGCAGTTGGCTCAGGAACCAAGATTAGAACTCAGATGGCTGTTCTCTGAAGCCAGGGTGATTCCTTCTTTCACACTCAACTTCCTCTCATTGGCTAGTCGTGCTTACAATGTGGACACAAGGCAGGACACCCAGGTTCAAACTCCAGCTTGGGCACTGACAACCCCTGTGGCCTTGGTTCCATCAGGAAACAGGAAGACAACAACAGTACCAGTTGGAGTATAACCTGAGTTAAAACACTTAGGACAGACCTGAAGGACCCTAAAAGGGTCTCCATTTTATGGTTCAATTTTCTCAGCCAATAGAATTTCCTGTGGGAAGTTGGAAAAGGAGGAAAGGTCAAGCCTCTCACCACTCATAAAAGTCAATCCCGTGAGATATATAGAAGTAAATGTGAATGATGAGCCATGAACCTTCTAGAAGGTAACAGAATATCTCCATGGCCTTGAGGTAGACAAGCATTTTTTAGGATATAAAAATGGAGTATAAAAAGCAATAATCGTAAAACAAAAGACTGATTCATTGTAGCTCATTAACATGAAGGATTCCTCTAGGCTGGAGTTGTACCTCAGGTGGAAAAGTACTTGCCTAGCACTCATAAACTGGGCCTGAAGATGCACACCTATAATCCCAGCACTCAGGAATAAGAGGCAAGAAGTTCAAGTTCATCCTCAGTTACAGCTTACAATTGGGGCCAGCCTGAGCTATATGAGACACTTAGGAAAATAGAGGAAGACATTCAGCATTGACCTCTGACCTCTATATACATACATGAACACCTAGTGGCACATACAAACATAAACATTTTTTCAATGAATGTAGAAAGTGACATTATCTGCCCATGCATGGTAATTCTGCTTTAATACTTTTTTCAAAGTTGTTGCTAAAAATTAGCTTACTAAACAGTGGATTTCCATAAGGCTTGTTCATACAGCCTTAGTTTTCCACAACCCACCACTATCCACTCTTCTCCCTGAGCAGGTCTACAGCCTCTGTGCTCCCTAGAGGGCAGAGGCTCAGCCCAACAACACTGCCCATCTTGAGTGACTCTCCTACTCCTAAGTCCTGAGCCCCCCAAGCATGCAACACATGGAGCAGGGATCCTGGGAAGGACCTCAGAGTGAGGAAAGCTGTTGGCTGGCTCCCTGGAGTCAGGAGAGAAAGAAAGAGATTGAGGGTGAGAATATACTCTGTCCTCCACACTTTTCTTCCTGCCATTGGCTGATCATAATGACCTATTCAAACCACTCTCTCAATGAAGACCCTGGAGCTAGAAAGGAACATGACCGGGAGGTATATAAGGACACAAGACACGGGTTGAGACACTTTGGCAGCCTTGGACAACTACCCATATTCTAGAACCAGAACTCATGAAAGTGAAAGAGTCATGAGAACAACTGAGGACGTGCTGGAATGACCTACCCACACCTAAGAACTGACTGGCCCCAGACACACACTCCAGGCAAAAAACATCAGAGAAGAGAGAGACCAAAGGTGTCTCAAGATGGACTCACTAAGGAAGGAGGGGTGCAGCAGTTGTCTTGGGATGGCTTGACTAACAAGCCATCTTCAATCTCCTCCTGACCTCGAATGTTCAGTGCTCTAAAATCAGACAAAACCTGATGTGGTTTGTCAAAACAAGGAGCCAGATGAGGAAGAACACTTAAGAGTGGTAGGCGTGCCTTGGAAATCTGTTGTTTGAGATACAAATGGTAACTAAGATAGGGGAGAAAGACAAGGACACAGTAGAGGTCCTAGGACCAAGAAGCCCAAGTGGTTCAGCCTCTGGGTGCATGGCCCTTCCTAAGATATGCTTCCGAGAGTGATGAAGCCACTGGCTGGTGAGAAAGACTCAGGTTATCACTTGGATCTGAGCTAATATGAGGTTGTTCTCAGAGCCAGGGTGGAAGAGCAGTTGGAGAATGAGGCGTTCAACTCCTGCCCAGCCATTCATCAGACCAGGCACCTCCAGATGACCATGGGTTCTCTAAGCCTTAGTTTCTCTATAAGATAAAAAGCTTCTCCCCTGTCCAGTGCAGACCAAAAGGGTCAGACCAAAAGGGTCATGCCATTCAACATGTAGAAAGCCAAGTTTTTCTACATTTTCCCTGCATTTCTCCATAGTTTACTGGGTGCCAGGCACTAGACCAGTCCAACCAGTTTGCTCCCTTTAACCCCTGCCACTGAGACTGCATAATCTGCTTCTCTTATGACTTGAGATTTAACATTTTCTTGTACCTTGGTAGGCTTCTCCTTCTTTAGGTTAGGGAATTTTTCTTCTATGATTTTGTTGAAAATATTTTCTGTGCCTTTCACCTGGATTTCTTCTCCTTCCTCTATTTCTATTATTCATAGATTTGGTCTTTTCATGGTGTCCCAGATTTTCTTGATGTTTTGTGCCAGAATTTCTTTAGATTTAACATTTTCTTTGACCAAGATATCCATTCCTTCTGTCGTGCCTCCAATACCTGAGATTCTCTCTTCTCTTTATTATATTTCATTGGTGAGGCTTGCCTCTGAGGTTCTTGTTTGAGTTACTAATATTTTTTTTATTCCCAGGTTTCCCTCTGGGTTTTTTTATTGAATCTATTTCTACTTTTAGATCTTCAACTGTCTTTTTTTCATTTCCTTCCAGTTTTTGTTTGTGTTTTCTTAGATTTATTCATTTTCTCTTTAATGACCTCTATCATGTTCATAAAAGCTATTTTTTATTCATCTATTTATTTTACATCCTGGACACAGGCTCCCCTCTATCCTCCATTCCCAGCCCCTCCCCAGTCATACCCCCTGCTCCCATCCCTCATCACCTCCCCTTCTCTCTCCATCCAGGAAAGAGTAGGTCTCCCATGAGTGTGGGGGACCCACTCTCACTTTTTCCCCAGGGCACTCTTGAGGATGGTGAAGTGAGAAATATTTAGATAGAAGGATAGAGGGGAGAGAAACAGATAGGAACACAGGATAACCTTAGGAGCTCCTGGATCCTTAACCACTGGCCCCACTGGTATCTTCTAAGGGCCCTTTTATAGGAATACCAATATAGGGTGGAGCAAAATACCTCCCCCTAGCACAGCCAAGTGCAGAGCCTTCCAATCACCTGGTAACCACACATGTGGTCAAACAATTCTCTAATGCAGCCCTGTTGGATAAAGCAAGCTCAGATCTTACTAGGAAACCTTTTCGGGCCTCCACACATGAGTATCAATAAAACATGGCATATCAAGCTGGAGTAAGACTAAGCACCTCCTCATGTATTAAGCAAGGATGGGCAAGTATGAGGAGTAGGGTCCCAAAAGCCAGTAAAAGAGTCAGAAGTAGTCCCCGTTCCCACTGTTAGGAGTCCTACAAGAGTACCAAGCTACACAACTGTAACATATGTGCAGAGTCCCTAAGTCAGTCCTATGCAGGCTACCTGGTCATCCATTCAGTCTCTGGGAGCCCCTATGAGCTCAGGTTAACTGACTGTGTGAGCCTTCCTGTGGTTCCTCGACCCCTCTGACTTCTACACTCCTTTTACCTCCTCCTTATCCCTCTCTTCCTCCTCCTCCAAAGGATTCCTGGGCTCCACCTAATATTTGGCTGTGGGTCTCTGTATCTGCCTCCATCAGTTGCTAGATGGCACCTATCTGATGACATTTGGGGCAGGCACCAATCTGGTCACAGGAGATGGCAAGTTAAGGCTATTTATCCACTATTGTTAAGAGTCTAAGCTGGGGTCCTCCCTGTGGACTCCTAGGAGATTCTCCTGCACCAGGCTTCCATCCAGCCCCAAAATGCACCCCAAGCAGTCTCTCAGCACTCTCTTCCTCTATGCCCCCACAACTTAATCATTCATGTTCCCAATCCCACCTGCCCTCAGCCCACTCACAAAATCTCTTCTATTTCTCCTTCCCGGGGAGATCTAGGTGTCCCCCCATGAACCCTCCTTGTTATCTAAT
The DNA here is from genome assembly GCF_007827085.1 of Peromyscus californicus insignis. NCBI lineage: Eukaryota > Metazoa > Chordata > Mammalia > Rodentia > Cricetidae > Peromyscus > Peromyscus californicus. The sequence goes on from NW_026294562.1 coordinate 1,684,927, forward strand.
CTCTCTAGGTCTGTGGATTATAGTATAATTATCCTTTATTTTACAGCTAATATCCACTTATGAGTGAATACATACCATGTTCGTCTTTCTGGGTTACCTCACTCAGGATGATTTTTTTCTAGTTCCATCCATTTGCCTTCAAATTCCACAGTGTCTTTGTTGACAGCTGAGTAATACTCCATTGTGTAAATGTACCATATTTTCAAAGGGATACAAGGAACATACCTAAACATAATTGTAGCTAGAGTTTTCCTGCCTGGCCCACAGTCAGGATAAATCTCTGTCACCCGCCAGTCCCACAGCCGCTCAGACCCGACCAAGTAAACACAGAGACTTATATTGGTTACAAGCTGTATGGCCGTGGCAGGCTTCTTGCTAACTGTTCTTATAGCTTAAATTAATCCATTTCCATTAATCTATACCTTGCCATATGGCTCGTGGCTTACCGGCATCTTCACATGCTGTTTCTCATCATGGCGGCTGACAGTGTCTCTCTGACTCAGCCTTCCACTTCCCAGCTTTATTCTCCTCCTTGTCCCGCCTACACTTCCTGCCTGGCCACTGGCCAATCAGTGTTTTATTTATTGACTAATCAGCAACACATTTGCCATACAGAACATCCCACAGCACATAATAAAACCAAAATCAGGCCTGTGCTATTGGTATTCCATTCAGGAAGTTGTCTCCTGTGTCAATGTGTTTGAGAGTATTTCCCACTTTCTCTTCTATCAAGTTCAGTGTATCTGTATTTATGTTGAAGTCTTTGATCCACTTGGACTTGAGTTTCGTGCAGGGTGATAAATATGAATTGTTTCACATCCTTCCACATTCCAACATCCAGTAGACCAGCAGCACCATTTGTTGAAGATGCTTTCTTTCTTTCATTGTATAATTTTGGCTTCCTTGTCAAAAATCGGGTGTCCATAGGTATGTGGTTTTACATCTAGCTCTTCAATTCGATTCCATTGATCCACTATCTGTTTTTCTACCAATACCATGTGGGTTTTATTGCTATATCTATGTAGTAGAGCTTGAGATCGGGGATGGTGATACCTCCAGAAGCTCTTTTATTGTACAGGAATGTTTTAGCTATCCTGGATTTTTTGTTTTTCCATACAAAGTTGAGTGTTGTTCTCTCAAGGTCTGTAAAGAATTGTTTGGATTTTAATGGGAATTGCATTGAATTTGTAGATTACTTTGGGTAGGATGGTCATTTTTACTATGTTGATCCCACTGATCCATGAGCATGGGAGATCTTTCCATTTTCTGATATCTTCTTAAGTTTCTTTCTTCAAAGACTTGAAGTTCTTGTCATTCAGGTCTTTCACTTGCTTGGTTAGAGTTACAACAAGATATTTTATGTTATTTGAAGCTATTGTAAAGCATATTGATTCTCTGATTTCTTTCTTAGCCTATTTTTCATTTGTATATTGGAGGGTTACTGATTTTTTTTTTTAGTTAATCTTGTATACAACCACTTAACTAAAGGTGTTTATCAGCTGTAGGAGTTTCCTGGTAGAGTTTTTGGGGTCACTTATGTACACTATCATATCATCTGTGAATAATGATACTTTGACTTCTTCCTTCCTTTCCTATTTGTATCCCTTTTATTTCCTTTAGTTGTCTTATTGCTCTAGTTAGAACTTCAAATACTATACTGAATAGGTATGGAAAGAGTGGACAACCTTGTCTTGTTCCTGATTTTAGTGGAAGTGCTTTGAGTTTCTCTCCATTTAATTTGATGTTGGCAATTGGCTTGCTGTATATTGCTTTTATTATGTTTAGGTATGTTCCTTGCATCCCTTATCTCTCCAAGACTTTTATCATGAAGGTTTGTTGGATTTTGTCAAAGGTTTTTTTCAGCATCTAAGGAGATGATCGTGTGGGTTTTTTTTTTCTTTCAGTTTGTTTATATGGGAGATTACATTGACAAATTTTTGTATGTTGAACCATCCCTGCATCTCTGGGATGAAGCCTACTTGGTCATGGTGTACAATCTTTTTAATGTATTCTTGGATTCAGTTTGCCAGTATTTTGTTGAGTATTTTTGCATCTATGTTCATGAGTGAAATTGGTCTACAACTCTCTTTGTTGTATCTTTGTTGAATCTTTGTGTGGTTTGGGTATCAGGGTGATTGTGGCCTCATAGAAAGAGTTTGGCAATGTTCCGTCTGTTTCTATGTTGTGGAATAACATTTGAAGAGTATTGGTATTGGCTCTTCTTTGAAAGTCTGGTAGAATTCTGCACTAAAACCATCTGGCTCCGGAATGTTTTTCATGACTGAAACTTTTAATGACTGCTTCTATTTCCTCAGGGATTATTGATCTGTTTAAATCATTTATCTGATCTTGATTTAATTTAGGTAAGTGTTAACTATCAAGAAATTTGTCTGTTTCTTTTAGATTTTCCAATTTTGTGGAGCATAGGTTTTTGAAGTATGACCTAATGCTTCTCTTTATTTCCTCGAGTCTGTTGTTATGTCCCCCTTTTTGTTTCTGATTTTGTTGTTTTGGATGTTCTCTCTCTGCCTTTTAGTTAGTTTGGATAAGGGTTTAAAAATATGGAATGTTTCACGAATTTGCATGTCATCCTTGCGTAGGGGCCATGATAATCTTCTCTGTATATGTGCTGCTGAAGCAAACACTTATAAAGGCTATTTTAAGGTCTTTCTATTGTGCTTCAGCTATGTTGGAATTCTCAGGGCCTCGTGTAGTACAATAGCTGGGCTCTAGTGGCTGTTATTGATTGTGTTTTTATGCTGGAGTGTAGGCATCTAGGTTTGAGGTGATTGTAATTCTAGGTGCTAATATCTGATCTTGTCTTTGTTGAGCAGGTGTTTTGTTCCTTGGTTTCTGTTGCCCTCTCTGGTTCTTGAGAGAGTGTGGTGTCTATGTGTTGTCTGGTAGGGAATTCTTCTGGGATCCTGCTAGGTATGGCCACTGGGAATTACTGGTAAAAAATGTTTCTAGGTGTTAGGAGCTGACACTAAGGAAAGGGCTGGGCTTGGAGGAGTGGGCTGAGGGGGTCCCCAGGAGAGAGGAAAGCAGGGTGTTGTAGATGTAACCAACCATCTTATTAAATAAGAAACAGAGCCGATTCAGAGAAGAAAGCCAAGAGGTCAAAGCTAAGAGCCTCACCCTTCCTGATTCAGTGATCCTCTTCAGCCCAGAGAGCTCTCTGAAAGGGAGCTACTTCCTGTGTCTTTGTCTTTATAAAGACTTTCGGTTCTGCCTTCTCATTGGTTGTAAACCCATGCCTCGTCACTGCCTGTCTGTAAAGACTTCCAGGTCTTATGGTTGGGATTGAGATTAAAGGCGTGTGTCTCCAATGCTGGCTGTATCCTTGAACACACAGAGATCTACCTAGCTCTGTCTACCAAGTGCTGGGATTAAAGGCGTGCACCACCACTGACACACTCTTGCTATGGCTCTAATAGCTCTGACCCCCAGGCAACTTTATTTATTAACATACAATTAAAATCACATTTCTGTAGCTTAGAGTTTTCCTGCCTGGCCCACAGTCAGGATAAATCTCTCTCACCTGCCAGTCCCACAGCCTCTCAGACCCGACCAAGTAAACACAGAGACTTATATTGGTTACAAACTGTATGGTCGTGGCAGGCTTCTTGCTAACTGTTCTTACAGCTTAAATTAATCCATTTCCATTAATCTATACCTTGCCACATGGCTCGTGGCTTACCGGCATCTTCACATGCTGTTTCTCATCATGGCGGCTGACAGTGTCTCTCTGACTCAGCCTTCCACTTCCCAGCTTTATTCTCCTCCTTGTCCCGCCTACATTTCCTGCCTAGCCAATGGCCAATCAGTGTTTTATTTATTGACTAATTAGCAACACATTTGCCATACAGAACTTCCCACAGCACATTTCAGTACAAGTAAAATACCACCATAGGGTGTTCCACCAAGATCTACCTAGTCCTTGTGGGATGGAGGCAGAGGGTGAGGAGAGGACGCAACAGGTAGTCTGCTACAAAGTTGGGAATGAGAACGGGGACTGGATTCGGAGGAGAAGAGGGAAAGTGAGATCTGAAGCTCTCCTATCTGCTTTGACGGCCTACTTGCCTCTCTGTCAGGCTTGGCTGGCAGGTTCCCATGGGATGCCTCCTGGAGTTGTGGGCTGGGATAAAAATGAGCAGGAGGAAGGAAGGTTCAAGGGAAGGATCTGTGTGATCCACTGGATTGGGGGCAGGGAGGGAGGAGAGAGAACAGGTCCACTCTACAGGAGAAAAAGAGAAGTGAGATGTTGTTTGCACATAAGCCCGTGCACAGGATAAAATCGTGTGGCTTGGAGCCCCTGCTGAGGGTCTAACAGGATGGTTCCAGACCATAATGTTGCTGAGAGAGGACTCCAGGTTGCCAATGGTGTTCTAAGAAGATGAACCCCAGAGTCAGAGGAAAGTATCTAAATCCCATTCTTTCTGCTCAGTTCTACCTATAAAAACCCAATGTGCTCCACATCTTGGGCTGTGCCTGATATGGTCAAAATGGCAGAGTAAATAAATGGGAACAAGGAAGCTGAATCATTTACTTGCTTTCAGGGAATTAAAAAAAAAGTATTTTTGACCAATTTTTCCTTCTTTAACTTTGTAGCCTCTTTATAGAAACACTCAGTATCAGAATTTAAAGACAGTAGCCATCTTTAGGGATGGCACCCTATACAGAGGAAGGCAGTGATCCCACGTGTTTCTGAATCCAGAAAAGATCTAGTTGGCTCTCTGGTTCCCAAAAGACTGCAAGTACTTGATTTGGGTTTTTTTCTGGGAAGGGGGTGTGTGTGTGTGTGTGTGTGTGTGTGTGTGTGTGTGTGTGTGTGTCCATGACTAAAAGTACGCCACGCACACATTAATGTACATGCAAGAACACATGTGCACACGGAGGCCAAGGGACAGCCTTAGCTATCATTCCACAGGTGCTATCATTCCGTCCGTTTTTGCTTTGTTTTGTTGAGGCAGGGTCTCTCACTAGCCTAGAACTTACCAAATAGGCTAGCAGCCCCAAGGATCTGCCTGCTCAGCCTCTCCAGGGCTTACAAGCACACATCCAGCTTTTTGCTTTTTACATGGGTTCCGAGAATTGAACTCAGGACCATGTGCTTGCACAATAAGTACTTACTTGGCCACCTCTTCAGTCCTCTCTCTGAGTCATGTTTAAGTCCAGGCAGTTCTGAGGTGAAAGAGACCTCCTTTCTTGCCAGCACCTCCCTGCCCAGTTTCAGCACCATCAACAGCTTCTTACTCACGGACGAGCCTTCCAGGTACTCAGCAAACCACAGTGAGGGTCAAAATTCAGTCTGCCAGAACCTCATTTCCAAGGCAGAGCTGCTTAAAGCCAACCTGCTCTGGAAGGAGGCCGGGGCACAGTTCAGCATTTGTTTTCCTGGCGGTTTTGCAGCGGCTCCTGCTATGTGTGAGGAGAAGCCAGGGCCTGGGGATAAACACCACAGTGACACAGGAGGCATTTCGCTCCCCTTTCTAAATCTGCACCCTGCTCCTTCTCACTAGCGCTACAATTTCCTCTGGCACTTGAGACAGACATATGTTATTTTCAGTTCCACGACTTTCCAGCACGCTGTGTCACCGCACACATGGCCCAGGCCCCGAGAATATAAATACATGTGGGCGTCTGCATTTCAACCGCTGGACTCACGCCACACTTTCTTTTAATACAACATATCTCGAGTGGATTGTCATCACAGCTGAGCGGTACAGCGGAGTCCCCTAACAAGCGATGGTTTCCAATCCTGGACTCTCTTCCCACTCTCAAAGGCTCAGCCGTTTCCTGTCCCCACCTCCAAACGAGCAAATGCTCAAATCCAGTCCAGGGTAAAAAAAGAAAAAACTCCTTGAATAATCCTTTTATGACTCGTTCACCTACAGACGAAGCAGCCTGTTACTTACACACTGAGGTTTGTGAAGGCTCGCTTCCCAACAGGACTCATGACAGCCGCACGAAAACCCACGAGGAGATTCAGCTTTGCAGATCCTCTGATAGTAAACAGGAGACGATTTGCAAATTCAAACGTGCTGGGCAGCTTGGCACCCTTTCAGCGAGCAGAGGGTTTAGGCTGGGTGCCAAGCTGTGGGGAAGGGAGACTCTTTAAACCCACCCCTTCTGGGCCCTGTCATCTTCTCATCGTACCCGGGGCGGGGGCAGACTGAGCCGGATGCTGATTTGCTCCCTGGGTTCTGCGAGGTGCTTAGATGCCCTAGAACAGGATGACAGAGCGGAAGTTAGGAACAAACCCAAGCAACTTCCATTTCCTGTGGACTTCCTACGAGCTTTTGCCTTATCTTTAAGGCTGTGCTATGACTTCATAAACAACATTCCCTGCTGGGCTGGAGAGACAGTTCAGTTGGTAAAATGGATGCTAACCTTGAAAGCTCGTGGACCTGAGCTGCTACCAGAAGAGGAGGAGGAGGAGGAAGAGGAGGAGGAGGAGGAGGAGGAGGAGGAGGAGGAGGAGGAGGAGGAGGAGGGACATAAGCTACATGGATGAACCTTGGAAGACTTTATGCAGAATGAATATGCCTGACAGGTGTGTGATTCTCCTCACACAGCAAGAGTAGATGGAGAAAATTCATGCAGACATAACAAAAACGAATGTGCAGAATTTCTCTCTAGGAAGATGAGATAATCATGCTGGTGGTTATGCAGATGTGAAGGTATCTAATGTCATTTGAGAATGGTTTGAATAATGATTTTGTGTATATTTTCCCAGGTACATAAAAACAAAAACAAAAGCTAACTCCTAAAGCCACCTGCCTGGCTGAATACTATGCACTGGAAACAAAGGAAGATGAGCAAAGGGAGGCGCAGGGTCCATGGAACCTGGCACCTGCCCATTGCCATGCATCCTAAATGGCTCTCTGGGCCAAGCTCTCCCCCAGGGTCAGGCCATGCCAGCAATCAGGCAGCCTTTGATTTTCTCATCTGAGAGAACTGGGAGTTAAGAACTAAACAGAACTGGGAGGATAGCACCCCATCATGTGCTGAAATGTGAAGGGATTTTATTTACCATTTACTGTTTGCTAGATAACTACCTTTGAGCTGCACACTGTTAGGTACACAAAGGAGCAAGGAGACCCACCCACCCATTTGTAGATGTAACCGACCTTCTTATTAAATAAGAAACACAGAACCAATGCAAAGAAGAAAGCCAAGAGGTCAGAGCTAAGAGCTAAAACCTTACCCTTCCTCCTGCAGTGGTCCTACCTCTCCGAACCAGAGCTACTTTCTGTGTTAAAGTCTTTATATAGAATTTCTGTTCTGCCTTCTCATTGGTTGTAAACCCAACCACATGACTGCCTCGTCACGGCCTGTCTGTATAGACCTCCAGGTTTTCCATGATTGGTATTGAGATTAAAGGCATGTGTATCCAATACTGGCTGTATCCCTGAACACACAGAGACTTACCTAGCTCTGCCTACCAAGTGCTGGGATTACAAGAGTATGCCACCACTGCCCTGCTTTCCTATGGCTTGCTAATAGCTCTGACCCCAGGCAACTTTATTTATTAACATACAAATAACATTTTAATACAAATAAAATACCACCATACCCATGTGTCACATGGGAACTCAGGTGTCTTCAGCAGACAAGGACAGAGGCACCCTGTGAGAGCCAAGGCCTGCATGTCTCTTAGCTAATGAAGTTAAGCCTGAAGATGAGACTGGTCTCTATGCAAATCGTAAGGATTCTTTTCACAAACTAGCATTCCTGAAGAGATATAGGACCCCACCTCAAAAATCCCTCAGAGCAACCACGGGCAGAGGAAGCCAGCTGTGCTCCATCATGCTACAGTGAGGTGCAGAAGGAGGGGGACGGTGGAACCCCATAATCTACCATACCCAGCAGCCATGCAGCCTCAGAACTGCAACCCCTGTACCCTCTAGAGAACAGCAAGTTAGAATTCAGTTTATTTCCCAACCAAAGAGAGATCGCATGCCAAAGACTCCAGAAATGCAGTGCAGCCTGGCCACCTGCTCTTTTCCTTCATGTCACCCAGCTCAGCCATCAACTTGCTGAATGACCCTTCAGAAGTCCCTAAGACCCTGATGTTTTCAAGTACTCTAAAGACCCCATGATTACAAGACCTGGATCAGCCTGATGTTCCCAAGAGACTACCTTTCTCCTCCCCGAGTCAGTCAATGCTTAGAGCTCTGGATCCGGAGTTCTGCTTGGCCTTCCCACCTTCCTCATGCAAGGAGACTTGGCCCTGAGGTGCTGGGGTAGGACACAGCTTTCAAGTCTGCTGGGAAGGCTCTAGGGAGAGAGGGCACAAGCTCCCCACACCCACCCTGGTTTCCTGACTGTTCCCGATCCTGGATACACTTCCCTACCCTGTCCCCAGAGATGTTCCATGCTTTTTTTATGAGTGAGGCTGGGGAAATCTATTAATGAGAGTGGTAATTGTTACCTCTGGGCACCAAAGGCCGATTTACCACAGTTAATACCTCAGATTCCAAAGGCATAAGTTTCAGCTCATCCACCATAAACAACACAGAAGGAAACTGTGGAGCCAGGATGACAGACGTTTGGCACCAGGGGACAAGGAAAGTGGGAGTCATTCAATTCATAGACAGTATAACATCAGTAATGTTTCCTAAGCCATAGACGGATGGTGGTGTGGAAGCATTCAGATGTCAGTGTGCAAATATTAGAAGGAAAATGGGCAGAGTCATGACACTAGATGACGAAGAAGCTTTCACCAGTCCCAGCTCTTTTCTGATTGGACAAGAATCTTAGTTAAGGGTGTGGCATGACTGCTAAGCAGCCCCTCTACCCTGGTAGGGGTGAGGCTGGAAGGGACAGCTCAGCCATGTTCTTGGACTCGTGTGGAGAAGGAAAACTAAAGGAAAAAGACTTAGATCATACAAAGATTGCTCCATCTGGAGGGTGAAACAGAGTTTGTCAGAGGCAAGGAAGCTGACCCCTTTCCCCTCCCCAGTGGGGATCTGGGGGAGCTGGAAGCTCAGAAAAGAATTTTGGTTTTGGGATTCATCCAGATGGAGTTTCCAGAAACTCCTGTAAGGGCTATAAAGTCACAGTAATTTATTCCCCAAAGAGAAGAGTAGAATAACTACATTTCCTGAGATACAAACAGAAACACACACACACACACACACACACACACACACACACACACACACACACATACACACACACATACACACACATATACACACACATACACACACACACACATACACACACATACGCACACACATGCACACACATACACACACACGCACACGCACACGCACACACACACCATGCCTACTGCTAAGCAATTCTCTCTTTCCAGCCTAGCTCATGCATTCATAGCTGCCCCATCCACAGCCAGCAAGTGTCCTCAGCATCACAAAGTCTCCAGAGTCCCACAGTTACCAGTTGCCCTGATGTCCTGGCCCTCACCCTCCCTTCAACTGCCCCACCAGACACCTGAGGCTAGGACATAGCACAGCACAAACTCGGTGCCTTTCACTACAATACCAAAAAGCAACTTGAGTCCAGCGCTCCACAGACCTTCACTGTGTTTTTACCATGACTAAGGCACAGGAGAAAAGGGTCAAACCGATTTTCAGGTCCATTTGATGAGACCATCAAATGTCTCTTGTATAACTCTTTATGGTTTCCAAAGCCTTGTGCATGCTCAAATATCTCAGCTCCATAAAGTTAGTATATGCCCTGGTATTCTCTTTACTGAGGAGAAAAACAATGGTCATAGAAGCAGGGACTTGTCCAAGGTGAAGATCTTCCATGACCAGGAACAAAGTCACCACTCTGTGAGAGTTGAGCTGTGTCTGGACCACAAGAATGTACTTCTCTTCGTTCTTAAAAGATATCTTTGTATAAACACAATCTTGGAACTTGGGGGGCATAGGTGTATGATCATATGTGAACAAAAACCCTCTTTTCCTGACCTACATAAGGCAAAAATGTAAAGGAACAACTAGCGTTCAGTCTCAATTCTAGTGTCACTCTGGGATGTTTGGGTTAGACAAGGCTGTAAGCACTGATCCTTGTTTTAGAGACTGGGAAACTGTGGAAGCTTGGTACCTACCCATCACGTCAGACATGTTTCTAGACCCCAGATGTCCAGGTCATGTCCCTCCCCCTCCTCCAGCCATGCTGTTAAGTAGGAAAAGGAAACTCAATTCCAAGTGAAACATCCCAAGCCATCACCTGATGTGTGATCCTAATTAGTCTTAACAATAAAAACCCAGAGTCAGATACCGAGGGTGAAAGTTGAAAGATCAGAGAAGCAGAGCAGCAGCCCCCAGAGAGTTCTTACCTCCACAAATCCGCAGCCTGAATTGGGGGGTGGGGTGATCCTGCCTCTGTGAATCCTCAGACTGAATGGGGGCGAGATCCTGTCTCCCCACTTTATAGTCCTGTCTCCACCTCCCTAGTGCTGGGATTAAAGGCTTGAGCCTCTCATTGCTGGGATCAAAGGCATGCACCACCACCGCCTGAATCTGTTTCTCTTTTAGACTGCCAGGGTAGCCTTGAATTCCTGATCTTCCTGATTCCTCCTCCCAAGTGCTGGGATTAAAAGTGTGTGCCACCACTGCCTGGCTTCTATGGTTAACTAGTGGCTAGCTCTGTCCTCTGACCTCCAGACAAGCTTTACTTGTCAGAACACAAACAAAATATCACACAACAGTCACCTCTTCCATCTTTCCTTCATTGGTTTCTCTCCTCAGTCCAGGATGGAAGGAAACACCTAGCCCTAAAACATTCCTTCTCTCAAAAGAAGACATTGAAGGACATCTGCAAGGCACCATGGAGAAGGACTCTCAGGATCATAGTGTCTTGGACTTCTGCCCCAAAGGGGCCTTTCACTGGAGGAAGTGCTCCTGAGAAGCAAACAGATGGGGTCCAGAAGAGGGCAGAGTGAGTTGATCATATGCCCTAGAACTTCTGAAACGTCTCCTCCAAGGTACCACTGCAAACTCCTCCAGGAACGTCACTGTGAACTTCTAGCCCCTTGTGCTGTAGAAGCTCAGAGGCAGCAAATTCAGTTAAGTGGCTACCATATCAGTAACCTACACTTAGGAAGACCCTGCCAATCAATAGTCTTATCCAATGACTGCAGAAGGGCAACACCAATCCAATGGGGCTGGTTTGTAAAGAGAAATCCATCATTATATTAGCATGAACCTTCTGGCCTACATTTGCATGGTGTTGCTTACTTCAAGAAATACCTATTTCACCCAATTCTAATAAAATTCTAACAATAACAATGAAAGGGCCACATGCACTTCTTCTGGGAAGGCCAATCAGATCTCTACCACTTAATTGGAAAGAGCATGGGACACAATTCTGGCAGTGATCAAGTGGCAAAAAAAGCTTTCCCAGGAAGGCCAGATTGGGACTTACAGAGGGTTTACTGCAGAAACAGAGCAGAGACAAGGGGAATGGTGACACTGTTCAAACCCTGGCTGGGCCTGGCTGGCCTGAAGCAAAGTCTATCACTAGCCTTCCAGTTCTGCAGTATAATAGAAATCAGTGAAGGCTGCATCATGTATCTGGAGAGCTTCTCTCCAGGTCCCACCAAGCCCCTGCAGTCCCACAAACCACGTATAAAATAATCACTCAGATGCTTACATTACTTATAAACTGTATGGCCATGGCAGGCTTCTTGTTATCTACTTCTATCTTAAATTAACCCATTTCTATTAATCTATAAGTTCCCACATGGCTCATGGCTTACCGGTACCTTACATCTCGCTTGTCATGGCAGCAGCTGGCAGCGTCTCTCTCCCTCAGCCTTCCACTTCCCAGAATTCTCTTTTCTGCTTGTCCCGCCTATACTTCCTGCTTGGCTACTGGCCAATCAGCATTTTATTTATACAGAGCGATATCCACAGCACTTCCCCTTTTCTTTTTTTTCAAAAAGGAAGGTTTTAACTTTCACATAGTAAAATTACATATAACAAAACAATTATCACGCAAGAATTACAGTTACGATATCTAGTCTATAATAACTAGTTTATTTGGCAAAATTAATGAAGATATCCTATCTTATATTTGAGGGTCTAAAGTTTTGTATCTAACTTATCTTTTATAATAACTAAGGAAAATTGTAACTAGCTTCAACTACATCAAAGACCTCAGAAGGATATAATATTACCTGAGAAATGGGAGAAAGATGCAAGAAACTTTTGGGAGTCTTGCAGGGTAGACAGAGACAGCTGGCAGCCTGGACAGTCATCCAAAGTTTTTTTGTAAAGTTGGGGCATCTGTCTTTAGCCCACAGGGCTAGGGTTTTTCAGTCATTTTTTTTTCTGTGTTTTGTAGAATGTCTATGGTGGTATTGTGTTGCCCAAAATATTGTGCACCCTAATAAACTTATCTGGGGTCAGAGACAGAACAGCCACTAGATACAGAGGCTAGAAAATGGTGGCACTCACACCTTTAATCCTAGGATTTCAGAGGTAGAAATCCCTCTGGATCTCTGTGAGTTCAAGGCCACATTGGAAACAGCCAGGCATGGTGACACATGCCTTTAATCCCAGAAAGCGAGCCTTTAATCCCAGGGAGTGATGGTAGAAAGGAAAGATATACAAGGCGTGAGGACCAGAAACTAGCAGCATTTGGCTGGTTAAGCTTTCAGGTTTCTAGCAGCACAGTTCAGCTGAGAGCCATTTGGATATGAGGACACAGAGGCTTCCAATCTGAGGAAACAGGATCAGCTGAGAAGTTGGCCAGGTGAGGTTAGCTGTGGCTTGTTCTGTCTCTCTGACCATCCAGCATTTCACCCCAATAACTGGCTCCAGTTTGATTTTATTAATAAGACTCTCTAAGATTCCTGCTACAAATGTCTGGCAGTTTTTTTCTGTGAAGCAGGAACCTGAAGGACCATTTTGTCAAGCAAAGTTTAGTGGTCACCTTTCCATGGGTCCTGCATGTCCAGTCTATCAAGCAGTCCAGGCAAGAACAGTTTCTTGTCCAAATGGCTATTTTTGCCAAGGCAAAGATAAACTCCATATGGAGTGTCTTCGATGCCCATCCTTCTCTCTGAAGTAAATTGATGCTGCCAGGAGCAGACATGTCTTACTGTCCAGAAAGTCTAAATTTTTAAAAATATTTTAAATGCCATATTCTGTAGGTCTTTGAAGTGTTTGAAGATTACCTGTCTATCTGAAATATATCTATGTATATCCAGAAAACTTAACTAACATGGTATAAGTTTGACTATCATAGAAGACTAATTATTAATCTGTATTTCTTAATTATCCTTTACAATCTAAATGAGTTACATAAACATAATACCTCAAACGTGAATAGAAATATATATATAGTATAACAAAATTAAGTTTAAACTTGTATCAATAGACTAAAATCTATACCAATGTAAAACATTTTAAACATAAACTAAAATCTATACCAATGTAAAACATTTTAAACAAGTTGTTGCTCTTTAAAAGTAGGTTCATTAATCTACCCTTTTATCCTGTCATCTCTATGTCCTATATATCTATATCATATCCCCTTTTCTTTTTTAGAAAGAGATTGCATTTATAATCAACATGTTTTAAATAAAAATATTGGTTTTTCTCTGTCTCACACCAGAGGGCTCTTCTGACTTGGGACACAAGAATCTCTTAACCATTCTTTTCTTTAAGCAATATGTCTGGGTTTAGAGAAGGAATGAGCCAATTCCATCTCCCAAGCCAGCTTGGTATATTTGGGAATTTGGGCGTAGCTTCTCTTACTACTTCCTGCTGGAGGGGGGCACTGTATCTTATGGGGACACAAAGAAAATTTTAGGATCATGGAGTAGTCCGTGAGGGTGTATTGTCTGAGCCAGTTGCCTTGAAACGGTTCTGGATGTTGGATCATCTGGGCCATGGTGTCATCGGAGACCTTTCAGGGGGTCTTGGCTGGTCAAACCTGATGTATCTTAATCTGAAACAAATCCATAGCCTCTGGCTTTCTGTAGAAACAAAAGCAGAGCCTCTTTTCCAAAACAACATATCCTTATATCCAAATTTTAAAGTCAAGGTACCTTTAAAATATACATTTTGGCACAACTCAACAGCTTTTACAATTAAATGTTTTTCTTCAGTTACGAATATCAAAGAGAACATAATCCAGATTCTCTGTGTGATAGCCATCTTTATGTAGCTTATTTTTTATATTATCTTTACTGTCTCTTTAAAGACTTTATTTTCAAAAACTATCTATTTGTTTATATAACTGCATATATTCCTTTTTGTCTCTCTTTCAAGCCTACGTACATTTTTCCATACATTGTAAACTATTCCATCTGAATCAGTCTTATTGTGAACCTATTGGTTTAAACTACAGCATTCTAAGACTGAAACGGTGCTGTGGCTGCTGGCTCCGCCCACTTCAGCTTCCCAACATGGCGGTGGTACATTTTCCGCCAGCTCTGGGAGCCATCAATTCTCAAAAATAGTGGGTCTATGCTTCTATCAAAGCAGCGTGTAGCCCAGAAACCTCTTTTTTTTTTTATACTAGTAAAGACTAAATCTACCACACAGCGTAATGTGCCACTGGCAGATGCCTCATTCCCGCCATACTGCCAGTCAAATGCTCGCACGCCAGGAACCCGCCAACTTGAGAGAGACAACTAGGAAGCTGTTTTTAGCTCCATTTTAGAATCTTTTTTCTAGGTTTAGGTGGAAACTCTTGCCAACCTGTTGGGCGCCATTTGTAGCTGGAGAGCTTCTCTCCAGGTCCCACCAAGCCCCACAGTCCCAGCCGTTGCCAGGACAAGCAGCATGTGAAGGTGCCGGTAAGCCACGAGCCACATGGCAAGGTAAAGATTTATGGAAATGGATTAATTGAAGATGTAAGAACTAGATAGCTAGAAGCCTGAGCCATTAGACCAAACAGTTTAAATAATACAAGCGTCTGTGTGTTTATTTTATAAGTGGGCTGTTGGACTGCCAGGGCTTGGCGGGACCCAGAGAGAAAACTCTCCAGCTACAGCATTATCCTGCAGTCAGTAAATGGCATGGCGAGGCTAGGGAATTAGTTGGCCTGGGCAGAAGCCAGAGTGCACTGATGGTGATCTTGATCCACCTCTCTCCTGCTCAGCATCCACAGCGGCATCCTTACATCCTCTAAACTCTCTACACAACACTTCCAGCCCCCAGCACTAGGTAAGAGCTCAGCTGGCTCCATGGCTTCCCTAACAACTGCGCCACCACTCCTGGAATGAGTAGCCGACACCCTGGCATTCCTTATCTTGAGTATTCAGGTGCAGAGTACTAATAAGTGGGCAAGGAAATAGACTAAGATACAGCCAGGTGTTACACTTTCACTTTTTTTAAATTTAGTTTTAAGTTACTGTGTTACCATAAAAGGTAATGGACTTCATTGTTGAATTTCATACAGACATTATTCTTCTTAGACCATTTATGAATAGGAAGATTTGACTTTAAGTATCGAATTTTTGTAACTCTTCGTATGTGTTGAATATGAATCCCCTGTCTGATATGTAATTAGCAAAGATTTTCTGCCATTCTAGAAGCTGCCGCTTCACTCTATGTAGAGCTTCTGTCCATTCTTGGGACTGTTTCCTGTGCTGTTGGAGTCCTTTTCACAATGTCCTTGCCTATGCCTACACAAGGAAAAGTATTACGTCTTTGTTTCCCTCGGGCAGGTTCAAGCTTTCAGGTGTTTCATTAAAGTCTTTGACCCACTTTGAGTTCATTTTTGCATAGGATCAGAGATATAGATCTAGTTTCCTTCTTCTGCATTTGGATAGCCACTTTTCCCAGTATCATCTGTTAGAGAGGTAGTCTTTTTACCAAGATATTTTTTGACACTTTGACAGATGTTGAGTGGATGTAGCTATGTGTTTATTTCTAGACCCTCTGTTTTATTTCACTGGTCTGTGTTCCTGGTTCTGTGCCAGTGTCAACCATCTTTCTCACTGTGGCTCTGTAGTATAATGTGAAAACAGGTATCATGATACTTCCAACATTGCTCTGCTGAGGATTGCTTTGATGGTCCAGGGCCTTTCATGGTGCCATGAAAATTTTAGGATTGTTTTTTCTCCCTCTTTGAAGAGTATCATTAAATTTTTGATGGGTTGTCTCACTGAATCTGCAAAGCAGAGCATTTTCAGTAATATAACCATTTTCATAAAAGTAATTCTGCCAATGCTGAGCATGTTTGGGCTTTCCATCTTTGAATGACTTCTTCAGTTTCTTTCCTTAGCTTAAAGTTTTCACTGTTGAAACCTTTCACCTCTTTGGTTAGGTTTGTTCCCCGGACATTTTTAAGCTATTTTGCATCAGACATTTTTTCCTGTTTCTTTCATAGTAAGTTCTTTATTGGTAGATTATAAAAAGCTACTGATTTTATGTCCTGCTACATTGCTGGAAGTATTTAAGAGTTTTCTGGGGGAGTCTCTGGGGTCTTTTCAGTACAGGATTATGTCCTCTGCAAATAGGTATTATTTGACTTTTCTGTATGTGTGACTTTTCTTTCTCTTATCTTATTGTTCTGGCTAAGATTTTGAGTATTATATTGGATAGAAGTGGAGAAAATGAGAATCCTTATTTGTTTCCAATTTTAAAGGAAGTGCTGGACTTTGTTTCTTAGGGTTTGTTTTGTTTTTGTATAGTGTTGCCTATGGTGTTATCATACATAATCCTTTACTATTTTGAGATATGTTCTTTCCCCCCTCAATATAATATTTTTATTAATTATTTGGGAATTTCATACAATGCACTCCGATCACACTTGCTTCCCATTCCTCTGAGGTCTGCCCTCCCACCCCTGTGCCCTGCCCCCCAGACAAAAAAACAAAACAAAACACTAACTCCAATTTGTATTCTCCACATACCTATTAGAGCCTGGTCAAACTCCCAGTGGCCCCTCAAAGAAAACTGAGTCCTTCCCACCACCACCCCCACCAGGAACCATCAACCATGAAGAGCCACACCTCAGCCTCTCCACCCCATGTCTTAAGGACTTCCCACAATAGCCTCATGTCTGTCTCTCCTTTCCTTTTGTGCGGAGGGTGGGAGAGGTTGGCACAGAAGCCCTCCATGTCTCTCATTCTCAGTTATGAGTCTGCAGTCATCCATACCACTGCAAAAGATGCCTCCTTGTCCATGACATCAGTTTGGCTGTAGTGAATGATCTCCTTAATGTATTCTTAAGCACATAATTTTTACAACTACATTCACCAGATAAATTGATCTATAATTTTCTTTTTCATTTTGCCTTTATCTGGTTTGGGTATCAGGTTAATACTGGCTTAATAAAATGCAATTGGTAGTTTCCCTCTACTTTCTGTTTTTGGAACAGTTTGAAAAGCAGTACCATTAGGACTTTCTTGGAAAGTTTCACACCTTTAATTCCAGCACTCGGAAAGCAGAGGCTGGCAGATTTCTGAGTTCGAGGCTAGCCTGGTCTACTGAGCAAGTTCCAGGACAGCCAGAGGTACACAGACAAACCCTGTGGGGGCCGGGGGGAGGGGCAGTCACCACTGAATCCATTCAGTCTTTTGCTGTTCTATGGAGGAGCCTTTAAATTACTGCTTCAATTCTATTGCTTGTTATATCTGTTTAAGTTGTTTATATCCTCTTAATTTAATTTTGGTAGGTCATAGATGCTTAAGAATTCATGTGTTTCCTCTAGATTTTTTCAAAGATTTTTAAAATCTTTTTAAAAATATTCCCCAATAAGTCTCCAGTTTTCAGTATATTCTTTTGTAACATCTCCCTCTTCTGCTCTAATTTTACTAATTTGAGTAAATTAGTAATTCTTTCTTTTAGTTAGTTGGAAAACATTTTTTTATTCATTCTATGTATTTTTTCTTCATTTTGTTAATGTCTGCCCTTTATCTCTGGATATCTGCTGGTGTGGGGTTTAGTGTGTTCTTGTGTTTCTAAGAACTTGAGGTATATTGTTGGGTTACTTGTTTTAGATATCTGGATCCTTTTTATTTAAGATACAAGCACTTGCAGCTATAAATATTCCTCTTAGAGCTGTCTTGGCTGAATCCTTGGGGTTCAGAGACATTTGTGTTGTCATATTTAATTCTTTTTTTTTCTTCGTTGATGGCTTCAATGATCCACTCTTCGTTTAAACTTATACTCTTCAATTTCCAGTTCCAATAATTTCTGTAGTCTTTTTGGTTTCTTTTGCTGTTGATTTCTAGTTTAATTCCACCATTATCTAATAACATAGAAGTAATAATAATTTTTTAATTCTCTGTGTGTGCACATGCAAGCAAGTATGTGTACCTTACTGTGTTTTTCCACAGAGGTCAGTGGCTTTAGATATTCCAGAATTTAGAGCTGCCCAACATAGATGTTGAGGACTGAGTTTGGGTCCTCTGCAAGAGCAATACATACTCTTGACCACTGAATTATCTCTCTAGCCCCAAATCTGTTTTCTTAAGGCTTGCTTTGGGGCTTACAATGTATCATTTTTAGAGAAGGCTACATGGGCTACAGAGAAGAACATATATATTTACTATCTGTTGGATGGAATATTACATTTCTCCATCCATTTTTAAAGATAACCTTGCTGAGTATTACAATCATGGTTGGGATGTGCTCAGTTCAGGCCTTTAAACATCTTACTTCATGCTTTCCCAGCTCTAGGGAGATCCGGTGTTATTCTGATGGGCTTGCCTTTGTATGTGAGCTATCAACACACTCCCCAAGTTAGAGATTTTAATTTTAATGTTTCTTTGCTTTATATTTTTGACATCTTAACTATGATATATTGTGAAGTTATTCTCTGGCCATCTCTTTGGAATTCTAAATGCTTCTTGTGTTGGATGCTTGTGTCTTTATCTAAGTTTGAAATTGTTTCTATTATAATTTTATTGAATTAACATGTCTGTGCCTTTAGACTATATTCCAGCTCTTTCTTCTACCACACAGATTCTTAGGGTTTAACTGCTGAGTGCATCCCAGAATTATTGCAGTTTGGATCATATTTGTTATTTTTATGTATGTCAGAATTCATTATTGTCTCAACTTTTTCCTCTGTCCCTGAAATTTATTCTTCTCCTTGGCCTCATCTGTTGATCATGATTCCAACTGTGTTTTTATTTGATCGATTGACTTTCATTTTCAACATTTCTGTTGAGTTCTTTTTCAGATACAGATTTCCTTAATGAAGTTTTTACTATATACTTTTAAGTTTCTTCTCCAAATTGCTGCTTAAACTATTTTTCTTTTTTCTTTTGGTCCTGAACTGGTCTCCTTACTTCTTTCATCTGTTTGAGTTTTCTGTTCAATCTTTTATTTTGTTTTGTTTTTCCAAGACAAGGTTTCACTGTGCAGCCTTGGCTGTCCTGGAACTCATTCTGTAGAGTATGCTGGCCTCAAATCAGAGAGATCTGCTGTGGATATCACTCTGTATAAATGAAGTGCTGATTGGCCAGCAGCCAGGCAGGAAGTATAGGCGGGACAAGCAGAGAAAAGAGTGCTGGGAACAGGAAGGCTGAGTCAGGAGACGCTGCCAGCCATTGCCAGGAGTACCAACATGTAAGGTACTAGTAAGCCACGAGCCACATGACAACTTATAGATTAATAGAAATTTAAGATATAAGAATAAATAGCAAGAAGCCTGCCACAGCCATACAGTTTACAAATAAAGTAAGTGTCTGTGTGTTTATTATATAAGTGAGCTGTGGGACTGCGGGGGCTTGGCAGGACCCAGAGAGAAGTTCTCCAGCTACAGAGATGTGGCTGCCTCTGCTTCCTGGGTGTTGGAATTAAAGGCATGTGCCACCACCGCCCAGCTTGTTCACTCTTTTTTATTAATTAATCAGTTAATTAATTTTCCCCAGTCTGATCCTAGTTTCCCCTCCCTCCCTCCTCTCCTCCCAGTCTCTCTCCCCAACCTCCCCCATCAACTCCCTTCTCCCTTCTGAGAAGTGCAGGCCTCCCGTGTATATAAGCCAGCCATGGCATATCAAGTTGCAGCAAGACTAGGCATCTCCTCTCCTATTGAGGCTGGAAAAGTCAACCCAGGAGGAGGAAAGGCCCCAAGAGCAGCCAACAGAGTCAGAGATAGTCCGCTCTCCTTCTGCCAGAGTCCCACAAGAAGATCAAGCCACACAACTGAAACACATGTGCAGAGGACCCAGGTCAGTCCCATGCAAGTTCTGTTTGGTAGTTCAGTCTCCATGAACCCCCAGGAGCCCAGGTCAGTTGACTCTGTATTTTTCCCTTGTGTCCTTGGTCCCTCTGGCTCCCATAATCTTTCCTCCCCCTCTTTCACAAGATTTCTCTGGGGGTATAGCTAATGTTTGACTGTGGGTCTCTGCATCTGTTTCCATCAGTTGCTAGGTGAAGCCTCTCTGATGACAGTTGGGCTAGGCACCAATCTATGAGTATAGCAGAATATCATTAGGAATCATTTCATTTTCTTTTTTTTTTCTTTTTTTCCAGTCATTTTTGGTTCTCTGGGCTGTCCAGCCTCTAGGTCCTGGTCCTCCAGGCAGTGGCAGGCATGGGCTCCCTCTCATAGTATGGGTCTCAAGCTGGACCAGTCATTGGTTGGCTACTCCCATAATTTCTGCACCACATTTGTCCCAGCATATCTTGTAGGCAGGCAAATCAACCACTTTGGAAATGAATATGGCAGTTTCTCAGAGAATTGGGAACTGACCCACCTCATGACCCAGCTATACTACTCATGGGCATATACCCAAAGGACTCTCTACTGTACCACAGGGACACTTGCTCAGCTATGTTCACAGTAGCTTTATTCATAATAGCCAGAAATTGGAAACAACCTAGATGTCCATCAACCAAGGAATAAAAAAAGAAAATGTGGTACATTTATATAATGGAGTATTACTCAGTGTAATCCTGCGTGAGGTAAGCCAGACCTGGAAAGACAAACATAGTATGTACTCACTTATAGGGGGATATTAGCTGTAAGGTAAAGGGTAACCATGCTACAATCCACAGACCCAAAGAAGCTAAGTAGCAAGGAAGTCTCAAGGTGGGACACATAAATCTCACTGTGAAAGGGAAGTAGAAGAGATGTCACAGGTAGATGAGGGAGAGGTCTGGATGGGGGTGTGGATGGGAACAAGAGGGATCAAGTAGTGGGAGGGTGGAGGGAGAGAGTCCTGGGAGAGACAACTGGAATCAGGGGAACTCCCAGGAATCGATGAGGGTGACCCCGGCTAAGACTCCTAGCAATGGGAGATAAGGAGCCTGAACTGGCCATCTCCTGTAACCAGGCAAGACTTCCAGTGGAGGAATTGGGACACCAATCCAGACACATAACCTCTGACCTGCAATTTGTTCACTCTTTTTTAAAAGTAGGACTCTGAAATGTTTTTCCAGCATCTCAGTCCACTACCTTTAGTTTTTGCTATTATGGAGTTTGGAGCTTGTGGAGTGTCATGCTGGCATATTTGTGTTTTTTTGTTGTGTTTTGCACATCTGTTGGAAGTGATAGCTCGTTCAGTTTTTCCCCCATTTTTCCTCTCTTTTTTGGCTTGTTTTATTTTATGAGTCTTCCTGACAAATTGTCTTAATGTTGTATTTATGACCACTAAAGGGGCAGACAACTGTCATAACAAGATCTGACAGATGTCCTGGTTGTGATTTGCAGTAGAAGACACTTAAGTTCTTCCCTCACATCATCAGTAAGGTTAGAGACAGTGGCAGTGGGGTATTCACTGGGAAAAATGTAGCTTATAGATTTTCTGAGCTAAGGGCATTAATAATTAAGCAGTAAAATGAAGAGATGGGGGAAAGAGGAAAGTATGAATAACATGTAGCAATATAAGAAATGATAGAAAAAGAATTGTTGAGTAGATTTAAAAAAAGGATAGTCATAAAAGCCAAGTAAATAAAATGGTGCAGACAATGCTGTAACTTAGGGTTCCCTCCCCCTTGACTGTCTTTTCCAGCACTTGCTGCCGGTGGCAAGAAGGCCATTCTGCTCAGTAATTCAAACATGTCAGTCTGTCCTTCCTGCTGAGAGAAGGGCTCTGTTACCTTCCAGAATCCCCCAGTTCGAGACCCTGGGCCTGACAGTTCCAATTTCCTTTCCGGTGATTTGGAGACCGTGCTATGCACATGGGGCTTTCTGTTGCTGGGTCTCTGGTGGGGTGTGGAGGGCCCAGCACTTGTGTGTGCATTGAGTGGCTGGATGTTCTCATCTCCTCTGCCACATTTACTCATGCCTGTCAGGGAGACTTCCCTGAACACTCTTCACGTCTCCTGTGTTATTCATGTGGGCAGCAATGGTAGTAGCTTCTTCCCAGGCTTCATTCCAAGGCAGGAGGAGAATCTCAGCATCAGGCTCCCACTTCACACACCACGTTCATCTTCACAGCCTGCACTGTTCTTCCTCCCACAGTGCATCCAGCCCTGGCCAAGTCTCCATGGCTAGTTAGTCTCTCTCCAGACTGCTCTTCCTGCTCCTGGATGTTTCTCTTTGGACATCTCACCTAGACCTAGTTCTTTTCTCAATTCTTTCTCTCATGGGAGTAGAACCTCTTTTTATCCTGATCTCCTTTACACCAAGTCACGCAGAGATAGCACCTAATCTGCCATCTCACCTGGAAGTCCTGGGTTGTTATCGTTAAAGAAATAATATTCATCCTTATACAAGACAAAAAATTATAACATTAATTGGAAAGTAATTTGCTGGAGTCATAACTTTGTGCCTTGAAGTAGCTGGTCTGGAGCTCACATCTCCAGCTTGGGGAGTCAATGGCGGCTACTTCCCCACAATTGCCCTTCTAAGATGGCCCGTGAACCCCTTTTAAAGATGGCGTCACATCTCAGATATCCCACAGCTCTTCACCAGAGCACCGCACAGCTTCTATGTGTGGCAAGAAAAATCAACAGAGAGGACATCAGTAAGCAGAGTGTATATGAATCCATTCCCAGAAGAGATGTTTTGGATAGTTTCCCCAGGTCTCCCTGCATCTAGATGGAAGCTCAGATGCTGGGTTGCTCCACCTTGAAGACATTGAGTTAACCAGTGTGGTTGGGTTGCCAAGGACATAAACAGAAATCAGAAAAAGTGCGTAAGCTTATTTGATAGTTGGAGTGGCCTTCAAGCACAGCTAAATACAGATGTTGTGTAATAAAAAAAATTGTTTCTGTCCATCTCTAAACTCTCCTTTCCGTTCTAGCTGAATCATTTTCAAATTAGCTCTCCCACATGATTGCCAGTAGCTTTAGGCTTACATAGTACTCAATACCTGTAGCCGATGAACAATCTAAACAGTGCCAGGAAAGATCTCTGAACAGACATGTGTCACCTGCCCCTGACTATGCAACATGGTCAAGGGCAGTGGAATGTGATGGATTTAGACGTGGTGTCAGCCCACTCAAAAAGAATGAATTTAAAATAGAAAGGAGCAAAATAAGATTATGTTTTCCAATAAAATGAACTCTGTGCCAATTTTGAAGGGGGGTGGGAGGAAAAGAAGAAAGAAGGACAAGCGGAGGAGGAAGAGGAGGAGGAGGAGGAGGACTGTAGCTGCCTCCTGGAACACTAGAGATCTGTGACTTGGTAGCTACAACTTCTTAGGCAGTGCACCCTTTTTGTCCCTTACATTGTGACATCACACTCACTACCTCTATCCACATTCTTAAGATAGACTCTTCTGGCCATTGATATAGGTACCTGCCCCCTCAGCTCATCCACATTACTGTATATCTTTAAATTCAGAGACACATAAAAATCCATATGGATGAGGAAAGAATCAGATTTTCCCCAAAAATAAAGTCCCACAGATTTCTGAAGTCAGAGAGAGCTCAGTGCTCTCCCAGGAATTCCTTCTGGTCCTTGAGTAGACACAAATGTCCTGCTTGATTTCCACATTTGAAAGGGAGTGGAAATAACACCTGCTCTCCTCCTCTCCCCAACCAAGTACCACACACCAGCGGCTATCTCCAAGCTGCCTTTCACAAGGACAATTTTCATCAGCCTGTGAGGAACTGACTTCCTTGTCCCTGAGTATCCAAACCTTTTCCTATCATGACATTCTCCATCCAGAGGCCCCACAAACCTGGTCCTCTGCACTCTCGGCTGAATATTGGGCACTGGCTCACTTCATGTATGCCAGGAAGACCTACCTAACATAGAAGGAAGGTCTGTACCCAAAGGCACTGTATTCAGAGTTATATAACTTACTTGTGGGGCTCCCTGCCATGGTAATGCTTTCGGCCAAGCCACTGTGTAAATGTTTGTCAGTATTAGACCAAGAACGTTGCTTGGTTCTTAGTATAAGAGGGAAAGTGGTTAGGGAAACTCACGACTTGTATGCCTGGTTCCAGAAAAACACCCATCTTCAGTGATTCTGAAAGGATGTGAAAGGGAAAGAAAGGGCGTGAGTCCAGATGCCCTTCAAGAAATAGTACCCCAGCATAGACAGTCCTATGGAACTGTAAACACCTGCCATCTGTGGGGACTCACAAAGAACTTTTCTAAAAAATTGTTTTATTATTTTATGTGTATAAGTGTTTTGCCTACCTGTATGCATGTGTACTACATACATGCCTGGTGCCCACTGAGGTCAGAAGATATAGATAGTTGTGAACCACCATGTGGTTTCTGGGACTCAAACTTGGGTCCTCTACAAGAGTAACAAGTGCTCTTAACTGCTGAGCTAACTCTCTGTGTCTACAGAAGGAAGAATTTTGGATGCTATCTCAACCAGGCTGTTCTGAGTACAACAACCCTTACAAAGTATGCACTGTGCGCCGGGCTCCCTCTCCACTGTGCCTGTAGCTACTCCTTCCACATCCTGGAGATCTAGACTGGCATCAACCATACTTTCCACATAAGAAAACACAGGTTCAGAGAAGCTGGTGCTTGCTCTGGGGCACAAAGCTAGTCTTAAATATGCCTAGAAGCTGTGCCAGGCACCACACTGGTGCCCTTCCTGGAGGCTTTTCTCCTGTTACTATGGCATTAACTGTCTCTGAGGACCAGAGTGTTATTTTTGACCTGGGATTCCTAAGGGCCTCAAAGGTTAGATGCCCTGCTCTTTTAATTACTCATCCACCTGACAAAAGTCACCTTCATTAGTCAGACTCTTGAAGGAAATGGGGAGGCAGGGCTGGGAGCTCGGGTGGGTCTTTGTAACATAGTCTCTGAACTTTCCAGAATTCCTCCTGCCTCTACTTCCCTCCTGCTCCACCTTCCCAAGGTGCCACTTTTTGTCACTCAACCCTGCAGCTGAGCACTGCCCCAGGCACCCAGCCCTTGGCCCAGTTGCTTAGCCAGGGCTTGGCCTCTGTGTTTTCATGGCTCCATTCTTGCCTGTAATGGAGGGAGTTCCTCAGCAGCATTCAGAGCCAGCGAAGTGTAGCTGGGTCTCTTTTCCTGTGGGAGCCCGTTCTCGGGTTCCTCGTGGCTTTGCCCAGCAGGTCCGCATAGAGGATGATTAGACCACGGGCCTGAGTGCAGGTGTCTGAGATGGTCTGCACTTGGCTGTGCTGGGGGAGGAGGTCTTTTGCTCCACCCCTTGGCATCTCTATAAAAACCCTGGGGCAGAGACAGTCGGGGCCCGTTGGAAAAGGTTCCAGGCCCTTTCGAGGCTATCCTTTATTTTCTATCTGTTTATCTCCGCAAGATTCTCTGCAATAAATCCTTCTATCTAATATTTTCTGCTGCTCACACTCAAGAAAACTCTGGGGAGCTGTGGGGTTGGTGGGTAAGCGCCCCACATTTTCCAACCTGCTTCTCTTCTTCCCTACTCCCCGCCTGGCAGCCACTGAGGGTTGATCCTCTACCTCTGCAGAGTGTGAGCTGAGAGATCCCAGGTAGCAGCAGGCAGATGTTAGAAGTCTTCCTACTTGTCCCCTGGTCCCCACAGAATAGGTCTTCATCAGAGGGAAGACATGAACTCTCAGATCCACTCTGAGAGACAAACCTAAGACACAAAGGGAAACTGAGGAGAAGCTGGAGCTACTTCTGGATGTCTCCTGATATGAATGTGGTCATGGCAAGAATAACCTTGGGAGAGATGTCATCATCCCAAACAAGGGATATTCACCAAATCAATCCACCCATCCCTGGCTTCCTAGTCCGCATCCCCCTTCATCCCTCTACAGCCCATGCTTCTAGCTTCCCACTCATCTAGAAGCCTACCCCACAACCTCAGAATTGTTTGAGGGTCAGTCAAAGGCCTTCTCTGACAAGCTCACAGCAACGGTATGATCAAGTGACAGCCATGATTGCCATCTCTGTGAAGCAGTGAGGCTACAGAGGTGACAAGAGGGACCTACCAGGATCACCAGAGGTAGCTGTGATGCACCACTCCTGCAAGCCTCTAAGGTTGGCTGTGAGCATCCCAATGATCCCACCCATCCACCCATTTCCAACCTCACGAAGCTAGTAATGCTCAGCTTGGCTCCTCCCTCTGACTGCTGCTGGTAGCTAAAAGAAGTTTCTGGGTTACTAAACCAAGGGGAGGGAGAATAGTTGTGTAAGAGCCCCTCCCAGGACCTCATAGATAGGAATAAACTTAGAAGCCCTCCAAAGAGCAACACTCTTTTCTTCCATCTCCTCCTCCTCCATCCACTCCTATTTCATACCAAAGGGGCTCCATAGACACCCCCCCAGAACTGATAACTGGTGGCTGGTAGTGTCACCGAGGCCTGTTCTCCATGAGGCTCTAGGCATGTGCCTCTCTATTGCTTGGATTTTGCTGTGTGTTGGACTTTCCCTATGAGAGCCCACCACCCTATTTTATCCTTCCCTGATGACTGCCCCCTGACCAAACCCAAGCACCTTAAGTGATTCCTAAGCTATCAGGAAGAATGTTCCTTCTTGGAATAGAGACTCTCTTTTGTGTCTATGAAAAACATATGCAAGCTTTGTTTCTGATCATGAAAAGTAGGAAGCAACTATGTGTCCATCTGTTGAGGACTGCTCTACAAAATGTGGAGGAGCCACACCTGGTTCCTACTTTTCATGATCATAAACACTTCATGGCAAGTGAAAAGAATGATTTATATGTGTTTATGATTACAAGGACAGGGAAGGATCCATGGGTCTTAACTTAGTCTTTTAGTGCCCAGTGCCTTAACAAAGCATCCATTTATGAAATAACTAGTCATTTTTTTATGTTCTTTGGACACCCCCATCTCTTGCTTTAACAACAGAAGCGCTGGGTTTAGCCATTATCTGTTCTTGATTATGCAGTTTCATCAGAGAGGAAAGAAGTAGCTTGCACTGGTGTTTAGGAAAGATTTTCCTCTGGCTTTCCCACACAAGCTTTCTCTCAGGTTCCTGGCACACAGGCATACTGTATATGGCTCATGGGCATCATGATCCCTCTCCCAGCAGCCTGGATGCTCATAAAGTCAAGAATGTTTTGTGTTACCTTGTGGTATCTCCTGTAACTTCCCTCTGGTAAGGGGGATGGAGCCAGCAACAGTGGCATTGGTGGGTGTCCTTCACCAGCACAACAATAAGAGAAATAGGACAGCCCAGGACAGTGTAAGCTCAAGAGTTGTGGAGTCACCCAATTGGTTAGGAGGATAGTCCAATGCACAGCAAAACCAAGCAATAGAGGGGCCCATGCCAGGAGCCTCGTGAAGAACAGGCCTCTGTGACACTACCAGCCACCAGTTGTCAGCTCTGGTGGGTGTCTGTGGAGTCCCTTTGGTTTGAGACAGAAGTGGAGGGAAGAGGAGGGGGAGGAGGTAAATGGAAGGTTCTAGGGCCTCTGGCATGAATCTATGGGGCTCAGCAGGTCTCTTGACCTTAAGACACATTCAGTAACTGCTGAGGGAACAACATGCCCTGGGCTTCCTATGAGAGCAATCCCACCCAGAAAACCTGGTGTTCTTTGATCTTGGTCTGTAATCACAATGAGAGGTGAACACCTGAGCTGAGCTTCATTTCTGCCACGTCACCTCCAGTCCGTCTAGCCTCATGCCCTTCTCAAAGCCCCTTTCCTACAGCGGCTCATGTCACTGGCTTCCTTACAGTCCAGTGGGCTGTGGTCCCTGTCCATGTGGTCATCGGCTCATCTCCTCCTCTTCCTGCTGCTCTCCATTCAACCCCACTGGGGCTTCCATGCCTGCCACCACCTGTGTTTTCTGAACACATACCTCAGAGACTTCCAGATCTCTATGGGGAGACCACTGTTCAAGCACCTCAGAATATAGATCATTAAAATTGTGTACATGATGATGGGCCACCAGGGAGCCCAGATGCTACTATAATTTGGATTGAACTCTGAAATGGATCGTGCAGGGT
The DNA here is from genome assembly GCF_007827085.1 of Peromyscus californicus insignis. Classification (NCBI taxonomy): domain Eukaryota; kingdom Metazoa; phylum Chordata; class Mammalia; order Rodentia; family Cricetidae; genus Peromyscus; species Peromyscus californicus. Next base: position 1,713,157 of record NW_026294562.1, read on the forward strand.
GGGGAAGGAGGAAGGCAGATTAACACAATTCCAGAATGTGATTTTTTTTAACTTACAGAAAGTATTTTCTTTTCTTCTTGTGGGGCTTGTGAGTTAGGATGAAAAGTCTCCTCCTTGCCTATGGGACCACCACAGAAGAAGGAGGTAATTAGATGCTTATGCCCATGAGTCCTCCAAAGGCAGGTGTGTTGGGAGATAGAGGAAAAATCTAATTGCCCCCCACATTTCTTGTTGTTACTGGTTATTTCAGTTAGGTTTTCTAGCACATTTTGGAGTCTGTGGTAAATTTTATACATGGACACACGGAGTGAGAAAGTAGTCTTTGGAGTGAGCCAACAAACATAGGGATATGCATATTTATAAATACAAAACTTCCCCAAATCCAACCTAATTCAATCATGACCCTGGGTCTCAGGAAGAAGTGACCTGCTCTAGGTCACGTGGGAGGCAGGGCCTCTCTTCTAGTCTGGGTCAGCACCTTCTGCAGTACCACTTTGAAATGTCTGGCACTTACTAAAGAAGGACTTCCCTTCTGTTTCCTGTTTTCCATAGGCACAGACTTGGTGACACACAAAAGTCACCTCCTTCCACGGCTGACTTTGCCACCATTTCCTCAAGTGTGCCGAAGCTGCTCACTTGAAAGCACAAGCTAAAGATAATCCCATATAATTTTTAATTATAGATCATCATTTAAGATGTATAATTTTGTAAGTCTAACAGTGATTAACTGCATTAGGGATTTTGGTGACACACGTCACAATTAAGTGTTTTGGGTGTTGAGCCAATTAAGGGTTAACAGGCAGCAAATACCATCTTTGCACATTTTTGCTTAATGAATTCTTAGTGGGAAAGTATTCTCATTAGGTTAATTTGTCAACACAATCAAGTTACATCACCAGGCTTTTTCCCTGAGCTCACAAATGTGGCTGCCTTTGTATGGTGGTGCACCCTTTTCCATTTGATAGCTGCTCCTAGAAACAAGCCCTGTTCCAGAAGGAGGCAGCAGGGAAGAAGAGATCTTCAAGCCTTGGCGATCATTTGTATCTTTTAGACATAGGCATGTTTATGTCGTTTTATGGAGCTCTCTGGGGCTTTCTGCCTGTATTTCCCTAGTACGTTGTCATGCCAGAGAGTAAAACACGCATCTGTGTACTGGCAGAGGGAGGGCCACAGCCCCTAGGATGGGCTTGATGGCCGCAGGGAAAACTCTGCTCCCTGAACGCTCAGCCAGAGAGGGAGGGCAGCTTATTTCTCTCATGAGCTTGAAAAACACCCGGGTTCCCTCCTTCCTTCCCGTCCAGTTGGCTGTGGCCCCGGCAGAGGAGCAAACGCACTGTCTACACACTAATTGGTCTATTTAGTGAGGGAATAAACAGCGAGTCTCATTGTCAAGCCTCTCTTTAAAAGGACAAACATGTTCCATTCAGATTTGGAGCACCACGTTGCTTGGTCTTAGCTGCTTCCAAGGCAAGTACTTGTTTTCGAAGTGAGCACTGACAGCCTCCACACCCAGTGGGAACTGACTGCATGGTGAAGCCACCTGTCCACAGAACATTGCATATACTGAGAAAATTCTGGAAGTAAGGGCTGGGGAGACAGCTCAGTGAGTGAAACTTAATGCACAAGAGTGAAGACCTGTGTACAAATTCTCAGAACCCACATGAAGGAGATGCAGTAGCAGACATCTGTAATCCCAGCATTCCTGCAATGAGGGGAGCTGGAGACAAAAGTGTTGGAAGCTTGAAGGCCAGTTAACCTGGTTTATACAATAGGAAACATCAAGAGACTCTGTCTCAAATGAGCTCAAGGCCAATGCCTGAGGTTGCTCTCTGACCTCCACATGTGCACTGTGGCACACACACACACACACACACACACACACACACACACACACACACACAATCTGCAAAAGCCCACTCAACTCTGACGACCGGGTTCTCAGGAGGAGGTATACAGGAAATTTTTTTTTTTTTGGTTTTTTTTATTTCGAGACAGGGTTTCTCTGTGTAGCTTTGCGCCTTTCCTGGGACTCACTTGGTAGCCCAGGCTGGCCTCGAACTCACAGAGATCCGCCTGGCTCTGCCTCCCGAGTGCTGGGATTAAAGGCGTGCGCCACCACCGCCCGGCCTTACAGGAAATTTTGACTCTATCTCTACATTGTCTGATTCTTTATAGCAAGTGTATATTTCTTTACTGGTCAGTGTGGGAGGAAGAATCTACAAGTAAAACACAATGAAAACTGGGGAGCAATCGTGCCTAGATTTCCTTTTCCCCCAAGGTTCTGTGACTTTCAGTTTTCTGATGCAAAATGACGAGTTGGGGTGGAAAGGATCTGTTAAAGTTACTATTGCTGTGATGGAACGCCATGAGTGAAAGCAATCTGGTGAGGGAAGGGTTTCTTTGGCTTACATTTCCACAACACCATTCATCACTGAAGGAAGTCAGGGCAGGGACTCAAACAGGGCAGGAACCTGGGGGCAGGAGCTGATGCAGAGGCCATCGGAGGGTGCTGCTTACTGACTTGCTCCCCATGGCTTGCTCAGCCTGCTTTCTTATGTAACCCAGGACCACCAGCCCAGGGATGGCACCACCCACAATAGGCTGTGCCCTCCCACATCAGTTACTAATTAGAAAATGCCCTATAGGCTTGCCTCTAGTCCAGTCTTACTCTATAAGTATTTTCTTAATTGAGGTTACCTCTGCTCAGATGACTTTGCCTGTGTCAAGATGACATAAAACTAGCCCAGCACAGGATATAATCTGGACTTGCATTTGGTTTTCATTTAACTAAGTAGCCTTTTCCAAAGGTCATAAGCTTACCATACGCCTGCAAAGTACAGCAAGTTTGAAAACTGCATCTAAGAGATTCACACTCCACTCATTCCACATGAATGGAGTCAGCACTCACCACATGCACAGCTCATTGCTGGAGGTCAGGGTGGAGAGATGAACCAGCCAGGCCCCATTCCCAAGCATCTCTATGTCATCTAAGGGCCCCCTAAGCTCAGAAAGAATTTCCAGAAATGTGGGGAATCCTGAGCTAGGGAAGCACTGAGTAGTAGGAAGGCCCCACCCCACCCCTCCGAGCTCACTGGGAGACTGACCAGGCCAGGGATGTCTTTCTAGGAGAGAAGTCCTAAGGTGGGACCGAAAGCCAAACCGCCAGGCCAAGTGCAGCAGCTGTAACGCTGTCCTCCACTACAGCGTAGCTGGTGATGGTTCCAGTTACCACTGCGACTCCATTGCTGCTGAACTGAGTGGTAGCTAGGGACTGTGAGGAAGCTGTGGACCGCAAAGCTAGGGATGAGCGGGACAATCAGCTTTGGGGTATGGAGCTGCATATGCCAAACAATGGAGGTGTAGAGTAGACTCTGTCCCCATCTCAGGACCTCGCTGGACCCCACACTACACACAGATTAGATCCATAGGACTAGAGTTACAAAGAGTTGTAAGATGCTATGTGAGTGCCAGGCCCTTTGGAGGAGCAGTCAGTGCTCTTAACTGCTGAGCCATCTCTCTTGCCTCAAGACCAGTCTTTCTTGAAAAGATGGGATGGTTGAGCTGGGGGAAGGATGGAGTGGGAGAGCAATGAAAGAGATATCTTGATAGAGAGAGACATTATGGGGTAAGGGGTGCTAGGGAAATTCTCAGGAATCCACAAGGATGACCCCAGATTAGACTCCTAGCAATAGTGGAGAGGGTGCCTGAACTGGCCTACCCTGGTAATCCGATTGGTGAATACCCTAACTGTTATCATAGAGCCTTCATCCAGTAACTGATGGAAGCAGATGCAGACAGCCACAGCCAAGCACCAGGCCGAGCATCGGGGAGTCTAGTTGAAGAGAGGGAAGAGGGATTATAAGAGTGAGGGGCATCTAGATCATGATGGGGAAATCTACAGAGACAACTGAACCAAGCTCGTAGGAACTTATGAACTTTAGACCAATAACTGTGGAACCTGAATGGGACTGGACTAGGCCCTCTGCATACAGGAAACAGTTGTATAGCTGGATCTGAGGGGCCCCTGGCAGTGTGATCAGAATCTATTCCTGGTGTATGAACCAACTTTCTGGATCCCATTAACTAGGGTCAGACACCTTGCCCACCCTTGATGCAGGGGGGTGGGGGGGTTGGTCCTGCCTCAACCGAACGTACCAGGCTTAGCTGTCCCCCCAGGGGAGAACTTACCCTTTTGGAGGAAGGGATTGGGGAAAAGACAGGGGTGTGGGAGTAGGAGGAGGGATGAGAGGGGGATCTGTGGTTGGTATGTAAAACGAATAAAAAAAAGTTTTAAATAAAAGAATACAAAAATCATGAAAACAAAAAGTTCTTTCCAATAAAGCCTGAGCCCCTCTTTAAAAAAAAAAAAAGAAAGAAAAGATGGGATGGGATGAGATGAGATGGAAAGGGGTGGAGGGGTGGGGTGGGGTGGGAGGAGAGGGGAAAGGAGGGGTGAGGTGGGAAGGGAATGAACTAGATCAACGTAAGAAGTAAAGGTAAGTATTGTTTTAGGACATTTTATTTCAGTCTTGCATGTGTGTGCAGAGACAAGGGGAACAGCTGGCAGGCTGGCCTTTACGTGCCAGCCCAGTCTGATCATCCAGCCAGACCTTTGTTCACCAGCCCCATGTTCTGATGGTGGATCACAATCCCAGAGCCAAGTGCACCTTTATCCAGTGCCCAGTCTGTGCTGTGTGTCTACCAGCATGTGGGTAAACAGTGTCTGATGCACAGGTGCCATTGACTGTCAGATTGGTTAGCCACACATATCACTACCTGTTCCCACCGTTCCTAGTCTGACTGCTACAGACTGCCCCCTCAGAGTGGTATCTCACTGGCTATTTTTTTGGGTGGGTTTGATTCATGGGTGACCTGTTTGAAATCATGAGGTCATTGCTTTCTTTCTCTCCTAGCCTCAGGACAACACTGTGGCCTCTGGCACAAGGTGCACCCATAAGGCCACAGTTCCTACCAAGAGCCCCCATCGGGACTCCAGGTTTCTATGGGCCCAAGAAAAGTCCTTTTTCATCTTGTCTATCCTATCTTAAGGTGACAAATCCTGTGAGGATGTGAGTGTCCACACAACTGTCTCCTTCACCCAACTTGGTTGGCTCTGTGTGGCCTTTTGTGAAAGCTCTACACAGGACCATTTCTAGGAATTCTGTTTCCTGTGGGGATCGGGGACACTGCTGACCCAGCATATTTATGTGTGTCTACTTGGATGTGTGCCTGTGTGCACACATGCAAATTTTGATGCACACTTGTGAATTTGAGAGTATGTGTGAATGTATGTCTTCTGGATCATACTGTAAAATATTCTTCTTACTATGAGTTATAGTCAAAGATGTTTAAGGGACATGGACCTGGGGTGGGGGCCACAGCTATAATGCAAGCAGCTTAGGTAATGAGGAGAGGGTTGTAGGAGAATGTGTAGTGAAGAACACTGGGTTACGAGTCAGAACCCACAGGGTTTCCCTAGCTTCAGATTCTGCAGTCGACATGTGGGTAATGAACATCGGCTGCCTTCGGCTCCAGCCAGCATGAACTAAGATTCTGCCAGCACGGCCCGAGAGCCATCACCTAGGGAGATTCCTCTGCTGGTAAAGTGCTAGTCATGCAAGGGTGAGGACCTATGTTTGAGTCCAAGCACGCACAGAAAATAAAAATAAAATAATAAAATAGAGCCACATGGACCTGTAATCCCAGTAATGGGGAGGCAGGGACATAAGGGCTTGCTGATCTGTCAATCTAGCTGAATCAGAAAGTTCCAGGTTTAATGAAAAACTGCCTCAAAAATTAAAGTGGAGAGTAATTGAGAAAGACACATGATGTTGACGTCTAGCCTACACACACACACCACACAAACAAACAAGATCCTGCTTTGGAAGATGACTTATTTACATATTCCAAGACCCATATATCCACATCTAATAACATCATATGTACTTTTAATTCACACAAAAATCCAAATGACACCTACAAGTTGTTTAAATGAGCCAATATTCCCTTTTCCCTCTGCCTTTTCCTCTAAGGATCAGAGCAGTCACTCTGAATTTTGTACTAAAACCATATTACATTGAGTGTGTCCCCTCTGATTCCTCAATTATGAGTCACTGTCTTCCCCTGAATATTTTTATATCTAACTCATGATCAATCTGCCTTGCCAAAACTATGAACACAAGCAGTCTGGCCACAGTCACTCCTCCAAGAGAGGAGCCTGGGGGATGTGAGTAAATCCTTTAAACACTGGTGAGGGTCTCTGAATCCAAGTTTCTGAGATCACAATCAAAACTGCTTCTGGGGATACAGAGTCCCCTTCCAAGCCCACCTCTACAAAGAGTGGCCCAGACCTGAGCACAATGCCACTCTGATGGCAACAGCATCATCAGGTCCTGGTGTGGCATCTCTATGGCACTTCCCCCAGTCGTCTCCAGATTTTCCATCCATAGTTGTGGCACATCTTAGCATTTATCTCTTGCCCTACCAGAGGGACTGTGGATGTGATAGGAAGATACTTTTTTTCTCAAAAGAGGCAGCATGCCTCCCAGCCGAGCACTCTGGCTGTCCCCCACCTAGACCTGATCTGGAAGCACATGGCACAAGACAAAACACATTTTGGCCTCAAGGGGACCTGATTTGAAATCCTGGCTCTGCCATCTCTTGGCTGCAGGATCCTGATCCATCATTTCAGCCTTCTAAGCATCCATGGCCCGCTTCTACAAAACTCAGAGGATCATAGTGAGAATTTGGTGAAGCCTTGCATGAAATAGGTACTCAGAGTTTGTGATGATGTATTTGAGTACGCACACACTGGAGAGAATGGTCACTCATTGAGTCACAATGCTGCCACCAGGGGTCCCTAGGGGCAGGGCAATTGACTTCATCTTGCTGAACCTCCATTCTCTCAGCTTTAAAATGGGGTAACTATCCCATATCTGCCACCCAACCTTCCACCATGGCCTGGAGGAAGAACTTAATTAAATAATACAGGCATTAAAGAAATGATAGGATAGTGTGTGTGATTATTTTAAGTTCATTTGAAGAGTGGGTGAATGAATTTTCAGAATCTGAGGGTGGTAGTGTGTAGTGGGTAGCCATTCCAGCTTTGATCTGGAAGTTCCAAACCCCATTGAGACTTTGGCAACTGTCACACCTACAAGGTGGGGCAAAAGGAGGCGCCTGGGGACCCGAGATCTGGATCGGTGGGCTCTCTCTCTGTTGCGGGACCCTGGACTGGAGAGGTGTACCAAGCAGAGCTCCAGAGAACACCACTGGACTGCGATACACCTTCCCCAGACTCCGCGACCTACCTATCCCTTAATTTGTAAGTTACGCCATTAAATAAATCTCCTTTTAACTACGTGGAGTGGCCTTAATAATTTCATCAATATCTGGCGCCCAACGTGGGGCATGAACCCATGACCCTGAGATTAAGAGTCTGTCATACTTTATGTAGGTTCTACTTCTGTTTAGGATATTCGGTATATTGATATATATTTAAGATTATTGTCATATTGCATATCACACTACATACTCCTACCTCTGTTATAAATATCGATATATATTTAAGATTATTGTCATATTGCAATCGCACTATATACTCCTACCTCTGTTATAACATCTTGTGTATTGTCACAATTTTAAAGTCATCGTTCTTTACCATACACTTGCTTATAGACTGTTTACCTTGTTTACGTGAAGCCTTAGTCCTTAGGTTATTTCAGTAGATAAGACTTATAGATTTATAGTCACCTATGCTGGTCATCTCTATAGTTATGTTAGTTAGGTTATCCAGATTTACAGATACATAGGTCAGATGGACAGCTAATCTTCAAACACTTCATAGACCTAGAGAATATGGCATTTAAATAACTTAGAATTCTGTTGATGTGAGACACAATTGCTCCTGGCTGCACCAATTTGATCCCGAGAGAATGTTGGGCTTCTAAGACATTTCCATTTGGAAGTTTGTCTTCTTGGCACAAAATGGCCTACTGGGCAAAGAACTGCCCTTGCCTCGACGGATGACAGTACAAATGCAATGCTATCCTTTCTGGACAAGCGGGACACAAGGAAAGCGACCACTGTACTCTGCCAAGACAGGGTAAGATGGTCTTTCAGAATTCCTGCTTCTAAAAATGGTCTGTCAGATACTTTAGGCCTGTAGCCAATTTAAATGCACCAACAATACTGAGAAACATTAGGTGACTGTCCAGGCTGCCAGCTGTCTTGGTCTACTCTCGCAAGATTCCCGAAAGTTGCTTGCATCCATCTACCATTCCTCAGGTACCATTATATTCCTTCTCAGGTCTTTGATGGGATTGAAGACTAGCAGTTATAGTTACAACTTAGTAGATAGAACATATTAAGTATTAGATTCAGGTTCTTTAGGATAGGACACCTTTTGGAATGATCTTTATAACATGCCATTTACCTATGCTCTATACTTCTCTGGATTATAGTATGTGTTTCTTGCTTGATATTGTTTGCATTGGTTGTAGTTCCATCTTATCTAGGTCATTATCCCTCATTATTCCTGGACTATATTTGATAACCATTCCTTTGTATATAGTCTTGTATTAGGTTAGAACTTTCTTATTTAGACAAAAAGGGGGAGATGTAGTGGGTAGCCATTCCAGCTTTGATCTGGAAGTTCCAAACCCCATTGAGACTTCGGCAACTGTCACGCCTACAAGGCGGGGCAAAAGGAGGTGCCTGGGGACCCGAGATCTGGATCGGCGGGCTCTCTCTCTGTTGCGGGACCCTGGACTGGAGAGGTGTACCAAGCAGAGCTCCAGAGAACACCACTGGACTGCGATACACCTTCCCCAGACTCCGCGACCTACCTATCCCTTAATTTGTAAGTTACACCATTAAATAAATCTCCTTTTAACTACGTGGAGTGGCCTTAATAATTTCACCAATAGTGGTGCATGGTAGTAATTCCAGCTCTGGTGAGGCAGACATGCAGATCCTCAGACTCTCTGGCCATCCAGCCTTGCCTATTTACTGAATTCCAGGCCAATGGGAGACCCTGTCCCAAAAACATAAACAAAAGTGGACAGCCACCCAAGGAAAGATACTTAAGACCTATATGCACATACCTGCACACAGGTACACACACACACACACACACACACACACACACACACACACACACACTCACACACACACACACTACACACACACATACACACACAATTTTCATTCACTTTCCCACATCTCAGCTTCTCCAAAAGAGAACATCTTTTCACCCTTATATTTTCTTTCTCATGTATACAAACATCTGTATGGATACATTTGATTTCGCTTCTCTGAAACACGGGGAGGAAGGAGGGTACTTCTTGACTTTTTTTTTTAATCTCTCAGTATTTCAAAGTCAGTTTTCTTAGAACAAGGAAACCCTCATACATAAACCACAATGCAATTTTCACAAAGTCTGGAAGCTTCAACTACATTACGAGACGATAGTCCCCCACACCCTTTTTTAGACAGTGCATTTTCTTCATCCGTTCATCAGACATTTGGGTTGTCTTTACCTGTTGGCTAATGTGCACAGCACCGCTGTAAACACGAGTGTATGGACATCTGCTCAAGTCTCTACTTCAAGTTTGATTCAGGGGCCGGGGGATGGATACCCAGAAACGAATTGCTCTGTCCAATAGTCAGTCTATATTTAATTTTTCAAAAAAAGTACCATTCCAAGAACAGGTTGGTTTTTACACAGTGGTGGCTAAAAACACTCACCTCTTACAAACAGCACCTACTCTCTGCTCTGTTAGAACTATGCAATGGATAAAAATAATGAATCCAAGCCCTGTTCTCAGGGGAACTGTTGACACCACCACTCTGCTCAAAAGGCATCTACGTAGAGGAACAGAATCTGTCCTCTTAGGACCACCCAGGGATTACTTCTACCAGGCAGGGAAGGATCCTTCCCCAAAATAAGAGTAAGGAAGAAGTGTTCCCCACTTCTGTAGACCTGGGTACAAAGGGAAGCAGACCCACACAAACAGGGATGGTTGCTCTGCCCCTCCATCTAATTATTATCCAGTGTCTCCATGCCCTCTGGGGATCAGAAACTTGTTTGTTCGAGCTGTCTATTATTACTCTTTGAGCAGTTAGGAGAATCATTTGCATCGTTCATTAACAGTCCTTATGGATTTCTAAGCAGTGGTTCTGTTTTAGCTGGTGAGCCCCGGTAGTATAACAATTGGTGCATTTTATGGAGAGACAATTAAGCATTGGCTTGCTTTTATAGTTGGCCTTAAAATAAATCATTTGAAATAGAAAAGGGAGGCTGAAAAACTGACACCTAGAGCAAGTCCGTGGTAGAATTAGGGAAACCAAACCATTCTCCACTCAATTTCTTCTTGCATATGTGCACACTCAACTGACTGACTGGAGGGGCTTTCAGGGTTTCCTTGCTGACATTCCAACTGCACAATTACAAAGTTTTTTGAGTGAGTATGTTTACTTCACACACTGAGAAGAAGAGAATTGGACATATCTGAACTATGTCTTTGTATGCAAGAAGGAGAGGAAATGCAAGGAGGTCTTGCACAGCTTACTGTATAGGATTCATATCCTTCCTTAGCATCCAGGGAATCCTGCAAAGTACATGCTAGTGTCCCTACTGGAAAGATGAGAAAGTGAGACCTACAGAGGTTGTCACTTACTCCAAGGCACGGTTATCCTGTGTTTTAGACCTAGGTCACTGTGATGCCAAAAACCCGGATCCTTCCCTGACTCTATGTCAAGAGGTAGAATCTCCATTCCTACCAACTCATCTGCTAGTTTTAATGCCCTCAGTTTCCCTCCATGTTGACTGACCTCTGTAGTGGGTAGCCATTCCAGCTTTGGTCTGGAAGTTCCAACCCCTACTGAGACTTCGGTAACTGTCACGCCTACAAGGCAGGGCCAAGGGAGGACCCTGAAGACCCGAGATCCAGATGCGCCGCTTTTTCTTGTTTCCTGGACCCTGGACGCTAGAGGCAGACCGAGGAGAGTTCTCCAGAGAACACCGCCGGACTGCGCTGCGTCTTTCCCAGAACCTGCAACCTATCCCTTCATTTGTAAGTTACGCCACTAAATAAATCTCCCTTTTAACTACGTGGAGTGGCCTTATTAATTTTACCAATAGACCTCCATGATGCATTATTCTTATGTCCTGAGCCTACTCTTGGGGCCAAAGAACCAACAGTTCTATTTCATATGCCTCCTTTGCCCATGACTCCCCTTGACCTCATGGGACAATCACAAAAATGTCCGTGACTGACAACAAACAACTGCCAGATAGAAAGGCCGTGCCACCCTGCGAGTGAGTACGGGAGAATTCCAAATTCCATCCTATACTTCACAAGGACAGGATTTTATCAATAAGAGGTTTTGCTGTAAGCCACCCCACCCCCACTCAGACTACAGAGATCTGCTGAGTACTGAGTGCTCAGTCTCAGTACTGCAGAGTCAGACATGTAGGAGCCACTCGCTGTGAGAGTGATCCAGGGTCACACCCGAGCCACCAGGTATCCCTGGGAACTGGAGCCTCACCAGGACCCATCGTTAGTCTATATAGAGCGACACCAGCTCTTCTTCTTGGTCATCTCACAGATGCTTCCCCCAAGAAGGACATTGTCCCCAGGGGTGGTCTCAGTCATAGTCACCCTAATGGCTCTCTAAGGACTGTGGTCAGGCTTCTTTTTTAAAAAAAGATTTGTTTGTTTATGTGTGTGTGTCTGGGTGTATAAATGTGTATGGTGTATCTTCAGGTGCCTGCAGAGGCCAGAGAGGGGATTGTATCTCCTGGAACTGGAGTTGCAAGTAGTTGTGAGCTGCCAGTGGGTGCTGGGAACCAAATCCAGGCCTTCTAGAAGAGCATAAGTGCTCTTAACCACTGAGCCATCTCTCCAGCCCTGTGACCAGCCTGCTATGACTATACAGACCCCCACCAAAACAGAAGCTCTTACCACGATGACCAACAGGGAGATCCTTCACAGGCTTTGTATAAAAACTCATATTTGATCAACTCAGATGGTCCTATAATGCAAGAAATCCATGGGAGTATGCTTAAGGAGTATTAGGGGAAATTTATTAGGATAAATTGAGGAATTACACTCACAAATACAGAACTGAGTAGACAGCTGAAGTTGTCCTCTGATCTGACCAGGAGCGAATCCACCTCACAGATCACACCAGGAAGCAGGAAGCAGGGAGAAGGGACCTTGTGACCCCTCTCCCTTTCCTTAAGAGGTCACACACAATGGCAAGAAGCACCACCTCTTTGGGGTCCTATAGCCCAAGGTCATTTGGCGGAGCAAATACCACTACATTTCCCCTTTTTGTCTATATAAGAAGGTTCTAAACCTAATGCAAACTATATACAATAAGAATGATTATCAAGTATTGTCCAGGAAAAGCAAAGGGTAATAACATAAACAAAAATGGAACTACAACCAACAAGAACAACATCAAACAAGGAACACATGCTAAATGTCCAGAAATGTCTAGATCATAGGTAAATGGCGAATTACCAAGATTACTCCAATAGCTGTCCTATCCTGAAGATTCTAACTTTAGTATCTAAAATGTTCATAGCTAAGACATGAGAGGATTATAACTGTAATTATCTAGTTTTCAACCCCATCAAAGACCTGAGAAGGAAAATAACATTACCTAAGTAAACAGGAAGTGCAAGAGAGCAACTTCTGAAAAATTGTAAGAATAGACAAAGACAGCTGGCAGCCTGGACAGTCACCTAAAGTTTCTCAGCACCACTGGGGCATCCATTTTTGGATACAGGCCTAGAATATCTGACAGACCATTTTCAGAAGCAGGAATTTTGAAAGACCATCTTACCCTGTCTTAGCGAGTTTCAGTAGTCACTTTTCCTTGTGTCCCGCTCCTCCAGAAAGGACAGCATTCATACTGTCAGCAGTCAAGGCAAGGGCAGTTCTTTGCCCAGCAGGCCATTTTGTGCCAAGAAGAAGACAAACTTCCATACAGAGTATCTTTGAAGCCCAACATTCTTTTGGGAGTAGATCGGTACTGCCAGGAGCAAATGTGTCTCAAGTCAACAGAATTCTAAGTTATCAAAACATTTAAATGTCATATTCTCTAGGTCTATGAAGTATTTGAAAATTACCTATCCATCTGAATATGTTTCTGTAAATCTGGAGAACCTAACTAACATAACTACAGATATGACACTCATGGTTGACTATTAATCTATAAGTCTTATCTACCCAAATATCCTAAGGACTAAGGCTTCACATAAACAGGTCAAGCAATCTGTAAACAGAAGTACAGTATAAGGACAATGACCTCAAAATTGTGACAGTATGCAAAATATCTTAAATGGAGGTAGAAATGTATAGTGCAATATGATAACAATGTGGTGATATATTGTGTACCCCAGTAGAGCTTGCCAGAGGATCAGAGGACAGAGCCAGCTACTAGATTAGACATAGAGGCCAGACAGTGGTGGCACACACCCTTAATCCTACCACTCAGGAGGCAGAGATCCCTGTGAGTTCAAGGCCACACTGGGAACAGAGCCAGGCAGGCTCACACCTTTAATCTCAGTACTGGGAAGCACATATGCCTTTAATCCCAGGAAGTGATGGCAGGGTGGAGAAAGGTATATAAAGCTTGAAGAAATAGGAACTTCAGCTGAGACCCTTTTGGGTGAAGACTCAGAGGATTTCAGTCAAAGGATTCATGGAGTTGGTAAAGTTATTATAGGTGGTGGCTGTGGCTTGCTCTGCTTCTCTGACCTTTCAGCTTTTACCCCAATATCTGGCTCTGTGTTTTTTATTAAAAGGCCATCTAAGATTTGAACAACATAACAATATCCTTAATATGTATCAATATACAAAATATTCTAAACAGAGTTAGAACATACATACAGTATGACAAATATAATTTTACATTTGTATCAATAAACAAAATATTTCAAATGGGAGTAGGAACATGTATATAATATGACAATTATAGTTTTGAATTTGCATCAATATACAAGTTATCTTACATAGGAATATAAAAATAGTTTACATTTGTATCAATATACAAGAATCCATATGAGTACAAATTATCTAAGGCTGATAGTTTGCTAAATATATGATGTGTGTATAAATGTATGATGTATTATGTACATTGTGTAAATGTTCTCCCATACAGTAGAATCCATGCAGCTGTAACTAAACACGTGAGTCAGGTCTCTGAACAGAGATGGAAATGTTCCAGGCACTCTGGTGCACGCCTTTAACCCTGTCACTTGGGAGTCAGAGGCACATGGATCTCTGTAAGTTCAAAGCTAGCCTGGTCTACATAGTGAGTTCCAGGGTAGCCAGAGATATATAGTGAGACCTTGTCTCAAAAGAAGGAAAAAAATGAAGGAAGGGAGGGAGGGAGGGAGAGGCAGAGAAATGTACCCAGCTGACTACCATGGGAAAAGGATGGAAAGAATCTAAGAACCTGAGGATGGGACAGGGTGCTGTGATATGCCACATTCTGGACATGATGTAACCTTTGCACTCATGAACTCACAGCAGCTAAGGTTACCTGCACACGGTCAAGCTGATGGATTAGTCAATATTCCAACAGGCAGCACTAATTGAGCTCAGTGGGTTACAAAATAAAGTAGGAAAGAGGGCAGCAAGTTGGTAGTGCCTGAGGGGTGAGGGGGAGTTAGGGGTGGATATGATCAAGATATATCATTTACTTGGATAAAACTGTCAAAGGATAAAAGGTATTCTCCTTCTAAAAAGGAAAAAGGAAATATCCCCAAGCTGTATTTAAGTTGAAAACATACAGAATAACTAATCTCTTGCCATAACACTGGAGAAAACAAGAATCCACGATGACATTTTCTTATATGTTCTAATTCCTGAAGTAACCCACATAGACATTTGCATGCTTATACATTTTAATCATTGTGGTATCTATAAGACACAGTGGCCCCTTCTTACAGGTGCCTTCTAGGCAAAGAGGTCTAAGCAGCTGAGGCCAAAAAAAAAAAAAATGATGTTTCATCAGAGCCTAGCCTGTAGTCCTGGCCACTGACTACAGGGTGGGGCAGAAAAATCTCAAGTTCAAGGCCAATGTTGACTACAGATTGAGTTCAAGGACAGCCTGAACTTAGGGTCTGTCTCAAAAAGTAAATTAAAAGGTGGAGTCTAAGTGATAGTTTGGTGGTAGAATGTTTGCCTAGCACATGCAAAGCCCAAGATCAGATCCCCACCATATCCACTCCACCCACCCACCCCTCAAAAATTGTTAGCTATAGCTTGGAATTTGAACTATATAGAGGCATTAGATATTCAAAAAACATTATATTGCTAAATTCAAAACATTTAAGAAGAGGCAAAATGGGACTCAAAGCCCCTATGTGTGATTCCTCAGTTACAACCCGCCATCTTGGACCTCCATATGTGAGGCCTACATTTGAAAAGGACTCCCAACAAGCAGTTCCTGACAGGGCAGCACACAGAACAGTCCACCTGACTGGACTGCTGATTCACAAATTTAATCCCTGTCCATTGACTGCATTAGATGGGGACCAAGTGACCCTGAGGCAGGATGCAGAGAAGGAAGAACCGATGCTAGAAGAGACCCACCGCCCTGCCTCCTGCTTCTATAAGTGGCAGCTCCCAGCACCGTGTAAGTCTTGCATGCCCCCTTCATCTTGCTCCAGTTGTGAGCTCCTGTCATGCCCAAGTTGGAAAGCAGGAGTTTCTAGATTCTTCTTTAGTTCTAAATGATTCTTTAGGAGGTCTTCTCAAAGTCAGACTCTCCCATGACCCTTTCTGTGTCTGGTTACCAGCCTCAGATGTGGGCTCCTTCAGGGCAGGGCCCTGTGTGGCATTGGCATCTGCATCCCCACACTAGGTACAGGAGGGTGTTACTGGGTATACGGCCAAACTGCCAGAACAAGCAGCTGTTTTGATTTCCATTTTACCAGAAAAAAAACTAATGTGATTAGAAACAGCATATTGAAGAGAAAACTCAAGGGGAACCAGTGATGACAATTGACAAGAAAAAAGAAAGTAATGTAAAGTAAAGCGGAGGATCCCACGGCTCTGCAACCGTCAGCATTTGGACCTGTGGTCACTAGGTTTACATGATACACCTCTCCATCACACTGTCGCCAAGCCTTGGGCCAAAGACTGTTCTGTTGGATCCTATTAAAAATGAAATAGGGGCTGGAGAGATGGCTCAGAGGTTAGGAGCACTGAGTGCTCTTCCAGAGGTCCTGAGTTCAATTCCCAGCAACCACATGGTGGCTCACAACCACCTGTAATGAGATCTGGTGCCCTCTTCTGGCCTGCAGTCATATATGCTGTATACATAATAAATAAATAAATCTTTAAAAAAAAAAATGAAATAGTATGGTAGCATTTAAAATTATTTGTACATTTACTTACTTTATTTTGTGTGTATGAGCATTTTGCCTGCATGTATGTATGTCTATTACATTCATCCCTTGTGCCTGCAGAGTTGAGGAGAAAGCATCAGATACCCTGTAATTAGAGATGTTGCTGAACCAAGGTCCTCTGCAAAAACAAGTGCTCCTAACTACTGGGCCATCTTTCCAGCCCCAACAACACATTTTAAATGGTTCTACTAGATATAAATATTAAGAATTGAGGCTTGGAGTCTGGAGAGATGGCTCTGTGGGTAAGAGCTCTTGCTGCTCTTGCAGAGGGCCAAATTTAAGATGCCAGAACTCACTTCATACAGCTCACAGACACCTATAACTCCAGCTCTGGGTTATTTGGAACCCTCTTCTGGCCTTTGAGGGCCCTGCACTCAAATGCACATACCAACACACAGATACATACCCATATACATAATTTAAAAATGTTAAAAAAAATTGTTAAAAAACAAAGAGTTGAAGTTTGGATGAAAACACTCCATGATCTGGAAAGATGTATACATGGGGACAACTTAGTCCTCTGTCATACTGTACAACGTTTACTGCTACACATCTCATCACTGAGTATATTGTCCAGTTAGGATGCTTACTAGAAGGTTCCTGAGCTGTCCCTATCCTCCAAGACTCTACCTGAGCTCTATTTGGCTAATCCCACTCAGGGGAGTACTTTGGATGTTAGAAGGTCCAAGAGCCCCAGAGAAGAATGGTAAAGAGCAGGCTCATGTAGAGGTAGCACCCGGGTTCTATGTCCTGCAAAATCCACAAAGCCCAGAGAAGCTGCCAACAGCCATTAAGCAATGTTAAGCACTCCCGAGTTATCCTCCATCTAACCTGACCTAAAACATACTTGCAGACCGCTGTTCCTTTGCATTTGAATGTCCCAAGAGAATTTCTTCTGTGAGGTTCCTGAATTGGGTAACAGAGCATGTACCATTCAGAGGGCCACTGGATCCACTGCACACTGTATCTCCACTGCATTGCTCAGGTGATGAATAGTGCAATAAGCTGACATCTCGGCGCTAGAGACAATTCATAGGCAGTGAGTCCTTCACATCAATTCCCAAATCCCACAAAGCTGAAATGAGGTTGCCTAACACCTGCCCTCTGGTCCCTGTCTGGACCCGTATTACAGTATGAGAATCTCCAGGCTGTACGGGATGGTAACAAGCAGGATAACACACTCACCTCCTGGTCTTGATATATAATAGATAAAACTGCTAACTAAGACAGCCAAGCCCAGAGTCAACCTGAGAAGGGACCACACTAAGGCATTTATCAGATGTCATCTGTGTAACAACTTACTATATGAAGTAACCCAGAGAAGGTTTTAGGGGGGAAGGGGAGCAATTCCACAAGTTCCTCTGAGGTTGGGAGCACTGAAGAGCACCAGAGGAACCACAGAGATGAAATAGCTAGCTGTAACTGTTAGGTCTAGCCAAAAATCTGAGAAAGGAACTGGAACTTTTATCACTGTGATTCCCCTACACATATCAGCTTTCAGCTCTATATTGGTCAGCCATTAAAGTATAACGCTGCATAATGAACAACCTCATACCATTAATTTCATTGTTCTTGTTGGAAGGTCTGTGGATAAACTGGGATTCAGATGTGTTTTAGCTTCAGCTGGGGTTCCCTCTTCCCTATGTTCCTTCCCTGTCTCCTTCTGTGATTTATTTGTTTATGTACATTGATGTTTTGACTATAGTCATATATATATGTATATATATAACCAAATATATACATATATATGTATCTGTGTGAGGGTGTTGGGTCCTCTGGAACTGGAGTCACAGAGAGTTGTGAGCTGCCATGTGTATACTGAGAATTGAACCTGGGTCCTCTGGAAAAGCAGCCAATGCTCTTAACCAGTGAGCCATCTCTCCAGCCCTTCCTTCTGTGGTTTATATAAATGGACAGTGGCAACCTGAGGTATACACTTGTCGTGACAATGACACAGACACTAGAGAGAAAGCCTACGGATGTTCACCTTCTCCTCCTACCACATCTGAGAAAACTCATTGGTCAAAGCAAATGACATAGTGAAACCCAGAGTCAAAGAACCTCCCTCCTGTTCACGGGGAAACTGTAACCAGGGGTAAGTGTAGAAGACTCCTAAATGGAGGGAAGAATTCCTCCCAATGTTGGCATCTGCCACTGTGGGTCCCTCACCTTTCCATTCCTCCTTCCACAGTCACATCAGTTCCAAGCTGGAGGTTAACAAGCAGATTATAGCCAGAGGGTTTCTTCGGTCCCGCAGCCGCTTATAAAATAATCACTCAGAGCCTTAATATTATTCACAAACTGCATGGCATATGGCAGGCTTCTTGCTAGCTAGCTCTTTCATCTTAAATTAGCCCATTTCTATTAATCTATGTTTTGCCACATGGCTGTGGTGTTAAGAGTCTGCTGGCATCTTGCTTCTCCTTGGGCAGCGGTTAGGCATCTCTCTAGACTCTGCCTTTCTCTTTCCTGTCTCCTTGGATTCCCACCTGCCTCTAAGCTGCCTTGCCATAGGCCAAAGCAGCTTATTTATCAACCAATGGGAACAATATATATTCACAGTGTACAGAAAGACATCCCACAGCAGTAAATCAGCTAGCCCTGTGCTGCTACAGGACCAGCCCATCCTCTGAAGCTTCTCAATGTATAGGTTCCACAATAGAAATGGCCAAAGTGATATCATAGGCTTAAAATTCTATCCTCTCAAAGAAGGGAAAGTCCTAAGGCCGGGGCTACATGTAGCAGAATAGGAAGATCCGATTTTGTCTTTTAACATTTCTCATCTTTGTGGGTTACCAGGGTCCCCAGCATCTCACACCCATGGCTGGAAGCAAAGCCATTGGCTGGGCTCCACATCAGACACAGACTCCTGTGCAAGACATATTTTTATCATTAAACCCCATACAACAGTTAAAGCAGCAGACTTTTTGAGGTGACTTCCTCAGGAAACATGTTGATTTCAACCACCTGGATAGAGCAGATGTCCTGGTCTTCTTTTTATCTCGTTGAACACCTTTATTGATTTATTACCTTCTCTTAACATGTGTAAAGAGAGATTCTGTTTGCTAACTCATGGAGCCTCCCCAGGGCCCAGGAACTGGGCACAGGAGTGATAGAAACAAGACACTTTCTGTGTGTACCTGCTGAAAACCAGGCCCTGCATCAGAGGCTTCAGAACTGTGAGCCATCGCAGGGCATGGCCCTGGTGCTCAGAGAGCTAAGCCTGATGAAAAGTGGCAGGACAGGTGCCAGTGTTAAATTCTACAAGAGTCTTGAGGATGGGGAAGTTCCAGAGACTGGTGGGGCAGATATGGGACAATTTGAGATAATGATTTGGTTGAAACTAAGAAAATTGAAACAGCAATGAGGATGATATGATGGGACCCAAATTCAAACTCAGTTCTCCAGAATCTGGGTTATAGATGTGTCTAAAACGTTCACACACCTCCCCTCACAGACAGCTCTCCTGAGTTCTCACTTGGTCCTGTCTCAAGATAGCATAGACAAAGATCCATTCAGACAAATTCCACCTTGACTGTACATACCAACTCTGAGATGACATGTATCACTTCTCAGTTTTTTCACCTGAAGAAAGTCCTTCTGAAGTCTGATCTTCTATTTCCATAGGGAGAATGTAAGAAGCAGAGAACACTCACATTCTAAGGGACCTGGCTGCCCAGCTAGTCCAAGCAGCCATAAGATATTGCAAGCCCTTCCTGGGGCATGAGATAGATATCTATAGCTGAGAATTACTTATCATCAAGTGCTCATCACCAATGGAGAAGCATTTGTCATCTTTGGATACCTCTTCTGGAAAGTTCTCCCTTTGACTCTCTTACAGTGATCTGGGATTTGCTTCTCTGCTCATCCTGTTTGTGGATCGCTGATTTCCCCTTTGAAATGGGCATAACAAATTCTCCCATGGGACAAGCATGCCTTTCTTTGTGTGACAATTTAACTCATAAGGCCCTGGAACCTTCTCTTCTGCCTATGAGATATCCCCCGCCCTTTCCATCACCTGGCACATGATCTGGTTTCATATCTCTTCTCCGGGCAAATTTCCATTTCATTCTCCAAAAGCCAAGGGTGGAAGCCAGTGGTGAGTTCTCACAAGCTGCCTAGAGGGAAACCCTCCCCTTTCCAGAAAGCTCAGTACTATCCTCTCTGCCTGACTCTGGATTGGCACTTCCTGCACACTGTGGACCCAGATGGGCATTTTTCCAGCCAAGTAGGTCTGTTTCACACATGTGAGTAAGCCACAGCCTGGGTGTTCATGAGGTGGTTGCATCTGGACTAATCCTGGCGCTGAATCACACACCTACTATAGCTCTACTTCATTTTCCTGGGCTCTCTACTCCAATGTGTGAAGAACTGCTGGGGTTGTCTGTGTCTGCTAGTTTGCTTGCTGATGTTGCTTGCACTAAGCGGTTTTGCTTTAAAATTTCATCATACAATGACCAAAAAGAGAAAGTCTAGCTTCTGTATGTGCTTATGTTTTAATTATGTTTGGCTTTTATCATTGTGAAGAGTAGAGAAACCAAGTATGATAACACATACATATAATAACTGTACTGTGGAGGTGGAGACATGAGGACCATGAGTTCCAGGCCAGCCACACTACATATACAACAAGACTCTGTCTCAAAAAGAAAAAGAAGTAATAATAGGTAAATAAGAAGTTATGCTGGGCATTTGACAGAAAATGAAATACTAGTGGCCCCTAAAAATGTGAACAGTTGCTTACCTTCATGTATGATAAGATAAATGATGATTATTCACCAGATATATGAAGACCAAAAACTTCTAAAAGTGTAAAAGACATTCAGTTGTTGGCAAAAATATTTTTTAAATGTTCTATAGAGCAATGTGCAAATATCTGTTGAATTGCAAACGCAGGGTTAGAATAACAGCTCAGCAGATAAAGGCATTTGCCACTAAGTCTGATCTCCCTAGTCCAGTCTCTGGAACCTCATGGTACAAGGGGAAAACTAACTCCCCCAAGCTGTCCTCTGGCCTCCAATGCATGCCTGGGCATCCACACACACAAACATACATCAAATAAGTAAGCTTTACAAATGCAAAGAGTAATAAAAGTAATCATGACATTTGTCCCATTTTTCACTCTTGGGAATTTCTTCTGCAAATGCACAAAAAAATAGATGAAATCAATCAAGAATCAATACTGACACTACAGATCTGTTTCTATAAGACAAAGGTTGGAAAAGCTATAAATGCCTATCAACAATGAGATGGTTACACACTATAGAAGAAATACAATAAAATACTATGCAGATGTTTTAAAATATACCTCTACCTTATGGCCAAAATGAAATAATCTTCACTTCATAGACAATTAGCTGGATTGAAATAATTATTTTCTCACACTAGATGGTAGGCATTTTAAGACTGGCCCCCTTGAGAGACGGAAGTAAAAATCATGTGTACTTGAGATGTCTAACTTTCAGACACTGTATGTGTGTGTGTGTGTGTGTGTGTGTGTGTGTGTGTGTGTGTGTGTGTGTGTAGATGCCCTTGGAGGCCAGAACAAGGCATGGATGCCCTGAATCTGGAGTTATAGGCAATTTTGAACAGCCCAGCCTCAGCCTGGGAAAGAAATTATGGGCCTCTGCAAGAGCCGCAAGGGCTCTTAACTCCTGAGCCGTCTGTCCAGCCCCAAAGTTTCAGACTTTTTTAAAGGCAAAAGATTTATATGCTTTGAACAGAAGTTAGAGTATGGGGCAAACACATTTTCATTGTAGCTGAGCTAGGGAAACAGACTGAAGTTGGAGATTAGGATAGCTAACACTTAGGAAACAGAATTCTAGAGAAGAGGAAACCCATACAGAGAATGGGCCTAGAAGACACCACAGTCATGCTATGAATTTTTGTCTGAGTACTCAGCAGTGGGTGTGTGGAATGAGGCTGCACACAGCCCGTGGGGTTAGAAAACGACCAGTGTTTCCAGAGGGCTAGATGTTCAAGTGCTGGCTAACCAGGCTGGATAGATGCCCTTCAATAGCCAAGATGTTTCAGGGAAACAAAAACACTTACACCTGGGGAGCTACACAAGTCCAAGGCTAGATCTAAGCTAACCTAGATGAACCTTAACAAACTAAAAACAACATAATGCTAGTATTGCTCCAAGTACATAAACCACTCAAGGAATGAAATACAACACTTTCTAGAAAACAAAATAACCACAATCAAATAGCATAATAATCATATGTCTAGCAGTCTATTAAATATTGCAGTCAAAAAGAAGCAATAAAATACCACCAATAGCTAGGGAAAATAAGCCAATACAAATAGATCCACTAAGGTCTCAATGATAGTATTAGTAGACAAGAACTTTAAAGCAATTACAAATGACTCCAAAAGTCTAAAGGAAAACATGAGCATAATGAGAAAAAAACATAGGGACTAGAAAAAGAACCAAATGAAACATTTAAAATCAAAAGCTCCAGGAGTCCAATTGGCAAGAAAGAGGAGGGTTTGTATGAGCGAGAATTGTTGAGACCAGGATTGGAAAAAGGACAAATAGCCAAACAAATGGAAACGCATGAACTATGAACCAATAGCTGAGGAGCCCCCAACTGGATCAGGCCCTCTGCATAAGTGAGACAATTGATTAGCTTGAACTGTTTGGGAGGCCCCCAGGCAGTGGAACTGGGACCTGTCCTCAGTGCATGTGCTGGCTGTTTGGAACCTGGGGCTTATGCAGGGACACTTTCCTCAGCCTGGGAGGAGGGAACTGGACCTGCCTGAACTGAATCTACCAGGTTGAACTCAATCCCCAGGGGAGTCTTTGTCCTGGAGGAGATGGGAAGGGGGGATGGGCTGGGGGGAAGGTGGGGGGAGGGGGGAAGACAAGGGAATCTGTGGCTGATATGTAAAATTAAATTGAATTATAAAATAAAAATAAAAATAAATATAATATTTGGAGTGAAAAATGCACTGGATGATGTCAAAAGCATATTAGACATAGCAGAAGGAAGATCAAGGAAGCAGAGCATGAGAAATCAGTTCATCTGATACACAAAGAGGTAGAAGAGGGGAACCTGGATATGGGAGCTGACACCAAGTATCTACAGAGCAATCTAGCATACATGTAATTGGAACATCAGAACCTGAGAGAGTGGGAATACATGAAGAAATAATGCCTGGACTCTTTATAGATCTGATGCAAAATTAAATCTACAGAGCCAAGAAATCTCAATGAATCACAAGTGGAAATAATAAATAAAATGATAATATATCACCTTATAGTCAAACTGTAGAAATCAACTAAAGAGAAAAACTTAGAAAGTAGAGAGAGAATCAAAATGTGCAGAAGAACAAAGGACTCTGATTCTTCACAAGAGAAAATGCAGAATAATGGAATAAATGATAATGTCTTACATACAAAAAGTAATATAAATAGTTGATAGGTAAGAGAGAAAGACAGATTAGATGGACGGATGAATGGATGGATGGATAGATGGGTGGGTGGGTGGGTGGATGGATAAGCATATGACTGGCAGGTGGATGCATATAAATAAGTATATTGAGCAAAATAAGTAGATAGATAAATAAATGGTTGATTGATGGATGATCTATGGTAAATAAACTATCAAAATATAAATCTGTATCTGTAAAAATCTTTAAAATAGAAGACCAAATGAAGCATCTTTGTGCTCTTAAACAAAAAAGGGGGTTAAGAAAATTTATAGTACATATAAATTTGAGAAAGCCCTGTCTCAAAAAAAAAAACAAAAAAAAGAAAATTTATAGTCCATATATCTGCATTACCAAAAAATTATTTTAAAATTCCTTCAAACTGAAGAAATGGGGCACCAGACAAATTCAGACCTGCATGAAGGAATGAGGAGGAACAGACACAGTAAATATGTGGATTAATATGAAATATGTTTTCTCATTTTTAACTTCTTTAAAATATAATTAACTAAGAAAAATGATGACTCCATGTTTGAAAGCTTACAACCTATGTCCACATAAGATATACAACAGAAGACTGGAAAGGAAATGAAGTGTTCAGTTATAAGATTAGTACGATATATAGAGATGATGCAGTGTTTGAGAGTAGATTGTGATCAAAACTAAAGATGCATTGAGCAGTCACTTATGAATGAAAAAAGAAGAGAGAAAGAGAAATAAGAAAATGATAGAAAGGATAAAAATAAAATACTAAAATAATTTCAACTAATCAAAAAATCATGAATAGAAGAACACAAAATAGATAACACAAAGAAAATAAATAGCAAGATGTCACATACAAACCCAACTACAACACCATTATAAATGATAATATATCAATTATAAATGGAATAATCAAATCATTTCACCAATTAAGGAAAGGTGCTTCCAAACAAAATATAAGCAACTATATTTTGTCCTAGGAATATACTTAAGTGTAAATACATGGATATACTTAAAGTTGGGAAGACTTGGAGTGTGGCTAAGAGATAGAAAAAGTGTTTAGTGTATAGGTGGCCTAAATTCAATCCTAGCACCAAAAGAAATTTTTAGCTGAGCAGTGGTGGTGGCACACGCCTTTAATCCAAGCACTTGGGAGGCAGAGGTGGGCAGATCTCTGTGAGTTCGAGGTCAACTGCTCTACAGAGTACTCCAGGACCAGAAAAAAAAGAAAAGAAAAAGAAATTTTAAAAGTAAAACAATGGAAAATGTACACTGTGATAACAATAACATAACAATGCAATAATCATAATCATAATAATCATAATCAAAATTAGGCACATTTGTTCACATACGAAGAAGAAATACAATAATAAAAACATCTTTTTAATTTAATTTTTTAATTTTAAATTTACTTAATTTAAACATTTTTTGACAGCTTATGTTGGAGAGGATGTGGAGAAAGGGGAACACTCCTCCACTGCTGGTGGGAGTGCAAACTTGAACAGCCATTCTGGAAATCAGCATGGTGGTATCTCAGAATATTGGGAATCAACCTACCTTAAGACCCAGCAATACCACTCCTGGGTATATACACAAAAGACGCTCAACCATACCACAGGAACATTTGCTCAACTATGTTCATAGCAGCATTATTCGTAATAGCCAGAACCTGAAAGCAATCTAGCTGCCATTCAACCAAAAAATGGATTTTAAAAAATGTGGTACATTTACACAATGGAGTATTATGCAACCATAAAGAACAATGTCATCATGAAATTTGTAGACAAATGGATGGAACCAGAAAAAAATATCCTGAGTGAATAACCCAGATCCAGAAAGACAAACATGGTATGTGCTCACTCATAAGCGAACATTAGACAAAGCAAAGGATAGCCAGGCTACAATCCACAACCCCACAGAAACTAGGTAAAGAGGAGGACCCTAAGATGGACATATATGGATCGCTCCAGGAAGAGGAAAGGGTTAATTTAAATATTTTTTTTAATTTAACACAGTCTCCTTAAGTTGCCCAAGCTAGCCTTGACATACCTCTAAGTCCAGACAAACCATGATCTATGGTCTTCCTTCCTTGGCTCCAGAATAACTAGAGTATGGGTCTGTACCACTAGGACCTGAAAAACAAATTCTGCTGATTTAGAAAACAAATCCTGGGCCTGAGGAGATAGGCAAGAGGCTCAAGCACTTGTCAGACAAGCCAAAGCACAAGACCCACCTGTGACTCCAGCCTTAGAAGACAGAGACAGAATCCTCCAGAGCAAGATGGCAGCAAGACCAGCAGTGTAGGTGAATCCTGATGTGATTGAGAGACCCTGCCTCCAAGAATTAGGTTAAAGGTCAATCAAACAAAGATTCCTGGCATCAACCTTACTCCCACACACACACATCCTCCCTCACACACATGTACCCACACACATGGAACACACATATGCACATGAATACATACACATTTTTTTTTCTCTGTGTGGTGCTGAGGATTAAATCCAGGGCCTTACACATGCCAGACAAGAGTTCTACCATTGAGCTCTATACCCAGCTCTTAATAAATATTAACAAATACAGTGCAATCTAAGCAGTGTTATGAGGCTTGTACAAAATTTTGAAAATCCATAGAATTTGCTGTATTAAAAGAATAAAGGAGGAAAATCATATAAGCAATTCATACATGCAGGAAAAAAGCATTTGACCAAATCCAACACACAGCTATTGTTTTGAAAAGAAAAAAACTGTCAGCCAATAGGAATGAGGGAGCATCGCCAGCCTAAGAAAGAGTGTGGGAAGGTGACGCAGTGAACATGGATGTCACATGTACTCAGATGTGGCTGAACTTTCCCCACGACATGAGGAAAAGGCAAAAGGTGACTTTTTCACCATTTTTGTTCACTATTGTGTTAGAGAGCCCAACTGATACAATTAAGCAATAAAAAGAGGAAAACACATAAAGGAAAGCTAAAACGGCCTCTATAGACAGTATTGATGCCTACCCAGAGAGACTTAATTAGTCCACAAAACAGCTATGAAAGTAAGTCATGTAACAGTCGCAGATACAAAGTCAACACATAAAAACCAACAGTGGGCTGGGAACTAGAGCTATGGCTCAGTGGTTAAGGGCACTGGCCACTCACAACTGCCTGTAACTCCAGCTCCAGGGGATCCGACACCCTCTCCTGGCATTCTCAAGCATCAGGCATATAAGTGGTACACAGATATACATGCAGGCAAAACAGTCATTCACTAAAATAAAGTAATAAACCAAGTGGATTAGCAGGAAACACCTCAAAATTAAGTTTAAAATCAATTTTATTTATTATAGCACCACAAAACAAGTCTACTTAAAAATACAAATTTTCAAATGCATAAGACAGATGTGTTGAAATGTATAAAGCATTGCCAAAGGAAATCAAGAACTTCTGAAAGAAATTAACTAAATGAAGGGATGTGCTGTGTTCACAGCTGAAAGGCTCAATATGGTTACAGTGTTGATTCACCCCAATTAATCTGTGGACTTAATGCAATTCTAATAAAATTCCCAACTGTCTTTTTTTTTAGAAACTGAAATGTCGATATTTAAAATTGATGTAGAAATGATGTTGGACAGGAAAAATGATTTTGAATATAAAGAACATGATAAAGGAGCCATGTTACTTGATTTCTTATTATGCAACTAATTACATAAGCCTTACACAAGTGTATATATGTATAAATGGTCTACATAGAAGTTAGAGTAATTAAAATGGTGTGATCTTAGAGTAAGAATAGACACAGAGTTCAAAAATGTGAGTTTGTGTGCATATGTGTATGTGTGTGTTTATGTGAGTGTTGAGTGTGGTGTATGTGGCTTGTGGTGTGTATGTGTGTATACATGTGTGATGTGTGGTGTGTGGTGTGTGTGTGTGCAGTGTGTGGGGTGTGTAGGTGTGTGCATACATGTACATTTGTGTGTGTGTGTGTGTACATTTATGTGAACACCAGAAGCCAACTTCAGATGTCTTCTTCAACTGTCCTCTGCGTTATTTTTTGAGACAGAGTCTGTCACTGAGCCTAGAGCTCACTGATTTGGCTAGAATAGCTGGCCAGCAAGGCCCTGCAATTCTCCCATTTTAGCTCCCCAGCACGGGGATATGTACACATGCCCAGCTGTGACACCAGTGCTGGACAGTCAGACTCAAGTCCTCAAGTTTGCCTAGTAAGCACTTACCAACTGAGCCATCTCCACAGACCCCACCCATCTGTTATCTTATATGAATCTTATGACCAGACATGGTGGCATATGTGTTTTATTTCAGGACTTAGGTGACTGAAGCAGGAGATTTTCAGCTTGAGGCCAATTGGCATACACAGGGAAACCTTGTTTCAAAAGCCAAACAGCCCAGGAATGATGACCCATGCCTTTATCCTAGCACTGGGGAAGCAGAGTCTGAGGGATCTCTGAGAGTTCAAGCCAGCCAGTTCTGCATTGCGATTGCAGTCCAGCTGGGCTACACAGAGACTCTGTCTCAAAAACCACACATTTACATATGACATGAATGTAGAAGCAAAACTGCCTAAGGGACAAAGAACTAGTAAAGGGGAAGAATATATATATATATATCCTACACTCAGGGCCTTGAGAGATAGCAGTTAAGGACACTTGTTCTTGGAGAAAGCCCAGGTTCAGTTTCCAGCATCTACATGGTGGTTTACAACCTTCTATAACTCCAGTTCCAGAGACTTCCTCCTCTGACCTCTGAGGAGAAAGGTCACCCAGCATGAACTGGGTTCAAATACACACATGCAGTCAAAACACTCACACACATAAAAAGAAATAAAATCATTTTTAAATGTACTTTAGAGTATATAAAGAACTTGTGTGACTCAATAAGAAGAGAACTCAATGGGGAAATGGACAAAAGATTCAAATAGATGTTTCACCAAGGAGGACTAATAAATGATGTGATTATGAAAAGGTGTTCAACATTATCATCATCAGGGAAATCAAATGACAATGACAATGATATTCCCCTCCGCAATCACTTCAATCTTAAACGAGAACAAACCAGACTATGGCACGAGCCTTGTTTAAGTTGGGATTCCATTCCTGACGAGTTCCCACTTAGGGAACTAGAACTTGGTTGAACTGCCAAAGGGATCTTTCCCAACTTAGGTACACAGCCAAAACAACACCTAATGTGACCACTAGTCTGAGATGTGGATGATGCCAGTAAGAGAACTTGCTGAAAATGAGAAGAATTTGCTGCACCGATTCACAACATGAAAACATTTCACAACTCAGCTCCTATAATTACAGTTGCACCCACAAACAATGATCAATTTACAAAGGATTCTGAAATTACCATGGTCTTCCTCCCCTCAGTCTAGGAAGAACTACTTCTGAGCAAAGTTCCTGGGCCAACGAGAAGCCTCAGTGGGTGAAGACACTTGCCACCAAGTCTGACTTACTTGCCTTTGATCCTCAACCACCCAGGACCCACCATGGCAGAAAGTTGTCCTTGCACTTGTACATGAATGCCATGGCATACATGCATTCACACACACACACACACACACACACACACACACACACACACACACACACACACACAATAATAGTAATAAATAGTAATAATAACAATAATAATATGTGGGAGTCTGGCTCCCACCTTTTGAAAGGTTCTTAGTGGAGGAGAGAGGAATTAAGAAATGATAGATAGATAGAAAGAGAGACCTAGCTGGTGAGAAGAAAGACAGAAACACAGGATAGCTTCAGGAGGGCCTGGGTCAATACCCAACTGCCTTGTCCTTTATTGAAAAGGGCTTTTTATAACATGCCAAGAGGAGAGGCAAAAGACCTCCCCCTTGCAAGATCAAAGCACTCTGTATAGTCAAGTGTAGACCCTTCCAAACACCTGGTAAACATGCCCATGACCAAATCATTTCATTATGCAGCCCTGCTGGGTAACGCAAGCTTAGATTCTCTGACCCTGAGTAAGTTCTCACTAGGAAGCCTTTGTGGGCTCCCACAGTAATAATAAAAAAAATAAAGGCCTGACCCCCAACTCAAACTTCACCATGGAGTAGCTGAGACCTTAGACAAGTTACATAACATCTGTGGGTCTGTCTCCTACATGAAGTGGGACCATTCCCCTTACAGAACTGTCATAACAGCCTGTGAATCGAGGATCACTTGGCATGTGGCTCCATTCTCCCTAAATGGCTCAAGTGACTATCAATGATAAACCTGTCTGGCTTCCTGTGGTCTGCGAACCTACGCGAGTCTCACGAGCTGTAACTTGCTGTTCTGTGCCAGGTGCTTACGCCAGCAGTGAGCCTCTCTGTTCCCAGATCCTTTCTGCATTCTGCCCTGCTCACTGTCACATCAGGGACCACCCTCCAAGCTGTGCCATCCAGTGGGAGGCATGAGTGAGAGATGGGAGGGCGGGAAGAGGAGAAGCCAGAGTTCTCCCACCTGTCTGCCTGCGGCACTGCTTCTCAGGGCAACTCCTCCTGAGCCTCAGTCCCACTGAGCAGGCCTGCCCGGGTCCAGAGCACACTGGACATCAGCAGCATCCTCTCTCCCCTTCACTTCACTAGTCCCCATGGGTAGGTACTGCTTCCTGTCCTGGCTCAACCTCCTCACAGAAGTTCCTGTTTGCCTGCTGGGCTCCTCCACACCATCCGTGTAACCAAGTCCCTGTCTCACATCCCCTCCGCTCTGAGTAGCTGGTGGGGCTGCTGCTTCCCTGGTCGGCTTAACCACACAGATGGCCGGTCACCTGGTATGGAGGGCCCTTGAGATTTGAAGATGGTTTGTTGTAATTGCTTCCTCACTTGTACAGGGCCCACTGTAAGTGCCAGTCTGTAGCAGTCACTTTGCTCAGGAAGCCGTTTATCCTCTGGTCCTTTTAGGAAAGAGCGTGCTGCTAATTACTTATTACCCTAGAGGATGCTTCCGAGGCTTTGCGGCCAGATGCCCGGCTCTGGGCATTTGCTTAGGAGTTCGTCTCTGCTGGTGAGGCAGGAGGATAGAGAATATGCTACCTTTAGTACAGGAGATCGATTTTCCTGAATGAGATCCCTGTTTATGGCAGTTCCTTCTCACCTCTGGGCGGAGCTCTGGACACCGTGTTTCTTCCTGTATAACAGAGTTACCACCTCTCCACCCTCCTACCCCACACTTTCTAAGCCCCAAAGCTCAGGCCTGCTGCTGTTGATTTTACACACAACATGTAAATTCCACTCCATTTACACGGTGCTGGGTTCTAGGAGGTAGACAAGAGTTTGTCCAACAAATGTGCCCTTCTGGAATTGACAGCATAACTTAAAAATATAGAGCACTGAATAATCGCGCGCGCGCGTGTGTGTGTGTGTGTGTGTGTGTGTGTGTGTGTGTGTGTGTGTGTGTGTTTACACACCTGGTTGCACATGTGGAAATCAGGGCACAATCTCGGGTGCAGGTCCTCACCTTCACTGTTTAAGACAGGATCCCCTTTTGTTGATTGCCTCTGTGTCTGAGACACTGGCTGGTTGGAGAGCTTCCGTGAATTCACACTCATCTCCTCACAGAACCCTGGGATTACAGGTATATGCTATTGTACCCAGGTTTTATGGGGGTTCTGGGGATACAAACTCAGGACCTCTTGCTTTATGGCAAGTACTTTACCCACTAAGTCATCTCCCTGCCCTGTGATGGTTATCTAACTGTCAGGTTAACTGGGTTAAGAGAGAGCTAGGAGACTAGTAAAGCACATTCTGGAGGAGGTTCTGATTTCCAAGGACACTAGAGCAGGAGGGCCCTGGCCCAATGAATGGAATAATCCTTTGATGGAGTCATAATATGATGGCATTATCAGGAGAGGGTATAAAGTAGGAGGTGGAGCCTATTGGGGGAAATGTAGCACTTGGGGTGTGTCCTTGGGGTCTACATTTGCCCCCTTTCCCCTTTCTCTGCTCCCCGGCCACCATGATGTGAGCTGTTCTGTCAGCCACGACTTCTCTGTCATAGTAGACTTGACCTTCTGAAACGTAAGACAAAACCAAAACTCTTTCCTTCCTTCCTTGAGTTGTTTCTGCTAAACAATCTTTCCTGGAGATGAAAAAATTAACTAATAGAGGCA
The DNA here is from genome assembly GCF_007827085.1 of Peromyscus californicus insignis. Classification (NCBI taxonomy): domain Eukaryota; kingdom Metazoa; phylum Chordata; class Mammalia; order Rodentia; family Cricetidae; genus Peromyscus; species Peromyscus californicus. Next base: position 1,745,116 of record NW_026294562.1, read on the forward strand.
CTATTCAAAAAAGTCAAAGCATTCAATCAGGCACAAGGCCTTGTCAGTGCACAGGTGCATTCTGGGCAATCAGTGCTCCCCACGGCTGCTTAACAGGCTGGACTTAGACGCCCAGCATGTGTTAAGTAGCACGGAATAAATAGCCCTGTGTGCACGGTCCTAGAAGGTGGCTGTGACAGGGATAGAGGAGTTCTCTTGACCACACAACAGAACTCAGGAAAGACATGAAGTGAGGAAGGAAAGAAGGGTTGTACGCTCTGATCACCAGGCTGCAGGCCTTTTCTTCATCCCCCATGAGCACGCTGTTGGGGCTTCTGAGTCTCTGAAAGCTCAGACACCTTCCTCCTCCTATGGTTAGCCATGTGATTTTCTGTTCATCACCTAAGACCCAACCACGTTCAGAAGAGGTGAGCAGGATCCTTTACCTGGGTCAAGGACGTATCAGTCAGTTACAATAGTATGTCTCATCAACCTGCGTCTGGAAAATGAAGCTTCTATTTATAGACATGAGAATAAATCAATCTGCAGGCCATCTGTTACCATTAAGACACCTAGACCTAAGAAACATGCAAAATAGGAATGGTCTCTATGTTTTATTTTAGGGTTAAACTCAAATATGTAAAAATGTGTGGCCCAGAGTACGTGTAGTAATGGCTCTCAAGAAAAATAGTCACTCTGTTGGGATACATCCATGACCCATATGGCTACATCCTTGCCTCCCTGTACTAATTGAAGTCTGTGGTATACATGCATAGCAAGAGAAGAGCATTCCATGCATTAATGTCAGTGTGATTATGTAGTATTCTACTGGACAACTTTCTCCAGCTCCCCTCCGCCTAACCCCAACCAGCACACCAGATCTTTGGCTTGTGCCTTCTCTGCCCTGGGAAGAAAGGTCTCAGGTGTTTCCCACAACCTTTCTGATCACCCTTCAACAGCCCGGAGTCTCTTGTCAGCCCCCACCGTCTGCTCTCAGCAATAAGTGTATCTTCGCAGTAAGTTCCAACCTTTACACACACCGGGTTCTCCCCAGGCTGGGCCAGCCTTGGGCAGGGGCAGGCCAGCATGGGATAGGGACTACAAGGCAGCTTCCCCTCTGGTTCACAACCTTGTGATCCTGCCATCTTCCACGAACCCTTTAGGTGTTGCTAGAGTTTTCCTGCCTGGCCCACAGTCAGGACAAATCTCTCTCACCCGCCAGTCCCAAGCCGCTCAAACCCGACCAAGTAAACACAGAGACTTATATTGGTTACAAACTGTATGGCCGTGACAGGCTTCTTGCTAACTGTTCTTACAGCTTAAATTAATCCATTTCTATTAATCTATACCTTGCCACGTGGCTTGTGGCTTACCGGTACTTTACATCTTCCTTATCCTGATGGCGGCTGGCAGTGTCTCCCCCACCCAGCTTCCTGTTCTCTCAATTCTCCTCTCTGTTAGTCCCGCCTATACTTCCTGCCTGGCCACTGCCAATCAGTGATTTATTCATTGACCAATCAGCAACACATTTGACATACAGACCATCCCACAGCACTTCCCCTTTTCTTTTCTTAAAAAGGAAGGTTTTAACCTTTACACATCTCCAAAGTCAGCTTGGTATATTTGGGAATTTGGACGTAGCTTCTCTTACTACTTCCTGCTGGAGGGGGGCGCTGTATCTTCTGGGGAAACAAAGAAAATTTTAGGATCATGGAGTAGTCCGTGAGGCTGTATCATCTGAGCCAGTTGCCTTGAAACGGTTCTGGATGTTGGATCATCTGGGCCATGGTGTCATCGGAGACCTTTCAGGTGGTCTTGGCTGGTCAAACCTGATGTGTCTTAATCTGGAACAAATCCATAGCCTCTGGCTTTCTGTGGAAACAAAAGCAGAGTCTCCTTTCCAAAGTAACATATCCTTATATCCAAATTTTGAAGTCAAGGTACCTTTAAAATATACATTTTGGCATAACTCAACAGCTTTTACAATCAAATGTTTTTCTGCAGTTAAAAATCCCAAAGACAACACAATCCAGATTCTCTGTGTAATATTCATCTTCACGTGGCTTATTTTTTTATATTAATTTTACTGTCTCTTTAAAGACTTTATTTTTTAAAACTATGTATTTGTTTCTGTAACTGTATATATCACCTTTTTAATCTCTTTCAAGCCTACGTATATTTTACACACATTTTAAACTATTACATCTGAATCTGTCTTCTCCCCAACTTCTCTCCCAAAGTGAATCCAAACATAATTGAGAGGTGGACTTGGCTATCATGGATTTCCAAAGTTCCATCTACCCTTAGAGAGGTTTCATCTGGGTTTCTCTGAGTCTCCCCTGCTGGGAATCACTCCTTCTGCTTCTTAGGAGACTATCTCCTGCACCCCAAGACGTTCCCCATTCAAAGATTGTTAGTGAGGCCATATTGTCCCAGTTGCCAGATTTAACATGTCCTGCCTACAGGTCCTCTTGACTCTTGAGAAGGTTCATGTATCCACCATGTAAAGCATAGGAACACGGGTCAAGGTTGCTATTCTTCCTTGAGCTTATCTTCCTTGGCTTGAGAAGGAAAGGCTACCTGTTAGGTGGGACAGAGTGTGCCAAAAGGGGTCATGACATGGGGAAACATACCAAGTCCAAGAGGACTCCAAATCTTCTGTCATGAGTGCTTTACTATAATCCTTCCATACCTTCCTATGGAGTATCATTTTAGCATCCATATGTGGACAGGGATGTGACCTAGTGGTAGTGGAGTGCTTGCTTCGAATGCATAAGGTCCTGGGTTCCATCCCCTGTATCACAAGGGAAAAAAAAACAACCTGCGGCTGACTCCCATGTCCAATGTAGTTTTAGATGCTCTGACCACACCTGCTACTTCCAAAAATTACCTAATCATAACAACACTCCCCACTCCAGACTTACTGAATTGTGTTGGGAGAAAGGCATGGAGAACCTCAGAATCAGTATTTTTAACTGCCTAACAGCAAGTTCTAGGACGTTCATCCAAGCTGTTCCCATGCTAACCCTGGGCTGGAAGCAAGCAGGGAAGTCACTTCACCAAGAGTGCTGGAGCGGGGAGGCAGGCAGGTGGGTGTGTCTGGCGGATGGCAGCCTTGTCTTTCTTGAAAGCTGATCAAACATAACAGCTGTTCCATCCCGAGCAGAGAGGCCAGCATATAGTAAGTCGCAGGTATAAATCTCCCTCCTGCCAAAGCCCAACAGCAGTGGGTGTCTGTTGTCCCCATCTTCCCAATCAGAAGAGCAGATCCCGCCCCTCCTAGGAATGTGAAGGCGCCTAATCAGATACTGGCAGCTCAACCTCAGAAGTACAATGCTCCAGGCAAAAGTGCCTTTATTGCTGTCTCAGGGAACCATTAGACCGTCTTTGCCAAGGATTTCCTGTCATAAATACTTCTGTTGTCTTGACTAAAGAAGTTGTTGATCTCAAACACCTTGTGCTGAGGTATTTCCTCTGCCTTCCTGTCCATGTTCACCTGGGCTAATGCTGAGCCCGAGGAAGACAAGTGGGTCAGGGAAAGGCCCCTCTAATCAGTGTCATTTTCCATCCAATGTTGTGTGAAAACCAACGTGGGAACATGTGTTAGTTGACAGAATTTTTAAAGTTAATATTTCTAAATTAAAATGATAACTACAGACATGCAGCCTTCCATGCAGCGTAGCTGGCGATGTGTTCTAGAATATTCATGATTCTCCATCTGTGCAGAAGAGAAGAAGCTGCACTAGCCTCGGTCTGAAGGCAGAGTTTAGGACTTGCTCTGCTCCTATGTACCAGCCAGTGCAACCTCAAGACACTCTTAAATTTCACTGGGTTTGGATTATTTGTCTGTATAGTACCCACCATCTAATCAGCTGACCTCTGACCTCAAGGGCTATTGGGGGGATCAGAGGATAAAGTGGCTGTGAGTCATGCCCTGAAAAGTGTTTTCATACATGAGGGGCTTTGAGGTACCTAAGCAGGAACAGACCCAGTACAGACCCCAGACACAGTGGGAAGAGGAGGGTGGACAGCACAATGGCCCAGGTAGTAATGTTGGCTTTCAATGGAGCCTTCATCCTCAGCTTGTTAGTCTAAGGATGTGAGATGTCACCCATTAAACCAGGACGTAGTGGCCAAATGTGCCCAAGTAGTCGTCTGTCTCCCTGCATCTAAATGTGGCCTTGTCATAGACAGAAGTTACTTGCAGTCCCCAGAGCCAACTCACACTGGTCAATCATACACATTGTGCAGCCAGCTGGATAGAAACTCTTACTCCTCAGAAACTGGCCAACACAAGCCAGGGCCAAGCAAGCCATACCACCAAGTGACTGCTAAGATGTTGTAGCCACTGCAAAAGTGGAATGGAGCAGACTGCAAAGATACCCCTCCATGGTGCCAGAAGGGCCCAGCGTTCAGGAAGTCCGCAGGAAGTATCTGCTGATGAAAATGCAATTGGAAGCAGCATGCCCTTCCTGTCTATGACTTCTATACACAAGGCTGGGCAAAGCAGAGATAAAAACATGCCAGAGGGGACAGGTCAACACACAGGCAGGCAGCATCCAAAGTACCAGTGGTGCTCGGCCGAGACCCAGTCTCAAAATGCCTTGACTTAGAAGAATCGCCTGGTCCAAGGTCACACACTTCCCTGTATAGCCAATGTTCTAGGCATGGAGTACAAAGACTCAGACTTCTAGCCTCCATTCACAGCATCTCTGAAGGGCTTCCTCATCTCCAGAGGTCCCTGGAGTCATCTGTGGCCTCAGTTATGACTGTCCTGAGGCCCATCGCCTCTCTCTGCCCCACCCTGCTTCCCTCCCCCTTCTGCTTGTGCCTAAGTGCACCTCCTGGGATGAGACAGAGTCACTGCCAATCCTAAAGAGCAGCCACTACGGACCCTGTGGCTGTCTGAGTTGTCTGCACACCGCAGTGGACAGGCCACACAGACCACCAAATGAATGATAAACACCATTCTGGAGTGTGGATAGAGACAGCGTGCTTCCTGAGCAGACCCTTGACTCTGCTGTGTCATCAACGATTCTCCAACAATTAAATGTGTGAAACTGAAGTCACGTGGAGTCACACCGCATGGATCAGCATCTTGTAAGTAGACAGTACAGACAGCTTCAGACCAGTAACACAGATCTCCATGTAACTCTACTTCCACTGCTACCAGTAATTTGAGTAAAGTGATTTGTCCCAGAAAACGTAAATATAAATAAAACAGCATCCTCTAACACAGATGTATGTCTTCTGTGCTAAGCTCTGTCTCGGGCTAAGGTCCTACCTAGCCCTGCCCACTGCCACTGCAGATCTGAGTCCTTCCAAAGACGTCACCATCATCTGTGAGTGTGATTTGTTCTCACATGAACTAACAATGTCTCAGGAGACCTCTTTCCTGCTCCTGTGCAGCCATCCCTTCCCCCACTCCACCGTCTCCTGTCACCTTCCTGACCCTCAAGCCCTTCCCTGTCTGATGGGGGTGTCAGAAGCAGACCTGAACATGGGGATTTATATCTTAGTAACTTCTTAGAGAGGGGCTCCCAAGAGAAACCAGAGGTACAGCACAAGACAGGAAAGTCCTAGAAACTCTGCAGAGACTTCCAGGTGGCTTTCCAGCTCTCACTGGGAGTCTTGGGGTGCTGGGCCCCAGTCACAGCTCTGAGTCTGTTCTTCCTGCCAGTGGAAACACAGGGCTCCTCTCCCTTCCTCACCCTGCCTCCCTAGCCTCCTCCCCACAACCATGGTGTGTGTGCATATGCCTGTGTCTGTGGTGTGTGTGCACATGTTCACGTATGTGAATGAGGGAAAGCCTCAACTCACACGTGACTGTCAGAAGACAACCCCAGGTGTGGATCTTCATCTTCCATCTTGTTGGAGACAAGGCCTCTTGTTCACATGCCACACTAGCAGGCCCTGAGCTTCTCTTCCTTAGACCACAGAGTAATCCTGACAGCTGTCTTTCCCTTCCCGTATCAGGGGCCTGTGGGTTTACAGACACACACTACTGTGCCCAGCTCTCTGTGGGTTCTAGGAATCCAAACACAAGCCCTTATGCTTGTGTGGCAAGTGCTTTATCCACTGAATCCTCTCCTTGGCCTCACATCATAACCAAACTCAGGTTGTCAGCCCTGGCAGCAGGCTCTTTTACACACTGAGCCACCCATTGAGCCACCCTGCCTCCTTCCTCCACACTCTGTCTTTTGACAGAGTCTCTCAGTGAGACCTGGGCATCATCAGTTTGGCTATGCTGGCTGCTCAGTCGTCTCCAGGGATCTTCTCATCTCCACCTCTCCAGAACTGTGATTACAATCATGAACCATCTTTTTTTTTTTTTTTTTTTTTTTGGTTTTTCGAGACAGGGTTTCTCTGTGTAGCTTTGCGCCTTTCCTGGAACTCGCTTTGGAGACCAGGCTGGCCTCGAACTCACAGAGATCCGCCTGGCTCTGCCTCCCGAGTGCTAGGATTAAAGGCGTGCGCCACCAACGCCCGGCTCCATCTTTTTTTTTAATGTGGGTCTGTGTGTCAAACTCAGGTCCTCACACTTGTGTAGTAGGTCCTTACACTGAGCTATCTCTTCAGACCCATGAGCAGGGACTTCTGACTGCTCCAGAACACCAAAGACTGAGGCCATGAGCTCTCAGGCACCCTAACCACCTGTGTGAATCACATGACTCCAACTCAGTACCAACCTCGAGGGAAGTTGTATGTGCCAGCCACAAAAAGAGAGCCAGAAAAGGTAGGGGTGGGCATGTGGTTAGAGCGAGGAACTCACATAGAACTGGGAAGACTATATGAGCAGCTACTGCAGCACCTCAGAGAAAGTGCAAAGACCTTTTGTGGAACCCTGTGGTGTTAGGAAAAGAAGGAACAGCCGCCTGAAACTGGAATCCCAGCCTGCTCTCTACGTTGTGACTATGAGCAGGTCCCAGCACCTCCCTGAGTCTTCCTCGCCATCTGTAAAATAATGAGACAAGCAAACTCTCTAAGTTCTCAGCATTGCAGTGTGATCTAAGTAGAATAACGTGGTGGAAGTGTTTGGTAAATCGCAGAGGGATTCCTGTCCTGGAAGATGCAGCCTGCTGTCACCAACACCGTCAAGTCCTATTCCAGCACTTGGCCTGGGATTTCCTCCCTTCTCCCCTGCATGCTCTCCCTTGCCAACTTCATTTACCAGCTCTCCTCACAGACTTTTCCTTCTGCACTGTGCACTGTTAAATTCCTAATTCAAAATAACCTGATAAAATGCTCTGGGGGGACTTGCTGCTTCCAAATAGATATACAAGGGTTGTGTTGGCCCCAAATACAAAATGCAGGGCTCCAGCACAGCAGAGGTACATTCCACAGGCCAGCAAAGCTCACCCCAGCCTCCAGCTCTCTGCAGCCAGCTCATTAAGACCTAATCACCAAGGGGCTGATGGAGAGGCCAGGTGGAGAAGGCTGTTTGTCCAGAAGTGCTCAGAGGAAATCAACTCATCCGCAGCAATACTAGCCAGGGAAGGACCCCAGCCGTAGGTCGCAGGTTCCTGCTCTCTTTCCCATCCTTTTCCTTGTTGTCTGGCATGCATCCCTGAGGTGGGGACCCAAAACACCAGCAACTGTGGGGGCTTTTTGCACCTCAGAATATGCAAGTTCAGCTGATCTCCAGGGCCAGCCGAGAGTGGACCAAGAGACTGCTGAGCTGTTTAGTTTTGTCCACATTCATATCAGCCCGCTAAACCAGAAGCAGTATGAGTGCTGCCATAGTGCCAGAGAGCAGGCCCTGGGCTCTGCTGATGACTTCTCAGAGTCCCTACCATCCTACAAGCCTCAGTGTCTTTCCCGTGCCTGTCAAATGCGCCAAGAGGGACCGGGAAGATGGGCAGAGCTAAGTGTGGATTCCCGGCATCCGCGTAAAGAGATAGACATGGCTGCCTGCATCTACTGCCCCAGGGCAGTAATGAGCAGAAGCAAGTGGGTCTCCAGAGCTTGATGCAAGTTCCAAGTTCAAACCCAGATCCTGTCTCAAAACTGAGAAAGACATCCTGACTGCAACCTCTGGCCTCCACAGGCACACACACAGGTGTGCTCACACGCACACAAGCTCATCACACACATGTGAGCATGCACACATCCAAAAGTACCACAAGGATCACAATAGAAAGAGATGTTCTCTCCAAGATAGGAAGTTTGTACAGGTAGAAGAGGCTTGGTGACATCTTTTCTGTGACTACCTGCTGTGTGTCAAATGAATATACCTTCTCCTTGAGCCCAAGGGGCATGTGATAGCCCTGGTACGGATGAAGAGACTTAGGGTCTGGATCTAGAGAAACCAACACAGGCAAATAGTCTATCATTCATTCATTCATTCATTCAGCCAGGGTATCTTGAAGACAACTGCTGGGTGCTAGCTGGTGACACACACTGCCGCTGACAGAAAGCACCATTCCTTACTGAAGCCCCACTTTCCTATGGATTGGAAGGCCTCTACCATTTATCTCCAGCCATGGTTAGCACAGAGTCTCCTCAGTGCTCCGTCCCCATAGTCTGTACTTGACTTCCACTGGAAGCATCACTGAAACAGGGAAACTAACTCGCTCTAAACTGAGACGCAGCACAAACCAGGCTTACTGACAGCAACAGTAGCCAGCATGGCAGTAGCTGGGCCTGTGAGATGACTCAGTATGCAGTTATGAGGATAGGAGGGAGTCATGCAAACACAACCCCAGTGCGAGGAATCCAATGTCCTCTTCTGACTCCATTCACACAGCTGCACACAGGTGCATGTATTCATACATACACTCACACACACAAGTAAGTGAATGAATGAATAAAATAATCTTAAAAGGGACAAGAGAACAAGTCCTACAGCTGTTATCTTAATCCTGTCCTCACCATCCTCCCTATCCAAAGTCCTACAGCCATCAAGGAGCAGAGGCAGGCCTCAAAGCCGTATCTTCCTGTCACCAGAACCCACACACTTGTCCATAACCCCTCTGCCTCCAACACAGTCGGTAATAAGCAAGTCCTTACCCACTGGGCCTCAGCTTCCCCATCTACAAGTTGTTAAGAGTTAGACTTGCTCTTCCACTCTTAACTACCTGGTGTCTTGACCTAGGGAAATGACCTAGGGAAACTAACTGGGGATTATCATGCTAAGAAAAATAGGCCAGACCAGAGAAACAAAATATGTAAATTTTTTCTCATACCACATTAGTTATGAGCTGCTATAGCAATGATTCTCAACCTGTGGGTCGTGACCTTTTCACAAGGGTCGTCTAAGACCACTGGAAAACACAGGTATTTGCATTACAATTCATAACAGTAGCAAAATTACAGTTGTGAAGTAACAACAATAATGTTAGGGTTGGGGCTCACCACAATGTGAGGAACTGTGTATAAAGGTCAAAGCATTAGGAAGGGTTAGAACTGCTGCCCTAGAGGAAGAGAATCAGCAGGTTATAAAGAATTGATTAGCCGGGCAGTGGTGGCGCACGCCTTTAATCCCAGCACTCAGGAGGCAGAGCCAGGTGGATCTCTGTGATTTCGAGGCCAACCTGGGCTACAGAGTGAGTTCCAGGAAAGGCACAAAGCTACACAGAGAAAACCTGTCTCGAAAAACCAAAAACCAAAAAACAAAAAGAATTGATTAAACCAGTTGTCTCACAGATGAGAGGCTCAGAACCGGGAAGTCGCTGTCCTGGCAGTCCCAATGTGGTACCAACAGCCTGGAGGATTCCTGGACAGTCAAAGGCGGAGGCCGGGAACTCACGGTTCTGGTACTAAGGAAGGTACCAGCAGCAGGGTGAACCAACTCAGCAGCAAGAGGGAAGGCCGGGTGGACAAAAGGCAAATCATCTCCCTTCTGCCATGCCCCTCTTTATCTGGCTGCTAGCAGGTGCCGCCCATGTTTGGGGTAGGTTCCCACATCCAATAAAGCCATCAGGACAGTTCCATAGTAGAGGCTTCCTACTCAGACATTAACACCAACCATCACAGGCACTGTAAGAGGAAGGCAGGTGTCTGGAAGGAGGGCAAAGCGAACACGAGATGGTGACAGGGAAAGAAAGCTAGAATGCTGTGTGCTTTCTCTCATACAAAGGAAATAGATTGGTGTGTGTGTGTGCATAAATGTGTGTGTGTGTGTGTGTGTGTATGTTGCATGAAAATAGAAGAAATCTATTCTATGAGCAGGAGGGGAGAGGAGAACATGGAGGGGAAATATGACCACAGTACATGATCTATCTATATGTGTGAAAATGACAAAACCCATTATTGCATATGCTAATTTTAAAAAATTAAATGTCTTGACCTAGAAGATAGAATAAGGGAGTTGGTCCTGTGCAAGCCTTCAGGAAGATTCCCTCCCTAGAGAAGGGGACGCAGTGCCCAGATAGGTGGAGCCTGAGCCTGGAGGAGAACAGCCTTGAGGAGGACGAGCCCCATTGCACAGCTTCTCCCTGGAAGCCGTGTGGCTCCCTGTGTGAGCTAATGGCCTCAGAATGACAGATTCCACCATGGACAGAAGGCATGGACACAGCACAACAAAACACCGAGGGATACACGGGAGGAGGTTGGGCTGTCTCACCCTTACGTGGTGTGGATAGTAGCATCCATCACTGTGGCACAAGAAAATCAAAACCAAATGGAATCCCCAGGACAAGGCAAGGATCTCTCTGTACTTGTGCAGAGGGACAAAAGTCACTATAGTGGGCAGGCACCTAGGGTAAGGAGGAACCAAGACTTTCAAAGTAGCCAATACCTGGGTCATCCCTATGATCTCTTATCTGGGTCTCTAATGATTACAGAGCAGGTGCCCCCCCCCCCAGGACACGGAGCCTGCCTGGCTGCCATCTCTGTGTAAGACCATCTCTACCTTTTTTTTCCGAAGGTCTTGAAGCCCCACCATGCCACAGAACTCTTCTGCTGTGAAACTGACATGATGGATCTCAGGTGGTGCCGTGAAGGGTATGGAGGGCTCAGGAACCTTCTAGCAAGTATCCTAACGGGAGAATGCTGCTCTCCTTGGGTCACAGCAAGGGGACCCCAAACACACTCTCCCTTCTGTCACAGTCCACAGGCACAGCTCCAAGTCATTCCTCATGAATACCCCTGTGCAGCATGCCTGAAAGCCCAAGGTGCAAGAGAGGACATGCTGGGCCAAGGTCAGGCTGGGACCACAGCCTGAAACCCACTTCCTCCAGGAAGCCTTCCCTACTCTCTTCTAGCATCTCCTCTGCAACCTCCCGATATTATAAAACAGAGGTTCTTAACCTCCCTAATGTTGCAACCTCATGTTGTGGAGACCCCAAACCATAAAATTATCTCATTGCTACTTCATAACTGTAATTTTGCTACTGTTACGAATCATGTAAATATCTGATATGCAGGATATCTGAAATATGACCCTTATAGTTTTGTTACCCCCTGCTTATAAGGCCAAGCCACACACCATCACTAACTTGATAACATGGTATGTGTGGCTTGCTTAGAACCTCACCCAGCCTCTTAAGAGAATCCTGGGTACTGTGGATATAGTTCTGTATAAATAAAACACTGATTGGCCAGTGGCCAGGCAGGAAGTATAGGCGGGGCAAGGAGAGGAGAATTCTGGGAAGTGGAAGGCTGAGTCAGGGAGACACTGCCAGCCGCCGCCATGACAAGCAGCATGTGAAGATACCAGTAAGCCATGAGCCACGTGCCAAGGTATAGATTTATAGAAATGGACTAATTTAAGATATAAGAACAGTTAGCGAGAAGCCTGCCACAGCCATACAGTGTGTAAATAATATAAGCGTCTGTGTGTTTATTTTATAAGTGGGCTGTCGGACTGCCGGGGCTTGGCGGGACCCAGAGAGAAAACTCCAGCTACACCTGGGGACATTCCATCCAGCTACACAAGGAGCATTCTATACTTGATCTGCAGCTCACAGGGCCCCGAGCACAGTGCATCCCAGGAGAAGCCTGTCTAGTGCAGGCTCAACTGGGGTTGGTTCCACATAGCCCCCTAAAGCAGAGTCTCCTCAGCCTACATGGACAGCATTTGCAAGGCTGGTGGCGAGCAGGGGCCAAGAAAGAGCTTGGTCCTAGCTTGGGGTTTGGGGTACAGTGGGCAGCTGTCCCCAAAATCACAGACAAATGAGTGCAAGCAGACTTCTGGGTTCTGCTCATGAGGGAGGAAGAGAATGTATCAGATTCCATCCCCAGTACAGCTTTAAGCCCTGCCCTGGACCTTTTTCTTTACTTTTTCCCTTCCATCCTTAATCCTAAACTATGATTTCCTGGGTGAGCTGCTTCGATCAGGTGGCTTTCCACAATGTCCAGTCTGTCTCGTCACAGACTTGTGCCCGCAGGGACAGCCTGCCAGCCATCCTGGATGGGCTGTCAGGGTGGCCCATGATGCATTTCCATATGAAAGCTTTCATCCAGAAATTACAAATTTTCTGGTAAGTTGTTTTCTAATTTAAGAGGACATCATCATATATTCTGATTTGTGAAATGTTGCAATGCCACTCAAGAGAACAAGTGGTCCGAGATCAGCCATGCCATACCTTGGATGGGGATGGGACAGACAGCCACAATTCCTACAGAACATCTCATGGCAGTAGCTCTGCATGAGCCTGTGCATTTGTGTGTGTGGTTTCTGTGTTCTATGTGTCTGCTGGGGCGGGCCTGTGCAGAATGTGGGAATGCTTCATCTCCACCCAGCTCTTGGGAAGCACAAGGGTGACGACCAATGACCAGGAATCAGGCTGATGGCGCTAACAGAAAAGACTCAGCCATCTTCCCAGTGAGGTTTCTCATCTAGCCTGGGCCCCCAACCAGCCATGCGGCAAAGGAGAATCACAGACCCATCAGGCTGGAAAGGTCCCTTGGTCAGGCTCCTCGCGTACAGAGGACAAAACGGAATCTCAGAGAGCGAAAGGGACTGGCTCAGAGTCATGCAGAGAAAAAGAGGATCTAGAATCGAGGTCTTCTGACTTCTTGCTCAGGGCTTGTCTTCCTGTATGAGTTGGCATTGTTTGATAGCAGATGGCAGCAACAGAACACAGCCTGGAGCAGTAGTAGAAGATTATTTTAAGGTGTGTTACTTTTGTTTATGTTACATTTGGTTAACTCTGTAAAGCTGTGTTATTGTGCCTGTCTAAAACACCTGATGGTTTAATAAGGCACTGAACAGCCAACAGTGAGGCAGGAGAAGGGATAGGAGGGGCTGGCAGCCAGAGAGAACTAATAGAAGGGAAAAGAGATGGAGGAGTGAGGAAAAGAAGGAGCCAGAGAAGGAGGAAGACTCCAGGGGGCAGCCACCCAGCTACACAGCAAGCCACTGAGTAAGAGTAAGATGTACAGAAGAGAGTGGGAAAAGCCCAGAGGCAAAAGGTAGACGGGATAATTTAAGTTAAGGAAAACTGGCTAGAAACTAAGCCAAGTTAATTGGGCATTCATAATTAAGAACAAGCTTCCATGTGTGAATTTATTTGGGAGCTGGGTGGCAGGCCCCCCCAAAAAAGTAAAAAACAAACAACAACATAGAGCATCATGGGAAAACATTGGCACCACAGCGCCCCAAACCACAGCAATATAGCCAGCAGTGCCCAGCCACTGACTGAGCTTTTGCCACAAACCAGATAAAAGCACATGCTGCCACCCCTAACAACCTGAGTTCCATCTCCAGAACCCATGAAGTGGAAGACTCCCAGAAGTTGACCATTGACCTCTACATGTGCACTGTGGTGCACTCACATGCACACACACACACACAAAATTAAAGCCAAAACTAAACTCTTAAAAAATGTATTCACTTTTATTATCATTTGTAGATAAAGAAATCAAACCTGAGAACACCCCCCAGTTGGAAGATGAGCCATCCCCTTTGCTGGACATGTTTGTTGAGCCAAGGGCGAAAGGCAGCTTCCTCACACCAGCTAACCTGGGTCTGGCCCTGAGAAGATGGCTTAGGTTATAAAATGCTTGCCCTGTAAGTATGAGAAGCTGAGTTTCAGATCCCCAGAATCCACATAAGAGCCTGGACATAGCAACATGTGCTTCATTCCCAGAGATGCTGAGATGGAAGGACCCCTGGAAGCTTGTGGGCCAGCTAACTGGCTTACATGGAGAAGTCCCAGGCCAACACACTAACCACCACATGCATGCCGCACATGCTCACAGATGTACCCCCACACACAAATACATAGTAATACACACACGTGCACACTGAATATGTGAATAAATAAATAACTGGATCTTCAGGCCCTTCTGATCATCAGAGGTCCAGTGACCAATGTGAAGGGGTCCTAGAGACCACAACCTCATCTCACTCGCAGTCTGCAGCCTGCCCCTCCTGTGAAAGGCAGTTATGTCTCCTCCTTGATGCTCTTGCCCAGGTCACACACTTCAGCTGCCATTTGTCAACCCATCTCACTAAGAAATTCCCCAAGACTGCTGCTCTGGGCCCAGCGGGGCAGGAAGTGATCATGTTTCTACCTTCTAGGCTTTGCCTCACGGCTCCCCTGGAGACCAGACACCTTCTTCTCTTTCTCCCCAAAGGCTCTTCCCCACACACCCTCTCCACCCTGTCTTCCCACCATCCCAGCCCTGTTAATTCAGCAGCCATTCCTCCCGACCACGATACCACACAGGTGTATTGTTCCCAGCCTTGTTTTCAGGAAAGAAAGTAGATTTTTGGTTGGTGGCCAGTTAGGGGACCCGGGTATGGGCAGAGAGCCACATACTTGGCTCCTCCTTAGGGAGCGCCCCAGCTTGTTATCTGGTGCCTCTGAAATCCAAGTCAGGCGGTGGGGCAGCCAGGTGTGCCCAAGACAAGACTGTTTTCCTCTCAGAGAGGCCTCTGGGGGAGGGATCCCCTGTGGGGCTCTCGCCTCCCAGCACCCTGGGCCTGGATCTCCTTGTTCCTGACCCCTAACCTCTGAGACCCCCCTTATTTCCCATAGCTCCCTGCGGTTCCTTGGCAAGACCATCCACCTTTCTTCTTTGCCCCTAACCACAACATTTTGCTCCCAACGTGCTCCCAGTGAGCTCCTCCGCCTCCTTGGCACACAGTGCATCCTTGGTGCCACTTACAGACGATCTTGTCCTGAGACCGGATGGCAACTCCGCTCAAATCCCTGCTCAGTCACTTGCCACCTGTGTGACCTTGGGTAAGACACTGAACCACTCTGAGCCTGATGTGCTCGCTCTTAATATGAGGTTAATGAGAGTCCCGACCTCCAGGGATATTAGCAAGAGGATCAGATGAGATCAAGCATGTGCAGTAAAGAGCCCAGCACGGGGAGCACCTCATAACTGTAGCCTCAGTCGCTGTCACTGTCAGGGCAATACACAGACTGACAGGTTCCTCTGCCTTGACTGGCGTACATGCTTCACTATATGCTCTCCCAAGCATGTTCTATTTCCCTTTACAATGTATGTAGATCTCTTATGCATCACTAATTAAGTTTACATGCGTTCCCTGTGGGCCACCTAGAGTATTTTTAGTAATGAGGCAGGAAAGGCAGGCAAGCAGGGAGCACACAGAGATGTATAGAAGTGAAGGGAAGAGAGCTACAGAAAAGACTGAGGGCTGGAGCCAGGAGAGCAGGAGAAGGGGACTTGACCTACCTGTTTAGAAAGCAGGAAGCCAGGGGGAGTGCTGTAGGCTGTATGGAAGATGCTTCCTTGCATTCCTGGAGGTAGAGGGCCCCAGCACAAACAGGCAAAGTGTGGCACTTCAGACCCCTGTAAGTGAGAGCTGAGACCTTGAAACCTGGCTGGAAAGTTCCTCATCATCACTCATCTTAGCACACACCCATTACACACACATGCACACACACACACACTCACTCATACACACCCATACTCACAACTATCTACACTCACATTACACACACACTATATCCATACCTATGCACACACACCTGAGCACACACCCTATATACATACACACATATGTATACCTATACACATGCATGCCTGTATATACACACATTAAATACACATGCACACCTATAAACACACACCCTTATCTGTACACACAACAGGAGAGTTCACCATCATCATTCATTTCCCCAGCACACAGATGTTACATGCACACCCATATGCACACCTACACACATATACACATATTAACATTCATACACACATACATACATACACTTCATACACTTAAATATGCACTTACACATACACACAACCATATGTATAAATCCATATACAAGCATCCTTATCCATACACACCCACATACAGACACATACATGCTTATATACACACCTATTACCTATGTGTTACCTATTCACATACACATACACCCCATATATATGTACCCTTCCCCATACTCCTGCCCATGCATATACACCCATACACATTCACCATTAACTATACACACATAAACATAAAGTTCAAGGCCAGCCTGGGCTACAGAGTGAGTTCCAGGAAAGGAGCAAAGCTACACAGAGAAACCCTGTCTCGGACAACCAAAAAAAAAAACCAAAAAAACAAAACAAAACAAAAAAACATAAATCCATATGTACAAATTTACACCTATATACATACTCTACAAATATACATAAATCCATATGTACATATTTATGTCCATATACATACTCTTACAAATATACATGCATGCACAAAGCTGTGTACATATAAATGTATATACATACATATATACATAACCTATGCATATCCACATATACTCTTGTATACACATGCCTCACACACTCACAGAACATCATATAAACACACATATCTATGTTCATAAACACTCATGCATGTTCACACACATATCTATGCACAATCATACACACATCCACACACATACTCACATGTACACATATACAATCATATGTGAATACACCCATATATATACATACCCATATATATGTATACCTACATACAAATATTCATAGTAAATATACCATATATACTCACATAGGATCCCTCTATAAATAAATGTATATCCATACCCTTATGCATACACAATACATCCTGCACATATTGGTAGATGCACACCCCTTCAGAACCCTTTGGAGGGCCTCTCCACTCCCTCAGCACCCAGTGTCATTGACATCACCTACACAGTGTCCTAGGTCACACCTATGGCTGGTGAACTCTCCAGCCCTATTTTGTGTATCTGCTGCTGACTTTGGGGTGTTTCCTACAGCTCTCCAAGGGCAAGAAGAGATGGCTACCTAAGCCACTAGGGCATCCCACCTATCTACATCCTCACCCATCCAGTCCAGGTAGTAATTCTGACTTCAGCCTATCTCCCCTTACCTGAGGCCTACACAACCCCCTAGATCCATGCCCCACAACGGAGGTACCCATTGCCCGAAGACACACTTTTTCAATGCAGTTCAGAGGAAAAGGGATAGGATGGCTTCCTTGAAAGAGGGGTCAGAGACACATTTCCTAACTACCCAAAGGCGATGTTTGGGGTAATTAATCAACACTTCATCACCACCAAGATGTTGTTTTATATCCAAAACATATAATTAAGGAAACAATAAGCAAGCTTGTTGTGTATTTTTGTTCCTAAAGAATGGTAATTACATTCAGCACCCTGACACATCTAAGAGCTCTCCCCAATATTTAGAAACCCAGGAGAAGTTGCCTTTGAGGTGTCTCAGCAAAGGCCTAGCCTAGGCCTTAGAACAAACTCTTCAGGGTGCTGCTGCGCAGCACTGGGGAGGAGAGGCACCCACAACAGCTAAATTGCACACACTATTGCTTAATTACTTCAGATCAGCACCTCATTTGCTGAGGGTGCAATTGAGCTGCTGCAGATGTAATTACTTGCCAGGGACACTACTTAACAATGCAGCCACAGCAGAGGAAATGGAGAGCCTCACATGGCTCTGTTCTGAGAGGTCATGACTTCACATCCCAAGGCTGTGCACCCTGGCAGTCCAGGGTACCAGAAGAGCCTAGTAGCTCCCAGGAAGCAACATGCAGGCCAGGACCTCAGAAAAGTCCATTCCAAGGTGTTCAGTGTTAGCAGCACACTCGTGGGATGATCCTCCCTGGGGGGTGAATCTGGGGTTCAAACAGCTCTACCCAGGCTCTCAGATATCCCAGGCTAGATACTTCTGTTGGTACATACTCCCATGGGTGATCTGAGCTAGGGCAGAGCAGGGAGGTAGTAGCTAAAGCTCCTGGCATTGAAAAGGGACAGAGGCAAAGCCACTGGCATTCAAGTTCTCAGGTATGGAAGCAAAGCTCTCCTGAGACCCAGGAAGTCCTGTTCATGTCTGCAGAAGGGCATAGTAGCCATGGTGAGATCCCAGTCTACAAAGGAAAAATAAAGCATTTCACATACACAAGTGTGCAGATGCATGCACACATGCACATACATCATTATGGAAAGGAAATTCTTGTTCTGTCCAGAAAGGATTAGCAACCAAATACCCTGCTTTCTGTGTTCGAGTCTATGTACGGGAGGCTTTTTCAGTCACACCCTCACAGAATCAACCACCTAGGGAGGGTAAATGCAGGTTCTAAACTATGTCACTGTCTCCTGGTATCACCCAAAAGTCACTTAGTCACAGAAAATAGATTGAGTTGAACTATAAAAGGTTAAGCATTAAAGGATTTGGAACCAAAACATCTGGACATCAGAGTCAGATTATCATGGGTTGAAATTCTAGGTCTCCACTTTATTCAAGGGCATCTTGAGATCCTCACTTAGTTCATGGACCTCAGTGTGTTCATCTATAAAATGGGTGTTTAAGCAGGGTTCCTTAGAGGAGCAGAATTGATGGAATGAATGTATATTAAAGGAAGATTTATTAGACTGGTTTCCTAATGCTGTCTTGGTAGTCCAACAGTGGCTACAGCAACTAGGGTAGCTGCTCAGTCTGTGGGGCTGGAAGCCTCAACAGTCCCACTCCGGTGCTGAAGGTCTGCAAAATTCCTAGGGAGCTGCTGTTCTTCTGCCTGTCTTGAAAGACAGAAAAAGATTCCAATGTCCACAAAGGATGGCAGCACCAGCAGAAACGGCAGCCACAGGGTAGATAAACCTGCCAGTGAAGCATGTAGGCGGGCAAGCCAAAATCAAGAGCTTTTCCCTCAGACTTCCTCATAGGTAGGCTGCTAGAAGAAAGTGAGTGAGTCTTCCCATTTCAGATTCCCTAATCAAAATATTCCTCATAAGTGTGCTCAGGGGCTTTTCTCAGGGGTGATTTAGATCCTGTCAAGCTGGCAGTCATTACGGACTGACACTATGGGTTTTCTCAGAGAACTTCCCACGAGGAACTACTGTGAAGATTGAGTGAAACAGTGCATCATGACATCAGCTCAGAGCCAGGGCCCCGGGACCACAGTTCAGAAACCAAGTAAACCGCGAGATCACTCCCACCCTCTAACCAGGTGCTAGCCAGCCCTTTCCAGCTCTGAGACCTTCGGCCAGAAGCTCTTCTGGTCTAGTCTCTGACCTGCAAGACAGGAATCATCTTATGAATTTACTTCATGGCTTCAGGATATGAGGTGCACCTGGCACACAGGGGTCATCCACAGTTGAGGTTCTGAAATGGGTTCTCCACCTTCATCGTTTGTTTTGGTACCTTTGGGGTTTTTTCTCTAATCCTTTTCTCTCTTTTATTATTTTTTTCTTTTTAAATTAATGTTTTTGGTTAGCATACGAAGGAATGGGCTCTGCATGGCATTTCATTCCTCCCCTCCCCCTCTGCCCTCCTCTTTGTCCTCTCTTCCTAAACCTCTTCCCTTTCTACCTGCCCCCACCTCAGTCAGTCCCACCTTCTGCCTTCTTTGCAAGTACTCCATTATCCTATTTCCTTCCTCTCTAAAGATCTCTTCCTCCCTCTCATGACCCCACTTCCACTTTTATCACACACACACACACACACACACACACACACACACACACACACACACACACATTTAAATCTAGGTTCCAAATCAAATATGAGAGAAAACATGGTATTTTTCTTTCTGATTCTGGTTTATTTCACTTAACATAATGATTCCCAGCTCCACCACCTCCCTGCAAATACCAAGACTTCATTTTTCTTTACACCTGTGTAAAATCCCACTGTGTGTGTGTGTGTGTGTGTGTGTGTGTGTGTGTGCCGCATTTTCTTTATCCATTCGTCTGTTCATGAACATCTAGATGGGTTCTGTCTTCTGGCTATTGTTCATAACGTATCAATAAACATGAGTTCACAAGCGCCTCTGTGATATGCACCATATCATATGCTGAGCATTCTATTTTCAGGGGTTTTTTTTTCTGTTTTCCATAATGTTTCATACTGTTTTCCACAATGGCTGTACATGTTTGTATTTGGTTGTTTGTTTGGTTTTTTTCATGTTTATAGTTGTATTCCCACCACAAATAAGTGTCGCTGTTTTCCTGAACCTCAACAGCACTTGTTGTCATAATCTTGTCTTTGTTCATAGCCATTCTGACTGGGGTGACATAGAACCACAGAGCATTTTTTATTCCAATTTCCCAGATGGTGAAGGGTGTAGAACGTTCTTTCAGGTATTTATTGGTCACTTGTATTTCATCTTTTGAGAACTGTTGATTCCGTTCACAAGCCCATTCATTAACTGGATGATTTGTGTGGAGCCTAGTGTTTAGTTTTTGTAATTCTTTATATATCCTGGATACTAATCCCCTGCCTGGTATATAGCTGGCAGAGACACCATCTCTTCATTCAGGTGATTGTTTCCTTGACTGTACAGAATTCTTAATTTCATCTAAAGCCACTTGACAGTCTATTATTGGTATTATTTCCTGTGCTATTGAAGTCCTGGTTAGAAAGTCCTTCCCTGTGCCAGTGTCTTGAAGTATTTTATGAGTCCTCTAGTGATTTTTGAAGTTTCAGGTTTTACATTCCAGTCTTTGACCCATTTTGACTGGTATCTGTGCAGGGTGGCAGACACAGGTCTACGTTCATTCTACATGTGGCCAGTTTCCCCAACACAGTTTGTTGAAGAGGCCTTTTCTCAATATATGTTTTTGACAGATGTGTTAAAAATAATGTGACTTTTGGGTCTGGAGAGATTGCTCAGTGGTCAAGGGCACTGTCTGCTCTTCCAATGGACTTGGGTTTGATTCCCAGCATCTCCATCACAACCAATTATAGCTCTAGTTCTATGGGACTGGTACCCTCTTCTGGCCTCCGAGGTTACCAGGCACACTAGTGGTTCACAGACATACATAGAGGCAAAATACTCATATACATTAAAAAATCTTTAAATATTTTTAAGTTAGGTGGCTGTAAAGTGTGAGTTTATTTCTGAATCATTTACTCCATTGGTCTACACGCTTTCTGTGTGCCAGTACCATGATATTTTTGTCACTTTGGTTCTGTAGTATGGCTTGTAGTCAAGTATTGTTACACTCTAGCATTGTTCTCTTTGCTAAGTTTAATATTCTTGACTTTCCAGACTCATGCAATAGATCTTCCCTCCAGGTCTGTTTGTGCCCTTGTCCTTCCCAGCATGCTGCCGTTAGTGCTGAACAGGATTTGCTACTTTGAGCAATGTTTCTGGAAGTTTCTGAGACTATTTTATGAAGTAAGACCCACAGGTGGTACAGAGGTTCTTGTTCTATCACCAGGCTGATCCTTCCAGAGTCTGAGAAGACTCCAGAACCTAGACTGGTTGACCAAGAGTCACCACACAGATGTCTCATTCACAGATCAATGCATCACCTCATGGACAGAATTGTTAAGGAATCACAGCATTATTTGAAAATAATCCTGCAGGAGATGCATCCTAAAATTGTTACCAAGGAAAATACATAAGTCCAGAATTTACTTCAGAATAGTCTGAGATAGGGAAGGCATGGGAAGGGTAGACAGAGCAAGACTCACCTTGATGGTCTGTGTTGGTTGGCCAGGGTCCCCGCGATGAGGTAGAGGTGCTGGCAGGATGGCTTGCACAACGGTGTTGTATTTTATTTGTGATGTATTTGTATTTACTGTGGTTCTGGAGGCTGGACCCCGAGATCAAGGTGCAGTGGGGGTGGTCCAGCTGAAGGAGGGTTCTTCCAGGTCTTGGTTTGTAGTTACATGGCCCTGTCTTCACGTGCTCTTTTCAGTGTGCCTGCATTTCTTCCCCTTTCCTTTTCTTCCCTTACTCCAAGGGTTGAAACGGAGTCCGGAGTTTCGTACAGACCAGGCCAAGGCTCTACCACTCAGCTGTATCCCCAAGCCACGTTTCCTCTTTTATAAAGTCACCAGTCATTTTCTTACATGTGCATGTGTGTGCAGTGTGCATTCACATGTGTGGAACACACGTCTGTACGTGTGTATGAGCAGGCATGTGAAGGCCCGGGGTTGATGCTGAGTGTCTCCTTAGATCAATCTTCACCTGATATATTGAGACACAGTCCCTTGCTGAAAAGTGAACTTGTTGTTTTGTCTAGTCTGGCTAGCCAGCTTGGGTCAGAGGTCTTCTGTTACGGCTGCCCATGCACTGGGATTAGAGACCAGATGCTATGTTTAGCTGGCTTTTCCTTAAGTTCCAGGGATCTGAACACCAGCCTCCTGCTTGCATGTCAAATACTTGTGTGTTAAATGTCTGACCCACTGAGCCGTCTCCTCAGCCCATAAATGATCACTTTAATGACTGCATTTCAACACAATTATCTTTTTAATGACACTGCCTCCAAACAAAGTCCCATTATGAGCTAGCAGAAGTTAGAGCTTCAGTCTATAAACTTGGAGGACACAATTCAACTCACAGTGTATTAAAGGTGGATAGCTGTGTATTACACTGTTTGAATGGTCATTATTTTAGTTGATTGGTTTTTTTTTTCAAAACAATGGAAAGCAGCAGACAGACAATGCTCCCAATAACCATCATGTCACCTGTTTAAACTTCAGTGAAAATCCTAAAACTCTGTCATAGTTACTTTTCCATTACTGTGATAAGACACCACAACCAAGATAATTTATATAACAAGGCATTTGATTTGGGGCTCATAGTTCCAGAGGGTAGTAGAGCCCATGATCATCACGGTAGGGAGCATGGCAGTAGGCTGGCAGGCATGGCACTGGAGCAGTAGCTGAGAGCTTACATGTGGAGAGAATAACTACAGGGTAGAGAGATGAGGGGGACTGGGATTTGGAGTGTGCTATTGAAACCTCAAGGCTCACCCCAATGACACACTTCCTCCAACAAGGCCACATCTCCTAATCCAGTAGTTCTCAACCTTCCCAATGCTACAAACCCTTTAATAAAGTTCCTCATGTTGTGGTGACCCCCAACTATAAAACTATTTTTGTTGCTACTTTATAACTATAATTTTTCTGCTGTTATAAATCTTAATGTAAATATCTGTGTTTTCCAATGGTCTTAGGTGCCCCTTTCACAGGGTCATAACCCACAGGTTAAGAGCTGATGTCCTAATCCTTTCCAAGTAGTTTCGCCAACTGGGAACCAAGCATTAAAATATATGAGCCTATGGGGGATATTCTCATTCAAATCACCACACTCAGAGGTTTGGGGGAAGAGACAGACAGCTTTGGGAGTTCTTAGTTCTTCAGCACTGAAGGTCAGATGATCTTTTGTGGGAATCCTTCTTGGGGAGATAGCTGGGTTGGCCACACCCCCAACTAAACCCATGACACTTGGGCAGTTTCCAGAGACAAGAGAATTGAATTCACTCAGCACTTAACAGGACAAGGACCACCATGTATCTTAGGCACTCTGTGCTGGTTGTCATAACTGTCAGCTTGACACAACGTAGAATCACCTACAAGAACCCTGGGCCTCCACTGGTGGAAACCCCTATGACAAAGGAGACATTAGTGTTCAAGAAGTACTGAGCTACATCTTCAGGAGGTAGGGGCTGAAGGAGATGGGAAGCCACCTTTCTGCATTCAAATCAAACTGTCAGCATGCCTCTACCAGTTCCCTCTGTGTTCTTCTAGAACGGTTCAAAGCAAGTGCCAATAAATACACACATCGTGTGTGTGATTTCTTCTATACTGACAATGGTTCACGTATGTTCCTTTTATCAGTTAACATAGATGTATCTTAGGCACTCTGTGCTGGTTGTCATAACTGTCAGCTTGACACAACGTAGAATCACCTACAAGAAAATCTTAATGAGGAATTATCTAGATCAAGTTGGCCTGTGGACCTGTATATAGGTGTTTGTCTTGGTTGTTAATTGATGTGGGTCCTACATTCCTACATTGTAGGAAGACCCTGCCCATGGTTGGTGATGCCATTTCCTAGGCTGGGCCCTAAACAGTAGAAGGGTAAAGAAAGCTAAGAATATGCAATCAAGAATGCATGCATTTACTCTCTTTCCTCTTAACTATGGATGTGAAGTGTCCAGTTGCTTGAGTCCCTGTCTTAACCTCCCCACTATTGTGGACTATGGCCTGGAACAGCAAGCTAAATAAATCCTAATTATTTGCCACAGCAGCAGAAATGCAACTAGAATACCCTCCCATTTTAGAACTCCAATTACGGCTTACTCTTTTAACTGATGTGTAACACCCATCTTGGCATATAAATCTTTACCAATTCCCTATAATTGGACATTTAAATAGCTTCAGGAATGTTAGGTATTGTAGAAGGAAGGAAAGAAACAAGGGAGGGATGTCCAGAGATGGGAAAGGCAGGTTTCCACCCTTCCTGAGGACAGCTGCTTTCCTAGCCCCAAGGCTCTTGATGTCCCCCAGATATGTTCCATCACCTCATTGTTCGACTCCAGAGAACTGATAACATAAAATCCTGGTTTCCAATAGGTGCTTGGAGCAGAAGCAATGACTATTTGTAGTTCAGGGTCCAGGAGAGGGGACATGGTTGTGAGATGAACATCAGCCTGGATGTTCACAGAGACTCCTGGCCAACCTATCCCCTTCAGAGGACAGAAATTGAACTCTGTCTTCCAGGGCTGTACACAGAGAGCTGATGGAATGAACTGTAGCATCAGCCTATATACACACACATCACACATGAGCATATAGGGGAATACATACCCTCCTCTGCCATACTCTATATTCTACATCATGCAAATATAACATATTCTAAATAACTTATTTCCAATTGTGAAAATAGAGCTTTGGGGAAAGTACATTGTGGAGTTGCAGAGAGTCAGAGCGAGAAGAGGGAGCCCCAAAGTGTTCCAGTTATCCTTAAACTTCGGTACTCCCCTCCACTGCCGCCACCTTGGACTAAGCCCCACCCATGCTGCTCCCTTACAGCAAGTAGGACTTCACCATCTGAATCAGCATGGCATCATTTACTTAACAAAGCAGCAGCCTGCCACTTCAAGTGAGTTACAGTATTACAGGCCACTTCTGGGTTTTGTGGAAGGGCATAATTGCAGTTGTTTGGAATGAGGGAGGAGGAAGCAAGGAGGGGTTGAGGTGAGCCCTCAGAGACAGACTGTCTTTGCTGAAAGGAGCACTGGGTAGTAGGAGAAACTAACTGTGTACCCCGTGAACCTCACTGAGGCTCCCACAAGCATGCTGAGTCATGCCCCATCCCATCATCACACCTGTGTCCCCAAAAAATGTTCAAAACACTCACTTCTAATTATTCCTATGTGTACATGCATGCCCAGCGACTCAGGCCTTACATGATGTTCAGGAACTCTGAGGGTCACAGGTGGTGGTGGCAGTTGCAATTTAGAATATTCCTACTGTGAAAGGGGCAAGGGACAGTCTTCAGCTGGATGTGTACCGGTGGGGGGTAGGACTTCTCAGAAGAAATCTCAGTAAGCCAGGCACCTGCTGGGGATATTACACCCAACACAGACACTCTTGCAGCTCAGATTGTACAGTGTAAGAAGCCTAACCAAGAGGCTGCTGGTGTGGGGGGGGGGGGGGGGCGGGGTGACTTCACAGAAATCCAGTCACTTAGTAGGACACAAGACAACCACCCACCAGGAATAAAGGACACCTGTTTCTAAGCTGTGCACACAAACATCATGCAGGTAACGTGAATACTCTCCTCTGGGACCATATACATGCTCATACATGTGGCATATGTTCCACATACTCAGTGTTCCATGCTGCAGAAGCATGTTCAGGTACAGATACATCTGTTTGCTCAGTCTGCAGCACGCAAGACACATTGCCACACTCAGGCATAGACTCTTGTCATCAGACTCACTTCCCAGAGACCAGACACAGATTCCCTACTCTTCCTTGACCTGCACAGAAGATGAGGCTAACACCCCAGGATCAGCACCCCGTGGGTGTTTCCTCAGAAGTGCCTAGACCTCCAAGGGTCCTTCCTTGAGCACAGGATTTAGGAAACAGAGAGACCCTCAAAAAACACACTCCATCAGCTCCCTTCTGCCTCATCCAGGATGAGACCACTACTGGGTAGTTGGGGTTGAGGGTAGAGACTACACACTGTGGGGCCTGCTGGGTGATCAAGAACATGGCAGGGGCAGCTTTTGGTCTGCAATTAGTGTGCTTGTCTGGGAGAAAAAGGAAGCTCTGCTTGAGGAAGTTCTAGCTCCTACCTCTTAGGACCCTGCAGCTCCAGAAGCCAATTTTAGGAGGGACTATCAGAGGATCCATCCCTTCCAGGTAGGACCTACTTGCCCAAGGAACACAGGGGAAGCATCTTAAATACCCTGAAGACATTGCACTTTAATGAGCTTCCTGGGGAAGTCTGAAAACTCCTCACCTCCCCTGAGCACCCCCTGTAAGAAAGAGGCTCTCCAGCTGACTCCAGAGGGAGAGACCGCAGCTCTCCATCCTGCACAAACAGGTGCCCTACAGGCAGGTGATGATGCACAGAGGAAGCCGGCCCAACCCTGGCTGCCTCCTACTACTCCACGCTGAACCCAGAGCCTCCGCTGACCTCTACAGCTCCTCTGCTGGCTCTTCCTCCTCCTCCGGTTTGGGGAGGAGGAGGGGCGTCCACGTTCTCTGGAGAGTAGAGCCCCGCGAAGTGACCCCGTTTCACAATGAAATTGAGCTGCCATTTTCATCTTCTTCCCAAATGTCAGCAGCGCTAGATCAGATTAGGAACTAATCTCTTGCCCAAATTCATTTCCGAACAGGAGAGGTGGCTGCGGGCGGGGCGGAGGTTTGTTGTCTCTTTCCTTATTCCCACCCTCCTTCCCCTCCCAGTACCTGGGGTGGGAAAGGCGAACACAGGGCGAAAAGGAGCGCTCGCAGGCCCTTAAGGGACCCTAGGACGGCCAGGGCACCTAGGGGAGCCCTCCTTGGGAGCGGCAGCAGCCACCAGGGCCTGTGCTCCGCAGTTTGTTCCCAAATAGCTCCCACAGCGCAAAGGGGCCCCCCGGGGCGTCCATCCTGGGCTGCTGAGAATCGGAACCAGGGACTAGAGCGGCGCAGGGTCCCGGAGACAGTCTCTGGAGGGGACTGTGCGTTACCATCCTCCATTTAGACTGAGGTCGCTCCCCGTGCCTGGCCCTGGCATTCCTTAGCCATTTAGTCTCCCACCCCAAGGACCAGGGTGGTAAAGGGAGAAAGGAAAAGAAATTGCAACCTAAAGAAAGAGAGAGGAAACCGCAAATAAACGGCCAAAGGAACTGGTCAGTACCTTGCAGGAGGCCTCACTTGATGAGTGACCAGAACACAGCCGTTGGCCTGAATACCTAATAACCCCCAAGCGAAAATTCCCCATCTAATCTGATATTTGGTTCTCTGCAGAAGCTATAGCCTTCGTAAATAATATACAAAGTAAGAAACCTAATCCCGCCTGCTAGAATGTTTAATTCATCATTATGCGAGCTAATTGGAAGGTGATTATATGGTAATTGCTCATTAGTGGTGTATATTTATCGCTGTACCTTATGTCAAGGCCATGGGAATTGTGTAGAGTCTGTTCTCTCATTTCAAGGATCAGTTTCAGAAGCAGGAGTGAAGCAGGCAAGATCAAGTTCTTCCTGACGTCAGGGTCCAGTCGGGGCTGTGGAGACCCGGGCTATATATAGACCCGACCTGGAGGTAGCTGGGGACAGGAGCAGTTCCCGGTCCTATATATAGGTTCAGTCACCGAGATCGGGGAGGTTACAGACAGCCAGTCCACAGCCTGGCAAAGCTGGTCCTTCTGGCTCATTTTCCAAAAGCGACCCCCAGTCCCCAGCCTAGCACAACTGGGGCCCCTCAGGTGCGTCTTGGTCCTTGGGTGTATTCTGAGAAGCCCCGTGCTGTCTAGAGTTCCTCTGGAGAGTGCGCAGAGGGACAGTAAGGGTGGGGTGGGGCACTCAGGTTCGGTTTGGAAATTATGCGTGGGATGGGAGATAGGTGAGTTGACTTAGAGATGGACAAAGAATTTGGAACGAGAGAGGCCCAGTTTCCCTCCCCCATCTGGGGTTGTTCCCACCTCCCTGACTTGTGTCAAAATTTCTCTCCAGTCCCCTTCTCAGTGAAGTGGGGTGCCGGCTCCACGACAGTACGGGTTGGTGCCTAGGGAGAGGAGTGCAAAGTCTGTGGGGTGAGTGGTGAGCCAGGACAGGAGCTGGAAGCATGGCGAAAGGCGGGGTGTGAGTTCGATCCAGCCACACCAGCTACGTCTGGGCTGGAAACTTGGGAGAGGCCAGAAGGCAGGTTTGAAATCTCCAGGGGGCAAGAGGACATCTCTGTTTGCAGAGGAATGTGAAAGGGACGTGGAGAGGAAGCCAGAGCTTCCGCAGCCCCAGGATCGGCCGGCCGGGACTCTTGGAGGCTGGCCTCCAGGAACGCATTTTTGCACGTGGTTGTGATCTTTGGCGCGCTCTGGCGCCCCCTCGGAGGAGCGCGACGGCTTTTGCCCTTATGGAGACCTCAGCCTGGGACACAGGCATCGTCCCCTAGCCCGCACCAAGCACCCCGACTTGCAGCCTGGGGCCCTCCCAAGCTCCCCCGCTGGGCAGCAGGCTCTAATGAACAAAAGACCAATTAGACGCTGGGGCGCGGCTGATGAATGGACCTTTCGCTTTCAAGCGTGGCACCGCTTCGGGTTTCCTGGCGCACAGGGTCGTGCCTGGAGAAACTGCCTCCCAGAGCCGGGTCACTGCTGGGGTCAGAGGGTTCTCAAAACTCCCACTTCCCCCTCGCTACGGGCCTGGTTGGGGAAAATAAATCAGGGGGTTGAACTGCAAATTCGACATCCGGGCTCGGTATCTCGGCATGGTGGCCCAGCACTGTAGGCCTGCGTACTCCTCTACCCCGCCCGCAGTTGCTCTGAGGCAGCACCCAAATAAATCAAGCGCTGATTCCGGAAATAATAGAGACCGTCCTAGAAAAAGATGCGCAGTTACGAAAACGCGCTGTTGTTTACTGAACTCCTGGAGCTGGTGGTGCACTTCCAGAACACCACCCCAAGCCAAGCCGCCACTCCTCTTAAGCGTAGACCTCAAGATACAAAAATACTATTCTAAGTGCTGGGCGTGGATGCTCATCAAAGGAACCCCCTACTCAAACAGGAAGAAGTGTCCCCACAAGTCACACACTCCATACTATCCTCTAAAATGCAAACGAACAGGAGTCACAGACATCCTGTGCAACCAGACCTGGTCACAAACCGAGTAAGCTGCGTGTTCACACCTTAATGGGCACTTCATCCGCAGCGCTGTGACTGCAAGTTCTTGTCCTAACCCAAAACAGACTAGAGGCACAAGGGAAGACGGACATCTTGGCACAATCTATGCAGGGAACGCTAACCTCCTCAGTTTCTGACTAAAGCAAACGATTGGCACCGCCACACACCGGCTAGAGCCCTAGGTGGGAACGCTGAATCGAGTTTCCACAATCCACAAACACAGCCCCATGGTGGACTGAGACGCATACCTACTGCAAAGGTACAATCACAGACCTCCACTTAACTCACCCATATGCAACTGCCCACTTGCAGACAGCCCAGCCTGGCCCCTATCTTACCACCACGGAGCGGGGCCCAGAGCCAGGCCTCCGAACTTCCAGAATCCTCCCCAACCCTCCAGTGTGTCCCGGATTTGGTTTCCTGAGACTCGAGGCGGGACGGGGAGGAGCCGAGGTTTTCCAAGCCGCGCGCAGGCCGGAGCCCCCTTTCTGCGGTGCCGGTGCCGGCTTGGCTTTCCTCTCAGGCTCCCACAATCCGCCCCTACTACAAAAGTAGCCCGGCAGGTTCCGGGCCTCAGCCAACGCGTCCGCTCCGGCTCGGTTCTGCTGCCAGGAGCAGAGTCCCAGGGAGCTGGAACTGCATACATCCAGAACGTTAGCTAGGAACGGTGACAGCCGGAAATCCAAAGTTTCGGCCAGCACCGGATGATTTTAGTTGCTTCGAGAAGGCATAGGTTCGAAGGAAGAACCACCATTCCGCCCAGGTGTATATCACAGGAGAATGTAGACCTGGCCCGCTTCCATTTGACCCTATTAGGAAGAAGGAAACTGAAAACCTGGACTCCTGAACATCCTTTAGGCACAGTTGGGACCCACAGGGAGAAAATCCCGCAAACATGTCATCAACTTACAGCCTACAAGTCACAAGCAAGACACAGGGCAACCAGCATACAGTTGTCTGTGCTCTGGAACAGCAACACAGCCCTGAATACCATTCACATAGAGAGCTCCCTGCCCAGGAGCATCCAGGCCTGGCACCTATGGAACACGAGTGGGCACACAGCTCCCGCGGGCTACAGCCAAGCTCGAGTGCACAGAAAAGGGGACGGGCCGCGAAGCATATGCGCCCCCCCCCCCCCCGCTCACCCTGCCCCAGCCCTACGCCCAGATAGGCATCGTGGGATGGCATCTCGCAAATATTTATATTCCTCAGCGCCACGGCAGCCCGCGCCCACATTAGACGCTCTAATCCTGCCACTTTAAATAGATGAATTAATAAAGCAAACGAGCGGCTAATAAGCTGACTGTCCTGCCTTTTTGAGGCGGGGGGAAGGACTCGAAAGTGCGCCAAATTTGTTTGCAGTGGATCAAGGCGAGCCGCCTCTGCTTCACTTTCTTTATCTTAATTCCGACTTGAAAAGATATAATTATCTAGTTTGAACAGAGCGGCTATCAAATCCTTCTTTGGGCCGGGAAGGGGGGCGTTGGAGTGGATTGCGGCTCTCTGAGCCGCTCGGTGCAGCCGGAGATAGCGCGTAATGAAGATGTGGAGGCCCGAGATACAAAGGGCATTAACCTCATTAGCATGAAACCTTTTCTTCTTACCATTGTGGGACCCTTTCAGCCGCCTAATCCCCCCTATTTTCAAAGCTTGGTTTGTAATAAAGCTTTTAGGTTTTTTTCCCCCTCAAAGCTAATAGTATTCTCTGATGATTTTATTGCTGTCACACTGTATAGGACATTTAGAAAAAAATTCTTCACCACACCTCCCTTTCTTGTACTTAAATTTAAGTATATGGTTACTGCAGAAAGCTTTTTATCAAGATGGGACATTTTTTACGGAAGGGTCAGCCTCAATTTTAACGAGACTATACTCTATACTCAAGCCATTCTAGGTTTGGGAAGGTGGGCAGAATGAAAAGGTAACCTGCCCTTGTTCAAGCGAACAGGATGTATCCTTCAGGAGCCGCTACTGCCAAGCACTGAGTAGAACTAACACTCA
The DNA here is from genome assembly GCF_007827085.1 of Peromyscus californicus insignis. Lineage (NCBI taxonomy): Eukaryota > Metazoa > Chordata > Mammalia > Rodentia > Cricetidae > Peromyscus > Peromyscus californicus. The sequence continues at coordinate 1,776,560 of NW_026294562.1, forward strand.
CCGTCCGTCCCACTGTGGAAGCAGCCTAAGCCCCCGCGAGTCTGTGGAATTCCCGAGTTGCACCTGTATCTTCCTGAAACTGCCTCTCTCTGCCTGTGGCCCCTATAACATGAAGTTCTGAGGAAGGGTCTTCATGAGCTCAAAGTATGAGCAGCCAGGTCTACCCAAGGACCAAGATACAAGGGTGACTGAGATACAGGGATCCAAAAGATAGGGAGAGAAGTAGAGAATGAATTCTTCTTTAGAGGAGGGGAGGAAAAACAGAAAGAAAAGATTCCATAGTGCCCTATAGTCCCCACACGTGCACAGAATGTCTAATCTTAACTTTTCAAGGCAGGATGTTAACAAAGCTTGTATTTTTGCCCTGCATTGTAACTTGGCCTTATCACAGTGTAAAGGGTGGGGGAGATTGTCCTAAATTATGTCCAGGCAGCCCCCCTGGATCCGTGGATTAAGAGATTAAAGGAGACCACTGGGCAAGGCCTCCTCTTTTCCCTTCATATTCCTGGTATGATAATTGCTTAAACTGATTTGCACTTTCACAAAAGCTCACAGGACGCTTTGTAGCTCGAACAGAACAGACGAGGTTTCTCTATCAATGGAAATAAAACTGATTAATGCAGCCTATCAGGATAGGAAGCAAATGAAGCATGCAAAAACAACCTCATACCCCAGAAGGGGGAGGGGGGATGGAAAAGAGTGAAGTTTTCTTTGAGAATGGTTACAACTTTTTCTTTTCTATGTTAAAATTAAGAGTGGAAGATTTCTCAGAATGCTTGCCTTATAAGGCGTCTGGGACCTTTGAGCTCATCTCCATCACTTTTGGCAGATTAGAGCCAAAAGAGAGAGGAAAGGAAGGAGGAAAAGAAGAGAAAGGGGGTCGACAGTGAGTCCTTAAGGGGTTTGAAGTCAGAAACAAAGTTAGAAGCCTCTGAATTCAGGCTCTAAGAGTTTTCCTGGAGAATGTTCTTCAATTCATAACTATATTCTAAACTTTAAAAAAGAAAAAAGAAAAAAAAACAGAGATAAAGAGAAGTAAGAATTTTTTTCAGTTTTTTTAGCCAGGAGTTGAAACTAAACTCCTTCAACCAAGTTGCTTGAATAACTTCTCACCTTTCTTTCCCTCTTCTAAAAGAGTTTGGTTGTCTTAATCATCTCCCTTCTCCAGTCATATTTCTTTAAAATACATCACCCCCCACGCCATCAGTGAGGCCCTTTTGTGGGTGGGGAGTCAGGGTCTCGCAAGTCTGGTTGGAGAAAAACTACATTGGAATTAGAGAGTTACTTTTGTAAAGATCCACTTCAGTTTCCCAAGACAACTACTCTGAGGGCATATTGATAAATCTTTATTGACAAAATATTGACATTGACATACTTCTTGGAAGTATATAGTGTGTTAGAATTCTAACAAATTAACACAAAACACAAAAATATTTACATTCTGGTATAGAAGACACTAAGGAAGCATTTGTCACCCTCTTTAATAAGTCTATGGTCTTGGAAGAGAAACTCAGTGCTTGAAAACTCCCATGTCCTTGGCCACGCTACCACCCAGTTAACTATCGTCCTTCCTTCCACTTTTGCGATAGACAGTCTTAAAGTTCTGATGGCCATTACTTTGAGTGGCTGGATGCAGTCAATTTCCCCAGCCACTGAAAGGAGACATTGACTTGGTGGTTTTAAGTCTTAGAATGTTAGGAAAGGAAATATCCAAGAAATAGAATTAATTTAGGTCTTTGTTGTTATTGTTGTTGCTGCTGCTCCAGTTGTTCAACCCCCCAGCACAAGTCCTGATTCTTCTCAGGGGCACCCTCCCCCGCCCTCCATCCCAATGCTGCTCCCTCATTTTTCTGTAAGAGGACCACTATCTCCGAGCCTACTTCATTTAGCTTTCACAATCACTTTGACAACAGAAGGTATCAAAAAGTGTTTTTACAGACTGCACATTTCTCAGAAAAAATAAAAATACACAGAACCTGTCTTTAACAGAAAAATAAAATTACAATTCATTTTTTAGACACCATTCGCCCAACAACTGCTACATGCAATTCAAGTTTTTGAAACAGGTGTAGGATGGGGCTAGACATGGAATTTTGTATGTTATTTCTAAACAAAGATGGGGGAAACACTGTGAAGTGCAAAATTAAAAGTCCTGTGCCTTTTTTTAAAAAATCATTATCATTTCTAAATGGACTTTGATAAGTGGAATACCTGCCAATCATCTTGTTTCCCTGGTTTGGCATTTGACTGACAGCTTCTCTTGTCAGAATGTGCCTTTGCCTCACAAGGACCGGATCGTGTTCCTGTTCTCTCTCTCTCTCTCTCTCTCTCTCTCTCTCTCTCTCTCTCTCTCTCTCTCTCTCTCTCTCTCTCTCTCATTCTTCCTTCCCCTTCCTCTCTCTCCCTCCCAGTCTCTGTCTCTCTCACTCACTCAGCTGCCTCTTTAGACGAGGGTTGCATGTTGATGAAGGGGCCTCCGTCCTCTGCCATCTCCTCCGTGCGCAGTGCCCGGTCCAGTGCCCTCGCTGTCCAAAGTCTGCTGCGAGCCGCTGCTCTGACTCCCTCTCTCCCTTTCCTGGTGAATGTGTGTGCAGTTTGGTTTGGTTTTGTAGGGTTTTTTCTTTCTTTCCCTCCTCTCCCTGTCTCTTTTGCTCCATGCTGTCCATTTCTGTGGGATTAGGTTTGTACTTTTAATCATCTGAGGTCACATCTATTTCCTCCGGACTCGCCTGCTTGGTGGCAATTCTCCACCGATTAATGTGGTGTGTCCCTTTTTTCTTCTGTTGAGAATCTGAGCCTTCTTCCTCTAGCTTCTGCCTTTTGAATTTCGTCCTCCGGTTCTGAAACCATACTTTTACCTGTGGGGAGAGGCAAGCGGGCATCGTTAGATGCTTCACAGTGCCTTCCTATCAAATGCCAGAGGCCTGTCCCTTGCTCAGGCCTGGCCTCAGCACCCCCAGACACGTACTCTAAGCACTGACCCCTCCATGGTCTCCTCCCTGAGAACAGGACTCCAGGTGAGAAGCCTAGTCCCCTTTCCTTCCAAAATGTAGTAAGGACCCTTTCCCCCAAGGGCCGAAGCTGTTTCTCCCGCCGAGAGCAAAGGCTTTTTTAGAAGCGTGCAAAACTTTGTAAAAATAATTAAGTAAGGAAAAATGTAAAGAAAAAATAAAGCATGTTTCTTGTTTGCCCATCCAGTGAGTGCAGAAAAGACCTCAGTCTCTGCGGGGCCTAATGTGCTTTCTATTTTCTGCCAGTCTGAAGTTGTCTAAATATAGTGCCTCCTCAGCCAGGCCAAGGCCCTGAGGAGAGGATAGGGGCTTGCCTGTCCTCAGGCCCTGCTGGGGGACAGTGGCAGGTGAGCAGGACTAGGGACCAGCCTGGCCCAGAGGAAGCCAAGGGGACAGCGACTTTACAGGCCTCACTCGGGGCCTGGCCGAAGTGAAAGCTTCAGGGAGACTGTGACTTAGGAAGGAAGTAAAAGAAACTGAACAGGGGGCAGAAGGACAGAGCCTCTTTCTCCGCTGCCGTCCAGCCCCCAGACAGGGTAGGGTCAGCTTCAACCTCAGCCACAACTCTTCCCTCTGGAGAGGGTCTGATAGCCTGGCCTCCCCAGAGCTTACAGCTAAGAGTCTAGGAAGCAGTAAGGTTGAAGTCAGCTGCCATCAATGGCCGCCTGGGGAAGTTGGGCGGTGGGTCCTCCATTCAGCAGCACTGCCCAAGTTTGTCCAGCAGCGTGGTACAGATGAAGAAGACTGTCCAGATGAAGTAGTGGCTGTAGCCCGCGTCCTGACCAGGTGGCGCAGTCAGAGCCCCTGGGCTCCTGAGATACCACTCCACTCCCACCTTTAAGACTGCCACAGGGTCCTGTTGTTCTCCCCAATGCCCCAGTCCCCCAAAGTGCCCCCATGCAAAAGCAGAGCGGGAACAAGGCTGAGTTTAATTTGCTTTGAGTTCGCTAATTAAGGGGGAGGACAGTTCACCCACCCCCACAACCCCTGCGTTTGCCCAAAGCGCAAGTCGGTGTGCTCCGGGCTTGACAGGCACACAAAGGCTCTAGGCAGTGTGGGCAGCGAGGCGGACAAAGACCACCGCTGCCTCTCGCCAGTCCAGGCGGAATCAGCTGGGCCTTGCCTTGTGCCCACCCTGCACAAACCCGCAAGACATTATTATTATTATTATTATTATTATTATTATTATTATTATTATTATTATTTTGCCCCCGTGGAGGAGAACTTTTTAAAAATAAAAACCTCGGTTTGAGCTTCTTAGAAAAAGCAGTACAACTTATTCTGCCCCAAAACGTTACTGTTTACTGGGAACTTTGACCCTGCCTCGCGGCTGGGAGTACGGTAGCGCCTACTGTAGACCGAAACCCCCTCCCCGCCTTGGGACTAACCCAAGCCAGGCCGCCAACACTTGCAGCGCAGGAAGGCCGGGTCCCCTAAGGGTAGCTCTCTGTGAACTGTCTAGTTTTCGAGATCGCCCAGCCTGCCTGGCCTCCGGCTCCTGACTCCCGGCATTCCCTTAAGAAGAATAATCGAGTGGACCCTGGAGTCTTTCAGAACGTGTATCTGAACAATTCCCTACCCTCTCCGGTCTTGAACCCCAGTCACCAGAACACCCTGCCGCAATTAGCCGCATCTCGGACCCCGGTTGAGTCTCCGTGATTCTCACCAAAACTCTCAGCAAAAGTACAGAGGTGGCTTGGCTTGGAGTTGCCCGGGCCTGAGCAGCACAGCAGAAGAACGAGCTCATCCCTGCAACTCATACTGCCCTAACAACGCCGAGCACCTGGAAAGTTACAGATCCGGAGCTCTGGCGTGGACATAAACTCCGCGAGCCCTCTCCGATGTCGGCACTAGTGGGTGTGCTGGGCTCTGAGAGCCTGCGTCTGGAGGGGGTATCCTAGAGTTGGGCCACACTCACCTGAGTTTCCGTAAGGCTGAGGCTGTGCGCCAGCTGCTTCCTTTCCGCTCCCACCACGTAATGATTCTTCTCGAAAGCGTGCTCCAGCCTTAAAAGCTGGGATGGCGAGAAGGCGGTTCGGATCCGCTTCGGCTTTCGGGCCAGAGCGTTGTGCAAAAGGAAACTCTCGGGACTTGTGTCGTTCCCTGTAGGGGGCACAGCAAAGTACCATTAGGGGGCCTCCCAGGCCCCAGTCGCCAGCTTCTCCGGAGCCGGGCTGGCCCAGCATAGCTCCCTGGGCCTCTGCCGAGTCCGCAGCACCAGATCCGCCGGGCCGGTGGCTCTCCCTAGGCTTTTGAAAAGGACACCGGCTGAACCGCCGGACCCTGGCCCCCGGGGCTCCAACTTGGGCGGTAGCCAAATAGCAGTCGTCTCTGAAGGGCCACTCCTCAGGCTCCAGACCTCCGCGGGCTCCGCAACTGCCCTGGCACCGCAGGCCGGGATACCTCCATGCCGGGTGTCGGGAGCAGAAGCCAGGACGACAGAGACCGGGCCGGGAGATTGCTGCCCACCATCCAAAAATAAGAATAAGAATAGGTTGTCTAGTTTCTAGTCTATTTAAATTTTTTACTTAAGCGTGGAAAGAACAGCGGGACTCTACCCTTAGTTTTCTCACGGATTTATTCAAGAATTTTTGTCTATCTCGCTGGGAAACAGCAGAGGCCGGCCGAGTCGTTGCAGCCGGGCCGGGACAGAAATCCTGAGGCGAGCACGCCCAGTTTCTAAGGCATCTGCCTCCAGAGTACTCGGTTCTGGGGGTCCCAGGTTGCAGAAAGCTAGGAGAGCAGAGTGGAGGGACCGAGCCTCAGGGTGTCCGCGACAGTCTGCGGCCACGAAGATCCAGGCTGCTCCTGAAGGTGGTGGGCGACCGAGAACTTGGCTGGCCGAGAATGGGGAAGCTGAGCTCTCAACTTTGAAACCAAGGCTGGGTTATTTCGGCTTCTCTTATTAAAGAAAGTAAATCTATTCACTAAAAATCCAAACAATGAAAAATCAGCCGGTAGTTCCAGCGGGAGTGGAGGTAAATTCAGTACTGAACTAAGGGAGAAAGGTGTATTACTTTGGTTTGGGTTTTTGTTTGTTTGTTTGTTGTTTTGTTTTTTAATTTTCAATACAGCGACGAGGTGGCATTTACCCGATTCTAGACTCTGACAGGAATGCAAAGTGTTATTGAACGGACAAGCCCCTTGGTATTGATCCTGCCCCGCCTGAGGTGGGTCTTTTGCGGACTCCAGTCGACAAACTAAATATTCGAACCTTTTTCCTAAAGTTTTACCTTCCCTGCCAACCCCTACCCCGAAGCAAACAAAATTAATAAATTAGAAAAAACGAAGACACCCAAACAGATCTTCCCTTGCTGGGCCTTCTTTCGATTAGGTTTTCCCTTTCCTTTTTCTTAATTTCTTTCCTTCTTTTTTAAAGAAAAAAAATCAACCAAACAGAAACCAGACGGAACCCGCCTTCCCGCCGCGTCCGCGGGTCCCCCGAATTAAACAGGTCGAGAGGAGGGCTAGTGGAGCTGCGGAGGTGTCCGCTTGCTCTGTTCCGCCCCTCCCTGGGCCTCCAGAGCTGGAGGAAGGAAACTGTTTGCTCTGAGGTTGCGAAGGTCCCCTTGCCTCCGCAAGGGGTTTGAAGACTTAAAAGTCTCTGATATGGGCTAGCGGGGCGTGGAGTGGGTGTAGAGCGGAGTTCAACAGTCCGATGAACCTGGCCGAGGGGCCCGGTCTGAATCCCTAAGATACGGCAGATTGGCTGGGGACACGGTGCAGGGGACCAGGGTTCTGGGGACTTCGTGGGCTCGGGGCTTCTTGACACAGCGGTAGCTTGTTCCAGCCAGCCCGACCCCGACGCATACCACCGTACACCTCGTTCGCGCCCCTTTCCAAAAGGTCAAGGGGTGGACAAGTCAATAACCCAAAGGAACCTCGGCTTCAGAAACTGGGGACCCACGCCACGCGGGCCCCTCGCTGCCTGGTTTCAGAACCGGGCACACGGGCTGACCTCCGCCCAGGCCTCGAGGAGCGCCCACCTGGAGCAGGCCCGGCACTGTGAAGGAGGCGACCGGAGCGGCGCGCTTCAGTTCCGCGACGTGGCACGTACCTTGGAAGCGATGACCCAGATATCGGTAGCGGTGGATGAGCCAGGGATAGAAGGTGGATGGGTCCCGCTGCTGCGAGGCGAAGAGGGGGTGTGGCGAGTGCGAGGAGGGCAAGGGGTGGGCGGCCAGGGCGTGCGGCGGCGGCACCGGGTGCACCGGCACGGCGGGGTTGGGTGGGTGCGAGACCGCCTCGGCGAACACCAAGTCCGGGTTGGAGTAGACGCCCCTGCCAGCGGCGGCGGCGGCGGCGGCCGAATGGAAGCCGTTGAGGAACGGATTTATTGGGCTGGAGTTGGCGTAGCTGAGCGCCGCGGGACGGATGGGATCCTCAGAGCGCGAGGCAGGCAGGGGACTGTCCTTGGCCACCAGCGACTCGATGGTGAAGCAGCGCTTGGGCGCCGGCTGAAACATGCTGCGCCGAGGAGCGGGCGCCCTGGGCTCCCTGCTCCCCGCGACCGCAGCGCGCTGCCTCCGCCGCCCGCTGCCCGCGGCGAGGACCGACGAGAATTGGGGACTCGTTTGTTTGGGGTGGGGGTGGGGGGAAGGAAAGGGAAGGAAGGAAGAAAGAAAGAAAGGAAAGGAAAAAGGAAAGGAGGGGGAGGGGGAGGAGAGGCAAAGCCGAAGATCCCGAGAATCTTGCACCAAACGCGCCCAACCTGGAGAGAGGGGGGAAAATCCTTCCAGAAGAATTTGCAGGCGTGGATTGGGGTAATATTTTTTTGAGCGAGATGGCGTGGGGGGGGAGATTGGAGTTAGAGGCAGGGAAGGGGGGGTTCTCGGGGGAGGCAAAAAAAGTTTTCTCTCCTTTGCAAAAGGCGGGCAGGGCGCCCTAAGTCCAAGGACAATCCATGGAAGTGTTCGCTTCTTCACTAGTAGTGCAAACGATTTGTTAGTTCATGAGCCTAATTAGTGCGGGGATCACATAAACAGCTTCCTCCGAAGCCTGGTAAATGGCTTGATGATTGGTCGCTATTACTCGCCCTGAGGTGGAAGGGGGGAGACTCTTTAAAGTGCGTCAGAGGGAGGCGAGCGCCTGGGAACCCGGAGGCCTGGATCCCGGCCCAGAGTGGAACGGAGTCGGCGCCGCTGCCCCGGCTGTGCCTCCAGCCGCCCGCTCGGCCGCGGACCTCTCGGTGCCTTCGCCCGTCGCTCCGGGCCAGCTCCCTCGCTCCCTCGGCGCCCGCTGCGGCTTCTCTCCTCCTCTTTCGCCTCCTCCGCTCCCCTCTTCTCCTCCTCTTCCTCGTTCTCCTCCTCCTCCTCTTCCTCCTCCTCTTTCCCCACCTCCTCCCCCTCAGCCACCGCCTCCTACTGCACTAACACCACTCCCTCCGGGGCACCCAGGTCCCTGCAGAGTCTTCGGCCCGCGCAGCCTTTGCTGCGGACCCCTGGATCCTAAGCCTGCGGGGCGGGAGCTGCTAGGACTGAAGCACCGACGGATGCGCAGATTTCTTCACGCCCTGAGCTCCGCTGCGGCTGTCCTCTGCCGCCCGGCGTCCGGGTCACTGAGACGGTTTCGGGAGTCCGGCGAGGGTAAGCGGGCGGGGACTGGTTCCGGGCGAGGGCTAACCCGCTTCACTCATACCAATCCCCACCCCCAGCAAAACTCCCGAGGTTTCCTAGGCGCGCGAGGAGGGGGGTCCTCCCAACCCTCCAACCAAGCGTAGCTTCGAGGTTCCAGGGTCCACGCGTTTGCAGTCTTTGACCCGGCTGGTTCGTTGCAAGTGGAAACCTGAGAAGCCAGCCGTGCCCGCGCGGTTGCGGTGGGCTTCCAGCTCTCACCCTAGAGTGTCTGCTTTTCCTGTCCCGAGGGCGCTCACCTCCTTCCCCAAAACAGTTCTCTCTGGGATATGTGAGGATATTTGGGAAAGGAGTCTCGGGTCAAAAGCTGAAGTGGTGATTGTGTTATCGCTCCGTTGTCGTTAGTAGCGTTGACATTGTTACCATTATTGTTATTATTACTGTGCCTATTTTTATTCTGACATCTGTGGTCCCCGGGCTGAGTTGCTCTGCAAACCTGGGTTTCACTACTAGGCACTTAGGATCGCGTCTCCGCTCCTAGGCCCTGTCCGTATTTTCGAGCTCGCCTTCGGTTTTGGGATGATTTTAGGGCCGACTTCTCCAGTCCCCATTGGCTCACGCTGTGGCATAATTATGATCACATCCCCCAGCCTGCTGGCGCTGCTCTCTGTTTATTGGTGGTTAAAGATCTATTATCTATTCATCAGCCGCCTCCCCCACCCACCCACCCTTTGCCAATTACATTCTTCTAAAGTGGAGTACCAGCAGGTATTTTGCACGTTTACAATTAATGATAAAAATTTTTCCCGGCGTCCTTTAAATCTATTACTCCCAGGTTGAAGCCATTTATCTTAAGAGGGATAAAATGTCTGTGTTTGGTGACTAGGTTGCCTGAGACCCGGGAGAAGTAGATCTGCAGAAGAGAGATGTGAAGTCCTCTAGAGGGAGTGTGAAAGCCATCTGATTCCACCAGGGGTCTGGGCCTTAGGACGCTCCAGGAAGTCCGGCAATAAAGGGTTCCTTTCCCTGTTTTTCATCTGCTGTTGTTTAGGTTGTGTGTGTCTCTTGTATAGAGTTCTACCTGTGAGAAGGTAGAAGCTCAGGGACCCCTAGGTAGAATGGGAGCTGAGAAAGGAGTTTCTGGTGTTGTTGAGGCTCCAGACAGATTCATTTGGAGACCACAGGAGCTATTTTTGCTGCCCCTTCACTTTGAATCCCCCAAGAGTATTCAAGTGTGTGCAAACACACTCTCACAGATAACCCAGCAGACAGGCATGAGCCTGCCCAGCTTTGCTCTCACAGAGATATAAATCTGACCTTGCCTTGGACTTCAGACCTTGAACCACCAGTCTTTCGTCCTGGCCCGTTTTCACCTTCACTTCCAGATGGCCTTGCTCCTTTGCCCCATTTTTGGAAAGCCCCACGGTTGTAGGCATTCGATACAGCACTATGAAAATGGTGTGCATTTGAAGGCCACGCTCTTTCAGGCCTGAACCATTCCCCAAATGAGAAGTCTCTCCCTGGTCTTATCTGGGCTGTGGAGATAGAGGCCTCTCAGTACTCAGGTCTCTGAAACACAGTGAAGGGTAGAAGTCTTGGCCTGTGCCTGGCCAAGCAAGCTTCAGAGGAGCTGGGGGCAACTGGGAGCTTCTGAAGCTAGAAACAAACACTCCCACATGTCACACCACAAATCCTCTGGAGGAGGGCAAGAAGGTGGGCCTGGGCCTCCAGAAGGGGCCTGAAACTCTGACTCCAAATTAGGACCACTAAAAGCTTCACTCAGGCTGTGGGACCAAATGTGGGTGCCTCCACCCCCAACTCCACCCAGTTAGCACTTGTGAACTTGGCTGAGGGTATCACAGTTACTGACTTTGAGGGCTGAGGAATCCAGGCCTGTCTGGGAGATTTGATTGGACCCCCATAGTGTGGGTTTAAAATGTTTGTCCTTGGGTGCTTCATGTGCAGCTGGTACTGGCTAATGCCTCACCACTATGTGCCAACATGTACCAGGGAAATGTCCTAAGAGAATGAGCACCTAGCTTCAGACAAGGGCCCCCAGTCTCTTGCCCGAGGCAGTGACATTTCACCAATTTCATGGTATCTTCGGCAAGCCACCAACCTCTTGCAAACTGCTCATCTACCACTAGAATTGACACTGGAGGTGGGCTCTGGGTGGCCTGCAGGTCCCTGAATTTTGAAGGAAACTGGAGTATTCAGTACCTCTGCCTCAAGCACCTGAACCTTAGGGGGTTCCATGCCACTCCCACCCCACCTCTACTGAAGAAGAAAGGCAGGTTTCAGGTGAGTCCGGCAGGGAGCAGAAGCCCAGGAAGCCCAGTAATCTATGCTAATTCATGCCTTCAGCCCGAGGTGCCCGGTAAGGATCTGGCCTCCCAGGTGGGCGACCTGTGGAGGAATTAACTAGAGAGTAACTCATTAACCACACTGGCCAGCAGAGGCGCACCAGGACTCTGGGCTTCAAGTCCGGCTTGGGACCCAGGGCTCAGAGATGGAGACCCTCCATCTGGCGTCTGGCCTAGCAGAATTCGTACCTCCGCTGTTCCTTGAAGACCCAAGAAGGGGCTGTTTGGTTAAGTACCTGTACACACACAGTTGGGGCGCCCCAAGTCACTGAGGGTTGAACATCATAGATTTTGCAGGCAGAGGAATAGAAGGCACATGTGATCAAGATCATATATTTGTCTCTTACTGAACGACCTGGGTCAACATCTCAATCTCCCCTGACCTCATTTTGTTGTATGTAAAATACAGCCCTTGTGTCTAGGAAGCAGACAGTAGCAGTGGCCGGTAAGTTTCTGGATGGCAGCATGATCAAAGTGTTCTTTATCAGAGTGAAGATAATTACACAACCCATTTTCAAAACTGTACAGTACGAAGTGAATTTTTCTATTTGTAATCATACCTAATCAAATTTCCCCCATCACACTCATAGCTTTACTGTGTGACCTTGGGCAAGTCACCTACCTTCTTTGCCTCTTTTTTCTCTTCCTCTAAATGGGAATGATAATAATGCAGTAGCATTTGGGATTATTTCAAGAGATAAGCAAAGCAAATTGTTAGGACAGTGTCTAGCGCATAATGAACGTTAATTCATTCAATAAAAGCCAGCTCCTCTCGCGGATGTTGCTGTCGTTTTCTGGCCCCAGCCAGGACTTCACAGAATGATCAATGAAGTTGTACAAAGGCATTCACACTGACTTCACTCCTGCCATACTCCCTCATGTTCCCCTCAAAGGCCGTGAACTTCGCTCAGGAAGTGCTGGGGGTGAGATCAGCCCGGATTCTTGAGTCTCTAGAAGTATCAAAGGGCAGAGGTTTCTGGGAATCTGTGATACCCATCTGCTGTGCTGATTTTCCTGCCAGGTCTCTGCTAGCAGAGAAGCAGAGCCCTCGCCTCCGCCTGTGTGGGTGCTAGGCCAGGGGTATCTGGGGTGGGTGGATAACATCGTGCAGCTCTAGTGGGTCGGGGTGCCTGGGATGACTAGTGCGTGGTTATCACACAAGGCAGAATCAGTGTCTTACAGGCCGTTGGGTATAGATGAGCTTGGCTCACTTTCAGCATTCTTTACATTTTCCTTAGTGTTAGGATCATGCAGTGCCCTAGCATGGTGAGCCCCACTGTTCACCAGTGGGCCCCGGGCTTGTGCAAGGTGTCCTGAGAAGGACCAACCTAGGGTTGGCTACAAAGTTTCTCCAGCTCTGTAACTGTGATCCCAGTCCCTCTGGTCTCTGAACGCTAGGGCGGCTGTGGGAAAACAAAAAGGAGAATTAAGACCTTAAAAACATTTTTTAAAATTATCACGGTAAATCCCTTTCTGGCATCCTCCCCAGAGTTCTCTCATGGAGCCGGCAAGGCAGCCCAGAGCCGCAATCTACGTGTGCGCAGCGGCACCTAGTGGCAAGCGACGCGCACGGGCGCGACACCCTCGGAGTTTGCTGAAAGTGCAAGGGGTTGCAGCCCACTGCCACCAGTCACGGTTCAAAACAGAGGAGGACCTCTGAGGAGGCTCTTGGCTACTGAGAAGGGAGGGTGACTTGACCTTGCGTCTCACCTGCTTCCTTCGGCTTCAACTCAGCCCCAGAGTTCCTCTCTGTATTTTCCCTTTCTCTAGGAGCCAGCCTTTCCTGTAAAGGGAGCAGGGAGGAATGGACAGGTTCCGCTCTAACAAGGACTTGGAGACTGGGACCACCTAAGGCAGGGAGACAGTCAGTTGTTGCGCAAAGGCGACCACAACTCCATGCCTGAGGACCCAGATACCACTGCCCAACCACTGTGGCTTAGAGAATGGCCCTGTGTTGGTCCTGAGTAGGGTTAGAACTGGGTTGCCAGGTGCCGCTCTCCTAGATGTGCGCCCCCTTGCGGCGGGTGCAGGACAGTCCGAGATGGGGGGAGTCTCTGATTATTGCGCAGGTGCCAGAGTATCACTAACTGCAAACCCACAAGACAAGACTGGGCTACAGCGATGGGACTATGATGACCCTTCCTGTCCCTGCCACCAGACACGCACAGACCTCATCTTTCACGGAGCAACCGAGCACCTCTCTTGAGGTGACGCGGTAGAATCCGTATAGAGCCTGCTGGAACCCCGGCTGGTATATAGAGGGCCTTGGAGTATTGCCCTCTGCCTTACTGCTCAAACTGCAGATTTGGAGGTGGTCTCTCCCGGGTCCTGGCTTCTGCTGTGCTGGGTGACTGGGGGAAAGATGCGTTGTCAATGACAGCCTGTGAGTTTCGGGGTCTCTGGAAACCATTCTTTTCTAAACCCAGCGTTCCAGTCCAGAACTCCACATACTCCAGGAGACACACCAGGCCTTTGGGCTTTACTGCCGTCACTGAAACTCGTCAATCCTCAGCACACACAGCCCTGATGACTCATTATTGAAAGCAAAGAAATGATCAAGAGGGGAGGGATGTCACCATTTCCTTCTCCATCAGCTGCCTTCAAATGAGAGATTAAGGCCAAGCAAGGCAAGGAAAACAGATGTTCTCACACACAAGGACGCAGGAGCCAGGGGACACGGACAGGCTTTCCTAGGCGACTGCCCAGAAGAACATGAAACAGCCTTGTCTGCAGATACTCCTGGGTGATAGGGTGTGGCACCACCCCACCCCACCTCCCACCCCCACCCCCACCCCCGTTACCCCAAAGCTGCTCCTCCAAGGCACATCTAGGTCCAGGGTGTGTGCATGGAGTCCTTCAGGCACCTTCCTGGGCTCTCATGCAGTTTTGTTCCCAACTGCTTGAGCTCTCCTTGAAAGTTAGGGAGAATGCCAGAAAAATTCGAGAAACAGCTCCTCTCCCATGTGAAGTTTGGGCTTTAAGCATGTCCTTTCACACCCATGAGTCAGTGAACCTCAAAGTGTGGTGAATGGTAAGATGCCCATTTTCCAGGTAAGAAAACTGAGGGTCAGAGAGGTTTACGCTCACTCACTGTGCCACCTTGCCATCTCCTAACAAGATGCGTTGGTTGGACCCCTAGGAACTCTGAGCAACACAGTCACCCTCCCACCCAGTCTCTAGAGCACACACTCCAGCCAACTTGAAAGGTCAGCAAAGAGTCCCCACCCTCAGATGGGTCACCCAAACTGACCCAAGCCACAAAGCCAATTCATGCTTTCTTGCATCTTTGTAACCCTGGCTCTTGATTGCTTGCGCTGGCCCACCATCTGTCCTGAAAGCCACATTCCCCTCTGGGAACTAGCAATGCCTAACTGGGAGTTGGGGGTCGAGGATGTGGGTAGGGGCCTCTGTGCTTCTGTGGGTGGAACAGCAGCCCTGTTGCCTGTGTGCTTTCCTGTGTCTTTCCACATTGGAGATTCAAAGAAGTCTTGAAACCTCTTCTAGTGGTCACAGAACATCATCAGCATTAAGCATGAGGCAAAAAGGAGTGTCTGGGGCTTTCTTAGCGCTTTAGTTCTGCATACCTACCTATCGTGGAGATTCCTGTGACGCCCGAAAACACCCTCTTGAGTATCTACCCTTTGCCAACAACTCTAGACTTTGAAACGAGTAGTCTTATGGCTTCTTCTAGGGCTCATGACTCTAGCTCCGGTGCCCAAGCTGCCCATGCCCCATGAAACACAGCAGTCAGGGGCCCCTGGCACATACAAGCCGAACTCACCAGGCCTGGCTTTCCTGTTTGCATCACCCTGTTGGAGAGCTGGGAAGCGCGGTGTGGCTCTCTTTCCACTCAAACCAGCCACTGCCAGTTAGAGAAGAGGCCGCCAGGGAGTGGGGGTGCTGAGAGGCCTCCGGGGGTGCTGCAGCAGCTGCAGTCCGCCTGAGGCCGACGAGGGCCCCGACCGCCGCAGCCCTCCGCTTAGCTGGGCTACCAGAGGCTCGCCCGGGGCTGCGCAACAAAGGGAGGCATCGTAGCGGCGCGAGCAGGGACCGCATTGGTTCAATATTAGCTTTTCATTCCGGTCTATTGTGCCCATCTGAGATAATATTGACTCTGAGGTGAGAGCTACAGACTTCAGGGCTTGTCTAACACTCCGCCCGCCACAGGGCGCTAGAAAGATCCAGCCACCAAGAGTTAAAGTGATTGCAAATAAACGCTCTTTGCTCTCGCTGCCCGGGCGCTGTCCGCAGCAGCTTTGGGGCCTCAGACTCCGGAGCTGGGTAGCGGACCAGCCCAGCAGCGGACCAGCCCCGCGGCAGCTCTAGGCCTGCCGGCTTTCCCTTCGAAAATAGAAGAGCGCTTTTGCTTAACGCACACACCCAGCTTTCAACCGAAGTCGAGGTTCTAGACCTGGGTGACTTCGGAGAAAATTAATTGCCAGTGTTTCAGGTTGCAAACCCCATCCGACGCTGTTTCCTCCTTTCAGATTGCGTCCTTCTTTTGGGTAACATTCCGTGGAAGTGTTTCTCTAATTTCTCCTTCCTGGGAAGAGCATGCAGCAACTAATAAACTGCTTTACTTGTGAAAGCGCCCTTAATATAATTTTTCTAACTGTGCGTTTTACTTTGCTTTAAATCTCCAACTCGTCCATGGGTCTCGAAACTTCCTTTCCAACCATCGTGCTGAAGGGCCTCTCCAGCGTTCAGATCTCACAAACGAAGATTCATTTCAAGGTTTAAATTGACTGTAAATGCCTAAGTTGGTAAACGGCGAGTTAAACTGTTTTTGCGTGCGTGAGACAGAACACTCAGGCATACGCTCTAGGGACCGAACAGGCTTACAGTGACCATGTGAGTGTGCCCTCCTGTGTCATTTGTGAAATTTGCGCCCTCCCCCCAGTCAGATTCTGACCCTTGTAAGAAATCCTGCAATTCCGTTATCCCAACAAGAAACTGACCTTTGGAGGGATATTTTAATCCGTCTTGAAGACCGGGTCGGCTCTGGGGAATTAGGATAGGTGAAGATTTGGAGGCTCGGCATACACAGCAGATCTAGATCACCGGTGGCTTCCTTTCCCATGCTGCAGACATAAAACTCCAACACACCTTGTGTATTTCAGAAGAGGTCATTGTGTTTCATACACAGGATCTACAACTTATATTGGTTGCATTGTATACTGTTTACGGTATAATATGTATCGATTTTCATCTAGTGTTGTTTAATTTATGGCATCTAACTCCTATGTTATTTTATAGTCATGTTAATTATCTAATATTTATTATATACATTATATTAATTATACATTGTTCTGGTATATATTTGCATGCTCTATGTATTTGCCTGTGTGTGTTTGTGTGTGTGTAGCCTTTAATCTCTGTAAGCACGTATTCGATGTTTTGGTTTTTGTTTTGTTTTAATCTAACTTTACAAAGTCCTAATCGAAACCATTTTGAAACCAGCTACAAAATACCTTGGGGTCCAATTGCATTTCCAGGAAGAAGACTTGGCAGTGAGGAACAGCAGGGCCACTCTGGTCTCCCATATACCCCCTCCTTGGGGTAGCCTCCTCTATTCGCTGAGACTGCAGGCGTTGTTTTGGTTCTGAGGACGGTTATTTAGAGGTTCCCAAAGTTATGCTATGAATTAAAAATTGCTTAGAAGAGTGAAGCATATGCTCAGCTCAGGCATCTGGGAAAACAGAGGAGGAGGTCTCTCACCTCGGGTTCCGGCTCCAGGCAACAAACAGCTGGGCTCCAAGCTGTGGAAGAGTCTGCTGCGGCCCCATTGCAGTCTCGCAGCCCTCTAGACCCCAAGCTGTAATGCCTGCTGAGGACTGACTCCAAAGCTTTCCAACTCCAGTCTGGCTTTCAGAGAGATTGAAGGCTAAAATCAGAGTTGAGCACACGGTGGCCCTACCCCCTACTGCCACCCCCACAGTGCCCTCTCCGCAAGGTCAGGGACAGGTGGACTCAAGGAAAAGAGTACGGAGTTCAGGTGTGGGTAAACCCTTTTAAAAGATGAGAAAGAACCCTTCAAAAAGATTCAGCTGCGCAGCGGGAGAGGCAGTCAAGTCCGTCAAGCATGAGAAAGCCCCCAACATTCCAGTATGAACAGCAAAGTGGTAGTTCAGAGGCCTAAGTGAAGGGAAATTAGGGTGGGATTGGAAAGCTGAGGACCCTCACCAAAGAGCAAATGGGTGGGAGGGGCCGTGTTAGCCGACTTGCTTTTTCTTAAAAGTATCCCCTCTCTCAAATGGTTACCTGTTGCAAACATTTTGTACCAGGAAACAGTGAATTTGGCTAAACCCCAGACCACTTGGCTTCAGCTCCCATGTCTAGCAAAACCCAGGGATTAGAGAGGCCCTTAGCCTGCCTCTGAGACTTGGGGAAAGGTTTCTGTGGATGTGAAGGAGATCCTAAAGAGGCCCCTAGGTATGTACTAAAATGAGCTGGGGGAAGGGAGAGGATTGTGACTTCTTGTTGCTAAAAACAAACAACCAACCCCTACTTCCCTGGGCTACAGTCTCTGGTCCCAGCTGCTTTGGAGCATCAGAACATGCCTTCCAGATGAGGAGGGCTGCATAGTGCCAACCATGTGGCTGCAGCTCTCCCCCAGATGGCCTCAGGCATATCTGGCCCATTTTCTCAGTCCAGGTGATCCATCTTGTCCATGTCCAGCATGGTGGAAAACTCCATTCTAATTGTGTAAGCATCAAAGCCCCTTGTTCTGAGCCCCCATGACCCTGGTTTACAGAGCAGCTGCTCAGGTGTGCTGGAAGATAGAGTCAGTTTCTTTTCTTGTCCTTGCCAGGGCCTCTCAGGTGAGAGATAGTCCATTCCTATCAATGATAGCTTTTGTCTCAGTTGCTGTGCTACCCACAAAATACACATAGCGATGCGCTGAAGCGATGATTAAAACCACTGGAAGCTACTCCCATTTCCCACATGAAAAACTGAGGCTCTGATGTTCATACTGGCCCCAGGTCACACATACAGTTATAAATCAGTGAGTTGGAATCCCTACCCAGCTCGGTATGACTCCAATGGCTTTCCCTTTTTCTCCCCACCTCTAATTCACTAACAAAATGTCCCTGTTTCCTCAATAAGAAAGTAAAAGCCTATAAAGATGGAGTAAAGAAAGACCACCTGACTCAAATTCATGACCCTCTCTGAAAGTCAGCAATTCTAAGATACAGAGCCTGGATCCCAGAGCGCTGACTCCTGGTCCAGAAGAGTCAGTAAGCTGTTGGTACATGAATAGTGTATACCATTTTTATCACCTTTCCCACTACCCGTCATCACCCCATTTTAGAGAAGTGGAGACAGGCTCAATGAGGTTCTCAACTTGCCCACGTCTAGCCAGTCTATACAGAGTACTGGCATCTCCCGGCAGCCTATGTCAAGTCCCACCCCCCCTCCCCAGTTTTGGTGGTTACCACATATGGGATCATTTAGCCAATGGAGTTGGGCTTTCCATTCTGCCAAGAAATCAGGAGGCTGTTTTTCCTCCTCCATGTTTTGAGTGTTCCTACAAACACTGTGTCAGGATTCCAAACTTGCAAAGTTTTTATGCCTCTGCTCGTCACTCCTCTGTGTGTACACGTCTGTATTACAGAGACACAGGGCACAGGAGAGGAAACTGTCCCTTGCCTGCTGTCAGCTGACCTACAGGGAAATTTACCAGTTTGACAGACAATTGTATATTTTTCTCTGCTACTGTTAGACTCAAACATACCACTAAAACTCAAATGTATAGTCAAGGTTTTAAAACATATGTGTGTATAATTTTTTCACAAGTAAAGAGTTTGAAGATGGCAGAATCTTTTGGTCAAAGACAAAACCAAGAATCCCAACAGGAAACAGTCAGAGTTATCTGACCATGGGCTGATGTTCTTCGGTGCTCACTTTTCCACAAGAGCCATGACCCGGTGAGAAAGCTCTATTTTCCTTTGATATTATAAAACTAGATGTATAGTTTTATATTAAACAAAACTGAATAAAGAAATCATTAACTGTCCTTGAAATTCCCCCTACCCGGAAGCCACCACCACCCTACATTTGATGTTGTTAACTTTTGACATTTTGGAAAATAAATTAGATTATGTCTACAACTTTTGCTATTGTTCTAGTGGATAAAATGAAGGAGGGGAAAGGAACATGTCATTCTGCTTACATGGAGCTCATACCCAGCAACCCCACTGATGATATGGACTCTGGAATAGGACTGATTGGGAAGAATCACGGGGGAACTTCCCAGGGGCTGGAAACACTTTCTCGCTCCACTCATTCCGGTGATGGTAGCAGATGCACGAGATGCCAAAACTCATCACACTTACGACGTTAGAATATTTTACTGCAGATCTTTATGTTTTAGCAAGAGAAAAGAATCTTAGACAAATACTATAGCAAAAGAACATGCTGGAAAATTAAAGACTAAACAGAAGAGAAGACTGTTGGCCCATCAGATGCTAGGCTCTGACAAGCTACCCCACCCTTGCAGTAGCAGAGAGGGCAGGTGCCGCACCCTTCAAAGGGGGAATTCCCTGCTCTGCCAGACCTCTCCTTTGGTTTCTTTCCCCAAACCTTCCACCCCACACTGCACTTCTCCATAAAGAGTCCAAGTCAGGTCGAGAAGGAAGACAGAAGGGCTCAACTGTCAGGGAATCCAGAGACTTCTTTCTAGTCAGTATCTGGCATACACAGTGTCGTCCTTCATAAAAACAAATTATATGAAGTGGTTAAGAATCCACCACGGGCCCATTAAACATCTCCTTATAAAATATAGAATTTTAAGCTTGATGGGAGCATAAGAATACTAATAGAAACTGTGAAAAAAAATGAAAGCAACATTCCTCCACTGCCCCCTCCCCCAATGTATCTGTATGTGACAGTTGACAGGCATTGGCTCCACCTTTGAAGAGCACACTGCCTGCCAGAGGAGACCCAGCTTGTGCATAGTAAATGCAATGAGACCTTACAGGTGGGCTATGTCCTTATTGTCCCTGCTCTCCAGGAGTACTTTACCTTTTCCAAGGCTGCTGGGTGTGTTGATTGTTTTCACTTTTGCATTATTTGAAAGGTAATGTGAGGGAAGTTGCCACTACAAAAGGCAAAAGGGTAAAATATAAAGGCCACCGTGAACTCTACCCAAAGAGCTGCCTGAGGTGGGTCTGGTTAGGCAGAGGCAGAGACAAAAGCAAAAAACCTGGCTCTGAGGAAGAAAGAAAAGGCAGTTCCTCCTGAGAGCCCAAAGGGTAAAGCTGGCAGGGTGGCTAGGGCACTGACTTGGAGCAGAGTGGATTAAGAGGGGCCCTTAGAAACACGGAAGCATGGGATCACTTAAAAATCAGGTATTTGTAGACGTTTTAGGTCATTTTCACTCTACCAATGGAGCATTTACCATTTACAAGGAAATTTGTAGTTGACCTGCAATTAACAAATTTAGTCAATCATAGTGCTGGCCCTCAAGAGCTAGCTGGGGGACTAGACAGCTAACTGTTATTAAATGGGATCAGTGTCCAAATGAAAAGTGCTCAGAAGAAAGCTACCGCTATTACATTTGAATGATTCAAGGCAAGCATATGCTTCCTGTGGCATTTCCAAGACACTCCTGGAGGTGAAGGAAGGCCATGAAGGAGATTCTTTACGGAAAGCAGTGAGGTATCTCAGGGGCTGCAAAACTTGGCCAGTATGTAGGTAACTGACTCTAGGCAGGTAGAAAGGACATGTGGGGCAAGGGACAGATGGGATCAATTATTTATTGAGTTTTTTGGGCATGAGGTAGTTGGTATAGACTGTCACATTTAAATATCATGAGCCCCTTCAAGGAAAGTGTGTGTGTGTGTGTGTGTGTGTGTGTGTGTGTGTGTGTGTGTGTACATGTGTACATGTGTGTACGTGTATACGTGTGTGTATATGTGTGTATGTGTGTGTGTATGTGTGTGTGTATATATGTGTGTATGTGTGTGTGTTCACTATCCCTATTTTGCATGTTTAAAAATTGGGACTGGGACCAGGGAGATGTCTTATCCCATAAAAGCCCTTGCTGCACAAACCTAATGACCTGAGTTTGAATCCTTGGAACAACCAATAGAAAAACTGGTTGTGGTAATAGCTAACTCTAATCCCAGCACTACAGCGACATGGGATGCAGATACAGGAGAATCCACAGGAAGCTCACGGGTCAGCTAGCCTGGAATGTGCAGCACAGTAGAAAACAGCTAGAGAAACCCTGCCTCAAACAAGGCAA
Source organism: Peromyscus californicus insignis (assembly GCF_007827085.1). Lineage (NCBI taxonomy): Eukaryota > Metazoa > Chordata > Mammalia > Rodentia > Cricetidae > Peromyscus > Peromyscus californicus. Next base: position 1,797,756 of record NW_026294562.1, read on the forward strand.
GGACCAGTATCCAAGCCTCCTGTCCTCTAACCTCTACACGGGCTTTATAGTTTGTGTACACACACACAGAGACAGAGACTCACACAGAGAATCAAAGACCATAAACACAAAATAATAATAGCAGTAAATACTTGAAAAATAGTAATAAATGGAGCCCATAAAGGATAAGTAGATTCTCCAAAGATCAATACAGAAAGTCTCAGGACAAGGATTCAAACCTTGACCCTTTGTCTCCCAATCCCTGACTTCAGGCCACAGTTCATCAGGAAGTCATGACCTCATGAGGTAGTTCTGAGGATTGAATATGATTAGGAAATCAAAATGCCTTTGTAAACTGTGGGCCTTTGACAAGCATTAACTGTAAAAATAATTTGCAACTATATCTTCCTCTTAATGATCAATTATTTATTCAGCAAATACTTCCTGCATAAAAACGCCACATGAGGCACAGTTCTGGGCACTGGAAAAGTAAGAGAAGAAATCTCTTCATGACATTGTGTAACAGATCAATGGGCTAATTCCATAAAGGACAGACTCTGAGAGAGAAGCAGAAATCTCAAGACTGCAGGATAGTATGCAGTCACTATTTCAAATATTGAAAAAGTAAAAGCAACTTACATATCCATTCGTGGGAGATTTGCCTCAGAAAAAAAGATGCTTCCTCACTACAGAAAATGGAAGTAGTTTTCTGAAGTATCATGGGAAGATCTCGAAGACGCATCAAGGGAGGAAAAAGCAAGTTCTAGAACAGCATTCTCAACCTGTGGGCTGCAACCCCTTTGGGGGTTGAATGACCCTTTCACAGGGGTCTCCTAAGACCATCAGAAAACACAGATATTTATATTACAATTCAAAACACTAGCAACATTACAGTTATGAAGTAGCAATGAAAATAATTGTATGGTTGGGGGTCGTCACACCATGAGGAACTGTATTAAAGGGCCGCAGCATTAGGAGGGTTAAGAACAACTATTCTAGAACAATACATGATATGATTCTGTTAACGTTTAACACAAACACCCACTTGTGTGTCCAGCTGCACGCACAGACCTAGATGGAAACTTGGAGAAACTTTCTGGAGAGATTTTCACTAAGCTGGCAGCAGACTGACTCTAGGACAGAAAAGGGGACCTAGAGAGTCCGCTGTAAACTGGGCAGTTTTCCTGGTGACGCCATGTACTTCTTGATTGTTTAATTGCTGACAATGAGAGTGCATTCATGCCCTGCCTGTGCAGTTAAGCAAGGAGGAACAGGCATGTGACCAGTTTAGTTACAGCAATATGATTATAGATGGCGGTTGTTCCTCTTTTAATCTCCTTTAATGTTGCTTTAATATGTCTACACAGTGATATAGACATACAGACGAGATGGTGCCAAGACATAAAAGGAGGAATTAGAACACGGCATCCTGGCTTGAAAATCTTGCCTCTCCCCTCCCCAGCTGCAGTTTATAGTGAAACCCTTTTTTAAAGAGCATCATGGATTGTTGGATAGAAACCCTTGCTCTCCCAGTTCTGAGACACATGTAATTATTTCTCAGCTAAGTAGCCCCAAGGATCTTTGTGATAGATATGACTTCATTATAAGAGCATCAGGCCTCTCCCAGGAGTGACTGAGCTGGAGAAATCAATGTAGGGGTTTTGGATGAGGGGCAGTTCTCCCTAGGGGTTCCCCTGTCTCTTAAACAATGCCAAGCCAGCTATCCCTCGCTTTGGCTGATGTCTTCAAGCAAGCTCATACAACCTGTCCTAATGCATGGTCTCTGCAGCCTTGGGCAAGCTGTTGCTGTTTCGGGGTTTCTGAGAGAAGGCATTGGACAGTGCAGCCTATAAAGTCATTTCTAGTCCTATACTTCTGATTTCAACTGTGGAAAATTATGGAAGGATGTCACCATCCATACATTCCTTCCTGGGCATCTGTCACAGGCTAATGAAGGTGCTTGGAAGATGAATCCAGAACAGAAGCCTGGGTGTGCTCCTCCCCACTCCTCTACAATCTGCCTCTGGATCTCCCCACACATTAGTTTCTTTTCTCATGGCTATGACGAAGTATTTGGCAAAAACTCCTTCAAGAGGAAAAGCTTTATTTTGGCTCACAGTCAAGGGTACAGACTATCATTGTGGGGAAGGCACAGGGTCAATCAGGAAGCAGACAGAGATGGATGCTGGTGCTCAGCTAGCTTTCTCCCTTTTATTCAGTCTTGAACCCTATGGTAGGTTGCAACCCATAGTTAAGGTAGGTGTTCCCACCTTGATTTAGCCATATACAAACTCCCTTGAAGATATGCCCAGAAGTTTGTCTTCTAGGTGATTCTAGAAGACAAATATTATTTGTCTGTCACATGTGGCCTCTAATCTTCAGTGTCTTGGTTCTAACCTGGCCGTGCTCCTCACCATGCCAAATGGCTTCATGTCCTTACAGACTACATCACACCTATATTGCAAAGGGAAAAGAGAGCCTCCAGTGGGAACAGAAATGGCCTGAGGTCAGCATGAGCTCTGAGAGGATTAGAGATAGGACTCCAGGTCTCCCTGGCCAGCCCACTGACTCTGCAAACTGTCATATGCTGTGTGCACCTTCTGTATACAAAGCCCTTAGTGGATTGGGGGAATGTGGGTGGGGACCAAAGAAACCTCCAGCTTATTGACAAGTGTGTGGAGGGTAGACAACTTCCTAGGGAGGACAGTCCCCTCTGGTGGAGTCTCCAGACCTAGGCCCTTCCTGGGCTACCAGAGAACTGGCCTGGCCAAGCTTGTTTCCAAGTAGCAAGGAAGCCCAGGAACACCAAACACCAAGTGAGGAGACTGTGGCAGGAGACTCCACAACACTCTTGTTAAAGCTCAAGTAGGAACAACTTGCATCTGTGCACTAAGGGGGTGTGTTCATCCAGAAGGAAAAAAGGAGATGTGGCAGAAGTAGAGGCTGGTCCAACTGTTCTTTATCTTCAAGCCATGTGACCAGATGACCAGGTAAATAAGTGCTCAACTGCCAGACACTCAGTTTCTTCTTCTACAAAATGAGAATAATAACAATTACAAGTGTTCTTCCTTCAGAGGGAAATACCAAAGATAAAAGTCAAGTATAAAACATGTTGGATCCTACGTGAATGCTGTTGTAATTTTGGAGAGGCATGTCTTCCTGTTCCAGCTGAACCCTAAAGACCAATGGTCAGTTCTATGAGGTGTTTCAGGAATGATGTTTTCAGGACACTGGGGCCTCCTTGATGGAAAGGTTATGCTGTGGTCTTGTGGGCTTCTCAGTAGAAAGAATAGACTCTTAGGAGACCCCAGGAGCCTAAGCATCAGTAGACTCAGTCTGGGTCTTCTCTGAGAAAGTTGCCCTACATTTCCAGACAAATTTGCCATGTGTGTACAATGTTTTTATTATAAACATAGTATATGAGGGGCTGGAATACAGTGTAGCTGGTAGAGTTCTTGTCCAGCATTCAGGAAGCCCTGGGTTAGACTCAGCATCACATAAACGGGTTGCAGTGGTGCACACCTGTATCCCAGCACTTAGGAGGTGGAGACAGGAGGATCAGTAGTTCAAGGTCATCCTTGACTTGCATACTGAGGCCAAAACCATCCAGGGCTACATGAGACCCTGTCTCAACAACAACAACAAAATATTATATGATCAGGAAATATGTGGTAGAGGAACCAAAAGTCAAATTTAAAAGAAACCTCTCCCATCCTGCTACTGTTGACAATTATGTATGCTTGTTAGACAGACAGACAGACAGACAGACACATGATTGTTAGACAGAAACTAGAATGGTAGTGAGTGAAAATGTTTTTTTCCGGTCTTAACTTGTTTGATAACTGTCATGCTTAGTGTTGCTCTGTATTTCTTTTGTAGAAAGCTTGCTTCAGTCTTTCCAACATTTCTTTGGGGATGATGGCCTTTGTTTTGGTTTCATTTGTTGTTTTCTTTCTGTTTTTGTGACGCGGAAAATAAACTCTGGGTCCCTGGTTTTTGATGGTCTTTTTTATTCTAAAAAATTTCAGATTGCGTTTTTAATTTACTTATTGATTGACTGATTGATTGATTGATAGAAGGGGAGTCAGTTCTCTCACTCCACCATGTGGACCCAGGGATTGAACTCAAGTGGTCAGATGAGGCAGCAAGAGTCTGCTGTGGAGCCTGAGGTTTGTCTTTTTTCAGTACTCAGTCTCTGGCTCTGGACGTCTTCTGCCCTTGAACCTGTTCTGCATGTTTTATGTCCTCAAGCAACGGGCTCACCTTTAATGCACTTGGATCTCTTTCTCTGTGAATGGGTCACAAAGCAAAAAAACAAACATTTCCCCCTTCAGACAAGTAAATAGTTACTCCAACACCATGTTGGTACCGTCTAACCTTGTTCTAGTGTAGGAAATCAACCTCTAACTCATTCTAGACTCCATATTTATTGTTCTGACCTACAGGACAGCCAGAGCTACACAGAGAAACCATGTCTCAAAAAAGAGAGAGAGAATTTTAATATACTCAATATTACATATAGTATATGCAATGTACATAGTTTTCAAAGAGCAACATAATACACATATCTTATTGCATACCTTCCCCACTTGGTGTGTTATAAATCTCTCTTTGCTTTATTCTTAATGTTATTTTTTTCATATAATCTGCATTAAGCATCAATCCCCTGATGTCAGACATTTAGATTGGTCCATCTTTTAGCATTGTAAATAGTTACATAGAGAACATCTTAGAAGCTCCATCTTTTTGTCTCTTCATAAATTATTTCCTTACAAAAAGTTTCTAGAAGTGGAATTTCTAGGACCTAAGGCATCCAACAATCTCAGGCATTTGTGACAAGGTGACAAGTAGCCCTTGAGAAAGCTGAGGAACATTAATTCTCCCACCTCCACTTTTTAATATGGATTTTTTTTTTTTTTAGACTCTGCCTTCTCCATTACACCAAAGGTGTCTCTTAGGTTCTTAAGCCAGCTGGTGTCAACAGTGGCAGTGTTTCTGTCGGCCACCAGCTGTGTTCTGGCCGTCTACAGCCTGAAATAAGCCGTAGAGTGCCAACTTCCCAACTGAAGATCTATTTCATGAAGAGATGGATCCTCAGCTCTGGACTCTGACATCTAAGGTTAAACTAAAATGGTTAACTCAGCCATGATCTTTGCTTGCAGCAGAAGGTGTCTGAGTCCCGGGGAGATATAAGTCACTCCAGGATTGCTACTTCTAAGTACCAGAAGATCCGTCTAGAGCTTCAAGTAAAATAAATAAATAAATAAATAAATAATACCTCTTCCTTGTCAGTTTTATCAGGGAAAGGGGTGTCATATTTCTTCCCATCAGGTGTTCTCTTGGCAAGAAACATGCCTCATTGAGAACCGCTTCCAGCAAGCAAGTGACTACAAACACATCTGCATTGACAAGTTGAGACTTACATCCTTCTGTGGTGCTTTTGCTCTTTTGAAAATGTTAATAAAAACTTAATGTGGAAAAAAAACAACTTTTTCCAAATATGTGCACCAATGGGCCTGAGGCAACTCATACTTTCTTATAAAATAAAGTAGGTCACTCACATCAATCATGTCGTCTTAGCACATTTTTTCCAAATTAGGAATTCTCCATCCATCATCCCACAGCATGGCAGCCCGTTTCCAAACATTTCCTTCTAATATGCTCTTTAACATGATAAGCAAATCTAATAGAATACATTAGTGTCACTTGTTAGTGATGGAGTGTTTCCTCCTGCTGCTGTCCTCCATGAGGAGTTTGGGGAAACTTTTTTATGAGTGCTCTCCTTGACAGTCATCAGTTGTTGAAAATATGACAATGCTCCCAGAGCTAACCAAGGCCACATTTGAGTTAGCAGCGTTAGAAAAATTGTCAACAATCTAGATTCTAGCTCACCAACTTACCTGTCATAGATGTAGAAATTCAAAAGATATGTGCGTCTCCAAATAACGGGTCCAGATTCTACACACAGAGGAGTGTTTAAATTTAGCCTGTGGCTTCAATGATGTTGCACACCCCAGGCTTCATGTCAAGTCACATTGCCTGCAGAATAATTCTGAGTCTCCCAGATTATGCAGAAAGAGAGGATCCTTGGCTTCAGATGTGTGTGATTCTATGGAACTTGTTGCCATTTTTTCCAAGTGACTTTGAACCCTGTATGAGAGGCATGCTATGATTATGACCCACTTGAGATAAATGCTAATGCATGTTTGTGTTTGTGACGTTTACCTGGCAAAAACGGGGTGTTGTTTCCACTCCGATCTCTGGTTCTCCAACTCATGTGTTCAGTGTTAGCAATTGAATTTCTGGAGGAATTTTTTTCGGGGGGCGGGGGGAGACTGAGTTTTGGCATAAAGCATTCAGGCAAGTTGAGAAGGGGAGATGCGTGCAAAGAAAGTCTAGGAATTCAGTTGTCCTGGACTGTTGGCCACCCAACAGGGAAGCATCTGAATGAAACAAGTTTAGAGCAGTAGGGTCTTGAAGACACTGGCTGGGGTGAGCCACTGGTAAAGGGTTTGCCCTGTAAGTATGAAGACCTGGGTTCATCTCCAGAACCCATGTAAAAAGGTAGACAAGATAGTGTACAGCTAAAGTTCCAGAGCTTCCAGACAGACAGTCTGATGCCTGGGGCCTGTGAACCAGCCAGCTTAACCTACTTCTCAAGTTCCAAAGAGACACTGTGTCTCAAAGTACAAGGTGGGGCCACAGAAATGTCTCAATGCTAAGGGTGCTTGCTACCAAGCATTGTGCTCTGAATTCATCCTCAGAACCCATGTGATGGAAGGAGAGAATCTACTCCTGCAAGTTGTCCTCTGTCTTCCACACTTGTAGTATAAGGTGGCATTCTCTCTCTCTCTCTCTCTCTCTCTCTCTCTCTCTCTCTCTCTCACACACACACACACACACACACACACACACACACACACACACACAGAATGCCTGATGCAGTAACCATGTTGCTTTGTCAACCATAGCACCCAGCACTACAGTGTTAGGTTCAGAGCTAAAGACCTGAGGTTGTGAGATTGTGTGTCCCATTCATCGTCAACAAAAAGGACAATATGTTGGGGACACAGGAATGAGCCCAGTGCTTGCTCTCAAAGCATCTCTAAATCAGGCTTGTGCAGACGGTCATGAGGACAAAGAACAAAGGAGGTGGGGGAAGTAACCTGGACTGGAAGTGTCGACTGTGACCTCTGCATTAGGCCCTGTGATGACTAGTGTCTGAGCACGTGCTAACAGGGCAGGGTGCTCTCTGCAGCCAGATAACAGGCAGGGAGGAAACAGCATGGAGCAAAATTGTGTGCAACAAAATATTAAGGACCAATGGCAGGTAGCTGCACAGAGAGGCACAAGTGGGAATCAGTGAGGGAAGAGCAAAGTCTGTGTGGAGGGAGCCTCAGACGTCCTAAGGTGCAAAGTCACTCAGCAGTATCTCCTTCCAAGTCTTATCAACACACCCACCTGCAACGGGAAGATTATTAAGGTCACGTTGATGCATGTGAACCTTGAAACTTCTGTTTTATGCTTATCCTCTTACACTAGGGAAGTGCTTTTGCAATGAGGAGTCCCCTGATGTGGTTCAGAGCATACTCCCAGAAAGAAGGCTTCTTCTGTTTGGGGGTTTCTTAGTGGGTGGTGCAATTTGTAGAGGTTGTTACCTTCCCTTATGACCTCAGAAAAGATGAGGAGTGCAGAACATTGGGTGCTCTGATGGATTGTTTGTTCAGCAAATGTTTTTTGAGCAAGTTGCATCTACTTCCCATTGCCCTGGTGTTGGGGGGCGATGCAGATGGACACAACCTCAGGGTCCCACCTTTGTAGAGTTTGCTTTCTGGTGGGAAGACACAAAGTGAAGAGAGGGCATCAGAGAGTTACAGGAAATCAAAGAGTCGAGTGGAGCTGTGGGACAACAGTGACTGAGTCAGGAGGGGGAACAGTGCACCAGAGAAGGTGGAGGAGGAAGAAGAGGGACCATCCAGACTGAGAACAGGGGACAAGCCCCCTAAGCAAGGGTCTGCTGAGTGCAAATGCAGGGTGAGTCAGAAGATGCCCTGAAGAGTGAGGGAAAGAATGGCAGCAGCTGAGGCTGGAGGTGGCAGGACAAAATTTGGTGTTCAGGGGACAATGGGAGCCACTGTGAGTCTTTAGCAGAGCAGTGACTGAGTCGTGAATATCGGGGTTCCGAGTGAGAACCACTCCTAGCCACCATCTGACCTTATCATCACCAGGTTCTCTGCAAAGTCAAAACAAGTGTTCAGAGTGCATCAGCTTTTATTTCTACAGCAATCTTTGTACCCAACCACCATAGCATTTTTAATAACAAACTGGCAGAGAGTCAGACATCTGTACTTGAAAAAAAAAAGCCAGGCCAAGTATTTCTAAATGTTTTATATTTACTTGTAACATTAGAATAACCACGAGGTTGCTTTCTACATAATCGGAACCATTCTCATTAGGGTCCCACAAACCTCGTCCTCCGTGGGTCTAGATGGTGGTTTTCATTACGGCAGTAACATTGATCTGACGGGAGTGAATCTCTCCTTGAACATTTGTGGAAAAAATGGGGAAGAAGTTGAGAGGAGCCAGAGCAAGCCGGGAAAATGAGAACTCAGGGAAGATAACCATCAGCTTGGCACTGGGGTAGCATCGAAGGGGTCCAGGCTTTGAAGTCCTGCAAAGCTGGGCTAGCCATGCAGCTGGGCAACCTTAGGGGAGTCACTTGACATTTCTGAGCTTCAGGTCACTCAAAGACCCTACTTCATGGAGTTGTGTTGAGGTCTAAGGGGAATATCACCAGTGAAGGGTCTGATCCAATTTTGCTCCTTGACGGGAACTTTCAAAATTACTGTTTCCATTATATTGTATCTTGAAGTTTGCCTACAAAATCTAACAGATAAAATACAAGATTTCCAGTTAACCTGAGATTTTTTTGGATTGTACTCAGCAATTATTTAGTGTAATTGTGTCATGTTCAGTACTTAGAATACACTTGGAGTTATAAAAATACATATGTATACTTATCAAAAAATTAAATTTGACCAGGCACTTTATCTGGAAACTTGATTCTACAAGTTTAATTGTCAAAAGAATATCAAAAGGAGTGACCTTTGAGATCTGACCCAGTCGTGCAGCACTAGCCAGGCCTCTGTGTCAGGAGCTCTTTAAAGCATAGGCCACATAGAGCAGACTTGACTTTGAGTAGGGGCTTTGGAAAGACAGGGTCCAGAAAGCAGCTCACAGAACTTGTGGTAAGCCCACGTGATATACTTTGCAGACATACTATTCAGAGGCAAAGGACAAAAGAATACCAGCCCCACCAGTGCCCCAGAATAAACCTGGAGTCCAGAAAAAGGAGAGGTCTCATGTCTATCATTCCCTGCACCCAAGGGGGAGCTAGATCTGGGAGCCCAGGCTGTGAATCTTCCCAAACAACACAGAGTACAGGGCTATTTGCCACCTACTTATTTTACGCCTTATCAGAAAAGGAGGTAAAACTCCCAAGAGCAGTGCCCACTCTTTTAATCTTCCTCTGGTTCATTCATGGATGACAGTGGAGCTGGGAGCTGGGCATGGCTAGGCACAAGCTGAGAGAAGCCACTGAGGCCTGGTCCCTATCACATCCCTGCAAGCTGTGAGTGAGTCAAGTCCTGAGGACTTCCCAGGAGACCTGGGCTTGTATAGAAAGGATCCTAACATCAAGAAAAGCAGCCAGCCAGTAAATTCCTACTTACTTCATTTTCTAAGACTTCTGAATGTGTTTTGAATTTTCTCTAAATTAAGATAATCATGAAAGGTTAAGATATTTCAACAGAGTGCCACCTGATCCCAGGGCTTGAATTGTATGCCTAATTAGTTCCCGAACATATGGTTCAGAATGTCTTATAAAAACAGGGTAATGACTTGAGGTATATTTGGGTATTAGATGGAACGATGTTAAAGGGACATTCAGACCCATCTCAAAGCGTTGAACCTGCCCTTTGGGCCATGAGCTTTGGCTGGCATCTGTTTCAAAGAGATATAAATAAATAAATAAATAAATAAATAAATAAATAAATAAATAAATAGAAACCACTTTCCAATGGCCTCATGGTAAAACAAAACTCCATATGGAGATAGACATCAGGCATTAAAATACTTCAGATACAGCACAGCTGGAGGAATGTGTGGCCTAGGAACAGGAGTTGGGGGCAGTGAAGAGGGGCTCATGCCAGGATACACAGACCTAAGAATTGCTGGGGAAATAGGCCTTACTGGGTCCAGGTAAGAAACTAATGAGTCACAAATGTCCCCAAGGCCTTTTGCTCCATCCTGTGCTTCAGCTGCCAACAACCCATTGGGTATACTTGTGTGTGGAACCTGGTCTGTGTCAGAGTCACTCTTCTCCACATCCTACTCCCATGGGATCCCAACCTCCATATCCCACTCTGGAAGGCACTGTTGAGACTCTGCAGCAGGAGGGCCTTGCTGCATGAACACCCTCAGTCTCTGATCTCGCTGTGGGGACCATGTCAACCTCCTGTCCTAAGAAGGAGTGAACTTACTATACATTTTTAAAGTATATGGTTGGTCTGCACATGGCAAGGTCCAGACAAGGCTCCTCTCTAAATGCGCTTTCCATTTCTGCACCACACCCCTCTTCTCCAGACACTCTGGATCCATCCTGTCTGTAACATTCGGGCCACATGTTGAAAATGGCTACCCAGGTGATATAGTTCAGTTGGTAGAGTGTTTTGCCTAGCATGTACAAAGACTTGGGTTAACTCCTCAGCACTCAGTGTTTGCATAAACCTGATGTGGTGCACGTGGCTGTAATCCCAGAACTCTGGGGGCAGTGACAAGAGGATTGTGAGTTCAAGATCATGCTTGGTTACATAGAAATTTTGAGTTTGAGGCCAGCCTGCCCTATAAAGACTCTGTCACAACAAAAAGCAAGAAAAAAGTAATTAAGAAAAAGAGAGGGAAAGAGAGACTGCCTATTAGATATCTGTCATCTCAGGTCTTTAGAGAGACTACAGAGGACATTGCCCATCCCTTTGTACCTATCCTCCTCAGGCCATGCATCCATCTATACCTTCTCACCCTTTGAGTACGGGTTCCTCAGAACCAGCTGGGTGGGCCTGTGATACATGGGAAATACAGGGCAGCTCTAGTGAGGAGGGGTTTGAAGGCAGACTCAGGAAGGAGCGTCTGAGAGTAGGGTTATCTCAGAAACAGTTAAGTATAAGAGGGAAATGACTTCCAGTGGAGGAGACAGGGGTGTGTGTGCCCAGCTCTAAATGAAAAACTGTTTGGGACAACGGTGGTCCAGGGTGACAAGGCCCTGCAGGGAAGTGAAAGACAAGGACCAATCCCAGAAGAAAGGAGGCCACAGTGTTGTCCCAAATAGCAAGCTGTTGTCTGGGTTACAGCCATCCACACCTCACCTGCCCATCACTCCCTCAAGCATCCTTGTCAGGTCCACAAGGCAGGTACGGTCTGTCTTTTTGTTGTTTGTTTTTTGTTGTTGTTGTTTTTACAAGTGGGAAAATCAAAATCCCACAGCTCAGTTGTAATGTGACTCACTTTTGAACCTGGACTCAGACTTCCCAAGTTCTCATTATGCTGAGAACTTCAGACAAGGGTCAGATTACAGAGGGTCTCAAAATTAAAGGAAGGGAACAGGGCAACCATACGCAGGGGATGCTAGAGCAGAAAGAGGCATGGGCAGTAAGCTGAGAGAAGCAGCTAGAGTGTTCCCTCTGAGGTTGCCAGAGCCGAACTGGGCCAGGGGCCAGGGGAGGAAGGAAAAGATGAATGCAAAAAAGGGAGGTAGAGGCCTGTCGTGCAGAAGGCAGGAAAGAGCTTCCAAGACTCACTGCAGCTGCGCATCTAGAGGGCTGCTGGCATTCTTCCAAAGCTAACTGATGGCAACTTCCAAAGCAGCCACAGCTCAGGGCAGATTCACAGAGCCAGGAGCTCTTACACACATGATGTCATTGGGCCACTTAACAACCCAACAGCAAAGCTGTTCTTACCTCTGCCATCTTAAAGATGGGCAAGTTGAGGCACCAAGAGGTTAATGAATTTGGCTGTGCCCTCTTTGGCTGGAAAGTGACCAGAGCCTGAGTCCCTGACCACTGTCCACAATCACTCCGTCATTGCATAATTCAGAAGGCCAGGTTTTGAGGGGGGGTCCTCACTGACCATCAAAATATATCTACCTAGATTGTTCCTAGCCTCCAAAACCCTCCTCAGTTCAGCCCAAAGTTACCTTTTTCCTTTGTTCCCTCCTGGGGGAGCTCAGAGGGCTCCTGCTGCCACAGTGAAGCAAGTAGGAGGTCAGATCTGAGCTGTGATAGAGTGAGGAAGCGAAACCTTGTGAGCTGGGGACCCATCCTGGGGCAACGCAGCAGGAGACCTCCAAGCTGGGCCAAGCCAAGTGGGATGAAGATCAAAGGCAGTAGGGGGTGTAGGCGGGTGGTTCCAACAAGGAACAAAAGTGGGTAGGGTCCTCTGAGACTGCTTCCATATCATTCCTGTGGCTGTGGGGATGGACAGGCCTCTTTAAAGGCCTAGGACACACCAACAAGTCCTGGGTCCCCAGGCCTGCCAAGATCTCCCCACTCCAGGGCTAAGGATGTAAAGATCGGGAAGGGTTCTATGACTACATACCCTCCTTCACCCAGGCCATTGCTACTTTGAAACTTGTTGGGGCTCAGTCCACAGACACGTGCTCAGGCGTTGCTGCTCTCCCATCCTGGGTGGTACATGGAGCCTTCATGGTGCTGTCTGTCACACTCTTAGTGGCTGTGAGCATAATGCCACCCACACTGTAGGTCTTCCAGAAGTCTTCAGACATGCTCAGTGGAGACACATTCCTAAATCCCTAGATCAATAAAATCAGTCAGCAGGGACATGTCCTAAGAAGCAAGACACACCCCTAGCAAAAGCACTGTCCAGGGAGCTCAGGCCCAAGATTCCACGCAAAACACACTGACAGCCATATTCACTGAGAAATGCAAGACAGAGTGCATTGCTTTGGTCCTCCTCCTGTGGCCCCAAAGAAAGACTGGCTGGTCTATGTTCCTTCAGAGGGCTGACCTGGCCAGTCTGGGTATAAGTCAGGAGTCCTTATTGTAGGACACTTAAATTGCTCCCAGTTGATAACTACTATTATTAAAGAAAGAAGATGCATATTGTGTTCCTGTGTACCGTCAGTCTCTAGCAGTGAGCGTGGACCTCCTCTGTCTAGTAAAACCAGCCACAGGTCTTAGCAGAGGTTGTATCCAATGGTATTTTGAAAATAAAAGGTTTTCCCCTCCCAGAGAATGTGGTCAATTATTTTGCACTTGTGTGTACACACATGCACATGCACACACACACACGCGCGCGCGCGCGCGCGCACACACACACACACACACATTTATGCATTTCAACAACTGTTTGACAGTTAGTATGACAGTACACTTAGTATGTTCTGCTTTCCTATTACAAAAAGCCAAGTCCAGTTACTGGGTCATCATTTGGGCAGCTCTGGTCATCACAAGAGAATGAGAACCACCATCCTGTCCAGCTGGTATCATTTCAAAGCATTGCAAATGAAGGAGGCGTCGGGTGTCAAACAGCCTCTTTGGGAGTGTCCACATTCATCATCATTCCAACACACATGACAGTCTCTGCCACATGACTATCTTCACCAACCCTGAAGACCTGACTGGTACCTCTTTGGCTAGAAGGCCAAGGTTGGCTTCTTCTGGAAGCCCCTGAAGGAGGCTCTGTTGCAAACCTCTCTCATAGCTTCTGGCACTTGCTGGTGTCCCTTGACTTATAGCAACATGGGCCCAACCTCTGCCCCCATTTCACATGGCATTTTCCTCTCTGTGTCTCTGTTTCCAAATTTTCCCATCCTGGGAAGAGCCATACTAACGATCTCATGCAAACTGGAACACATCTCCATGGACTCTGATTCCAAGCCAGGGCACATGCAAGTGAATTTGGGGTAAGAGAGATGCTGGAGACCCAGAACCACATGGAGAATCAATAATTAGATGGAACAAATAGCAAGCTGTTTCTCCAGCCAGTTTGCTGCCAGCTTCTTTCCACATCCTTGGAACAGAAGCAGGTCTAGTGTGCAGGAGATTCTTCAGGATGTCCAGTCCTGCTCACTGGGCTGTGAGCTTGCATCATTGTGATAGGCTGAAGTCCTTTGCTTGGAGGCTGTTCAGAGACACCTCCCATCATAGCCATCAACCATCTTGCTTTATAAGTGAAAATACTGAAGTCCTGAGAAATCATTTCCTTATGTTGTACCATTGATAAATGGCAGAGTCAAAACCAGGGTCAGCCCTTGACTCTGCCTAGTTTCCCTCATACGTGGACATTCCAATTTCTAAAAGCACCTATGGGTGGTTTACAAGAATCAGGGAAACTTTAATTCCTCTGCCATCACTCGTTGAAGACACTCCAGATTGTTCAAAAACAATAATGCTGTTATTATTTGACATAAATATGTTCACAGCCTTGTGAGAGGTGTGAATAAAAGCATCTTTGGAGAAGTGCAAATACATTTTCATTGTCACACAGGACCTAAGATGATGCAATAAAGGTGATCTGCAAATGTTACAGCCTCGGGAGTGACCTCCAGTGACTCTTTTCCTTTCCAACCAGATTGCCCCAGGGCCATTCCATTATTCTAGCAAAAGAATGACAATGTCCACTACCACCTCTTGAGAGCCTGTGACATGCCAGGCTCTAAATGCTGGGCACACCTTATCTCATTTCTCCTCCCAACAACCCTCCAGGAGAGGGCGTTCTTTCCCCTCTACCAAGGAGGAATCTATCTAAGTTTGGTCCACTGGTCTTAGGTGTTTTTTTCTCACCAGAATACCTCTGGGTGGAACAAGCACTCGTCAGTGGCCACAGTGTCATTATCTCTTGTCACTATAGCCACATTCATTGCAAAAAGTAAGGAATTACTTCTAAAAATAGCATCATTGAGATATCCACATCTTGCATTAGTTATTCATTTCAAGTTTGTGTGAAAACCTTCATTGTCAACTTGACTAGATTTGGAGTCCTCTAGGGAAACACACATCTGCGTGTATCTGTGTGGATGTTTCGGAGAAGTTTCACTGAGAATGGAAGACATGGATGGCACCATTCCATGGACTGGTGTCCTAAACTGAATGAAAAAGAAGCAGGAAAAAGCCAGTTAAGCTCATCATTTGTCTCTGTGTTTTCTGGCTGTGGACATGATGTGACCCACCGCCTCACTCTTCTCCACTATGTATTGCCTGCCATCCTCTCAAACTACGAGCCTAAGCAAACCATCCCTCCCTCCCTCCCTCTCTTTTTTCCTTAAGTTGCTCTTGTCAAGCATTTTGTGACAGCGATGAAAAAAGTAACACAAACTGCTGTGGGATGTTCTGTATGGCAAATGTGTTGCTGATTGGTCAATAAATAAAACACTGATTGGCAATTGGCTAGGCAGGAAGTGTAGGCGGGACAAGGAGGAGAATAAAGCTGGGAAGTGGAAGGCTGAGTCAGAGAGACACTGACAGCCGCCGCCACGATGAGAAACAGCATGTGAAGATGCCGGTAAGCCACGAGCCATGTGGCAAGGTATAGATTAATGGAAATGGATTAATTTAAGCTGTAAGAGCAGTTAGCAAGAAGCCTGCCACAGCCATACAATTTGTAACCAATATAAGTCTCTGTGTTTACTTGGTTGGGTCTGAGCGGCTGTGGGACTGTCAGGTGAGAGAGATTTGTCCTGACTGTGGGCCAGGCAGGAAAACTCAAGCTACAACAAACTGTGCTGGAGTTTTTACACACACGGGTGTACAAAACCCTCACCACAGCCAGCCCTTGAACATTCCCGTCACCTGAAAGAGAAGGCCAGTGCCCTACAGCAAGCATCCCTCTCCTGCTCTCCCTCCATCAACCTGAAGCAACCACTAATTTACTTTTTATCTCTGTGGAGTTACCGATTCTATACATTTCATATAAACAAAAGCACACATGTGGCCTTTTGTGCCTGTCTTCTTTAATCTAATCTCTCTTCCAAGCTCATAGACATTGCAGATGTGCCCATACACCACTGGGTGAACAACATATCACTGTATGGATATGGCACACCAGGAATGACATTCCAGAAAACCATCCTCCTGAAATGCAAATTAATGTTTTTATTCAACAAATGATGTGTGATTAATAAAACCTGTGAAGGAATATAGTTTGAAGCCTATAAAGGCCTCATTCCTTAGGTCCCAACAGAACTGTTTTTATGCTTTTTTAAAAAAAAAGATTTATTTATTTATTATATACAGTGTTCTGTCTGCATGTATCCCTGCAGGCCTGAAGAGAGCACCAGATCTCATTACAGATGGTTGTGAACTACCATGTGGTTGCTGTGAATTGAACTCAGGTCCTCTGGAAGAGTAGCCAGTGTTCTTAACCTTTGAGCCATCTCACTTTTACCAAGAGGCTAGGCTATACTTCAGCAGGATTTTGTTAGTAATCTTTTCTTGATATGAAGTGAACATTAAGAGTATAAACAGAACTGAAGAAAATGGTCTCAGGCCTCCTTAGAAATCACAGAAATAAGGGCTGGAGAGAGATCTCAATAAGTATATGCCTTGCAAACAATCTCACACACACTTGTCATTCCAGCTCTGGGGAGGCAGAGGTAGGCTGATCCCTGGGCTCACTCAGTGGCAAGCTCCTAAGTTCCAGGCCAGTGAGGGACCCTATCTCAAAAAAGAAAAGAAAAGAAAGAAAGTCAGATGGAGTCTGAGGTACCTGCACACACATGCACGTATGTACACATCCATACGCAAGAAGCAGCAGGAACAGGCAGGAGCAGCAGGGACAACTCTGCTGAGAGGAAGTGCTAAACTCTAAACTGCCATCTCAGACTCAACAGACTTGCTAAGCAGAGCACTGCAAATGCCGTGGTATCAAAGCCATAATGACCTTCCTTCAAAGCATGCCATGTTGCAGATCCACCCTTGGTTCTTGGGGCCAGAGCCCTGGACCACAGTTTCCTTTTACAGAAAGGTTGTTCTCAGTCAATCAAACAGAGCTAACGAATGAGGCCCCCTGCACCCCTGGAACCGCCTTAGGTTGAGAAGCAGTCTAGGAACCAGCAGGAAGGAAGGGATTGTAGAGGAAATTCTTGACCTTAAAGCTTGAAAAAATGTCCCCCATTCACAAAACCCTGTTGTTCTTTCCCCAGGGAAATCCCACCAAACAGAAATGTCTAAGGCCGAGCAGGGGGAGACAAATCCTCATACCTTAAACTGGTAGAGTCCTGGTTGTCTTTGACCCAGGAATTTTCTGTGGTTCCGCAAGTGGGAGTGGGAAGTGTCTACTCATGATCTAAGTGTCCAGACAGAGACCTCACACTTCTTTCTAGTATCTTAGACTCTGAGTTGCAGTGTTGCAGGTTCAGGCCACCCCACTCCACCCCGGTTTGATCCTCTGCAGTCTCTCAGGAGGCCCCTTCTATCCACCTGACAGCAGGGTCAGTGAGATTCGACTGCAGAAGCAGAGAGTCAGTGAAACACAGGGGTTTATGGCCCTCGTACCTGGCTGATGTGAATATAAAAGGCACTGGGTGGAAAAGCCAGAGAGCCTAGGCGTGGGTCTGGCTTCCTAGCTAGTCCATATCTGGTTTCTTACTTCTGGGTTCCTGTTTATCCCTCTCCAAAGTGAAACATTCAGTTGAAGGCACTGTGAACTACTTTCAACTCATGTGGGGACTACAATCCATCGGCAGAGGCTGTCTGGAGGGCTGTGTTGAGTAGATTCTGATCTGGGATCAGTTAGCAAATGTCTGCTCTGAGCAAAGACAGAAGGGCAGGGACCTCAACTCCCCACATACTGCCACTCTTGGCTTTGCCGTCCACAGTCCTCTCGGTCTCAGCCCTCACGTGATTTTATGATTTTATTTTATTCCTCGTGCCTCGGCTCTGTATTTGTCTTCTTGGAGTGACAGTGGTCTACAGATAAATTAAGAGTAGGACTGTGCCGTGTAAGTCACAGACTGCCAGGATAGAGGAGGCGAGGTACCCTAGAGATCAGAAATTAGCATGAAAAGCTAGTCAGCCAGTTAAATCTCACAGGTCATGAAGCAGCTAACATGGACGAGCCAGTCATCAGGTTGTTCACTATGAGACAAATGCATGCTGTTGCCTCCATCCACCTAGACAGATCATGGAGGACTGAGAAAGTAAACTCCACCTTTAAAAAACAAAAATGAAGGCTGGGAGCTTCTTAAGCCAATAAGGTCCTGGTGTAATCATGAGGACCTACGTTAGATCCTTAAAACCCATGTAAAAATGTCTGTCAGGTGTGGTGGCATGTCAGGTGTGGTGGCATGTCAGGTGTGGTGGCATGTCAGGTGTGGTGGCATGCACTTAGATCCCAGTGCAGGGGAGACAAAGACAAAGGGGTCTCTGGGATGTGTTGGCCAAATTGGTGAATTCCAGGCAAAGTAGGAGACTGTTTCAAAAACAAGATGGACAGTACCTGAAGCAGGACATCAGATGTCACAGCCTCTACATGTACATGCGCACATACAACAAGTGAACATATCTGTGCACACACACACACACACACACACACACACACACACACACACACACACATATGCTAAATAACAAAATGGCAAGAGAGGCCTGGGATGTAGCTCAGTGGTAGCAAGAATAGAAAAAGCAAAGAGAGTTTGAAGCAAAGGCAGACTGGACATGTGCAGTGCCGCTGTCAGTAAAGTGAGGGTAGGTTCTTCCCTGAGGGGGTCTCTGAGACCCTGCAATGAGAAACCCATACTAGGGGACTGGGGGAGTACCTGGCACTAAGTGATCCTTCTTCATCAAAACAACCCAGCATCCTGGTGCTGTTCTCCACGCAGTCCTCAGTGGTACAAGGCCTGGGCCTGTGAACTGTTCTGAAACGGGCCGTCCCTCCAGCAGGGCAGCAGCCTGCTGTTCACCACAGAGACCCCACACTCACCAGTTCCAATAACACAATTAGTCATTTTTCATTCCTGAGATATCTGCCCATGGGTGGGTGCGTGTGTGCATGTGCGAGCGTGTATGTGCCTTTTGAGAAGGGGAAAATCCATATTCTCTCTCTTCTGCCTGAATTAATCAAATAAATCTTCTGTAAGGAGCTGCTAAATGAATCACAGATGGCTCTGCCCTTTTACAGGTTACAGAAAGCACCCGTTACAGTCCTTTTAATTTATCAGAGGAAAAAAGATGCCCTCCTGTGCCCCTTCCCTCTCACAGTAATAATCAGAACCAGCCTATTTTCCAAGGGTCCGAGACTCATTTTCAAAAAATGTGTATCAATAGATGTAACAGTGGGAAGAGTATTTTGCCAAGTTCCAGCCTCCAGCACGGCAAAGGTGCCCTGGCTGGGGAGAGCGTTTATAAAACCACATTTAATAAAAGAGAGTGTTATATTAAGTGTGTTTGCTAGTGTATTTCAGCATATGGTTTCCATATCAGGCAGAAAGATGGCAAACACATGCTTTCTACCTTCCTTCGAACCTTTCTGAGAGGCGTTCTTTCTGATGGGTAGTGGGATGGGAAGGTTTTTGTTTGTTTGTTTTTTGTTTTGTTTTGGATGTGAGTGTGTTGTTTTGTTTGGTTTTACAACTCAAGCTCACATCGAAAAGCACGGAGGGACATTCAGCAAACGTGTGAAAACTGCTTTTTTTACTTACGTAATTAGCCCAAGAAAGTTGCCTAGCTGGCTTTCTGCAGAGGTCTTTACATTCTCCCAGATTCCCCCCCATCCTCTCCATAGCTAACTTGAGAGCGTGAATCCAGTTCAGCTGCACAGAGCTCCTGGATTTTAAACGTGAACTTGGCAATAACAACCTCTGAGAATGACTGCCTAGCTTTGTGTCCCCAAAAGTTTCTGCAGATCAACCACTCCCCTAGCCGTTTGTCTGTCCAGAGACCAGGTGTGGCACTTGGGGTTTTCTGTGTGTTGTATGCGTGTGTGTGGGTGCACTTGCCTCTGTGTGTGTGTGTGTGTGTGTGTGTGTGTGTGTGTGTGTGTGTGCGCGCGCGCGTGTGCGTGGAAGCCAGAGGTCAATGTCAGATGTCTTCTCCCTGGCACTCTTCACCTTGTTTTCAAACTAGGATCTTTCACTGAACCTAGAACTCATTGTTTGGGCTAAACTGACTGTCCGGTGAGCCCCAAGATCTGCCTGTCTCATCCCCAACACCTAGGTTATGGACACACGCCACCCCAACACCTAGGTTATGGACACACGCCACTGTGCTTCATTTCTAAAGTGAGTGGTGGGACTTTGAACTCAAGTCCTAGTGCCTATCACAGCATCTCCAGTACTGGGGATTTTATCTGCTAGGATCCTGTAGGTCAGAGGCTTTGGGATATGATAAGCATGGGATTCCTGGAAGGCAGCTAGAAACAACCTCTCTAGCCTACCACCATTAAATAATCTAACAAGTTCTCAATTTTAGGACGATCAGAGAGGCTGAGAGGCTATATTTGATAGGAAGTGGGTGGGGGCCTCTGTAGCCAGGCTGACTTGCCTCCCACCCCCTCCCTACTGACCTGAGAAGATCTGCCTGGGCCAGCTATAAATCTACTGGTACCATTTCTTTTTCGTCACTTTCCTAATCCTGTGCCCTTGGTTTCATGTGCTGTAATTATTAACATCTGCTTTCTGAGCCCAGCTCGCATGGAGTTTGCAAAGGCAGTTCTCGGTCCAGAACAATGGTGACAGCTGTTTCATTTAGCCCAGGGCCAGCACTTCCTGTTCAGTCTACATCTGCCCTTCTGTGTCCAATTTTGGTTTCGGGGGTTTTGTGTTTTGTTTTCTATTTTTTCCCTTCATCTGACCTTACTATATGTTTAAGAAGAATGTCTAACTTAGCACTGTAGCTAGAATTTCTAGCACATCTGCTTACTCTGTTGGCAACAGGCAGAGAAAGACATGAGAAGATCCAGACTGTATCCAGAGGCTAACATGGTAGAGGGAGGGGACAGAGTGAGGAAGTGGCTTGGGACCCTAGTAGCAGGCTCTGAAAAGATTCCTGAGGCCTGAAGGTGACCTCTCTGGAACTTAGGGACAGGAAAGAGTAGTTGATCTGTCTCCCAGTATGGGCTCATCTCCTCGGCTTCTTTGATGAGGGATCACCTGAACAATCCCCTCCAGGAAGAAGCACAGGGGTAGCCTCTCACATTCAGAAGCCCCTCTTCTTTGGGCAGCAAACAAGCTACTCAAATGAGGCAAGAGTTAGAGAGGTCCAGCTTCACTTTTCCCCTGAAGACAACAGCTCTGTGCCCGAAATCCCTTGACTTACTCAGGGAGTCCCTCAGGTTTAGTAAGGCAGTATGAAATGGATAGAATAAAGGAATATGGCTTTGCATGAACTGCCTGGGTCCCTTAGCATATGTGGGTATGTGTGTCTGTCTGGGACAAAGAAAATGGGAACTACACCCCTTTGTGCCCTCCCATCCACCCCCTCCCACCCCAGCTTAATTCCAGCTGACCCTCCCACCCCAGCTTAATTCCAGCTGACCCATACTTGATGTTTTCAGCCTGGCTGGCACATAGATAACAAGCTGTTAATCTGAGACCCCACTACAAGTGCCAAGTTAGATGCCCTCAGGCCCTGCTGGATAGTCATCACTCTGGCAGGGGAAAAACCCAATCTTCCTATGGATAAAGTCTTACAGGAAGGTACAATGTCCTGTGGATGCCCAAGGCACAGCATGAGAGTCTCAGGGGACAGAGGCACAGTAACTCGATGTCTGTGCTTTTCATTGGACCCAGGGAGGGCAAAGGCCCTGGAGTCTACCATCTCTTCCTTTATTTTCCTTAACAGAGAAAATTGAACCCCAGAGAGAAGAAACTACTAGTCTATAGCTTTGGTTTGGCCAAGCTTAACCTAGCAACACAGAGCCGTGTGTGTGAAGGACATCTCACCTGTGTGCTTCTCTTCACATCGCTGTAAAGTGTCCTTTTCCATCTTAGCTCTTCTCTGCTTTCCTTTTTAAGATTTGTTTTTTTAATCATGTGTGTACGTGTATAGGTGTGTTCATATGAGAGCAGGTGCCTGTCGAGGACAGACAGCTCAGATCGCTCTGGAGCTGGGATTACAGGGGGCCGTGAGCCTCCCAAAATAGGTGCTGGGAACTGAACTCAGGTCCTCTGCAAGAGCAGTATATGATCTTAACCACTGAACCATCTCTCCAGCTCCTCTTCCTTGACCTTCTAAGTGGCTCTGGACCCTATTCCTATGTAGGTAGAGTGAGGCAGCCCAGGGAGACCCTGAAGTACAGTTCTCTTGTCTGAAGCACACTTAAGCATGGTAGCTTCTGGCTGCTAATGGACAGCTGTCTCCCAGAAGCCCCTGAGGTAAGAACTGGCTTGGACCTGATATACCTGATGAGTGGTCAAAGACCTATGTCTTTTCAAGGCTGAGTACACAAAAGGGAGAGAAACAAATGAAAAAGTGACACAAGGAAGCGAAAAGCCCTAGGCTAGAGGTGACCACTTCCCCTCCTTGACTTGAACTGGAAGTAGCCAAGAGACACAATCCAGGCTGAAGGACCTTCATAAGCCCCTTCCAAAGCACTAGAATCCAAGATGCAAATTGAAGACTCTCAGTGAGGATAGCCAGGGCCTGCCACCTGCCCAAGAGCCTGCTCTGTGGTGGCTATGCCTGGCCATGCCCACTGTACCAGTCCCTGCCCCCACTCCCTGGCCCTGCCTCCCCCTCCACATTTCCTTCTCTTTCTCACTCACTCCTTTTCTTCTTAAAGTTAATTGCAACTTTTTTCTCAGCGCCCTGATCTGGATAAGCCACATCTCATTAGAAAAAGATTTAGCCAGAGCCAAAGCAGCCTGGAGAAGGAATCCCTAATCAACAGAGAAAAGATTTGGGTGTAATTGCTCTCTCTCGCCATTCTCGCCCCCTCCCTCTTCCAATCTTTTTCTGCTCATTAATCTGAAAAGAAAGTCACGGCTAATGTCTCAGTGTTCAAGTATCTGCTGCAGCAGCAAGCAAATCCAGGAGCTTGGGGATGGGGGTGAGGGATGTCTCACAGAGAGCTGTTGGTGGTTGGGGTGCATGAATGAAACAGTTGGTTTGTGGGGGCTGTGGAATCACTTGTGTTGGGAAAGTATGCATGTATATTTATGAAATGCTGTGGCTGTTGGGTGTGTTATGATTGGTTGTTGGTATGGGAGTATAAAGTGCTGATAATTGGGTATCTAGAAGAAGCCCTTCATATGCTGTGTGTGTGTGTGTGTGTGTGTGTGTGTGTGTGTGTGTGTGTGTGTGTGTGTGAAGCTCTTTGGTTAGTGCTGTGGGCATAATAAAATGCTCTGATTATTGAGTGCATGTATGAAGACTTTGCATTATTGGGCAGTGTGTGTGTACGTGTGTGTGTATATGTGTGTGTATGTGTGTGTGCTGTGTGTGTGTGTATGTGCGTATGTGTGTGTGTGACATTTTCTTCACAGGATATCGTGTATCACCTAATGCATGGCCCCTTTTTTTTCCCCCCTGCTTGAGTTATATTCTGACAGGTGCCTAAATGTTGACACAGGAACACTGAGCTAAGGAGCAAATCCTTTTCACAGGTGGGAGCCCTGGCCTTCCACTACCCAGCAATGCAATAGCACCATATTTTTATGTTACCCCTTCAAAATTCGGACTTTTTCCCAAATGACAAATTATCACTGGTTGGGGCAAAGTTGGATATTTGAATTTTTTGTTTGTTTTTATTTTTGTTTTTAATTGAAAAGGTAATGTGTGCTCAAAATTAGAAAAAAAAATAAAAAAGGCAGAAATACTCTTCCAGTAAAATGTCACTACTAAGAGGGGCTGAATCACAGAAGACACCCTCCTTGTCACCTGGACATCTTCCCTGTCCCCAGGTCTCCTTCCTAGTGACTCTTACCTGTACCTTCTAAGTGCAGGTGCTACACAGGTATGACTAACCTGAACTTGGTTTTTTACTTACCATACACCTCAGAGATTGTTCTCCCTAAGCACAGACCTACACTCATGCTTTGCTCTGATTTTAACATATAAAATGAGTTAATTCAGAGAAATAACAAGCAGGGCAGTGGTGGCTAGTGGCCCACTGAGGAGGCAGAGGCAGGTGGATCTCTGAGATTGAGGCCAGCCTGGTCTACAGAGTGAGTTCCAGGATAGCCAGGGCTATACAGAGAAACCCTGTCTCAAAACAACAACAAAAAAAGAAAGAAAGAAAGAAAGAAAGAAAGAAAGAAAGAAAGAAAGAAAGAAAGAAAGAAAGAAAGAAAGAGGAATAACAAAGTGCCTCTTTTCTGGACAGGCAGGGTGCTGGAGAACCAGTTCTGCCCAGTGAAGTATAACCATGGTGCCTGCATGATGCTGAGCCTCATGCTTTCATTCAATGTGCAGAAAAACCTAAGGAATCATGTCCCCATTCACAGATGAAGACACTGAGACAAAGAGAGATGCTGTCCAGATCCACATGCTTCACAACAAAGCCAGAACACAAACCCAGGCGGCCTGACAATGGGATTCTGAACAAGGGAAGGACCTTCAAGAAGCTAGGGACAAAGAGATAACAGATGAGTCTCTGATGCCCTCAGACGCACTACGATGCTTACAAGCCCTGAATCTGTGCCAGACTGCCTACGTATCTCACATGGTCTCATCCCGGGCATATAGGTCCTCACTGATGACACTTTGCTTCAGCTCTGTGGGCCTGACCTTGGCCCCCTCTGGAGCCTCAGGGATGGCTGCTGCTGGGAGAACTCAAGGTCCCACTTCTTGTTCCATCCAGGTAGGTAAAGCCAGGCTTGAGCCTCTATATGTTTCCAAAACAGCTCATTCACAATTACGATCTGCCTCCCTAATAATGATCAAGTAGTAACTATAGCCACAGAGGGCACGTTCACTCCAGCCATGGAGTTGTCTGATGCAGAAATAGCATCATTGTCTCAGGTGGCCAGGATCCTGGTTCCAGCAACTCTTCCATCAACACCTCATCCCATCTCAGATCACTGTGCTTGTGAAAAATCACTGCAGGACAGATGGCACAGGAATATTTACAGAAAGTGTGGAGTACTTGAAAGAAAGATTATCAAAGGTTGTTGGTGACCTGTTGAGAGCAAGGAAAAGCCAAGAACAAGACTGTCCACCTGGACAGTGAACACTGGTCACTCGAGGCTATAGAGCATTTGAGAAAACTGAGGTCAGTCAGGGTACACTGCACCAGACTCTGAAGACACTGTGTGAAATCAAACTGTAAGAGACCTGGAGACCTAGCTATTCACCAGACACCAGCATGTGAGTTTGAAGATGTGACATGAGATAACTTATAAAAACCAATAATGGTTCA
The DNA here is from genome assembly GCF_007827085.1 of Peromyscus californicus insignis. Classification (NCBI taxonomy): domain Eukaryota; kingdom Metazoa; phylum Chordata; class Mammalia; order Rodentia; family Cricetidae; genus Peromyscus; species Peromyscus californicus. The sequence goes on from NW_026294562.1 coordinate 1,823,103, forward strand.
CATCAAATGCTTTGATCACCTGCCCCAAGTGTTTGTTTATTAATTTATTTATCTAGAGACAGGCCCTCGCTCTATAGCCTGGCTGTGTCTTTATGTGAACAATGCTGTCTGAACACAGATACGACTAACAATGGGAGAAGGCAGAAGTCTCATCACAAGGGCCAGCAGTGCCCACAGAGGCAGCCACAAGTCAGTAAAACTCCAAGAGACAAATTGTTGCCCTTGTGACATGCTGTGGGGAAGAGTTGCCCCAGTAACAGATGCAGACTGGGAATCAGGCTTTGGTTTGGTTTTGTAGGCAGGGTCTCATGTAATGTAGCAGAGGATGACCTTGAATTCAGATCCCCCTGCCTGTGAGTGTTGGGGTTACAAATACGTACCATCATACCCAGAATATGGAATCAAGGAAGGAAAAATAAAAGCCTTTGAGAGGACCTGACACTAGCCAGGGATGTGAAGCTATAGGATCTATCCTTGTACACACGGTCAGGCAAGCTGCAGGGATTAGTTTCTCTGTGTGAACTTGGGAAGTTTCTGTCTCAGTTTCTCCGTCTAGATTACATGCTATTTCAGTTCTGAGGGATCCATGGAGATGTCTCCTTCCACATGATTGAGAGTGACCTCAGGGCTAACTGGGTCTTTTGGTGAGGAATAACCTCTCTCAAGTCACCTGTAAATGAGAACAAAGAGCCTAGACTTTAAGAGTTGGTTGCTCTGAGAATTCATGGGAAAATGCCACTGACATATCTTGCATGTGTCTGGCATACAAGAAGCGCTCAATAAACGCTGGTTCATGTGATCATCCAAACAGTAATAGTCTGACCAGCTGATTGGCCAGTTCTGGGTCAACAGACTCAGGTGCTCTGGCAATGCCGATCTTGAAGCCCCACCCCAACTTCCAACCTGACACACTCAAATGGTGATTTGATCTGAGGCAGCTTCACCTTGAACTTGGCTTTTGAAGGTTTTGTTACCACGGCAATTCAATTCCCTGATTGAATGGGTAACAGAATCGCCCGTGAAGAGGGTTGACTGGCCCGGGTTGGGTGTAGGGTGTGGATCTGCTGGGGTGTCAAGAATAAGACTAGAGGCTTTGCAGCTGGGGTGGGTTAGGGGCTAAGTTCTTTCCCTAGATAGTAGAGGGCAAACGACATTTTCTGTCCTTTGGAGGAGTGACGCAGATCCTCTCCGCGGGCCTTCTCCACCCTCCTTCCACCGTGGGAGACTGGCTGACCTTGTTTCTATTCAACGCTCTTTCAAATTTTTACACCTGAATTTTGGTAAACAACCTCCTGTGCCATGGATAGGGGACTTATCGGCTCCCCAGCGGCCTCCTACACCAAACCCTTTTGTTAAGGGGAAAAGCCTGCCTTAGAAGTAAGTGGGGCGGGAGTTCACTCCTCCCCAGCGTTGCTATCTCAGGTTTCCAAGAATCTTGAGATCAAAGCGCCGCCGCTCAGCGGTCTCTGGCGTTCCTCGGCTGCCCTCTTCTGGGAAGTCCTGGTATGACGTGGTCTCCTGGCAGTCAAGCTAATTCACAAGGGATGAGGCCCGGTACTCAGTCAAAAAATATTTATTGAAAAGAAAACGCGCATGCGTCATAGTCCTGGTCACTTGGGATTTATCACTGAACAAAACAGACACATATCCTGTTCCCCTGCATCGTGGTTGTGTGAAATGGCCAGGGAGTGAAAAAATAAACAAAATGTAATGCGTGGCGGGGCCTGGAAACAGCGGGTGACACACAAAGCGAGCCGCAATTTAGTTTTCAGAGTCAGCTTCACGGAGAAGGTGACTTCTGGCCAAAGACTTGAAGAAAGCGAGAAGCATTGCTTTGGAAGTAAGAGTGTATAAGTGGCAGGGAGATAGCTCAGTCGGCGAAATGCTTGCTGTGTGTCAAGTCAGGTTACTGTTGCTGCGATGAAACACCATGACCAAAAGCAAGTTAGGGAGGAAAGGGTTTGTTTGGGTGACATATCCTGAATCACAGTCCACTGAGGGAAGCTGAGGCAGGAGCTCAAACTTCTCAGGAACCTGGAGGCAGAAGCCGATGCAGAGGCCGTGGAGGGTGCTGCTTACTGGTGGGCCCTCCTCCATTAATCACTAATTAAGAAAATGCCTTACAGGCTTGCCTGAAGCCCGATCTTAAGGAGGCATTTTCTCATTTGAGGTTTTCTCCTCTTAAATGACTCTAGCCTGTGTCGAGTTAACATAAAGCTACCCGACTCGCTGTGTAAGCGTGGGGACCTGGGCTTGATTCCCCAGAACACCGAGCTTATATTTTAAAAAAGCCAGGCAGGGTGGTTCATGCTTAGAATTCCAGTGCAGGAAAGGCAGAGGCAGGCAGATATCTGGGGTTCCATGGCCAGCCAGCCTAGCTGAATCAATGTACCTCAGGTCCCAATGAGAGACCCTATCTCAAAACACAAGGTGAGTGGTTCCCAAAAAAGGACACCCAAGGTTAATCTCTGGCCAAATTGTTCACACCACACATGCATACTCACACACATGTACATACACGGAAAGAGTGTGATTGGCAGAGGAAGTGGGTGCAAAGGCCCTGGGTTGGGAGTGTATGTGGGATATAGGGTGGCTGGAGGGAGGGAGCTAGAGAGGAGCCAGAGGGGTGAGCAGAGAGAGGAAGAAAGCCAGATGTCAGGGCCTCTTGGGCCAGCTTTAGAGACCACCTCTGTGACTGTACTCTGACTGATGGCTGAGTAGCTTAAACAACACACGTATATTTCCTTGCGTTTTTAGAGGGTGAAAATTCAAAATCAATGTGCCAGCCAATTCTGTTTTTTCAAGGACTGTCTTCCTGGCTTCAGGCTGCTGCCCCTGGCTGTTTCCTCACTGGGGTCTTTCATTGCTAAAGGTGCAGGCATGCAGCATTCTACATAAGAATGTAGGGGAGAACTTGAACCTTCCGCCCACTGGCTTTTGCTTCAGAGGTGCTTTTGGGGCCGGAGGACCATGATGCCAAGACAACAGGAAAATGGAGACCCAGAGATACTCTCGTGAGTCACTTCATTCACTCAGTGATGATGTAAATAGAATGGACCCCAAATTGAAGACTGCTAAAGTTGAAAGGCATTATGTGAGGGGAAAATGATGTGACTCACTGTGTGTGTGTGGGGGGCAGTGAGTGTGGGGGTATGAATGTAGGTGTAGAAGTGTGAGCATGTGTCTGTGTGTGTGAAGGTATGAGTATGTTTCTTTGGTGTATTGAGTATGGGGGTGTGAGTGTGTTTGTGTGAATGTAAGTGTGGATAGGTGTGCCTATAGAGGGTGTGAATGTGTCTGAGTGGGATATGGATGTGTGTGTATGTGAAATGTGGACATTGTGTCCACACTTATGTGTAATACCCAGCCCTTTGCTGATGCTCTGCAGATGTGACAGCTGGGAAGGTCCCATCTGCTGGCACCCCAGAGATCTGGCTACTGGGGCTGCAGTGCAACAGGGAAGCAGCTCAGGAACTGGAGGAGCCGATAACGCCCTTTGTCCTAGTCACCTATGCCCCAGCTTTTGCTCCATTGGGAAAAGTGTCTCCATCTCATGGAGGAGCTGTGGGGGTGGGTCTCTGCTATTTACTGAGCACGTTCTATGTGACAGACTCTGGCATGTGTGCTGGAGGTATTCTGTTTCAGTGTCAAGTTGTGTCAGTGTCAAAATTTCAGATCTCCTGGGGATGGGTTGCCTTGGCCCATGACATCCATGCCTGTGTCCCTTCCTTCCTCTTCCCTCCCTTTCCCTGCCTTTCTCTTCCCCTCCTTTCCCTGCACACCAGGAGGCTTGGTACTTTCTTCCCCCCTCCCCTACAGATCCCAGTGGTTGAAGGACTATGTGCTTCTAGAACCCCAGGTCTCCCACTCCATACTGTCCCTCCTGGGAAACTCATGAATGCCTCTGTGCGCAGGAAGTCCTCGCTTCCCATCCTGCATGACCCTCCAGTCCCTGATCTGAGAGTTTATTCTAGATTTCAAGTCTCTGCCTCTTTAGATCCAGGGCCATCGTTTTAAAAAGGAGAGCGATTGTGCTATTGTTTGTTTTCCTTAATGTCGTCTGTAACAATGCAAGGCTGGGAGGAGCCTGAAGTCTCTAGCAGGGCATTTGATAAACAGCTCCTTGAGGTTAATGCCTGGCCTGTCAGCCTGTCTTCACCACAGAATAAGTGCAGGTCACACAATAGAGAGAGCAATGGTTTTCTCAGATTTGGAGATAAACTGCTGCTTTTGTACCAACTGAGCTATTGTTCAAGTTGGGAGAAGGAGACCCAAGAACAGAAACAAGACTGGGGATGGAAGTCAGCCTCAGAGTCATCTATCTGTCTGTCTGTCTATCATCTATCATCTATCTATCTTCTATATAGCTATCATGTCATCTATCATCTGTCATCTATCAATCTATATTCTATCATCTATCTTCTATCTATCTAACATCTACCTAGCTATCATCTGTCATCTTCTATCATCTATCTATCTGTCTATCATCATCTATCCATCCATCCATTTATTTAAGGAACAGGCACAATTCTATTTCTAGATGTAATCAACTTCAAGTGAGGGACTGGAGAGATTGCTCCGGGGTTAAGAGTACTAACTACTCTTCCAGAGGACCAGAGATCAGTTCCTAGCACCCATATCAAATAACTCACAATCACTTGTAACTCCAGGGGATTCAGTGACCTCTTCGGAACTCTGCAGGCACATAAACACACACACACACACACACACACACACACACACACACACACACGTACACGCACACACGTAGGCAAAGGAGCTTTCAATCCACTAGTCTATTGGTGCCATTGCACAATGAGGGATATGCCACTGACTGTTTTTCTTTGAGATTATATAGTATGGGGTTGGGTGGTGGTGGTGCATGCCTTTAATCCCAGCACTCAGGAGGCAGAGCCAGGCGGATCTCTGTGAGTTCGAAGCCAGCCTGGTCTACAGAGTGAGATCCAGGACAGGCACCAAAAATGACACAGAGAAACCCTGTCTCGAAAAAACAAAAACAACAACAACAAAAAACAAAACAAAAGAAAAAAAGATGATATCATATGGTTTGATTTTGGGTGGGGGTATCCATCTAGGTCTTGGGTTACAGGTGGCAGAAGCCGTTATGCTTGCATTTGCTTTGCTTTTTGAGAATAGATTGTGTGCTCCTGACATTGGCCCAACATGCTTCTGTATCTTGCTACCACCGGTAAAAGAAGTGTATAGAAGGACATGAAAGTTTTCAAGTCTGGAAGTGAGCATGGCCATTGGGAAAATGACCCAGGGGCCCTGGGGCTGAACGTATGAGAATAAAACCACCATTGAGAGGTCAATCGCTCACTGTGATAAGAAGTGAATTTTCTGGGCCTGGGAGATGGCTCAATCAGTAACTTGTTGCTATGCAAGCATGGGGACCTGAGTTCAGATCCCCAGCATCCATGTTAAAAAGCCCTGCATGGTTGTGCACATCTATCACCCTAGCATAAAAGGGCCTGGGAGATGGCTCAATCAGTAACTTGTTGCTATGCAAGCATGGGGACCTGAGTTCAGATCCCCAGCATCCATGTTAAAAAGCCCTGCATGGTTGTGCACATCTATCACCCTAGCATAAAAGGGTGGAGACTAGCCAGAAAGTTTTGACAATTGATGAGCTCCTGGTTCAGTGGGAGACCTTGTCTTAAAAAATAAGGTGGAGGGGAGGGGATAGATATGATCACATTACATTGTATGACATTCTCAAAGAATTAAACACTATAAAGTAAGGTGGAAAAGGGTAAAAAAGATAGCTATCCACTACACACATGACCACACTCATTCACAAATGAGCACACATGCACTCACATGTGTACACGCACACACACACAGATAGACACTACACATACAGATGATTTTTTTAAGTGATCTTTCTGCTGTTGTATTAAATATTTAAATAATGACCTGGGGGTTCAGAGTAGACCTTGAAATTTTTCTGGCAGCTTTCATTTCAGCAGAAAGGTGAGAAAGGCTGTATCTTTGTTCTGAGAACTCCACCCTGTTCTGCAGCACTTGAAGTTGCCTTGGAACCAGTATTGTTGTTTGAGAGGCATTCCTAAGATCCCCGATCAGCTTTGCCGAGGGTGTGTAATTATGTAATACAATTGTTACATGCCCTAAGTGGGCCATGAACTTGAAGAAAAAAGAGCCCCATACATGAGTACCCAGTGAGGCCTGAACAGGGCACGGGTCCCCAGGACCTGGAGTCACAGATGGTTGTCAGCTATCTGACATGTATGCTGGGAACTGAACACTGGCCCTCTGGAAGAGGGGTGAGCACTCTCAAACCCTGAGGCGTATGTCCAGCCCCTGTGTTTTCTTTCACTTTGTGTCAGTCTTGCTAGAGATGTGTCTTTTTTTAAGAACCATCTTTCTGTTTCATTGGTTTTCCTGATCTCTGCTCCTGTTTTGGTTTCCTTTATTCTGCTTCCTTCTGGGGTGCTTTTGCCCACTGTTTTTTGGTTTCCTATGGGGAGAAACCCTGATCACCAGCTTAAAGTGTTCCTCCTTTCTAATCTCAGCCTTCCGTGCCATGAGCACTCCCTTGGGCACTGCAGTCGCTGTGCCCAGAGTTCTGTGCAGTTTTCGTTTCTTTTGAAACTCCTTTTTTGGCCCCATGAATGATTCAGTGGTGTGCTCTGTGATGTCTAAGTGTTTGGAAGTTTTCCTGTTATTTCTGCCTGCTGAATTTTAACAACAATCTAGGGCATTGTATGGCATGTGGTCCATGTATTCAATCACGACGTCACAATGCAGAGCTCAAGATATATGTGTTTGATAAATAAGAGTGAATGAATGATTGGCACGTTAACTTAAAAATCAATGAAGAGAGAGCTGCAGGCTGAAGGGGTGAGGAAGATGGCAGGACACTGACGGTGACTGTCCCGGGTAAGGAAATACAGCTGCCTCACGCTTTCTTCCTTCTGGGTTCCACACTCTCTGTCCTAGCAGACACAGCATTCACAGCCAGGCTACTGACTGCTTTCACTCTCTCCTGGCAGGTTGATCAGAATCTGAATCACTGAGAGAGCCAACAGGGAGGCCATAAAATGACCCCAAGGAGATCCTAGAGCTAAACTACTCCACACTCTTGCTCAGGTAAGGAGCCTGCTAGCCTCTCAAATTATTGCCATGTGTGGTTCTTGCCATGGTTACTGCCCCACAGAGGTCATGCATGTCCATCTAATTGGCAGGCCAGCTCATCCCTCTGTTCTCACTGTGCAAAGTCCCTAGACATCCTGAGAGTTAGTGTTCACTCAGGATATCTTTTTAAGTCTTTGCAATCAACCAGCCACAAAGCCACATGTGAAATTTGGTGGCCATTGTAGAGATTCTGGGAGGCAATCAAGTCCTTCAGAAGGGCCTGTGCCATTCTGCCAGCCAGGGGCAGGTTGACCGTACTGAGGGGGGCTAGTTAACTAGCTGGTTCTAAAAGTGCACTCCACTGCCTTGCTTTCTCCCTTTCTGCCGTATGATCTCCTCTGTCCCTCTACCTCCCCAGGATCCAGGCTGATGCTGGGTCTCTCTTTCTGGATGTCTGGCTTCCAGAACCATGCATAATCAAAATTGTCCCTTTATTATCAGTCTTGGGTATTCACTTTAGCAAGAGAAAATGGATCAAGATAGCTGGAATGTGAACAGGAGAAAAAACAACCATCACATAAAAATCACTGAGATCTGACAGTTCAGACCCACTATTGTAACATTACCTCAGTGGTACATGTACAGATACACATATACACACAAATGCACCATGTTTTGCAAAGGAGGAACCCAGGACCATGGAGGGAATCTCATAATAGATACAACCTCTGTCCCCAAAATCTTTCCAGCTGAGTTGGCAGATGAAATTCCTAAGCATTGTATAATAATGATCACAACACACGATGATTGTGCTAGTCAGACTGTCATTATTGTAGCAAAATAACTAATATAATCAGCTTATATGAGAAAAGGTTTATTCTGGCTCACAGCTTTGTAGTTTCTAGTCTATGTTGACCCCATTGTTTTGGAAGCCTATGACGAGGCAGCTTATTATGTCAGAGCTAGTGGCAGACAAAAACTGCTCAGCTGATGGAATCAAAGGAGAGAGCGGGAAGAGAAGAGAAAGGGGCTTGGGGCCCCATGTACCACCGGTAGAGCACAGCCTACAGTCCTTCCATTTGGCCCCACCCCCAAGCAGCTACAGTGTCAAGAAAAAGGAATAAGGAAACTAGACAGGATGGATGGAAGTTCAGCTCAGATGTCACCAAGCTTCTCACAAGCTCTCCTGACCCAGTCATTAAAAGAAAATTATACAATGAGCATGTACATGCTTTTGTGTGTGTGTGTGTGTGTGTGTGCACATGCTACATCAGGTACATGGAAATCTAAAGACAACTTGCAAGAGCCAGTTCTACCACGTGGAACACAGGGATCAAACTCAGGTCTTCAGTACTGGCAGCAGACACCTTTACCCAGTGGCCTAGCCTACCAGCCCCATCCAGTCTTGACCCTTTTAATTGGCTCTCTATCCTGTGAAACTGCCCTCTGTACACCACATTGTAGGCTCCATCCTCTCATTGTAGACCACATTAGAGGCTCCTTCCTCTTCCTGAATACCATATTTAAGACTCCTTCTCCCTGTGGACCACATACAGGTTCCTGGTTAATCTGGCCAGTGGAGGCCAGGGCAGATGGCACAGGGCAGAAGGGTGAGAATGGGTTGTTCTTCCTCTGTCTTGTTTCTCCAGTTGTCTCAGATTGACTGCACTCACCACTCCCCAGCTTCTCTCAAGATCACCTTTCCTCATAACAGTTTCCTTCCAGATTCAGGTAATTCTCTCCCCCCCTTGTCCCTCAAGGCCCATAATGAGTTACCAGCTCTAGACACTCCTAACACCTTAGGAGTCCCCATACCCTATCTGAGCACTTGTAAATGGTTCTTGTATAGTGCATTCCATAGGGTACTCATCTGAGTGGCCTTCTGTTTCCCTCCTCACGCGCACAAACTTGCACATACTCCCGTACACACACACACACACACACACACACACACACACACACACACACACACTAAATGTAATAATTTTTCTTTTAAAGACAGTGTGAGAAGGGGCTGAGATGAGCTTGGCAGCCCTCCAATCCATCCATACCCTGCCTGATTCACTTTTCTTGACTTTGCTGTGTAATTAAATGTGCATCTGGTAATGGGGGAGGAGATGTGAAGAAGTGTTGATTCTTATGCAAGAAATGAGTGCTTACAGGGCTGAGTGTCTCCCCACATGAACAAAAGGGTCTTCTCTTAAAATACAAAAGCATAAGGAACAGGTGGTGGCTTTTCCACCCAGGACGAGTAAGGGACCATCATTAGGGTCTGGGTCTAACACAGCTCTTGACAAATCCTGGAGACACAAACCAGTCAGGATTTCAGGTCATCATCAAGCTGAGAAGTTTCCTGATGCTTCCTTCTCTGCCATAGTTGACACCAGGGTTCCAACTGCTTGTGCTCAACTTGAACTTGGGGACACAGGCCTAATTTCTACAGCTCAGGGACAATTTGGCCTTTCCTTTGCAATTCCATGCAGAGATCAAAGGTGCTTGGAAAAGGAGTTAGTGCCTAGATGCCACCTGGCAGTCCCCTTGGGGAGTCCAGTAGAATATTCACTGCAATTCTCCATTGATTAGCTTGTTTTCAAAGTGGACAGTGGAGATGCCAGGAGCTGGGCTTGGGAGAGTTCCAGGCCAGTGCTCACTTTCCACCCTGAGCCCACTCCTTAGCTCCACCTACTCTGGGAAGGTGCCCCAGGAGGAGGTGGACCCAGGAGTCCTACTAGAGTTCCCAGAAGCATCTGGAGATGCAGACAATGGGGTGCATACTGGGTCTGGATCCCAGCGAGGTTGGGTTTGGGCATGCCAAGAAGCAGAGTTAGAGGAAGCTCAGGTGGTAATTTGGAAGATTTAGGAGTTCTTGGGCTGTCATCGGATTTTACTGCCACTGGTGACATGCTAAGTTCTCTCCAGAGTAGGAAAGACAGGAAAAAGGAAGGCCAGGTATGCCCGTGTGCCAGCTCTGCACAATTGGAGGATGAGACAAGGCATGGAGGAGGGGGCCAGATGCTTTAGAAGGCTGAGAATACATGCTGGGACCTGGGCTAGTACTCACCAGGCAGAAGCAGAGGGCTGATAAACTCCCTGCAGTAGAACTTGCCTTGACAATAGCTCTCATGAAAACGAAAACGTGCTCTTTCAGAAAACAAGAAAATGAACATTGTTTCCGTCCATTCCCCACATAGTAGAGATGTGTCTCATAAGAAAAAACAGGTTGGTGATGAGTGGCAGAGGAGAAACATAAGAAGGCAAGAAGAGGCAGAATGGGACTGCCCTCAAGCCTTGCCCCATTGGTCAGCTACCGGATACATGTTCTGCAACTCCTAAGAGCTGGACTTTCCTTCAAGGAAGACCCAGCTGGAGCTTCTCAGTGTACTTGATAGCATACATGTCTGTCCCAGGTCTTATGGAACAGTAAGTAACGACTCCCTAAGCCTGACCTAAGACTCTGCATTTAGAAGAGGCCACCCCTAGTCAGGGTCGATGTTGCAGACCCGTGGGACACACTTAGATAAGTAGCAAAACCTCAGAGGATACCAGCTCCATTTGGGCATACTTCTGTATATCTCCAACTTAACACAAAATCACAGCAGATGTGATCTAATTCAGCATCTTGGTGATAATGACCCATGCCTTGACATTGTGCCCATGTGGCTGCTTCGGGAGCATCATCTCCACCTCCTACCTCAGCCCTCCCCAGTAAGAGTAAGCATCAATCACCCTACATAAGATGACCTGACCAGACACCCCTGCAGCAAAGGCCAGCCTAATCTCTCACCTTGGGGAAGGTCAAACTTAACTTGGCCTTAACTTGGTCAAGCTTTGTCTTGTTAAGAAAAGGCAGTGTCTCCTCTTTCTTGGGACTCCCTGTCTACACACGTGTACCTGCACATTTCTGAGGGCCTCAGTTTTCTGGGCATGTCTGATAGTCTCTGCTTGGGACCTATCATGTTCCTTTTACATAATTCTAAAGATAACCCTATTTCCCTGAACCCAGGGTCCAAAGGAGTCCCCTCTAGGGTTCAGAATTCCTGTCAATGGCTCTGTGGGGCCACTTCCCTTGACACCTGAAACACACAGAAATGTTTGAGATGGTCCTAGCATAGATGACGGTTGAGAATATACTCCACCAGGAGGTTGGGTAGTCTGCATCGCTCAGTGCAAGGGCCAAGGCTGCCTGTTTGATGAGCAGGAAATGCCCTATGTAGCTTACTCACCCACACCAGGCTTGACCTTGGCTTGCTACTCCTGCACAACTCAGCTGCCCAGTGTATGCTGGGACTTGCAGGTGGCCAGCATTCCTTTCCCATGTTCACACTGCCATATTCCCTCCATTCTTAATCACATCAAATGGGGTAGCTTCTGCTGGGCTGTACTTAGGTCCAAGAGCCTGTGCTGTGCTCCAGAGTGAGGCCCCTTAGGAGCTAGCATACACATCACACAAGCTGAGGAGTCATGCTCAACCTAGGACACTCTGTGAGAGGGAGTCCTAGAGAGAGGAATTGTAGAGTGGAGAGCACAGAGGGCTTCCTGGAGTAGGTGAGACTTCTAAGCCCTTTAAGGGTTGACTTATTATGAGTTGGTTCAAAGTTCAAAGAGTCAAGTACCTCAGAGCAAGCTTATTCAGAAGCAAGGTCATAGTAAGATCATAACAGATATAATTAGGTGAGACAAGGTCATACTGAAGTAGTAATGACTCCAACTCAATAGGATTGGACACCTAAAGGGGAACTTGGAAACAGGCACATGCACAAGAAGAGAGCATCCCATGAGGGTAAGGCAGAGCTAGGCAATGCTTCTGCAAACTAAGAAATGGCAGATGCTGGGGATGGGCAAGGGACCCACACGCTCTTACCAACAGAAGACTGAAAAGAAGGAGTCCTATTGACCTGGATCTTGTACTTCAAACCCCCAAACCAAGCTAACAAATGCCTGTTGCTTAAACACCTAGACTGTAACAGTGTCCCAGAAGCCCTAGCAAATGACGCAGCTTAGACACACAGCAGGGGACTGATGTGGCACCAAGAAGGAAATCTTGCTGCTGGCTGGGGCATCAACATTCCCCACCCCCACCACAGTCAGCAAGTATGAGGACCTGAGTTTGGTCCCCAGAACCATGTAGCAATCCAGCCGTAATGATAAGCAGTTGTAATCCCAGCACTGAGAATGTAGAGACAGACAGATCCTTGGGGCTCCCTGGCCAGCCAGCCTAGTTCAATTGGTAAGGCCCAGGGCCCAGTGAGAGACACTGTGTCCAAAACAAACAACAGCAGAATGAAAGTAAATGGCTCCTGGGTTCCTAAGGAATAACACCCAAGGCTGACATCCGGCTTTCAAATGTTCCCATACATGTATACTTGCACTTGCATGCACACATGGGTGCACACACATGTACACACACACACACACACACACACACACACACACAGTGTTGAAAAGGGTGTGGCAACTAGACACAGAGACCAAGGCAGAGAAGTAGGTAGCCATGGGCTCCAGAGCTGCAGAACCAGCCCATCATCCAACTCTTGCCCGATGAGCCCCCATGGCTAGGGAAAGAAGAAATTGAAGGGGAAACCTTGGCTACATCCCCACCAGCCTCCGTAGTCCAGGTGTGCTCCTTGCCAGCTGGCTAAGCTCTCCACTGCATACCTGGCTAAGAGTCAGTAGGAAAACAGTGTGTGTTTGTCAGGCCCTGAACTGAAGGGCAGTAGATCAATGAAAAGCTAATACATTAGAGAGAAATGGGATTTTTTGGTTCACAGTGGTTAGAGCTATGGAATCTAGTGTGAGCTTGGGGTCTTTTCCGTGGCCTGGGGGAGCTCCAGCTTAAGCCTATGAGGGAAAGTGCAGTTCTAGGTTGAATTGTGTCCCTCTGAGTTGAAGCTCCCAGCTCTAGGACTTGGCCTCATTCCTAGGGAAGTTTGGGCAGATATAATCAAGTATACCAGGCACTCCAGATTCAGAAGCCTTAACCCAATATCCAGGGTCCTCATGACACAAGGGTGGCGTGTACAGGAGCGCACAAAGTGGAGAAGAAAAAGCATATGCCCGAGAGGGCCAGGGACTAGAGTGATGTGTTTGCAAGCCAAGGAGTGCCAGAACTTGCTCAGCACCATCAAAAGGTGGAGGCGATGAAGACACCATCCCCACGTCCTCAGCAGGAGCCTGGCCTTGCCAACACCTTTCAGGCATCTATCTCCAGAGTGGGACGAAAACACAACGCTGTCATTTCCAACTCCGTGGCTCACAGTGCTCTAGGAAGGGGCCACAAACTAGCGGTCTGGAGAGGCTTTCAGTCAGTTCTAGGGCCTTTTTGTGCCTTGTAGAAAAGTCACTCTTTTCCCCAGCGTTCAAGGAGTTTTACAGGTCAGCTGCACTTGGGTCCCACCCTCATCCCTGTACTGAGCTTGCTTCTCACCCACCCCCACGGCATGTTGTCCCCTAGCACTATTACTTTAGCTCCTGCCCCTTTTTTGTCAAGAACCCTCCCTCCATCACCACCGGATTCACCACCGGCAGCATCACATCCTCCTAGTCAGGATTCAGTTCAGCACTTGTGATTTCTTTGCCAGCCTGGGCAACTTGGTAAGACCATGTCTCAAAATAAAAAGCAAACAGAGAGCTAGGGATATAGCTCAGTGGTAGAGCCCTTGACCAGCATGTGCACAGCCTTGAACCTAGTCCCTAATACACACACACACACACACACACACACACACACACACACACACACACACACACACACACAAATAAAAACCCGAAGACTACACACTCTCCAGCTTTCCCTGCAGCTAGGTGCAGCCTTGTGATAAACTCTAAACAATGAAATGCAAGTGAAACAAATCACAAATGACTTCCAGAGAGGATCACAGAGAGGAATACCCTACTCTGCCCCAAATACATGCCTTTGCTTGAACTGTATACATGATTTTATACAGACTTTATACATGACTTGAACTGTATACAGATCTTTAGGCAGCTGTATTGGACCACGAAGGGCTGCTTCTTAGGGATGACCTTGAGTTACTCTGGAGTCTAGATTTGTCTCCAAATTTGCTTCATCTAAAAGAGAAAACTAAATTCTGTCTTGTATTGTTTAAACCATGTGCTCTTGTTGGAACCGTCTGCTTCCTGGTCACCATGAGCCCCTTTTCCACATCAGCAGGAACAGGTTGTAAAACTCTTCATCCACAACAGAAATCTTAGGAGGAGCAAAGCCCTCAGGCAGGACAAGAGCATGAACCAAGCTGTCCCTTTTGGGTAGCCCTTTGCATGAGGTGTGGTCTTGTAACTACTGCTAGAAACTCTACCCAAAGAACAAATTCGGTATGTTTGGGGCAGAGGGTCTTGCCAGGTTGCACACTTGTACAAGAGAACTATGTACAAGAAAACTATGCCTGCCCACACTGGAGTCTTCCAAGTCTGGTTTTGTCTGGTTGTAACTACTCTTACACCTCCCATTCCATTCCTTAGCCTCCTTCATTCCTTAGAATCCAGACGGCTCATGCCCCCTGGTTTTTTAAATACTAGAAGTCACAACGTATAGCCTGCTTGCTTGGCCGGGGGCCATGCCTACCCAGTGCTGACTGCCAGTAGACCCACAAGTGACACAATGCTATCATACACAAAGGAGCTTACATCCCTGAATTTTTTTCTCTGTAAAATACATCTGTCTAAAATATGAAAGTGTGATGGGCTTGGGCTGTAGCTCATGTAGTAGAGCGTTTGCCCAGTATATAGGAAGACCTGGGTTCAAACCCCAGCACCACACAGACAGGTGGCACACCTATAATCCCAGCACTAAGGAGGTGGAGGTAGGAAGACTAGAGAAGTTCAAGGTCATCCTTGGCTATATAATAAGTTCCAGGTCAGCCTGGGCTATGGGAGACCCTGTTTCAAGAAAGGGAGGAAGGAGGTGGAATTTTGGGAAATATCTTGTACCTAACCACCCAAGGAAGTCAGCTAGCTCTGTGATTGGTTTGGGGAGAGAAGCTGGACCAAGTGGCAGGTATACCATGTCACGCTTTACCCACATGCCACCCTATGCCTGCCATTCCTGTCACTGGACTTGAGACAGCATTTAGGCTAGATGCCTGGACCTCCAGCCATCTCCAGTTCCCAGATTTCTTTGCTCACCCTTTCATTATCCCTCACCTTCACAAGCAGTGCAGAGAGTGGACTCCCCGTTCTGAACCCTGCCCTGTTTCCACCTACATAAGGGACCTCAGAAGCCTCTTCATCATAGACCTCACACTCCTTCTCTAGAACGGAGGCCTTGGGACAGTGCCCTTTGTAGCTCACCCTTGGACACTACTTCGGAGGAAGAACAAGGGGATCCTCAGCCCTGTCCATGACACTGAGGAAGCAGACTTCCACCCCATGAGTCCTTAGGCTATCACCCCACTAGGGAGCCCTATGGGAGCCCACAAAGATTCCAACTTGTGGTTTGACTCAAGGTGAGATTCAGAGTTTATGTTGGTCTCCAAGGCTACATAATAGGGTGCAAAGGTATGCATGGTTACCAGGTGTCTTCTACTTCACGGCCTAATCACAAGATGCTTTGCCGTGGGGCGTGGTTACCAGGTGTTTTGAAGGGTCTACTCTTGGTTGTATGCTGTGCTTTGATCTCAAAAGGGGGAGGTCTTTTGCCTCTCCTCTTCCTAGTGTATAAAAAGCCCATTATGAATAAACTTGAGGCTGCAGGGTATTGACCCAGGGCCCTCTCAAAACTATCCTGTGTCTCCGTCTTTCTCTTCATCTACATCTATATTTCTTCCTATTATTTCCCAATTCCTTACTTCCCCCTTCAAAGGACCCTTCAATATGTCAAGGCTGAACCCCAACACTGATCCCCTGACAGAGCCCCACATGGGCTTCCTGTCTGTTTGGAATGAAGAAGCCAAGGGCTCTATGCTCTCCTGTGAGCATGGAAATTTCCTAACATAATTCAGGAGCCTCCCTTACTCCATGATAGTCAGGTTTCCCTTCACCCCAGCCCACACCATTCTTGTCTAGACACTAGTATATATTTTAAAACATTTAGGGAATGTAAACTTAATCCATCTTCAATGCTCCAAGCAGGGGCCACAGGTCAGGCACTCACCTAACTACCAGCTCCTAGGGTGGGCCCACTCCATGTTAAGGGACACATTTATGGAAGCCATTCTGATAATGGTGTCTAGAACTCCATGGAGGCACCTGCCAAGACAGGGCTCAGCTTCATTCCCACAGGGCAGGACTCATCCCCAGGAAGACTCTGACCCAGATGCTATGATCCCTGAGGAAGAATCCACTCCAGAGCAAAGAGAGGCAAGCTTTTGTGCCTTGGAAAGAGGGAGGCCCACCTCCAGGAGCCTGGAAAGCTGTTCAGGTTAAGAGAAAGGGTTAGCCAGAGCCCTTTAGGGCTCCTAAGTCACTTTGCATTTTTGAGCTCAGCCTGGAAAGCTCAGGCAGGGAGCACTCTGAGAGAATAGAGACTGTGGACCAGGGAAAATTCCTAAGGATCAGCTTCACGTGATCTGAGAGATTATGTCTAGCCAATAGGGAAAGGGCTGCAGTCAGCAGTGTTTGGATTGTAGCAGCTGAGTCTTCTGCGAACCTGTTTATTCATGTACATCATGCATCCAATGTGGATGGAGGTGTGAGATACAAGGATTTTAGGGACTGGCTGGACCTGTGCCCCCATCACACTTACCCCACCTCCCACATTACATCTGTGCAAGTGTGCCCTCTTTCACACTTACCCCACCTCCCACATTACACCTGTGCAAGTGTGCCCTCTTTCACACTTACCCTGCCTCCAATATTACACCTGTGCAAGTGTGCCCCTATCACACTTACCCCACCTCCAACATTACACCTATGTGAGTGTGCCCTCTTTCACACTTACCCTACCTCCAACATTACACCTGTGTGGAGCAGCAGGCACTTCTTGGGGATTAGGGGGTCAGAGAGTTGGGTAGTGGAGTGTCCTGTTTTGACCCCTAGGAATCCACACGCATCCACAGAGCCCCAGAACATAATCCCCATTGCTTAGAACAGTAGCTTCTCCCCAGAACAAGTTAGAGTTTTCTCCACACATGGACACAAAAAAAATCATAGCATATGAAGTATTACATTAGTAAACATATCCATAATGCGTCTATGGCTTTCCCCTCTCTTAGTCCTTCCCGTCTGAGGATTACTGTCATTGCACATCATTGGTGGGTTTTATTTTCTTGGTTTTTTGTGGGTTTTTTTGGGGGTTGCTTATAAATAGACATTCACCTACCAGCTTCCCAGCCCTCCCTACCAGACAAAACTATAGTACATATCCTGAAACTTGCTTTTCAAAAATCTGATAATACATCCTGGCCATTGCACTGGCTCATATGAACACAAACTGGATCAACAGAGAATGAAGAAGAAGTAGAAACAATTGTAGTTGGAATTTTCTTTGGGCTGCCAACCAGTTCCCAAATAAAGACATGGAGACTTATTATTAATTATAAATGCTTGGCCTTTGCTTAGGCTTGACCCACCAGCTCTTTTAACTTAATTTAACCTGTTTCTATTCATCTATGTCTTGCCTTGGTTTTTTTTTTACCTTTCATTGTGTATGTCCTACTTTCCTGCTTCCTCTGTGTCTGTCTGTCCCCCCCACATGTCTCCCTGGTGTCTCTTCCCCGCCCCAACCTAAATTCCTCCTTGTATTTAACTTGCCCTGTGTAGAAGTCCTGCCTACACTTCCTCCCTCACTAGTAGCCATTCAGCTTTTTATAAGACCAACCAGGTGCCTTAGGTAGGCAAGGTAAAACCAACACATTTGTTGTGGAATATTAGTTTAAAGATGTGTTGTATTCTTTTATGTTACAATTGTTTAACTCTGTAAAGCTGTGTTACTGTGTCTGTCTAAAACACCTGATTGACCTAATAAAGAGCTGAATGGCCAATAGCTATGCAGGAGAGAGAGATGGGCGGGGCTGGCAGGCCAAGAGAATAAAAAGGAGAAGAGGACGAGGATGCTAGGGGCCAGCAGCCCAGTCACACAACCAGCCGAGGAATAAGAAAGAAAGAGATATAGAATAAAGAAAGGTAAAAGCCCAGAAGCAAAAGGTGGACGGGATAATTAAGTTAGCAAAGCTGGCTAGAAACAAGCTAAGCTAAGGCTGGACATTCACAAGTAAGACTAAGACTCCATGTATTTATTTTGGAGCTGGGTGGTGGGCCCCCAAAGAGCAAAGAGTTAAAAAAAAACCCACACACATCTTTATGTAATTAAACAGATGCAACACATAGTTACATAGTTAAACAATTATTCTACAACAAAAACAAATGCAACACATCTTTACATAATTAAACAAATATTCTGCAACATAAGAAAATGCAACACATCTTTACATAGTTAAACAAATGCAGAATATCTTTGCATAGTTAAACAAATATTCCACAGCAAATAATCTCAAATTTGGGTAGGAAGCAACAGGAAGATTGAGAGGGTTAAAAGAAGGGGAGTTAGGGGCACACATATGTTCAAATGCATTGTGTGAAATTTTCAAAGAATTAAAAGAATGCCCCCAATGTTTCTAAAATTTAGGGTCTGTCTAGTACAGAAATGCTCAAACATGCATGCCATCAGCCCAGAGGGAAGACACTGTCATCCATCATTATATGTATCATCACGTGTCACTCACCAAGGAGAACCATTCACACCTCTGAGAGACTGACAGGGAAGAAATAGCTCTGACTTTGTAGGTCTCTCAGACACCAACCAAATACCCTGTGGTTGCAGCTGGCCTGTTTTAAAATGCAGGTGGAGTCTCTGGTGGAGAGGATGGGAATGGAGGAATGAGGTGAGGTCATTGCACTGGGAAGTTGTGTGTGATGGAAAAGGCCATGGCCATAAGTGATCACAAAAAGGCTGAAGGCTGTAGAGAGAAGGGCAGTCGACCAGCAGGCACACAATGTCCCTGCAACTGGAAAGTTGGGCCCACAGCTGCCCATACCCAACCACCAACAAGATTATAGTTTCTGGCCCTGGGTAGTTAAACTTTCTGGAAGATTCCTGAGCTTGTAGCAAGAAGGGGTGATGATTAAAAGCAGCTTTGCTGGCTGCCAAGCCTGGAAAGTCATATCCACGCCCGGTGACGCTCTCCACAGATCCTACATGAGTGACAGCCAGTTTTTAATAAGGCTTATTTAAAAACAAAAAACAAATCAGCTTATTTTCAGTGCGAAATGGGTTGTGTTTGGCCCTAATCCCCTGCGGTCAGCCAGCATTCTGCGCTACACCAGCTGTCCAGGTCCCCGCAGACCGCCTCAGTGAAGGTTATGTCCCCTGTCTGGAGACAAAAAGCAGAAACCCTCTAACGCATTCAGTGCTGTGAAAATGTAATCCAAATATAATTCCCACTCGTATGAGGAAAGTGAGCTGGCTGGAGATTCAACTCAACAAACACTGTTTCCGAATTGAGGTCACCATTCTCTTAATGGCCCTATTGCTGCCCCTGCAGGGGATTGCACCAGGTAGCAGGTCAAAGTATGCTGCTGGATTTTCCTTATTGTGTTTGTGGGTCCTCTTGGTAAGTGAAGTCAGTGGGGAAGGATGTGCAGTGTGCCCCACGCATGCCCGCAGATCTCCCGGGATGCCTGGGTATCCAGTGGGGAAGGATGTGCAGTGTGCCCCACGCATGCCCGCAGATCTCCCGGGATGCCTGGGTATCCAGTGGGGAAGGATGTGCAGTGTGCCCCACGCATGCCCGCAGATCTCCCGGGATGCCTGGGTATCCAGTGGGGAAGGATGTGCAGTGTGCCCCACGCATGCCCGCAGATCTCCCAGGACGCCTGGGTATCCAGATCCCTGGCACAGGGATGTTAAAAATGGGCCCCTCTGAAGCCCAGGCACCTTGGAGAAGCCTCTGCTGTAGGGGCTCCTTTGCCAGGGGGATAAATGATCGGGATGCTATGGGCCTATAAGGAGAACCCCAGATTCCCTCAGCAAGGAACTGGATCAGCAGAGTTCTCCAGAAGAAAAAAAAAAACAGTCAAAAGGCTGTCTGTAGAGAAAGACTAGATTGATTATAAGGAATTAGTTCACATGATTATGCAGGTGAAGCCCCACAGTCTTCAGGTTGAGCGGCAAGTTCAAAGGCCATAAGGCAGTGTGGTAGTTTGAATAAGAAATGTCCCCGCAGACTTGGGCATTTGTGTGTTTGGTCCCCAGTTGGTGGCACTGTTTGGGGATGTTTCGGTGGTACAATCTTGCTGGAGGAAGTGCATCCCTGGAGACAGGCTTTGAGATTAAAGCCTAACACGACTTCCCATTCCCACTGTATGCTTCCTGATTGCATTTGAAGACGTGAGCTCTCAGCATCCAGTTCCTGCTACCACGCCTGCTTCTTGCTGCCACGCTTCCTGCCATGATTGACTCTTATCCCTCTGGAACCCTGAGTCCAAATAAACTCTTCCTCCTATAAATTTCCTTGACCACAGTGTTTAATCACAGCAAAAGAAAAGTGACGGTGACGAGCATAGGAAACACTTGTTCATTCCAGAAAATAGCAGCCTTTTTGTTCTGTGCAATTGATGGGTGAGGTCCACCCACCGCAAGGAAGATCATCTGCTCTTCTCTGCCTACCAATTTAAATAATTGTCTCTCCATAAACACACCTAGGATAATGGCCAGCCATGGATCCAGGCACCCCATGGCCCAATCAAGTACCCCAGGCCTCAAAAAAAGAAGGGAAGTAAAGGTGGCCTCCAGGTCAGGAGGGAGATTGGTGCTCACTCTGAGCTGGAGAAAATGAAAACAGAGGTAACCTTGGGCTTGTGTATGGCGGCTGGGGGTCTACTGTATGAGTTCTTCCTAGGAACCATGATGTGAAGGGCAGCCAGTTCTGTGGGGCCAGCAGTGCCCAGAACCATTAGCAGGCTTGACATTGGGCAATGGTCTCACTTCCGATACTGAGATCAAATGGGGCTACCCCTATCTATGAGGCCCCTTGAGATAAGGCCATGTTTTCTCTGAGCATCTCCTCTGCTGATTTCACTCTCACAGCTTTCTTACTTAAGGTTGAGTCTGGTATCTCTAAGTCAACTATAAGGGAAGAAGAGGGAAGGAGAATTCAGAGAAC
This sequence comes from Peromyscus californicus insignis, assembly GCF_007827085.1. Taxonomy (NCBI): domain Eukaryota; kingdom Metazoa; phylum Chordata; class Mammalia; order Rodentia; family Cricetidae; genus Peromyscus; species Peromyscus californicus. Next base: position 1,844,336 of record NW_026294562.1, read on the forward strand.
TTCCCTATATCCCATTCCGGATAACACTACACACATATTATCTCATTTAACAGAAGTGCCAGGGCCTGCCTATCACTGGTCACAATTATTCATAATAGGCACCACAGTCTAAATACCTGCCCCTATGCCTTGTGATTTTAATCACTTGAAGTGTTACCGGTTTAATTGGAACCTCCCTCAAAGACAGGAACCACTATCCTTCTCATCTCATAGACAACCATAAGACATTCCAAAGTAGTGTCTTGCCTGGGCCCCACAGTCACAAGAGTCAGAGCTAGGATTTGGACCTAAACAGCCCTTTTGGAATTAACCACTCCGTACCACTACATCCTACTATGAGGGAATCCTTCCTGCGGGCTGCCCTAGGTTTAGAGTTATATACTGGGCACCTGCTTTGGCCTGAGAAATTGCATAAGAGCCTTCCCTCCTAGATCCCTTTGGAAATCTCATGTTCTATCTGTTGGGAACATAGAACTTCCTAGGATAAAAGGACAGAAAACAGATAGCCACCAACGTGAGGCTTAAGGGAGGTGGAAGCTGTGTGGGCAGGAGTCAGGGCCCCTGACTTCAAAGAAGGCTTCCTACAGGCTGCCATGCCTTAATAAGCCCTGGAGTAACAGGGACCCTATCTCTCACTTTGCCGCAGACACCAGCACCCTAACAGTACCCATCCCAACCGCCTTCTCAAGCAGGTCTTTTCCTGAAGAAAGATTAAACCTGCTGAGCCCTCCTGTCCAGAATGACTGATGCATTTCAATTCTGAATTTAATCCTGTGGGTTGATCTGGGAGCCACAAGGAGATGGATTAGCAGCCCTGACATTCGGCTTCTAGTCTTTGGGAAAAGCAACATAAATTATTACCCACCAAATCCAGCCACTCAGCCCCTGTGGGTTTCTCCCTGTGACTCAGGTGGGGCTCGCAGGCAGTGACCACTTCACCCTCCATTTAGGGATACTTCTTTGAGCCTGGCAACATCATGAGGAGGCAACAAAAACAGGAGAACGCAGCAAAAATATGAGGATTGAAGCATGGCTTCCTGGACAGGAGGTCTGGGGGCCCTTGCTGAACACCAAGGAGTGCTTGCTGCAGGCACAATGGGCAGGCTGTGCAAACAGAGCTGTTTGAGCCATAGTACCCCAGAGACAGGATTAATATGTGTATGGGAGAGGGAGGGAATGAAGAAAGGGGAAGAGAGGGAAGGAGAGAGAGTTATCTCTTCACCTCACACAGTTAAGGAAGCTGAATAGAGTCCATAGCCAGCTGGCTGGAGCCCAGGGAGATCAGCACTACCCCAGTCAGATACTGGAGGTCTACTCTCTTAGTTTGCTTTCAATTGCTGTGATAAAGATCATGACCAAAAGCAACTTGGGAAGGAGAGGATTTATTTGGCTTACACATCCTAATCACGAGATCAGTGAGGGAAGCCCAGGAACACAAGGAACCTGGCAGGAGCCTGGAGGCAGGAACTGAAGCAGAAGCCATGCTACCTACTGGCTTGCTCCCTGTGACTTGCTCAGCCTGCTTTCTTATACCACCCAGAACCACCTGCCAAGGCATGGTACCACCCACGGTAACCTGGACCCTCCCACCTCAGTTATTAATCAAGAAAATGTCCCCATAGGCCAATCTTATAGGGGCATTTTCTCAACAGAGGTTCCTTCTCACATGACTCTATCTTGTGCCAAGCTAACAAAAAACTCAACCACACCCACAACATGTGGTGGTATTGTGTTCCCCAAAATATTGTGCACCCTAATAAACTTATCTGGGGTCAGAGACAGAATAGCCACTAGATACAAAGGCTAGAAAATGGTGACATTCACGCCTTTAATCCCAGCACTCCAGAGGTAGAAATCCCTCTGGATCTCTGTGAGTTTAAGGCCACATTGGAAATGGCCAGGCATGGTAACACACGCTTTTAATCCCAGAAAGCGAGCCTTTAATCCCAGGGAGTGATGGTAGAAGACAGAAAGATATATAAGGCATGAGGACCAGGAACAAGAAGCATTTGGCCTTGTTAAGCATTTGGCTGGTTAAGCATTCAGGCTTTCGAGCAGCAGTTCAACTGAGACCCATTCTGGATGAGGACTCAGAGGCCTCCAGTCTGAGGAAACAAGACCAGCTGAGGATTCAGCGAGGTGAGGTAGCTGTGGCTTGTTCTGTCTCTCTGACCTTCCAGCATTTCACCCCAGTAACTGGCCCCGGGTTTGATTTTATTAATAAGACTCTCTAAGATTCATGCTGCAACTACGTACCAGGAGAGCCACAGAACAAAATCCAGAACACTGTTCCCAAATCCCAAGACTCAACAAGAGGTAGATCAGATCCAGTCACCATAAAGTTCAATCAGCAGGCTTGCCTCTTATTTCCAAGACTGCCAACCTTTGAGACCCACTTGGTCCTGCAAGGTGCTAGAACAGGCCAAACTGCGTGAAGGAAGCCATCTGCTTTACTCTGCAAAACACATGCAAAGAAAAAGCTCAGAATGGTGTTTGATCACATATCTGGGCGTTTAGTGGCCAGTCAAGTTGATACACAAAGTCAGCCATCACAGGACTCAAGGAGGGAAAAGAGGGGTACAGCATGAAAACACTTCAGCTCTATATCACAGGAGGCCCCATGGTAGCCAGAGGCTCATGCAGGGGCAGGGGCAGGTAGAGCAGTGAGGAGACACTGGGAAGGCCTGTGGGCAGAGGCCAGGGTGAGGGCATGCACAAAGGACAGATAACCCAGGCTGTGAGTCATTGATTAATGCACCCATCAGGGCCTTGTAGAGACTATAATCTTCTGTTTTCTATGCTGGTGAAGCTACTTGTCATGGTTTTGTCACAACTATCTCCCCACAGGCTCATTACCACCGTGATATGAGAAGCCATGTGTTCCTGCTGCCATGAACTCCATATACTTTCCCCTCCATAATGGGCTCAAACTTTGTCCCAAATAAATCTTCCCTACCTTAAGTTCTTTGCCAGTTAGTTTGTTAGAACAATTTTTAAAAGCAGTGAATATATTACTTACACCGGTACTTCTTTGAGACAAACATTACAGACGTTCTATTCACGGAGTCCTTGGAAGTCTTAGCAACTCATTCATGGGTAGTTTTCTTTTTTTTTTTCCTGGCTTCCACTGCTTGAGAGGCCCTCTGTGTGAGGACTGTCACAAACACGTACAGGGCCATTCCTATCACACTGGTTGCTTGGAACTCTGGTCACACATCATTGCTGGGAACGTGGTCACAGGGCTGCCTGCCCTCCACGGTGCTGTCGCCTCCTTCCATTGGCTGTTCTGGAGTGGCTGGCAGGTCTGTCATCACTCTCACTGTCTGTCCCCTCTAAGCCCTCATCTGCTGTGGCTTCTCTGCCATGACCGCCTCTTCTGAGCTGCTGGGGACAGTGCTCCTGGCCGGTTTATAGTCTGGTTGACTCACACTTTTTACCATCTGGTGAGAGATTTCAGTATTTTAATGAGACATTGGCAATATGTTCCCAGTGGCTGGCAAGGCTGCCTGAGTCACAGGGACCAAGGGGCACAGAAGGGGTCATGAAAGAGAAATTCAAAGTAAAGGGCTTTCTTTATACAACCTTAAGTGCCCAGTGAGGAACTCCAAGATGAACTGGGAAGAGAAAAGAATCTGGGAGTACAGGTGTGCTTTAAACATCTGGACTCTATATTCTCAAGGACCCAATGGCAGAAATTAAGGGTAGATCACTGAAGATAGATGATTGATTGATAGATAGATAGATAGATAGATAGATAGATAGATAGATAGATAGACAGACAGATAGCTGCATGTACCCAAGCCAGGCCATCTGGAAGGCATTCCATACTTTCTTCCACATTTTTCATATTTCCCAAAAACTTATTTAAGGCATTTATTATCTCACATTTCACTTGAGACCAGTGGCATTCAATGGGTATGTCTTTGTCACCCCCCAGATGAAGGTGTAGAGGCTGTACCAAGCACAGGTATTGGCTGACTCACAAAGACAAAGGTCTTGCTTTCATAAGACCCAGCAAGGCTGGCATTAAAGAAATGCTCTCAAGGTAATATGCCTTAAAACACATGGGAAGTAAAAAATATCCCATGGAGACTGTGACATGGGATCAACATCTCATTACTAAGTAAGCTGGGATACGAGGCTCACCAGTATCCCCTTCGTGGTCCAGTACTACACATGTGTTACTCATACTTCAGCCATCAACATTCAGGGTTCTGCTGCTGGAACTCCCTCGCTGGTTTGTCAGAGGGAACTGTGATGTCACCCAAAAGAAGCTAATGATGCTCTTCTATATTTACTGCTGCACTGTGCATAATAGTTGAGGTATGGAACTAGCCCAGAGGTACATTAACAGATGAAAGGAGAAAGAAAATGCAGTACATTTGCAGGATGCAACTTTGCTTATCTGCAACAAAGAATTAGATCAAAACATTTGTAGGAAAAGGGAGACCATTATGCTAGAGAAATAAAAGCTCAGAAAGACATCAAGTTTTCTCTCATATGCAGAATATAGATTTAAATTTATATGTACGTATGCATATGCACACACAAATGTAAAACATGAACATTGTAAAAGTTATGTGGGAGGGGAGGACGAAGTTTAAAGGTAGCGTGCAGAGAACGAGAGAAGGCTATGGAATGTTCATGACTTGAAAGCAGAAGGAAGGAGAGCAGCAAGAGAGCAGTGGTAGTAAGTTGGTGACATTTCATCAATGCAGAGTGAGACCTAGAGTCTATCACCCAGAACGAGTCTGAGGCAAATATTCTGCAGGAACTACAAGAAGCCCAGCAGTGATGGGGGTCCCCTTTCCTAAGTGCCAGCCACATGCCAGAAACTGAACCATGGTTTTGAACCAGCTGAACCTTCTTCTATAGTTGAGCATCATCCTTGGTTCTTCACCTCTACATCCTCACCCTCACCACGTCTTGCTGGTGGACTGAGTGCATGCCCCTGTTTCTACCCCTGGGCTCAGCCTTGGGACTTGTTCTAGTCAATGGAATGTAAGTATGTAAGGTGCCCTAAGGGCTTGAAATGTGCTTGAGCAGTCACTGGCATTGACTCTCTTCCGTGTCTCGTCATTGCTGTCAGAAGAGCCCTGGGCTATGTGAGACTCAACAAGTGGGCTTGAGTCCCCCAGACCATCAGTTTGAAGTGGTGAATAGTCTGGCCAAGATTCAGAAATTTTCCAAATGCTCGTTCGTTACTGTATGCTACTGAGAAAGGATGGTTGGTGGTTACACAGCCATTATTGACCAATATACTTTGAAACACTGCCACTCTGAGAGGCAGGCACTCTTCTCTCACATCTGACAGCTGTAGACTTGGAGGCTTACATATTGGCCCACATCATAAAATTAGTAAGTGGCATAGTTGGGATTTAGATCTAGCACACTCTGGAACTAATATCCTAAGTACAGGTTTTATTGCTGCTTCAGGAAAACCCCGCAATGATGCACACACATGTGTCATGTAAATTTGGATGTGACGTAGTGACAACTGTCCCCTAGATCTCAGAGCTTCCCAGTGCACAGACTCAACCAGCCCTGTCACAAACTTCCCAATGACGCTCTTTGCCTTCATGTCTGGGAACATCCGGTCCTCATTTAGCAGCATCACAGCAGCTTTTACTACACTACAATGAGATGAAAGTCAAGAGTAATTTTACCATAAAAAACACCAGTGCATGCTGGGAAAGGGGGAAAAGGGAAGTGAAAGAAGTGGACTGTATTTTAGAGGCGAAAGTCCCAAAGAGAGCAATATATGATTGTTATTTGCTGCAAGGGGCTGGTGTGGTGTCCTCACCCCAGCAAGAGATCTGGGGAAGGTGGGAGGTCAGGGATGGGCAACTCAGTCCCCTGGGCAAATGAGCAGTGATGTGATCTTGGATGAGTCAGGTAGGGAACTGGAGACTGAGTGTTCAGGGCCTGACCCATGTGCACTAAGCCATAACCCAAAGGAATCAGGCAAGTTCAAGGCTCCCTGGAGGTTTTTCTCCCCAAACATTTCCTGCTAACTGGGCTCCTGATCCTTTCTCCAGCCTGGGACAGGGATATAAGGTGACTGCAGGATCAGCCAGAAGCAAGGGAAGTTCCTTGTCCTTGAAGCCCCAGACAGTAGGAAGGGCTGCTCCCAAGTGGTATTATTTATCCCGACTGTGCTCAGTTGGGCAGAGAAGCCACTGATGGCTCCCTATCTCTGCTTGCTGCAAACCCAGATAGATGGAGGGCTGCAGTGCTGGGTCACATTTAGCAATGGGTCACAAATAGGGAGATTTGGGAAGGTCGGGTTTTCATAGAGGCCATGTATGGGGAAAGAGCAGCCAGGGGAAAAGGAATTTGGGTTGAACTGTTTTGGATCCTGGCCTGGCCTCTTCTCTGCTAATGAATTGAAAGCCAGAAGGACCTTAAATTCTTCCTTTTTCTTTCTTTCTTTCTCCCCTCCCTGCTTCAGGCTGAGTTCCCAAGGGAGGCCTAGGGGACAGAACATCCCACACTCTTGGTAAGTGTCAGGTTGTCTCAGGTAGCTACAGGCATCTGCTGCTTATACCCTCAGTGCTTCAAAGGAAAGACAAGGAAAATTAAGGACAAGTATGTGGCTCACCGCAAATGCACCAGACCTCAGCCTGCTGCCTCCCCAGTGCCAGTTCTGCCCAGGGTGGGTCGCCTCTCCCAGATTGGGTGGCTGGGTCACAGCTTTGCTATGTGTTTGTTTCTGAGCAGCCTGACTTCAGCCAGTGACTAAGCTTGGAAGCTGTAAAGCTTGGTCATAAACCTGTCAGTGAGGCTGTGGGCTGAGCCAGGATACTGACCCTGGGTGTCTTCCTCAGCAGGGCAGAACCCCCAGGTCCCACTCTTTCCAACACCCAAGCAGCCCCCCTGCCATGCACTGGGATCCGGGTACATCCCAGGGTCTTCCCGTGCATCTACAGCTGCTCCAGGTTGAAGGAGAGCCATTCTGTTCATCGAATCTGTCCTTTAGTCACAGTGGGCAGAGAGAGCTGACGGCGGGGATCAATGTATGAACATGAGCCAGGCAGGGTTCCAAGCCAATCTCCACTGTTACAAGTCAACATGGCCTTGGGCACCTCAGCTACACCTCAGCTTACCAGCCTGAAAGGTAAGGACAATGGTACTTTAGGACAAAAGGACAGTGTAAGCACTTCCTGAGGTCCTGAGGATGAGGGTGGATCCAGGTGGAGGTCTGTGGGATGAGCCGAGCACAAGCAAGAGCTGGGAATGGGAGAGGTCTTTCTCTGTGGGAGGATTCTTTTCTCAGCGTGTTGCCCTTCTCCCTCCTCCTCCCTCCTCCTCCCCTTTCCTTCCCTCTTCCTCTCGTCCCTCCCTCCCTCAATCCACCCTCTCTGTTTCAAACCTCCCCTTCCTTCCTCCACCCTCTCACCCCTCTCCTCTTCCTTGCAAACACTTGGGTCCAGAGAGAGGTCCAAGCCTGCCTCTGCCCTGTCCCCGGGAGCAAGGGCGGTGACCCAGGTGGCTGAGAGGGCTCGCTCCGGTCTAGCTACTAGCGACAAAAGCGGGCACAGCTCCCCTGTACACCAGCTCTGTCCTTGCTCTAGTGTCCTGCTCCTGACCCTTCCCTCTGAGGCTAAAGCTGCCTTGAGTTCCAGCCAGGCTCCAGGCGTAAGACCCTCTGGTAGAAGAGGGAGGCCAGGAAGGAGGAACTGGCCTGGAGTCCTCAACCTGCCAGAGCAACGTTTCGTTCAGGAGTGCCCAAAGTGTTTGGTCAAAATCCAAATTCCCAGGCCAGGCAAGGGAACTGTCATGGGAAACCTGAGACAGGCTCTAGGGGTATGCATTTGGCAATCTCCATGTGACATGCTTGGCCTTTACCACAAAGCTTCAAGAAGGAAGCTGGGGCATAGTTTGCTTAACAAAATCATACCAATCCTAGACTAGAAGAAGAGATTGCATTTCATGTTTCTTCACCCATAACCTCTCACTCCTTCCTTCTCATGGGTGGGCCTGAAACAAAAGCATTCAAAGCCAGAGATGGATGAAGGGTAGAGATATTGGGCTCCGGGAGAGGTCCATGGTTCTTGCCAGATCATCTGCATACAATGAGTACATAAATCAGTCACCACCAAATTTTATCCTGCCCTGGTCCACCCATTACTGCAGAGGCTGGAGGCTGGTCTGAGCTTCAAGCAAGGATAGGGTGGGGGAGGAAAATTGGGCACCTGACCTGCCTGGGTGACTGTGGTCCTGGAGCTGCCACCTATCCTGCTAAGGGAGACCTGTATCCAAGGACACAGGGAGACAGCTTTAGCTTCCATCTGGCACCCACAAGTGTAGGCAAGGTATCCCCAGCATAGTCTTCCACTGGTTTAGAAAACAAGGTAATGGGCTGAAGAGGTGGCTCAATGGTTAAGAGCACTGGCTGATCTTGCACAGGACGTGGATTCAATTTCTAGCACACACATGGCAGCTCACAACTGTCTGTAACTCCAGTTCCAGGAGATAGGACACCTCACACAGACATACTTGCAGGCAAAACCTACTCTGGGAACCCAGAGCTCTCCCAGAAACTGTCTTTAGCTACATGAGGAAGCCCTTACCAGCTGCTCTGCCCCTGGCCCTCCCATTTCCTGCATTCCTCCTCCTCTTCCTTAAATAATAGCTTCCAAACCTTCAAGGAAGATGGGACCTTCAGCCCTACCTACAGTATGCTGTTGCTCTGGAGACTACTCCTAATTCTTACGCAGAGAATGACATGGTACTTACTGCCTGTTAGAAGCTTATGGGGGAGGTAAGTGTGGAAATGTCCTTGGCCACAGGAGACACAATTCAACCTTGTGGATTGTAGAACCTGAGAAGCTCCCCTTAGAGACAATTACTCAGGTGCAGCTGGGATCTGGACTTATGCACGGATAAGAAATTCAGGACCAGTCAGTGTGAAGCAGAGTTGGAGTTCATTAGATAAAGGAGAGTACGCACCGGACAGATTCCAGTGTGGACATTAATAGATGCACTTAAATGTCTTAGTACACCGAAGTGTCTCTGTAATTCATTGGTTTTAGCTACACTGTTCAAAGGTTTAAAGTTTAAATTAAAAAAAAAACGCTTTAAATTTAAGTAGAACAAACTAGTTTGCTTGTTTCTCTTAAAGAATTTCCTTTTGCAAATGAAACTATAAAATCACTTTTCAGATGCATTGTTCAGGCTTATGATTGAGAAAGGAAAGCTGGAAAGATTAGAACTGAAGGGTTTAAGATATGTGTTTTGGCATTAAGCATGGTTCAATAGCTGTTTTAATATTCTTGTTTGAGATATTGCTCCTAGAATGGCTAGAGTCAGAGCCTGGGCAGCCCAAACAAGGCTCAGCCATCCATTCAGAGTAAGCCAACTAAATAAATGAGTAATAGTGAAAAGCAGATGTAAAGAGACGTATTTGAGGTCATATGGGGAAAGGAACAAAGAGGTCCTATGACAGAGAGAGAGAGAGAGAGAGAGAGAGAGAGAGAGAGAGAGAGAGAAAGACTGCAAAATTAAAAAGGGACTGCAACTGTAAACAAAAACAAACAAACAAGCAAACAGGCCAGGTGGTGGTGGCACAAGTCTTTAATCTCAGCACTCAGGGGTCAGAGGCAGGTGGATCTCTGTGAATTCCAGGCCAGCCTGGTTTACAGAGTGAGTTCCAGAACAACTAGGGGCTACACAGAGAAATTTTGTCTCAAAAAACATCACAAGTTACCATCTAAGGAAAAGGAGAGAATGTCATTGGAGGTACTGTAGTCAGCCACAGCCAAAACTGAAGACTAAATGTTTTGGGACACTCCTTTTAAAAGAGTATTTTTCCATATACGGAATAGACTTCAATAAGAAGTACACAACAATTAATTCCCAAAAGTGATCAAGACGCAGTATGTTTCCAAGACCCCAGAAAGCCTCCCTCATGCCCAAAGAAGAAGCTTAGTTACAAAATGAAATGCCAGGTCTCTAACCTTCCGATCTCCAGTTGATAAATGAGAACTGAGAAACATCAGTCTTTGGCCCTAGAGACACTGGGTGCTGCAGCCCAGGTTCTCTCTGGGGACCTTTTCTCCCAGTGAATAAACTGACCATAACATCGGACACCCTTGGAGAACACCTGGCACAGGAGGCCATCTCCATGGAATTAGTTGTGACTGTGTGACATGGACGTCACTTCCTGGACATCTATGAGGAAAGAGTCCCAAGAGAAGGATGTTGGCTTTTTAGACAGGAGCCATGTTTTCTCTGCTATATCCCTGTGTCCCTGTGTCCCTGTGCTTCTGGATCTGATTCTGGCTGGGACTGTGTAAGTCTCTTAAATTTGAGGTCATTTTACTACCAATCAGACCAGCTCTTCTTTAGCAGTGTGCTTTAACTTTTGCACAGGTAATAGCTGGACTAGCTCAGTGATACAGTTCTTGCTGCATCTGTGTGAGGCCCTGGACAGAATCCCCAGTACAAGAGGGAAAGAAAGAGATGGGTGGGGGAGAAGGGAGGGAAAAGGGTGTGGGGGAGGGCAGGGATGCAGAAGGAAGAGGAGGGAGAAGAAAGAGAAATATTTTGCTCAGTTCAAGAAAGAAATCATGAAGTGGCAAGAAATGCCATTGCCCTGAAGCTTGAGCTAAGAGGACAGAGTTTGCTGGGTGCCCTCTGGGGAAATAAAGAGGAGGGCTTAGATAGTCCAAGGTGTTTGCTGCCACCACCCCCAGAAACCACTGGGGACGTGGCATTCTGTACTTGCCCATTTCTCTTGCTTTGAAGGAAGCTGCTGGTGGGAGCAAGATAAAAATGATGCTTGTCCCACCAGATCCTGCTGCCTGTTAACAGTGGAAACACCAGTGGAAACTGGGCTTTCCTTATTCTGTCTCACTTTCAGCTGTCCTGCCTTAGGCTTCTCATCTGAAAAATGGAATAGCGTTGAGATGACCCCAAGAAAAGTTGCAACCTACAACTGTGAAGCTCCACTTACAGACGCCACTTTCTCCCCTTGGAGACAGATCTCTACACTGTTAGGCACCAGCCATCCCCATATGTATACCAGGCTAGTATCCAACTTGCCACCCTCCCACCTCTGCCTCCAGAGATCTGGAATCACAGGTGTGCACTACTGAGTTTTCAATGGGGTCTTGCTATGCCACCGAGACTGGCCTTGAACTTTGCAAAATGCTCCTGCCTCCACCTCCAGAGTGAAGAGATCAGAGGAGTGTGCCACTGTGACAGGCCTGACTTCTATTCTTTGAGACAGAAGCATCCCCTACTATATCAGAGCTGAATGCCCATCAAGCTCTAAACACTGGATCCACAGAGCCCAACGCTGACTCTGACTTCTTTTTCCTTTGGATCTGGGCAGTGATCCTGCTGTGGCAGCCCTCGCTAAGACTTCTGGAACATTCCAGGCTGCAGCCCTCTCTAAGACTCCTGGAACACTCCAGGCTCTCTGTTTTACTTTCATGCTACCTCCTTCTCTCCCTTCAGTGCCCTCTTCTTTCTGTGCCAGCCATATATATTTAGCTCCTTTAATCTTATTTCATAAATCATTGCTGTGTGTCAAGTCCCTGCAGTGCTGCCAAAGCATATCTAAAATACTTCCTTTCTGGCCAGTGCACCAAGGCCTGCCCGGCCCATCGGAGCTGCCTCTTACCAGGACAGTCGATAAGGAGACTGCCAGAGCAGGCTCTGGCACAGGCTGCGGCAATTCCAGGCCCTCTCTTTGAGAGCTGTTGAAACTGCACTGGACAGTCCTGGAGGTTATTGACGTCACAGCTCTCCTCCAGCATCAGCATCTGAGCTAAAATCTGCATCTTTTATTTGCTGAGGATTTTGGCCAAGTTCCTTAAATTCTCTGTGCCTCAATATCCTGAGCTAAAAGGTGGGCGTGGATGCTTGTTTTGTTGAGCATTAAATGAGGTAATTTGTGCATTAATATAATTCTCAACACAGTGCCTTGTACTTTGCAAACGTTCAACAGCTACTAGCTTGTTTGATTGGCTTTCCCTATGGTTCGTCCACTTCATCCACTCTTTTCATCATCCTGATTTGCAAAACCTGGGTTCTTGTTTTTTGTTTCGTTTTGTTTTGTTTTTTTGTTCTGGATGCCAATACACCCGGTTGAAAAAATAATAATGAAAACTTTTTCTGTCTTCTCTTCTAGCCAGAAGTCATCATGCAACATGGTTCTTGCCAAGGACATGTCAGCTGGAGACTGAAAAGCTTTTAAAAGGGCACAGATTAGATTGCTGTAGCCAATCCACTTCTCTTTTCCTCCCTTTCCTGGTCTAGAATGGGAATGTGATGTCTGGAGCTTCAACAGCCATACCACACCACAAGTCCAATTTGAGATCCGCAGCCATGGGCTCAGGGACAGGAGGGACCAGAGGCTCAGGAACAGAAGGGAAAGGGAGGGAGCCTGTATCTCTTCTCCCAGGCTGCACTGTGGGGCTGCCCTACCAAACCTGGACCACCTGCCTCCAGAATTTTTGTTGGCAAATAAATGAATAACTAAACCCCTCAACTCTTCTTTTGTCAGGTTCCTATTGCTAGCGGTCTTCCTGATGAGTAACAACCCCAGTTAGAACTGAGTAAGATAGGGAAGTGCTTTGCAGAGCAGAGAGGTTCCAGGGAGCCACACTCAGACTGGGGAGTCAACGGGGCAGGAGTAAAAAGCTTGCTGTCTCTCCTACCCCACCTTTCTACTTAGTGTGCATTAATGTGCTGTGGGGAAGAGAGGTGACCTAGTTAGGTTTTGTTTCAAGAACAGATTCTAAGCAAATAAATAAATAAATACAAGTTTAGGAAAAGAGCCATTCTCGTCCAGCCTCCTCATTTTCCAGATGAGTGATCTGAAGCCCCAAAAGTAGCTTGCCTAGTCCACTCAGCCAGGCCCAGCCAACGGGAGCCAGGGCTGCTGATCTTCCCCTGGCCATGGTAAAGTACTGGAACAACCACAAAAAAAAAGCAGATGCAAAGAGCTCCCCATTGCTGCCCAACTTCCCAAACCCGCAGCTCTGAGATGCTGGCTGCAGGAGGGCAGGCTTCTCCAGTGAGATTAATGAGGCTAGGCATGCCCCTTCAGGGCCTTCTGTGCCAGTCTGCCCTACTGCTGGGACAGAGTTGGACCCACTTCCTCTTCTGGCCCTGCAGCAATCCATTAATTGCTTGTTTGTTTATTTAAAAGCACACACTGTGGATGTGTGGAGCAAAGGGGGTGGGGAGGTGGGGAGGCGGGGAGGCGAGTGCCTAGAGACATGGGGTTCTTTGTCCCAGGGCTTGTCTTTCTCCTTTGCAGGGGCTGGCTCAGCTGGTTGCTTCATCAATGCAAGATCAATGGCTGCTAAGTCACAGCTGTAAACACCACCTCATTCAAGGTCAATTAGAGAGCAACAGAGTGGTTTATGAAGGGGAGGGGAAATGCTGGGGGCTTTTATCATACAGTCTTCAGTAACTGCCAAGAGGTCCTGTCCTGTAGATCTGCCCTGCTAGGGCACAGTTGGTCAAATGGGTAAAAAATAAATGGCTGTGAGTATAATCACCAGATGCTATGGCCATTGAGAATATCTAATTCCAGGATTTCAGCTAGACACTCTTCATCATCCTTCCATGCCATTCCATCTGTCCAGCCTATGGTTCGCCATCCATTATTGTTGTTGTTTTGTTTTTTAGAGACAGGGTCTCTCTATGCAGCTCTGACTGTCTGGAAGCTCACTGTGTAGACCAGGCTGGCCTCGAACTCAGAGATCCACCTGCCTCTGCCTCCTGAGTGCTGGGCTTAAAGTCGTGCACCACTATGACTGGTTTTTCTCCATCTGTTTCATCATCTACCCATTCTATTGACCCATCAATTGCATTGACCTACCGATACATTTCACCCGTCCATTCTGTCCTACCCATCTATCATATCAGTTTCTCTATCATTTATATCCATTCAACCCACTCCATCCCATCCACCCACCCATTCCTCCATTTTGTTCATCCATTACATCTGTCTATCTATCTAGTCTATTCCAGCCCATCTATCTATCCAGTCTATTCATCCTTCCACCCAGCAATACCAACTAAGCACCTGTTCAGCTGTGTAGGCAAGGTCTCTCCACTTGGGGGAGTAGGAGGAGCAAGTACACACAACTGAGCCTGTGACAGGACTGGCAGTTCAGGGGGCAGCCCACCCACCAGCTTCCGGGGATAGCCAAGACCTGCAGTCCCTACTCAGTGGTCTGATTTAGAGTGTGCTAACTTAAATCAGGTTCAGGACATGAGTCAAGTGCTTTCTATGGATTCTTTTCCTTAACTCTTTCTGGAAACAGGCTTCTTCCCATTCCTCTATCTTCCTCCCAAAGCTGCTCCCCTTTTCCCACCCTCTCCCAACTTTGTATCCTTTTTGTTTGTTTGTTTTAAATAATCGACTAAATCAAATTTGTGCTACCCATATACTCATCGGTGGGGGGCCAGACACACCCTTATAAAACCTTAACTCTCCTTCCCTCAGAAGCCATCAGCATCAGTTAGGAGTGGGAAGCTCATAAGTCCCTTCTCCTCCATGCTGAACACTGCCTGGCTTGGCTTGGCAGGAAACCTGAAAGGGACCATTGGTGGGGAAGGCCAAAAAACTCCTGAAGGAAGAGGAAATAGCAGAACATAGGTGATGTGAGGGAGAAAAGTGGGATGGTTGGGACAAAGGTTTAAATGGGGAGAGGGATGAAAGAGTAAGGCAGGGGAAGCCATGAGGTGAGGAATAAGCAACAGTAAGAATGTTTGGAAAACCCATGTGGAAATCTACCATTCCGCAAACTTTATATATACTCATATGCATGTGAACAAGTTTAATTATGGTTACCCTACACAGGGAATAATGTAAATAATACTAATAGACTCATGTGCCAAATTCTCTCTATCATCTCAGGGGAGTCCCAGAGCCTCAGAGAGGACCACAGTTCTCCACTCCTGAGTTTAGCCCTGTGAAATTCATGTCAAGCTGTAGACCCCCAGAACGGGAAGACAAATTTGCATTACTACAAGACACCAAATGTTCAGTCACTTGCTGCAACAGCCATGGGTAGTTTAATGAGTGAGATATTCCAAGTACAGGGATGAGAAGAGATGACATGGGAGAAGAGTGGCCTAGCAGCCATCATGTTTGGCGAATCCCCACACTGCTGCTAAGTCACTTTGAGGCTGCAGGAAGTCCCTTAACTCCTCTTCCAGCCATAGATTCACTGTGGAGAGGAAGTTGGTGTGGGTGACTTCTGGGGGCCTGCCAGCTCTGCCACTGACCACAGGCCCAACTCTCCGGCTTTTGAACTTGGGCTATTAGACAGTGTCAGCAAATCCTACAGGCGCTGGGTTTTATCTGGTTTGTCAGAGAGGCCATGCTGTGGGGAGATGATAACCATGGAAAGCCAGCTGCCTTCTGCAGAGGTGGAGCCTTGAGGGGATGCGAGATGCACCGATCTTGCCATGACCACAGAACATTTTTAAACAGCCTCACTCTGAAGCCAGGTGCTTGCTATGTAAGTGTGAGGCGCTGAGTCAGTATTCCCAGCAACTGTGTCAAAACCACAGGTGTGACTCTAGTCCCGGGGATTGGAGACCCTCTTCTGGCCTCCACGAGTACTGCATGCACAGGGAGCACAGACAAACGTGGGCAAAACTCATACTCATAAAAATAAAATGAAAAAAATCAGTAAAATTCAACTGCTTAGGTGTGTGTGTAGACATGCATATTCCACATTATGCAACTGGAGGTCAGAAGACACCTTGAGGAAGTCACTTCTCTCCTACCATGTGTGTCCTAGGGACTAAACTCATGTCCTTAGCCATGGAAGCAGGTGCTTTTAGTGGCTGAGACATTCCTAACAAGTTTGATTTCAGAGTCCTCCTCAGCGTTGACCTATGGAGCAGGATTTAAGGTGAAGGAGAAACTCTATGGCAACTCTAGGGCTGACCAAACTTATACTGCACTCCTTAAAGACCTTTGCAATTAGGTGAGGCCTCAAAATGGTGTTAGTTACGAAGAGCAGACCGTGGGTTAACTAGTTCATCAAGGTTCTGGTCAGGGGTCCTGATTTCAGTTGCTAGAAACCAACTCTGGCCAACTGGAGAAAAAACATCAAAACCATAAAGAAAATTTTAGAATGCTCATGGAGTTCAACAGCTAGAGAGACAAGGCAAGGCTGCTGAAGTTAAAAGTGGTAACATAGTTGTCTTTATACCACAGTAAATCTCAGTTAAGACATCGCTGTTGGAAACACAGGCACTCCCCAACCTGGCAACTGCTCTGATAACTCAGCCGCTGCCACCCTGAATAACCTCTACCAGACTGGAAATCCCAGGCCCTTGCCTGAGTATAGGTTACGTGCTGCCCCCTGCTGGTTGAGTGTAAGCAGGCAGCCTTTCTTCTGACCCAGCTTCCTCAGTGATCTGGGGAGGAGGTGCCCACCCGCCTCCCCGCCACTTTCACCCACAGGATGTGGCAAGTGCCAAGGGGTTTCACATGCCAAATCCTCTTTCAAAGGTTGAAGGTTCCTTTCACTTTTCCCTGGGATGTTCTTACTTGCAAAGTTCTACTAGTTTTTACTAGATGTTTGGATCTATTAGTCTGTCACTTCCATACCCAGAGGGCTGGTTAGTAAGCCCTGGAACCAAGACTAGAACATAGACCTCCCACTCTGCACTGTCCCGAAGATTCCAACTGCCCTGTTCCAGTGTAGGACTAGGAGGCCGAACGAGAGACAGGACTATTGCCGTGACAACCAAGAAGCACAGCTTTATCCAAGACAGGATGAACTTCTTGGACTTTCATACTTCTCTGAGGAGGGGTGTGTAATCACTCTCAGTTAATCTTTATCCCTTTGTAAACATAACTTCGAGATGAAAACACGGATAACACAGCTAAACAAGCCTTTGCTGGGCGTGACCTCCCTGTGTGTTCTTTTGGAGAATATGATTGCCACAGAGACACGTCCCAAGGGACTTCTGTTTGAAATCTGCAGTGAGGGTCTCTGGGCAGTGACTGTGTGTGTGGTGGGGGGGGGGTAGCACAGTGTCTTTGGTGAGAGAATGAAGAGAAGGCAGGAGGGAGCACAGGCAGCCAGTCCAGGTCTGGAGCTTCCAGAGACTTCATTATTGTGCAGCAGGCTGGCGCAGCCACACTGTGTCTCAACTGGACAGGGCAATTAACAGCTCCCTGAGATCCTAATGAGTAGTTTTCTTGAGGTTTAAGCTGCCTGCAGAGTTTCCCAAGGGAACTTGTTCCTGGAAGCCAGTTCCTCAGAAGTGGCCTCCCCTGGGCGCACCTAGTCCAAGGCTACTGGATTTGGCCAGCTGTTTGGAAGCTAGACTTCTAGGTCCAACACCAGCTTGTAATTGTGTAAAGTTCTAACTCCAACATTTCTATTGGGACCAGACATCCCTTTCTGAGGGAGCTAGGGAGCCTTTTCTGAGACCCTCTCTCCTCAAAGATTCACCATGCTTTGTCCCTCATTCATGTGAGAATGAATACAGTCAGTCCTCAAGGTAGTGTTTATAACTGCCCACAACCCAAAACTGCCCTATACCAGAATCTGAGCCAACCTGACCATCTCCTGCAGAACTTCAATTTGAGACAAAGAGAAATATCTCTTCCTGGGAAGTAGTAAGAAATGTGGAGCTAGGAGCTGAGAGACACCAAGTCTGAAAGAAAGAGAAAAGGTCTCCACTGGGCCACTTGTAAACATACAGAGCTCCCTCACAACATTCCTTTGACCTGAAACAGTCTGACCTGAAGGAACCTACACACATCTTCACATACGCACAGTGGGTGGTACTGAGTTGTCATCTCATTCAAGACAGAGGGCTCCCCTTCGTCTTCGTGTGAGACCCAACACAATTCAAAATGCCTCTTCAAGTCTTTGTTTCCTTTTGTCTATGAAACAAAAGGGTTAAACTCTAGAAAGGACACTTCCTCAAGAGGGATCAGTCTTCTCTAGAATTTCATTCTTTAGAGTTCCTAAGGGCAGCCAGAAAGACATGTTTCTTCCACCCTTAGATGATAAAAGAGGCTGGGAGCCCCTCTGGTCCTATTGGAAGCACTGTCATCCATTCCCGGGGCACAGTCCCTGGGCCTGCATATTTTAGTATGACCTGCAAGGTATGGCTGGTCCCTGCAGCCTGAAGCCCACTCCTGACTTGTGCATGAAGCCGCAGCCACAGGGTTGCTTCTGAGGTGCTGTCTCCTGTGCCCATGGTTCTTGCTCCTCAAACCCTTCCTACCCTAGCTGTGTAATCAGCTCCATCCCCACCTTCAGGACCGTATGGTCTAGGATATGGACACTGGCTCAGATTCCTGGAGGTTCTGGGACAGCTTAGATAGCAAAGGTTACTTCCTTTCAATAAGGACAAGAGAGGATCCCTCATGAATTTGGGGGTTGTCACTCTAGAAGAACAGAGGTGATTTCCCCACCCCCATGCAGGGAACACTGACACTCAGTCATGATTAGTGGTTGGATGCTGCAAATGTTCACTGGGTGGAGCCCTACAGATACTATGAACATTCTGCAAAGCACCCAGGATCACTTCTTCCATCCCAGCAAGGAATGGACCAGTACAAATGCCCCTAGTGCCAAAGTCCAAAGTTGAGAAGCCCAGCACTAGAAGGGCTCCTGTCATCATGACTTGGTTCCAATGACACCCAGTCTCTGAAACTTGGTTCAATAGGAGGAAAACTTGATTGGCTCAACCCGAGTACTTAGCCACAGCCAGACCTATCGGGTATAACCAGAAGGGACCAGTCATCTAATGTAGACTTGAGATGGGGGTCCCTTCTCTCCTATTTTGAATGTTCCTTTAAAAGAATGACTTCTTGTGTTCCATGCAATGAGCCCCAAAACATTGGGGTCAAATAACAGAGAGACTAGTCCCTGCTAGTCTGCTTCCCTACCCTGTTAGGTAGAGACATCTCCTGTCCTTTGGGTCACCATTAAATCTGGCATGTTTGGTTTCACCACATTTTTGCTTATTGGTTCAGATGTCTATCTCTCCCAAAAGACTATACCCTATGTGGATCAAAAGTGGGTCTTACTTAACCCTACAAAAACCCAGGTCAATGTTCTGGTTACACAACAGAATATTTCTACATGACAAACACCCCCAAAACTTAGTCATTTCCAACATCAGGCCTTTCCCTTGATGACTGTATGAGGAGTCAGAGTGTCTTACACCGTCTTGTGTCAGTGGCTTGGTGGTATTCAACTGGCGAAGAAGCTGAGCTGGAGGGTCCAGGGTGGTGTCTCACATAGCTGGCCCCTCAGTGGAATAACTACAGGACTGGCATCAGCTTTACCCTTCCTCCAGCCTCAAGTCTTCTCCAAATGGTCTCTCCAGAGCAGCTGATTCCTAAGTGGCAGAGCAGATCTCAGAATGCAAAGGCTTCAAGGGGACAGGCAGAAAGTGAGAGCCTGCTTAAGACTTTCTGGAAGTCACTGGGAATCACATCAGCTGCATCCTTTGGGCCAAGCAAGTTGCTAAGAATGACCATATGGAAGGAAATAGGAACTAGATCACACTTCTCACATGAGGGGCAGCATGTAAAACAGAAAAGAAAGAAACTGGTAGTCATATCCTTAGGGAGTCTCACACAGCCTGGTATAGTAACTGTTCAGTAAACATAAAACAGACAAATTCATTAATAGAAAAATGGATTAGCCCTACTGTTTTTACCCAGTTGGCAGAATAGTTAAATGAAAAACAGTCTCATTAAAATAGCTTTCACAATTAGCAGATACTGTGAAGAAATGGGG
The DNA here is from genome assembly GCF_007827085.1 of Peromyscus californicus insignis. Classification (NCBI taxonomy): domain Eukaryota; kingdom Metazoa; phylum Chordata; class Mammalia; order Rodentia; family Cricetidae; genus Peromyscus; species Peromyscus californicus. The sequence continues at coordinate 1,864,093 of NW_026294562.1, forward strand.
TCTCTGTTAGGAGGAAACTTACTCTGATTCATACAAGAATGGTTCCTTTGCCACTCTACTCTTCCACACCGAGGGCTCTGATAGACATCACTAATCAATCGCAGTCCTTTCCCTCTGATGCTGTACTTGCTCTCAGGACCCTTCTCAACACAACAGTCTAGTCTTCTATTACTAACTGATCAAAGCTGGCAAGAGACTTGGGACCCCCACTGGGTGTTTGAGATGTGCTGCACAGGCTCTGTTTGAACACTCCATCCTCAGATGGTATCGCTGTTGGGGGAGGTTGTAGAACCTTTGGGACGTGGGCCCGCGCTGGCAGAAGTAGCTCACTAGTTGGCAGAGCATTGAGGGTTACACCACTTTCTGGTCCTGGTCTACGTTCTCTGCTCCTTGCCAGCCACCAAGACATGCAGAGGCCCAGCCACATGCTCCCAATGTCGTAACGTTTGCCATGCCTTCCCTGGCCAGAAGTTCTGAAACTGTGAGCTAAAACAAACCCTTCCTCTCTTTACTTTGTTCTGTCAGGCATTTCATCACAGCTGTGAGGAAAGTATCTAATATTTGCCTAAATTCCTACTGTTAAATCATCCTCCCCAACCCGGGTTTATGGTTTCTTTAACATGTATACAGGCTGCTTGTTTTTCCTTTCTCTTTCTTTCTTTCTTTCTTTCTTTCTTTCTTTCTTTCTTTCTTTCTTTCTTATCTATTAGGGAAAATAAAGTTGAAGCTCTAAAAAAGAAGTGTCAGACACTGTCCTCCAAAATCAGATTTATAACGTAAACAGAAACTGACTGTGTTGGGGAGTTCTGCTGTTGCAGATTGTCTGAAAAGAAAGCAGCTGCATGCAAGAGCAGTCGTGCAATGTCTCACAAAAGAGAGACTGCCTACCTTGACGTGGTTTCCTCATGAAAACCCCAATTTCATGGTGAGACGAGATGAAACTTGTGCAGCTGCGAGTGGGCAGCCGTCACCTGCCATGATGCCTGTCACCCGTTCCCACGCCTCCCTACCACCCAGTTTGTTTGCCATCCAACTGTGAAGAGAATCTGGGGAATGGATCTGTGCATGTACGCGAGCATGCATGCGTGCATGCATGTTTGTATGTGTGTGTGTGTGTGTGTGTGTGTGTGTGTGTGTGTGTGTGTGTAACTGTGTGACTATGTATGTCTGTGTGTTATAGTGCATGTATGTATACGGATACCATTCACGTGTGTGCACATGCAAAGGTAGGCAGAGGTTGATACTGATGTTTCCTGCTACTGTTCTTCATCTTATTCTTTTTGGAGGAAGAGTCTCTCACTGAGCCCAGAGCTCACAGACTGGATACACTAGATGGCCACTGAATGAGGCTTATCTGGTTCCTTAGCACTAGAGTTACAAACCACACCCAGCTTTTACATTAGTGCTGAGGGATTCGGACTCAGATCTTCATGCTCAAACAGAAGGGACTTTACTCACTAAGCCATCTCCTCACCCCTGGTAAATACAGCTTAACAGCTCAACAGAAGAAGAAGAGGAAGAGGAAGAGAAGAAGAAGAAAAAGAAGAAGAAGAGGAAGAGGAAGAGAAGAAGAAGAAGAAGAAGAAGGAGGAGGAGGAGGAGGAGGAGGAGGAGAAGAAGAAGAAGAAGAAGAAGAAGAAGAAGAAGAAGAAGAAGAAGAAGAAGAAGAAGGAAGAAGAAGGAGAAGGAGAAGGAAGAAGGAGGAGGAGGAGAAGAAGAAGAAGAAGAAGAAGAAGAAGAAGAAGAAGAAGAAGAAGAAGAAGAAGAAAGACAGGGAAGGAGGGAAGATAAAAACACACTCTGTGATGTAGATGTAACCAACGGTCTTATTAAATAAGAAACACAGAGCCGATTCAGAGAAGAAAGCCAAGAGGTCAGAGCTAAGAGCCTCACCCTTCCTGATTCAGGGATCCTCTTCAGCCAAGAGAGCTCTCCGAAAGGGGGCCTACTTCCTGTGTGTATGTCTTTATATACTCTAGCTGTTCTGCCTTCTCATTGGTTGTAAACCCAAACATGTGACTGCCTCGTCACTGCCTGAATGTACCACCCTCCAGGTCCTTAAAGGCGTGCACCACTGCCGCCACGCTCTTGCTATGGCTCTAATAGCTCTGACCCCCAGGCAACTTTATTTATTAACATACAATTAAAATCACATTTCAGTACAAGTAAAATACCACCACACTGTGACTTTCTGCATCTGACTCTGGGCCAGCACCAACCATGCTGAACAGGTGAGTGATCCCAGGTACTGCTTCTAGTCCTTTCCAGGCCCTGAACTCCATCCCTGCCTTCAAGCAAGAAAAAAAATTAGACTGGAAAAGACTAGAAGGAGTTGAGGAGGCTAGAGATGGCTAAGAGCCTCGGGATTTGCAATGTGCAGGGTACAGCCATCTTAGGGGTGCTACCTGTGGTCTCTCTGAGGTCACTGCACATCTCTGAGCGTGTTTGTGTATGTTGTGGAAGCAATAGCAAGGGTGATATTGAGGAAATAATCAGGTCAAATGCAGTGATGCCTGAGAAACTGGGGGATCCCTTGTCACTGCTATGCCATGAGATAGCAGCAGAATGTGACACAGAACAAAAGGACAATTAGCTTTCCAAATGTCAGCCTTCCAGCTTGCTTCAGTGTGAGTGAGTTATACAGCAGCTGTCTTCTCTGTATGGCAGTGCCCAGGCCCTGGTGGCCGTAACTGGAGTCCGTGCCATTGGCTTGGCAAACCTCAGTAAGACTGCACTGAAACCCATTACACTCAGAGTTTTTTTTTTTAAAGATTTTATTTATTTGTGTATGTATCTATGCCAGTCAGTCTGTCCATGTCTGTGTGAGTATATGCACATGTGTGTTGGAGGGGTACATAGACGCCAAAAAAGGGAATGAGATTCCTAGGAGCTAGGGATGCATTTCCCACATGTATCTGTAGGATGCCCTGCTTGTTACCTGAGTGCTAGGATCTTCACCACTGTGCCACAAGCACTCTTAAACACTGAGCCACCTCTTCAGTCCCCACACTCAGGGTTTTGCAACAGTTCTACAAAGGAAACATGAGGCCATACCGTTTTGTGTTGCCTACAAGGAAACACAGGTATGAGATGAAGTAAGAGATCTAAAGCTTCTCGGCTAATAGTAGCAAACCCAAGACCCAAAGCCACAGAACCTGGCTCCCATTGCCTCGACTACCAGGCTATCCTACACCTCTAAAAATGCAGACAGCTAAAAAGGGATCTCTCTCCCTGTGCTTCTTAAACTTTGCAAGCATGGTTTGCAGCCTTATGCTGCACTGAAATAATGAAGCATAGCTGTGAAGCTCAAATCTAACATCACTGTGTTGAATGAAAAAAAAAAAAAAGATCCATTATGATGTCACTATGGAATGTTCCTTCCTTCCTTTCCTTTTGCTTTTTAAGATTGTCTCACTCTGTAGCCCAAACTGGCCTAGAACTCATCACTATATAGCCTAAATTGGCCTCAGACTTGAGGCAACCCTCATGTCCCCACCTCCCCTGTGCTGGGATTACAGACTCAGCCATCATGTCAACTCATTACATGAACTTTTACACACAGATGGTATTACCAAGAGGCTCTTACTTGTCTAGATAGAGACAGCACCAAGACCTCCCTGGAAAGGAGGAGCAACACCGTCATGATTCCCCTTGCAAGTAGGTGAATATGCTGTGCCTTGAACGTGAACTGTCCCCTGCGGGCTCCTGTGCTTGTACACTTGGTCCCCTGCTCATGGTGCTGTTTAAAATGATGTGGAACTTGAGGAGGTGGAGCCTTGAGGAAGGGGGTAGGCAGGTCTTAGGGTTCACTGGGCTCTGTTTCCTGTCTACTTTCTGCTTCCTGGTCCCTGGAGATGTGGCGTCTGCCTTCCCAACCTCTATGGACTGTACCTTCTCAAATGCTGAACCAGTGACAAAAAAAGTCACAGTGATAAGAAAAATAACAGATATGGGGACATTCCCAAAAGGTTTCAAAGATCCCTGTACTTTTAGGTCAGCGTGGATGGTAGGAGTCTGTTTAGGCCTTTCTGTATGACTGGAAGTACTAATTTAGAAAATAATTTTCTAATATTAACATCCCAACGTTGACATCAGGTTCATCTGTCCCCTAGTTTATATTGCTTCCATTCCTCTTATCAGGGCGTGGTGGCACACACCTGTAATTCCAGCATTTGGGAAGCTGTGGCAGGAGGATCACAGATTAGAGGCCAGCACAGACTACGTAAAAAAATCTTGTCTTAAAAATAAATTAAATAGACTATAGGAAAGGTTAACCCTGTGGCTACACTAAAACCTATCAAATACTACACTTTGAAGAGATACATTGTACCATATGTGACCTCTATCTCAACAAAGCCATTTTGTTAAAGTTGTAGCAAATAAGACTTCTGGGATAGGAGAGGATATGAGCAGAATTGCAGGTGGGTAAAAATGTGTCAGTGTGAGTTCTAAATAAGTGTGAGTCTGTGTGAGAAACAAAGCAATAAGAGGGCTGGGGGCAGAAGGCTGCAGCTGGTAAGGGAGACTGACTCAAGCTGTGGAAGAGACGAAGATGGGGCTTTAAGCTGACAGGTCTGAGTGGAAAGGATGGTGTAGCAGGAATCTTAAAGGTCTTATTACTAAAATCAAACCTGGAGCCAGGTATTGGGGTGAATACTGAAAGATCAGAGAAGCAGAACAAGTCACAGCTTCCTCACCTCACCAGTTCCTCAGCTGGTCCTGTTTGTTTCCTCAGACTGGAAGCTTCTGAGTCCTCATCCAGAATGAATCTCAGCTGAACTGCTGCTCCAAAGCCTAAAAGCTTAACCAGCCAAATGCTTCTAGTTCCTGGTCTCCACACCTTATATACTTTTCTGTTTTTGCTATCACTCCCTGGGATTAAAGGCTCACTTCTTGGGATTAAAGGCGTGTGTCACCATGCCTGGCTGTTTCCAATGTGGCCTTGAACTCACAGAGATCCAGATGAATTTCTACCTCTGGAGTGCTGGGATTAAAGGCGTGAGTGCCACCATTTTCTAGCCTCTGTATCTAGTGGCTATTCTGTCTCTGACCCCCAGATAAGTTTATTAGGGTGCACAATATTTTGGGGAACACAATACCACCACAGGATGGCAAGGACAGTTAGGGAACAGAAAGAAGCCAGAAGGCTAGGATGATGTTCTTATCACAGCAGTAACCATGTAATTCTCTCTCTCTCCTCTCTCTCTCTCTCTCTCTCTCTCTCTCTCTCTCTCTCTCTTTCTCTCTCTCTCCTCTCTCTCTCTCTCTCTCTCTCTCTCTCCTCTCTCTCTCTCTCTCTCTCTCTCTCTCTCTCTCTCTCTCTCTCTCTCACACACACACACACACACACACACACACCACACACACACACACACGGAGGGGGGTAGGGAGGGAGGGAGAGAGAGAGAGAGAGAGAGAGAGAGAGGAATTATGGTGTTCCTTGTCTTTCTCAACTTGTTGGCCTCATTCCTATGTCTCCCTCTGATCTACCAGTCATCCACATAATTGTCACCATATTTCTGTTCCTATGAAATCCTTCTGCCAGGACCCAAGGATTTACCTGCAGATGGCTGTGAATTCAGAAGATTGCCCGACCTCTCTATCAATCTGTCTGTGTCTATACCCTAAGACCTAACCTCTCTGACTCACTCTCCAGGGAAGCCAAGGCTCTGCCACCTCTCTCATCATGAGCAAAGCAGATAATAGGGCTGCTCGGGTCACACCCTGAGCCCAGCTTACCAGAGAAACAAAGTGCATTGAAGAAAGGTGGTCATGAAGCCCCCAGGATCCATCTTAACATTTGACAGAAGAGAAAATGGGGGCTTTCTGCCTGTTACTAGCTAGAACAGAGGGTCGTCTCCTACCTGGGAGTCCCACCATGTGGCCCACTAGCAGTTTGATGAAGCCGTCCAGATCCACTCTGGAGACCTTTCCAGGTCCTGGAATGGCTAAACCAGAATTCAAGTGAGCAACAGCCCACGGCTGGTGTGTACACCATACTGCTTAGTCTCAGTCAGCCGATGAGGATAGAGCCCCTGGTGATGTGCACACCACATTGCTGGCCTGGAAGTCTGCCCTAAGTCAAAACATCTCCCAGGAGATGAGGCAAGGGCAGGCAAGGCTCAAGTGCCAGTCTGGGGAAATCTGAGTAAGTGTGGAATCTCAGACTACATGATGAAAGGGAGGAGGGGTCCCGGGAAATCATCTTGAATCACAGTTCCAGAGAGTTTGGTTCTGGTTGCTTAGTTCCATGTGCTTGGGAAGAACACCATGTTGATGGACATATGCGGCAGAGGAGAGTCTTCTAGAAGAATCTTCTAGAAGACAGCAGATAGAGAAAGAGGAAATAGCCAAGTCTGGAATAACTTTCAAAATCCCAGTGACCTACTTCTGACAGTCAGGTTCAACCTCCTGAAGTTTCCACAAACTCCTAAAACAGTACCACAATCTAAGGACCAAGCATTCAACACACAAGCCTGTGGGTGGCACATAACATATTCTCTTAAAGATCAGGTCCAGAGAGCTAGAGAAAAGGACAGCAGCCTGCAGAGATGGGGCCAGAGAAACCCCAGCTGTTTATTTAGAATATGTAGTTAACATGCACTTTGCCTCTGGTCAAGGCTTGTCTGGATCCACTTGAAACCCTGGTGAAGCAGGCTCTGCCCATCCCATCCAGTAGTTGTTAGCCAGCACAGATCAGTGCTGACATCCAGTGGTCACAGATTGAATCTCTCTTCCAGGATATGTGGGTGTTCAGATAAGGAAAGAGTGGTGGGTGAGAGCCATTAGTGCTGTTCTCTTTGGAGAACTTGCATGCCTGTGGCCCAAGGCCAGCGAGCTCAGGCTTATGTCCTGACAGTTTGCAAGATACTGATGGTTATGAATGCTGACCTTAGATTCATAGGGACACACGGGTCTGTGCTAACAAGCTCATAAAGAACAAAACACATGTGGCTTTGTAGGAGACACACTCAACTTTGAGTTAGAAACCTTGATTCAGGATCTGGGGCAAGAGCTACACCAATCCAGTCACTTCACTCTTCCTTCTGAGACAGGACGCCTGCCCCACCGGTCTCAGGGCTGTGGGAATGCCAAATGAGAATGCACAAAAAAGTGTATTGTAAACTGTAAAGTGCTGCACAGCAGGGCTGCTGGGATAAGAGTGCTGATTGGTAGACCAGGACAAAATGGAACTGAGAAAGAGGTGCTCAGAAGTATTGTGACTCTTGGGGCTTAGCAAGAAGACAAATAACACATTCAGTTTCTATGCTTATATTTATGGACACCAAGAGCCTCACATTCTGTAAGAATGTCCCCTTTTCAAGCACACACACCACTCACCGTCTCAGCCTTTTGTTGTTGTTGTTGTTGTGACTCTCTCCATACAAGGTTTTCTAAATTGTTTACTTCTTGATGGACTTGTTGGTGCTCTGCTGTCCCTGTAGAGACACTGATTGCTTAGGACAACTGTTCTCTGTCCTGCTCATTGCATGATCCCCAAACAGAACTGGCATGGGGTGACCACTCAGCAATACTCATTAAATGGTATTGAACAGACCCAGTGATTGAAAAGCTGTCAAACCACGTGGCCCGCTTCCACTCTGCAGAAGTCATAGCATTTAAATTTAGAACTTTGTTCCCAATAAATTCATGAGTCATGTATTAGCATTCTCCCCACTTTATACATGAGAAAATAAACCCTCAGAGAGGCTCAGAGGTTTACCCAACATCATGTGACCAGAAAGGGACATCTCAGCCCAGTGCTCCTCAATCTCAACTCGGTGTTCCCCATCCCAGCCTGTGCTCCCCAATTAAGCCTAGTACTCCTCTACCCCAGCCTAGTGCTCCTCAAGACAGAATAGGCCTGTCCAAGTCGGATGGAGGGACAGCAGAGCAAAGTCTGCAACAAGAAGGTTTTCAGAACACCAGAAATACCCCCCAAGTTGTACTTGGTTCATTTGCTTCCTGTGAGCTCCGTGGAATCTAAATATGTACACTTCACAGTGGCTGCAGCAATTTCCTCCAGGAGCAAAGGTCCTCTAAGGTGCAGGTTGAGGTAGTGGGGTTGAAGGACAACAGCTCCTTGTCTCTCAAGTGCTTAGGAAGGTTTTTTCCTGTGAGTCAGCACTGTATGGTTTTGGTTGTTGCTGTATAATGTGCATGGGTGTTTCGCCTGCATGCATGTCTGGTGCCTGTGGAAAAGGCAAGAAGAGGACATTGGATCCCCTGGAACTGGAGTCACAGATGGTTGTGGGCCACCATGTGGGTGCAGGAATATAACCTGGGTCCTCTGGAAGAGCAGTCAATGGCTCTTAAACACTGAGTCATGTCTCCAGCTCCTGTGGTTGGATCTTAAATCCCCATCCCAAAAGTTCATGTATTGAAAGCTTGGTTCCCATCTGGTGGTGCTACTGGACGTGGTGGGAACTGGAGGTGGGGTAGGATGAATCACTGGGGTATGCCCCAGGAGACTGGGAACCTAGTCCTCCTCCTCCTCCTCCTCCTCCTCCTCCTCTTCTTCTTCTTCTTCTTCTTCTTCTTCTTCTTCTCTCTCTCTCTCTCTCTCTCTCTCTCTCTCTCTCTCTCTCTCTCTCTCCCCTCTCTCTCTCTCTCTCTTCCCCTTCTTCCCAGCCACAACAAGATGAACAGATTTGCTCTACCATGCACTCTTCACTCTGATTCTGCCTCATCCAGGCCCAAAACAATGGGGTCAAGGAACCATAGACTAAAACCTCTACAACTCTGAGCCAAAATAGGCATTTTTCTCCTTTAGGTTGACTTTCTGAGGTATTTTGTCACAGTGGTGGGAAGATGACTAACATAACATACTTTGGTCTGAAGTAGCAGGAGTTCAATTCAGACAAAAGGTGTCTCACCCAAACACGAAGAGATGAATGGCAGCTGGGCCATAGAAGCGAATGAGACTAAGGACTCCACTGCCTCTTCCCGAAGACTTCACCTGCGGCCCAGTTTCCCCTACACGGTTGAGAACATGCCAGGCCGCAGCTTCTAACTCACATCTCTGACCCTCTTACCTCCAGATGGTTCCAACATGAAAACTCAATAGGGAAGAACTCTGGCGGGTTCCACTCTGGTCAGGTGCCCGCCTGTGACCCAGTCAGCAGCATGAGTGTGTCATGAATATATGGGGTCACATACACAGCCTGAGTGCTGCTCCTGGGTGTCTGAGTCCCCCCAGAGAAAAGGGCAGGTGTTGTAATCCAGACCTTCAGCCATCAGAATCCCTGCAGTTCAGTGCCTGCTTGTCTTGATTGCCATGTTGCCTCTTCAATTACTTTCATAATGCTAAGAGGTCCTCTTCATAAATGAAAACAAATGAAGAACTCTGAGCTGTCAGCATTATGTGGTAAAGCAGAAAAGGACCAACCAACCTCTCAAGTTCCTGCTAACCTCCTATTTATCTCCTGTATCCAGGTGATTGCCTCTCTGCAGTTCCAGTGTTGACTTAGAGATGAGCTTATCTCTGCTCTCCTTGCACCCAGTTGGCCCAGAGAACAAATTTAGCAGGTGGGTTGCATAATGGTCTGCAGGAGGAACATCGGGACTACAGACACACCCTGAGCAAAGCTCAAGCCTCTCAACTCCATGCCACCAGACTGTCCCCCTTGTGAGTCCAGAGCCTGGGGCCTCTCTGCACGAGAAGGAGACTTTTGCATGTGCACTACTCTCCACCTCTCCTGGAGGAACCCAATTCTCCTCCACACACAGCATTTTCATTGGCTTGGGATGGACCTTGGTGAAAGGTTTGAGCTCCATCTTTATTTCTGCCTTTGGCTCTGGGGAACAGAGACATGGATGATACTAAGGAAGCAGTAGTTTGCTTCCCACCAATAGGGGGCAGCACATAGAAGTCACTGTTGGGTCTTAAACTGAAAACGAATGAAACTAATCATTCTCTTTGACTGTATTGTGACTCAGGGAGACCTTGCTGACCTCAGAAATGGACCCAGCACTCACCACTCCTAGGAACTGCCTACATCCCAAGCACCTCACATAGGGCCTTGCTTTTTTTTAGTTCATAGCCACTGAGATGGGCTAAAGTAAATGTCCGGGGCTGGAGAGACGGCTCAGGGGCTGAGAATACTAGCTGTTCTTCTAGATCCCAGCACCCACATGGCAGCTAACAACTATCTGTAACTCCAGTTCCAGGAGATCCAACACCCTCTTCTGGGCTCTTTAGACAACTAGGCACTCAAGTGGTGTATGAACATGCATGCAAACAAAACATCCATACACATAAATAAAATAGTTTTAAAGTAGATGCCAACAGATGAGTGACATTTATCTGGATTGCATAGGGCAGACAAGGCAGAGAAGGTCTCCCCAGAGCTAGGGCAAGGGAGAGAATGAGAGAGCTAAGACTTGTAGCCATTACCCAAAGAAAGGACAGGAAAGGGAAAATTTTGTATGAGCATGGAATATTCTGGAAAACTTAATCTTAACATAGGCTAGAAAGTCAAAGGTAAGCTCATGATGATCTGGATGTCTCCTGAGGATTTTATATTCATGGATCTTCGACAGGGAAAGATGGAAGAGATTCTTCCATCTTATATTCTTGCTGAGGCCAGTTTAGGTTTAACTAGAATTCAATCTCCTTGATGGAGAATGCCATGAAAAATTACCCAACCTCTAATTCTAGGAACCCAAGGTCAAGATGCCACAGCTAACTTAGCTTCTGTTAAACAGCTTGCTTGCGTAAGACCTCCCCCTGTAACTGCCAAGCAAGATACCAGGATGAGGTTTTTGTCTTTTAAAACCCCTTATGCTAAACACAAACACTTGGTCCCAAATACCTGAGTATAGTCCCGGCTGGGTAGAAATAAAGACTTCCAATTGGGTATAAACTGTGCCTCAGTGGTCATCCTTGGTGGGGCTTCTTGTAATAGACCTCTTTACATAGAAATGTGGGGACTTGAAAGATCCAGAGCTTGTGAGCTACACAAGTGCTTTGGCACAGGCGGCCTACACCCCCCACCCCCAATTTCCTCAGCGCATCTATCAAGCTCCATGGGTCCCGGCTTGCTCATTCCCAGCTTCCCTACCACAGTAGGCTGTGGTAAAAGTGAAAGATAAGAAGTCCATGGTGACAAATCCGCCAGAGCATCCAGAGAGAAACACCAAAGCTGGCCCTATTAGAGCTACAGGTGACAGACCAGGCCAAGATTGGAAGAATGAGCTCTTCGGGTCCGGAAGGCACAGTGCCTCCTCAGGGAGTCACACAGGGAAAGCCATAGGGCCACAGATGTGTCACATGTGGACCAGGGGAAGCCCCTCCTTTGCTATCAGCTGAATTCCCTATCCTTGGGGAAGGTCTGGTGTGGTTGAAAAATTATGGAGAGCAGCCTAGAAATTTCTTCATTCTTGGGAGCCATGGGACAGCAAGAGAATTAGTCCCCAAACAAGAAGCCTCATACCCTGCCTCCACCCCTCTCTTTAGTGGCAGGCAGCTCTCCTGATTAATTTCTGGGTGTCTGTCCTTGTCTCAGACTTACAATCAATCCCCAGGTGTGTCAAGATGCTTCCTATTTCCTTAGAATTACTTGCCTAGGCCTGCAGTGTCTGCAATCCTATTAGCAGGATTTGTTTTCACTGTGTTTGCGAAATGAAATACAGTACAAAGCCTCTCTCCAGTCCTCTGGGCCCCTGTGTCTCTGAATGCCATCATTCTATGGGAGGATCGAAGTCCTTTCTGGGGTACCAGGGGTTCCTTTGTCTCTTTGGTGTTGGGCGGGACTAGGAGGATGCGTTGCTGACTCCTCTACCAGGAACAGGCAAGTTAAAGTCCTTCTTGCCTTTAGTGAAGAAAGAATTCTAGTGGCTAGGAGAAAGAGGTTTGTGACAGGCCAAAGTAGAGACATCGTGCAGCTGAGTCACAGCCAAGAAACTGGGATACAGGTCAACAGAACCCAGGTAGAGAGAAGGGTTCGAGACACAGTTCTGTCTCCATCTGGTGACCTTGAGAAATTATTCAGACTTTCCATGAGTTTTGTCAGAGTCCAGTGTTGGGGTTCAGCACCAATCTAGCAAAGGGTCCCTTGAAGCAGAGAGTGGGGAATTGAGAAGTAATAGGAAGAAATATAGACATAGACAGAGAGAAAAGACAAAAACCCAGGATAGCTTCGGGAGGACCCTGGGTCAAGACCCAGCAGCTTCGAGTTTATGTCTAATGGGCCTTTTATACACTAGCAAGGGGAGAGGCAAAAGACCTCCCCCTTTCAAGATCAAAGCACAGCATACAACCAAGAGTAGACCCTTCAAAACACCTGGTAACCATGCCCCACGACAAAGCATCTTGTGATTAGGCCATGAAGTATAAGACACCTAATAACCATGCATACCTTTGCACCCTATTATGCAGCCTTGGAGAGCAACATAAACTCTGACCCTGACCTTGAGTCAAACCACAAGTTGGAATCTTTGTGGGCTCCCACAGAGCTTCATGATTTTCATTTGCAAAGTGGGGGAACAAGCTTCTCCCTAATGACGGAGAATAGGATGAAATGAAATCTTGTAATCTTAGGGCTGGAGCCTCAACTGTTCCCCTTCAGTCTCCTCAATCCCACCCTAGCTAGTTCTCACAGTCCTCTTTGTGTATGCAGAGAGAGAAGGTGGAGGACATGCATGCACATGGGTACAGGTGCATGTATGTGGAAACCAGAGAACAACCTTCAGTGCCCTTCTTCAGGTACTGTTCAGTTGTTTTTCCTTGAGACAGGACCTGCAATTGGCCAGAATCTTGCTCACTAGGCTAGGCTAGCTGACTAGTGAGCCCCAGGGCGTCTGCCTGTCTCTGCCCCCCAGGTACTAGGATTGCAAGTGCACCTCACTACATTCCCCTCTTTTAGGTTGAACATGAATTCTAGGGACCAAACTCAGGTCCTTGGGCTTGCAACGCAAACACTTTACCAGCTGAGCCATCTCCCCAGCCTGAGGTCCTCCCTTCATCTTATGGTGATATTTTATTTGTACTGAAATGTGATTTTATTTGTATGCTAAAAAATAAAGTTGCCTGGGGGTCAGAGCTAATAGCAAGCCTTAGCAGAGCTGGGCATTTGTGGTGCATGCCTTTAATCCCAGTACTTGGTGGGCAGAGCTAGGTAGATCTCTGTGTGGTCAAGGATACAGCCAGCATTGGAGACACACGCCTTTAATCTCAATACCAACCATAGAAGACCTGGAGGTCTGTACAGACAGGCAGTGACGAGGCAGTCATGTGGTTGGGTTTACAACCAATGAGAAGGCAGAACAGAAAGTCTATATAAAGACAAACACACAGGAAGTAGGTCTCTCTCTCTTGGCTGAAACAGGAAGGTTAAGGCTCTTAGCTCTGACCTCTTGGGCTTTTATCTTCACATTGGCTCTGTGTTTCTTATTTAATAAGACAGTTACTTCTATATCATCTCTTTGTCTAGAAAGAATAACAACTTGAAAACCTTGTAGTAGCCAACCCATCATACACAGAAAAGAAAAGTTATTTCTAAGTAATTAGGATGTACATATTTTTCTGAAAATCCATTTCCATACAAATATCCCCATCCAAAGCTATTTTAGGAACAAGCCACCAAGACATCCTCACTGTCCTCTGGGACAGGTATAAGGTTTGATTTGTGAATACATTTTTTTACTTATTCAGTGGCTACATGGCCCTTGAAATTCATGAGACAATAGAAGCATAATAGTAGGAGTTGATCAGAGCCTTGAAAGTTGTCTGTTCCTAGAGAGTCTGATGCTGGGCTTCCAAGGAGCAATCCACTCTTTCAAGTTTGTTTCTTCCCATCTCCCACTGGAGCAGCTTGATTGGGGGTTTTACTTTCCTCTTTTTTGTTCAAATGTGAGCTTGTGTATTATTAGACCTCATCTGCAAATATGATCTGAAATATTAACAGCGTCTGTCAACTCTGCATTCAAATGCATTGTCTCAGCAGGCTTCTGAAGTCTAGCTCATGCTGAAAGTGAAGTACCCAGCAGCCTTCAAAAAACCTGGTCTGCAAGTTTCCATCTGTTTGGCCACTGGGGGTTGAGGGTGGCCTTTCTTCTGTCTGTAGAAAGGCAATCCGGAAGCATCAGGCAGCATCCATCCAAAAAACTGTTTTGGCTGAGCAGTACAGGATGCTCCATGGGGTGCAGTAGAGAGCACCCCCAAGAGACAATGGGTCAGACCAAACGGGGCCTTTCCTATTCCTCAGCAGCCAGAGCCCTGCTAGGAGCCTGAATAGGGAACCCCCACAGACAATAAACAGACCAAAGAGGCCCTGCAGGGTTAGGGGGGAAACTGTCTGTTCTCTCAAGATACTTCCTGGGTGACCTTAGGCAAGTCGTTCCTCTTGCTTAAGCTGGCATGTTCCTCTGTAAGAGGGAAGTAGCTTGTTAGGAAAACTTTTTACATAATCACAACAGAATCATGATTATGTAAGAAAATGTCCGTAACTTTTAGATATGCAGGGTACACAGAGACGAAAGAACCCAAGATCTGGGATTTACTTTAAAATAATTCAGTAAAAATAAAGTAGGGGATGACTCCATTTACATCAAGTTCAAGAATAGGCAAGAGTAATCGATAGTGATAAAAATAAGTAAGAACACGATTGCCTTTGGCAAACAGCACCAGAGAACTTTCTAGAATATGGAAAGTGTTCTACAACTCAAGTCAATTTGAATGATAACATGCTCATAAACCTTTCTCAGAAGTCATTGACCTACGAAGGGTCCAGAATAATAATAGCTCTGTGTGTTTAGAAAAAATGTTAACAATTATGCGTTTATAAAATATGAGAAAACAAGTGTAGTTTAAAATGTTAACATTCTGAGGAATTTTAGTCTAAACATGATATGAGAATTCTTTGTGTTATTTTTTTAGCTTGCTCTAAATTTGAAATTATTTTGGCATAAGTATTTTTAAAAGTCATCAATCTTGTCCCCTCAGCTTGATGCATTTTGCTGTATATAAATTATACACAAGGGAGGGAAAGATGTATCACAATAAAGCCTTGATGACTGTCAGATGTGAGTAATAGATTCGTGAAGGTTCCTTATGCTATCTTTTCTATCTTGTTTGAACATTTTTATTATGCATAAGTATTTTTGTTTGTTTTTGAGATAGGATCTTAGTAGCCCACTGTGGTGGTTTGAACAGAACGCCCCTGTAGGCTCATAAATTTGAAAGCTTGGTCGTCAGTCGGTAGAACTGTTTGGGAAGGATTAGGAGGTGTGATCTTGCTGGAGGAAATTTGTTACTGGGGGCAGGCTTAAGCCCATGGCACTGACATTCCCAGTTAGCTCTCTTGCTTTGTGCTTGTGGATCAGGATGTATTATCTCAGCTGCTGTTCCAGTGGCATGCTAGCCTGCTCCTTGCCGTGATGGTGGTGGACTCATGCTCTGAAGCTGTAAGCTCCCAATAAATGTTCCTTCTATAAGTTCCCTTGGTCATGGTATCTTAGCACAGGAATAGAAAAGTTACTAAGACACCCGCTCTGACCCTTGAACTCATTATGTAGTCAAGGATGACCCTGAACTTCTGACCTTCCTGCCTCTGTCTCCTGAGTGCTAAGATTACAAGTATGGCCACCACATCTGTTTCATTCAGGATGCATGCTGGGTAAGCACTTATCCAACCGAGCTGTATCTCCAGCCCTAGACAAAGGTTTGTTTTTTTTTTTTTTGTTTTATAATTAAAACAATAAAAAAAAGAGACAGCATAGCCCCTGGCTCCCAGCTGACTCCCAGCTGGCTCCCAGCTGGCTCCCTAACACTTTGGAGAAAGCCTCACCAGAGCTACCTACACCTTTTGTCTGGAACAGTCGAGATGTGACATACGTGCCATTCTATGGATGCTGGCATTGCCTGTGACCATTCTAGACCCCAAATGTATCCCAAGTGATTTTTTTCTCTAACCTCCAACTATTGTAGAAACAAATATAAGAGGTGTTTGTTCATTTGTTTGTTTTTCAAGACAAGGTCTCTCTGTATAACATTTCTAACTGTCCTGGAATGGCTCTGTAGACCAGGCTGTCCTCAAACTCACAGAGATCTACCTGCCTCTGTCGCTAGACCTGCACCACTGCCACCCAGTGTCAATGGTCTTTTCTAAACACCCACTTCAGTGAGGCCCATTGGCCCAGTGTCTTCTTCCCATAGAGATTACTCTGGACAGGCAACTCCATAGGAGAAATCACAGAGAAGAGAAGAGATACAATCAAATACTTTTCAAGACAACTGGGAACCATTCAGGATGGAATTTTACTTTGGCCAAGAAAACATCTGACCTGAGACCAGAGTGGAAAAGTTGGGGCTGGTAATGACCTTCCAAGCAAAGTGAATACATTTCTTAACGCAGACTTTATTTCTCCTAGGGCTGGTGTTGGAACAGGGGTCCTAATCCACAGGCACAGAGACCTTGGCTCCTCTTTCGTCACTCATGAGGACAGTCCATCTTTGTAGTTCCTTGAAACAAAATAGAGTGAAGGGGAAGGACTCTAGGTCAAGGAGTGGGTGGCAACTGAGTTTCAGTGGCTTCCAGAACCAAGGCAGCCTAGGAGTAAGGATACAGATCAACTAGAGGCTGTCAGCAGCTGCCTTGTGTGTTCAATCTCCAAATCCTGGAAAGAAGTTGAAAATTTAGATTTCCCCACATACAAATTTGTCATTTACAAATGACAGACTTTATTTTAATTTTTTTTGAAGTGTTATATGAGTCAAACAAAAATATTAGTTCCCAGGCTGTCTTCAGTGTGGTGTCACTGCCCCCACCCACCCACCTGAGGTCCCTGATCTTTTTAGATTAGAGTTTGGGGGGCTTACTAAGTCTCTCAGAGATCTCAACCTCAAAACTGAAAAGAATTGTTAACGATAAATACTTTAACCTATCAACTCTTAGAGAAAGACTTTTGTAACATTTTCTATGACCCACTGTAGAAGATCCTTTTAGACTGCCAATGCCAGTAATTACATTTATCCACATATGTGTGTAAGACACAAAGAAGAGATTTGCAGGTAAGTGCTCCTACTATGCACAATGTATGTCGAGCTTTTTTTTTTTTTTTTTTTTTTTTTTTGGTTTTTCGAGACAGGGTTTCTCTGTGTAGCTTTGCGCCTTTCCTGGGACTCACTTGGTAGCCCAGGCTGGCCTCGAACTCACAGAGATCCGCCTGGCTCTGCCTCCCGAGTGCTGGGATTAAAGGCGTGCGCCACCACCGCCCGGCTGTATGTCGAGCTTTTATATTCTGTTTCATTTTACTTCATTTGAATACTAATGGCAACAAGCCAGTAAGCTGAGTTCACAGATTGTAGAGGAACATTGCTTTAGAATTCATGTTTACTGACTTCCCATCTAATCTCCTCTCACCTTCTAAGGTAGGAATCATCACCTCCACTTCACAGAATAGGTAAATAAATCTTGAACTTCACCTTCTAAGTCCAAGTTTTCCTTCTCTTACTCTATTTATCTACTTATTTTATACAGGATTTCACATAGCTGGCCTTGTAGCCGAGGATGGCCAAGACCTCAAGATCCTTGAAGTGCTAGAATTCCAGGCATACACCACAGGCCCGACTTCTCTTATTCTTCTCATACAGAAAAGCAAGAAGGAAGGAAGGAAGGAAGGAAGGAAGGAAGGAAGGAAGGAAGGAAGGAAGGAAGGAAGGAAACTCCAAAGCGCCAAGTCCCAGAGGAAACTCAGTCAAGGAGAATCTTGAGGGCTGGAGCTGTAGCTCAAAGGTAGAACACTTGCCTGGTGTGCCTGAGGCCCTGAGTTTGATCTCCAATCACTGAAGATACAAGAGAGGGAAGGTGTGAAAGGAGGCAGGGGAAGGGAAAGAAACATTTTGTGAAGAACCAAAAATTCAAACAATGGGATGATAGTGATGAGTGACAGTGAGGACATGACCGCTCCAAGGAGAAGGTTTTTACTGTAGACGTGAGGGAGAGCATAGCCAGAGGCATCTAGAAGAGTCCAGCCTGAACTGGGCCAGCAGACTGATCCAGGCCATGAGAGGAGGGGGTGGGGTGGGGGGAGCAAGAGAGGAAGGAAAGAGAGAGGGAACAAAGAGAACACATGGAAACCAAGAGACCCAAGAAGGCTCAGAGCCAAAATGGCTGAGTTAAATAGGAATCAGAGTAGCTAGGGTCAGGAAAGTGAAGCTCAGGAGATAGAGAGGTTTAGAGTAGGAGATGGGATGTGCCAGCCAGGATGACTTATAACAAGTACTTGCGAGTAGGAAGTGAGGGCGCCTAGAGGCTAGCATAGACCTTGATATGCTAATAGGCACCATAGGCATAGACTAATGGAAGAGCCATATGTCTGTTTTGCCAGCAATGAGGAGAACGGCTCCTCTTAGCAAGTAGGAACTATCTTCTTAAGTCTCTGAGGGAATGCTGACTTTTGTCTACATGCCGGACTTTGGGAAAAGGAATTTCTTGAGAACTAACTATTCATACTAGCAGCTTTGGAATAGGCAACGCAGGAGACCCCTCAACTCTTTGTCTCTCTGCACGGTTCCTGTGAGGATTGTGATTGGCATCTTCAAGGAAGAGTCAAAGGTTATTCATGTGGACTAAGGACAGTCGGAGAAAGCAAAGGTTGAGCCCAAACCTGAGAGGTTGCAGATGTTCAGATCAGTCATGAACTTGTATCTTCAGGTCCCAAACTTGTTGCTACAGGTGACTAATGGCTGCCAGTGAGAGGGAATGGATAAGGGTCAAAGCCAAATCCTTTTGATGGTCAAGGCTGGCCTGAGAAACCCTATCACTGAACTCTACCGTTCATTGTTGTTAAATTGATGGAAGACCAGTGCCTTCTCTGTGGGCAGAGGTCACAGACAACAAGAGTTGAACCAGGGATGTCAATGACCAGTGTTTACTGGATGTATTTGCCTTTTCTGTTTGCTTGTTTGCTTGTTGAGAAAGGATCTCTCTACGTAGCCCTGGATGACCTGGAACTTGTTTTATATAGGAGAGGCTGGCCTGGAACTCATGGAGATCTGCCTGCCTCTGCCTCCAGAGTACAGAGATTAAAGTTTCGTCCCACCTTGCCAGAATACACGTTTTCTTTCTTAAAATGAATGAGTGTAGCTTGTAACTGGACCCAGTACAGAATCTAACAGTATGTTTCTAACCAATCTTGTCATAGCCATCAGTTCTGGGGCAAGGAACCTGGCATCCCCAAGCAGGGCCTTCCCTGAGAGCACATTTGGACTATTCTGCCATGGTTGAGTCTCTCCCTGTCTCTTTTCTTTGTGTCCTTTGTCTCCAAATTCATAACGAGAGCCAAGGGAAGATGGGCTGTGTCTTTAAAAACCCCAGCAGTGATTTCAAGCCCCAACTCTGGTGCCTTTTTGCTTTCTCTGAAGTCACTTGTTCCAGTGTGGAATAAATAGTTGCTCTGCGATGTGGAGAGCCAGTGAGTCTTAGATTAGCATCACAAAAGTCAATTAACAGAGACAATTTCTTCTTTGATCTGTATTTGTATATTATTAACAGCTCTAAGACCTCTTAGTGTAGTAAATTAGCCTAGGTAACCAGGGAGCAGAGTACAAACATATTTTTTTCCTTTAGTGGCCCTAAAGATTTAGCTCATACAGAGAAAACTATATCCAGGCCTAGGGAGGACTCCCTGCCCTTATACACAAGAAAGCACAGGGGAGCCACTCTGATAAATATGATGTTTGTTTATCAAAATGTTACAGGCCATCCTGGCTAGCTGCCACCCTCTCCCACCCTGGTGCTGTCTTAATGACAGGACTCATTATGTAAGAAGGAGATATGGGGACCTCAACTGCCTTTGCTGAAAGTTTGCAAGCTTTGTTTCCTAGATATTAACAATAGCAATAGTAATAATAATGAGGAGGAGGAGGGAACCAGCATCTTAATATACAAGGATTGGTTCCAACGGTAGAAGCTGTGTCCACCTTTGTGGTGGTATTATGTTCCCCAAAATATTGTGTACCCTAATAAACTTATCTGGGGTCAGAGAACAGGACAGCCACAATATTAAACAGAGGATAGGCAGTGGTAGCACACGCCTTTAATCCTAGCATTCCAGAGGCAGAAATCCATGTGTTCAAAGATACAGCCAAGCATGGTGACTCACGCCTTTAATCCCAGAAAGCGAGCCTTTAATCCCAGGGAGTGAGGCAGAAAGCAGAAAGATATATAAGGTGTGAGGACCAGAAACTAGAAGCATTTTGGCCTGGTTAAGCATTTGGCTGGTTAAGTGTTCAGGCTTTCAAGGAGCGGTTCAGCTGAGAGTCATTGGGATGAGGCACAGAAGCTTCCAGTCTGAGGAAACAAGACCAGCTGAGAAGTTGGCCAGGTGAGGTTAGCTGTGGCTTGTTCTGTCTCTCTGATCTTCCAGTATTCAACCCAATACCTGGCTCAGGTTTGATTTTATTAATAAAAACTTTTAAGATTCCTGCTACACACCTTTAATGAAAGGGCATTCTCTTTGCTCTTATGTACAGAGAGGATGATAACTGGAGACTATCTTTTTCACTGAAATAACTATCTTAGGAAGGTCTGGATGCTACCCCTCAGTGCTGTGTTCTTCCAAAAGGAATTCCATTAAGAGTGAAATAGTGCCACACATAAGTTCTAGAATATTAGCATGGGGACATTTACAACTGCTGTATAAACTGTATGGTTAAGGGGAAGGTTTTATTGTAGATATGAGAGAGAGAACCGCCAGAGGCATCTGGGACAGTCCAGAGCATAGAGAGGAAGAAGTAGACTGAACATGGCCAGCAGACTGGACCTAGCCATGAGAGGAGCAGCAGCAGGGGCGGGGTTGGGGGGAGTGGGAGATGAAGAGAGTGGGGAAAAGAGAGGGCATGGGGGAGACAGCAAGGCTACAAGGATGAGTAACCGTTGGGAGGGAAGCCCATGAGCTGCAGAAGTTTAGGGTTGGGGAGGGGGTGAAAAGGGCTAGGTACTTGTGATGCTGAGGGATCCTGGAGGCCAGCACGCACTTTGGTATGCTAATAGCCACCACACATATTTGTCCCTTCTGCCAGTGATAAAAGAAATGTCTCCTTTTGGTAGAGAGGAACTGGCTTCTCAAGTTCTTGAGGAATGCTGCTTTTTGTCTAACATAGACTTAGGGGAAGTGGAGTTTCCTTTGAATCTGACAACTGCCTATTCAGTAAGTCACTCATGGACCCTACTATGCACAAAGTAGTGAGAAAATACCTGTAATCTAATAATTCCATATACCTATTTCTAGGTAATCTTGGTTCAGCCTCAAAAGGTTTGGAGATTAAAATAGAATGCAAATTAATAAGGTCTCTGGGGCAGGGCAGATGGCTGAGAGGGTAAAGTGTTCATTATACAAGCATGAGGCCGTGAGTTCAGATCCCTTGCATCCTTATGCCAGGTATGGGCCTTTGATCCCAGCCCTGGGAGGAAAAGGGAGGAAGATCTCTGAATTTGAAGCCAGCCTGGTCTACATGGCGAATTCCAGGCCAGCCAGGGCAACATAGTGAAAGCCTGTCTCGAACGTAAATAATGTAAAAGACAAGCATGGTGGCATTTGTCTGTAATTCTAGTGCTTGTTGAACAGGGACAGGGAATGTGGGGGTTGGGGAGGTGAGGAGTGGAGACAGGAGGTCTCCAGAACTCACTGGCCAACCAGTCTAGTCAAATCAGTGAACTCTGGGTTCAATGACAGACTCTGTCTCAAAAACTAAGGTGGACAGCAACAGATGAAGACACCTGATGGCAACCTCTGGCCTCCACACGTGTTTGCACATAGATGCAAGCATATCATCACACATAGGAACATGTACATATAGCAAGAAATCCACAGAGTCTGTTTAAAGGGTGAAGGAATTTATTAGGGGGAAAACTCATTGTACACAATATACTAGTCACAGGTTCTGGAATGCTGTTCCGACCACCTGAGTCAGTTCCGTATCCAAATCCATGAGGCAGAGAAGAGAGCTTGTACATACATGCATCTCAGGTCTTAAGGGTCACCAAGAGACCATGTCCCAGGGGCATGTACTTCAAGGTCATAGGCAGGTAGAGCAGTTTCCTGCTGCATCTCTAGGAGAGGTGCTTCAAGGTCACAGACAGAACAGCTATCTACTGTATATACATATGCATATACCACACATACAATAAAAATGTGTACTTGTTATATCAACAAATATTTATTGTATACTTAACAAGTACATGCCAGATACTAGGCACAAAATATAAACTGAAAAACACAGGTCCCTTGAAGAACCCTGCACCTGTTTGGGAGGCAGACAGGTAGCTAGTGTTTATTTAGACAAGTAGGTTGTGATGATGTTGATGGATATTTCCTCCAAACATCTCCTCCCGGAGGGAGGAATGAGGCTCATAAGGCTTTGGAAGCTAAAGAGACACAAGGATCAGGATGTTCAGATTATAAACTCAAGAGGCCCCTCCCCAAGACTATATAAACTATAAAAAGAAATGGGGGCAAATGGACAAGCAGGAGGATACTATCTTCAGTGGAGCTGTCTGCAAGTTGAACAATGAACTCCAAAGATATAATTTTGGGAGTCATCACTCATGTTGTAGTGGGCCTTAAGGTGATAGAACTGCCTTTGCATCATCCATGCTCCTATAACTCAGTGAAACTCATTGGTTCTCTGATCTAGACTTGGGTGGAGTCATTTGTTTGCTCCTTTGTCAGTGTCCTAATTGAGATAAGTAGACATCTGTTCCCATTCCCTTAAGAAAAGTCACACATCAGATTGGGACATGCACCCTAGGCTCCCTGAACACAGGGAAAGGCGTGGTCCATCAGGAATGGCCAAGATGGTGTCCTAGGGAATAGTCAGGGTCTCTTTTTCCACATTGATTCCCTGTGCCCGGGTGACAATTTGTGTCCTTCAGATGGCTTTCTTGTATGACTGGCAGGCCTTAGCTGAGTGGGTTTCAGGTGGACAGAAGTCAGAGGAGAAAGTTTTAGTTGCACATCTCTCTATGCCCAAAGAATCCCATCTATTTCCTTCAATGACAAGACAAAATGAAAAATATTTTTCTTTCTGACAAAACCTACTACTTTCCGGTTATTGGACTCTTTAGATAGTCTCTTCATGCATTATGGATAAGGCTAACCAGAGAGAGCTCTTGGGACACTACTGGTCCCAGGATTCCAGGACTTTTCCAAACCTAAAAAGATCTACACATGATTAGAGGCTTGTGGAGAGCCTCAAGCAATCTCATCTATCTGTAGAACCTGTCTGCTGTCCCACCCTTCACAACTCCATGGTCTACAGAGGCATATATTTACATGTTATGGCTATCTGCCTGAATGAACATCTGCACGCAGTGTTCCCTTGACTGGAAAATCTCCTTCCCAACCCCACTTCCTTCTTTTACCCAATGAAACACCCACTCACCCTTCAGATCTCAGGCAAGTGTGCCTTCTTTGAGAAGCGTTCCTGGCCGTGGGATGGTTTCCTGTGGTTTTTGCTCCCACCATGTCCAGACACCTGTCTGCCAAGACCTTTTATAGCTTGCAATTATGCATTCATTTGTGTCATTTCCTTTCATCTCTCCTTGCTGCTTCCAAGGTCATAAGTGTCATGTGGGAAATACAATGCACAGCTGATTCATTGCTATGACTCTCACTTGCTAGCTCCCTGCCTAGCACTTGGTAGGCACTCAGCAAATTCTCATTGGCTGGTGAAGGAACACAGAGGAATATAGGACCCCTTCCTGGCCTCCTATTGTGCCACACCCCCAAATGGCCTGGATTTCTACTTGCTTTGAAGCTTTGCCAATCAAAAGCAGTATAGTCAAAGGTAAAGGCCTTTAAATTTCCAATAGCTCAGGTACCACTGGCCCGCAAGGAACTGAGGGAAAACAAGTATGAAAAAATAATGAACCAGAAATTGTATTAAAGTCTAAGTCTTAAAAACAAGGCCAATACTACATCAATAGTGCCACACATGAGTTGTTTCAGGAAGAAGACAGGAAGAGGTAAGAATCAATATTGTCTGTCTTCCGGCCAGTTGACTTCATGTTTCAAGCAGGAAGAGAATCTGGATTTCTTTCTGTTGCTCTTTACCCATTGGCGATATGATATTGTTACGCCAGAGAGAAGGACTTAAGGGATAGAAGGTTAGAAAGCCAAGGACTTCAGCTTATTCATGAGAGAAGATTCAAGAAGGTTAGACTCTTACCTGTCAAGCTGGAGAACAGAGGAAGCTTAGCGGCCAGCTGACAGCCCTTCAAAACTATCTTTAGCATTCAAGAAGAAACTGGGCTATCTGCAGACAAAAGCAGCCTGGGATGGTATTCCCTTTTGGAATAAAAAGCACATAGCTTGTTTGTTATTTTGCAGAAGCCCACATGTGTTCCTGGGCCCTATAAGGAAGCTAACCAAGCATGAGTTTATGACTGAGCCATTGAACACATCCCTCCATGGTTTCTGCTACACTTCACTGGCTTTGAGTAAGTTCCCTGGTTAGAGGTGATGCCGTGGGACAACAAACGAGCCTGTTTTCCAGTTCCTGCCCTGCTTCCCTCAATGGTATGCCGTGACCTGAAAGTATAAGTCAAACAAATCCTTTGCTCCCCTAAGTTGCTTTTGGTCAGGTTGTAGCAATGTACTACAGACCACACTGCTCAGGACAACAGGAACTTTGGTGTCACTATTCTGCAGGCCAAAAGTCTGAGGTCAAGGTGTCCACAGTCAGGACCCCTCCCAAGCATCTAGGGGAAAATCCTTCCCTGCTTCCTTCAATGGTAGTTGGTTCTCAGGGTTCCTTGGCTTGTGGCTGCATCATGCTAATATTTGCCACTGGCTCAGATGGTCCCTGGGGGAAGACTTCCTACCCCTATCACAGCACTCTGGAGGTAGAGCAGAAGTTCAGGAGTTCATGATCATCCTTGGATATATAGCAAGCTTGAGGCCAGCCTAGGATACCCTGTCCTAAGAAACGAAAAGAAAAGTATATGGCTAAAGTAGAGAGAAAGGAATTCTTGTTTTCCTAGACTAAACACTATTCATAAAAGCTTAGTGTATGATCTCTGAACTCTGAGACAAAGCCATTTATGCCGGCTTTTTGGTAAAAAGTAACATGTAGCCCTCCTTCACAAAGTAGAGATTCCTAACCTTCACATGCCACTGGAAGTGTGTTCATGAGAATGAACCAATCGTGTATAAAGTACAGTAGCAACTGTGTAATTGCTCTTGTCAAAAAGATAGACAAGAAAGGACTCCCTCTGTGTCATTGCCATGGACGTTGAGGTCAATTGAAAAACACAGAGGAAGAAAAGTCTGCTTACTAAGCACTTTTGTGGTCAGGCCCCAATACCCACCAGCCTTGGGACACGCTTAATTACTCCAATGCTGACAGTGGGGATGCCTATAAAAAGGCACCGGATCTAAAACCAGCAGGATCGATATTCTCAGGACAGTGCCAGGTCTCTTTTTAGCCCATAGATATTTTGGTCTAAGCCAGAAAGTGAGAAACCTGAAGTATCTTCAACGAATGACCCAGAGGTAGCAAAGGACATAAAGAGCCAAGTGTGGCTTGAGGAGAATGGCTTTATGCAAAGGATACCAGAACTGTCTGGAGGGATGCACAAAAGTCCAGATCAATTCCTATAGAGCTACAGAAAAGAGTTTCAACCTACATGGTTTATCTGCTCAGTGAATCCAAACACTCCAGAAAGTCAGGGCATGAGATAGATTTCTTTTAAACAGGCATGTACTAAGTTCCATGTGGCAGTTCTTAATAAACTAATGCCTGCCAGTGGTCATCAACTCTTCTCTTCAGTTTGTAAAAGAAAATTTACCTGCCAAAGTGCCTTGTGTGATTAATGTATATAAATTCTGAGAGTATCTTATTTCTACAGTTCACACATACCAAAGTACCCAGACTAAACACTCAACACTATTTCTTTTCTTGTCTGCTTGTTTATTTGTTTTGAGATAGAGTCTCCTGTATCCCAGGCTGAATTTACAGGGCCTAGAGCAGATAAGATTATAGTCCCTGCTCTGAGGAGCCCAATCCAGTTAAAGCATATTCACAAACTGGAGGGTCCTGTGGGGTGACAGCGGTAAGAATAGAAGTATACACACAGAATGATGAGGACCACAGGAGAGGTGGTCAGAATGCCTGAATAAGGGGGCCGAGCCTCTTCACAAACAGGGAATGAGGAGACGGTTTGGTCAGTAAAGTGCTTGCTGCCCATAAATAAGGACCAGAGTTCTGATGCCCAGCACCCACATAAAAAGTTCGACTTGGCAGCAAGTGTCTGTAATCCCTGAAATACACTGAACAGCCAATCTAGCTGAATCAGTGAGGTGAACCCAGGTTCAGTGAGAGACCTTGTCTCATAAAATAAGATCAAGAATGTTAGAGGTCAAAGATGTGGAAGCCAAGGTCGACCTCGTGTACATATGTGCTCTCTCTGTCTCTGTCTCTGTCTCTCTGTCTCTGTCTCTCTCTCTCTCTGTGTCTCTCTCTCTCTCTCTCACACACACACACACACACAAAAAACATAATCAGTGGGGGGGGAAAGGACAATGAAAAAGAAAGACCTCCACTGTATTTATTCATCTATTAAAAATAGATGGTCATGAGATTCCTGTAAAGATGGCAGATTGATCTTATGCACCTAATTCTCCTTCTATGAATGCATAAACAAATTGTATATTCACATATGGTGGAGTATTATTGGACCATTAAAGGAATCTGGTACACGTGCAACATAGTGAACCTTGAAGACACTAAGCTAAACCCAAGAAGCCAGTCACAAATAACCACATAGCTGGTGCGTCCAGATTCAGAAAATCCACACAGACAGAAAGTAATGAGGTGCTTTCTGGGTTGAGAGAAACTGGGAAGTGACTTGATGTATATGGGTTGCTTTTTAGGGTGTTAAATGTGTTTCTAAATTTTGACTGTGGCAACACAACTCTGAATATTTTAATTACTAATGAACTATACACGTTAAATGGGTGAGTTTTATGGTACATAAAAAATGTTTTAACAAAACTGTTTAGAAATATCATCGAGATAGATATTGACAAAACAGAGCTACTGCTAATATTTTTGCAACACCATGACACATTTTCTCATATTATGACACAAGACCCTTAGGTACCTTTTCAACTTGAAGTAACCTGCAAGGCATATTGGTCTTCAAGAGATGAAACAAGCCAGCACTTTGTAATTAGAGGTTCTCTGAAGTTCAGCAGTCAGTTTTTTACTCAACTGGAGAAGTAGGTCAGCAAACATTGCTTTATGATGTCTTCTGGCGTGGCTCTGTCATGCATGCTTATTAACCATTCACATGGTGTTAGTAAGACTCATTGTCTCTTGGGATGAACTTGAAGAATGGGCAGGGGAAAGATGACTGGCCAGTGGTCCCAGTGAGGTTTTGGTAATGCTGATTATCTGTATCTTTTGAAAGTCAGATAAAAAGAAGCTAATGTGTCACACTGATGACAAGGCCGGTGTCTACACAGGTGAACAGGGCAGCAGGCTTGGAACACGGCTCTCACCACGTAGCTGTGTGACTCTGGGCAAGCCACAAAGCCTCTCTGTATATCCATTTCCTTCTCTGTAAAATGAGAATTATATACTTTTTAAAATGAGAACTTACCCTGTTGTCATGTGCCTATAAATGTATCTTTATTTTTAAAAGGCTCTTCATAGGTAGTTATGAGTTGTCTATCTTTGATGATTTTTCTCTTGACTTTAAGAAAAAGTTTGGGTTAGGAGATAGTTCGCCTGTAGGTGAGCTCCAGGAGAAAGACTCTGTCTCAAGGAAACATAATGGGTGGGCAGGGGAGATAGCACAGTGGGCAAAGTGCTCACCATACAAGTGTGACAAACTCAGTTCAAATCCCCGGAACCCACATAAAGAACCTGGATCCTTTAGTGCATGTCTGTAATTCCAGAACTCCTACAGGGAGCCCGGAGGTAGAGAC
The DNA here is from genome assembly GCF_007827085.1 of Peromyscus californicus insignis. NCBI lineage: Eukaryota > Metazoa > Chordata > Mammalia > Rodentia > Cricetidae > Peromyscus > Peromyscus californicus. The sequence continues at coordinate 1,892,029 of NW_026294562.1, forward strand.
AGGAGAATCCCTGGAAACTTGTAGACCAGCTGCCCTGGTGTGTGCCGAAGTGAACAAGTGACTCTGCCTCAAGGTGGAAGGCCAGGACCAACACAAAGGTCCTCTGATCACATGTATGTCCTTTGGGAGGAGTGTGTTCATACACACACACACACACACACACACACACACACACACACACACACACACGGGAGAGATTTTAAGGAAAATAAAGTGGACTGTGCCGTAGGAGGGACAGCAGCGAGTGTCTTCTAACATCTACACACATATGAGTACACAGAGAATTGGCATTTTCTGGAGAACAGATTTTTTCTATTAGTTTGGTTTCATTTTGATGTATTTATTAAGTGGCTTGTTGAAGCACTCATCTGAAACTGTTATCAATAGGTCAGGAAGTCAAAGACTCAAGCACTTCATTTCTTATCAAGTGAGGCTGGACTGCTTAGCAAGAGTGTATCGAGTGCAGAATCAGCAAGAGCTGCCCAGCTGGTAGACCTTCTCGTCTGGGTGTGTGTCATGGCCAGTGGCAGAAGCCAGGGAAAGCAAGAGGTGTTAGCCATCTCCTCAACTCCAAATTTGTCCTGTTCATTTCAGAGAGTCTTTGGAGGCTCAGCAATGTTTGCTTACAATGCAATAGATCCCTCAGTGACCACCCTCCATCATCCAGGGAATTGCTTTGTATGTTTCCCACCTCACTCGTGCTCTGGGACTCCACAGTCTGTCTTTTTTGTCTCTGTCTCCCTCTCTCTTACTCACGCACACACACATTTACATGCCTTAGCCATCGCGAAGGTGCACTTATCTCTCAGCACCTGCTAACACTGGCATCCATTACTGGTGCACCACTTCTCAGGCTCCGGGAACACAGCCACGTCTTGTCCATTGTGCCCTGCCAGACCCAAATTTCAGAAAGTCTGTGGGTTAGCCCTGCTGCCATCAACTGGACACCGTGAGAGGACACGGCTGGAGGACAGGTCTGTGGCTTAGCCCTGCTGCCATCAGCTGGACACCACGAGAGGACACAGGCTAGAGGACAGGTCTGTGGGTTAGTCCTGCTGCTGTGAGCTGGACACCGTGAGGGGACACAGGGCTGGAGGATTGGGCACCCTTTGTGAGAAGAGAGGCAAACCACACAGTCTGTTGATTCCTCCCAGAGACCAACCAGGTGGATTTTGGTAAAGTCCAGTATTCGTCGCTGTAACACTGAGAATTTTTCCTCTTTATCTGTGTTCCTTTGAGGGTTCCTAAAGTGCTTAGGAATTAGCATATCCACATAAGTAAGTTGCCTATGAGCAGATGAGAAATATACAATACTGTCTTAAAATTCCATTTTATTTAAATATATATAAGTCTAAGGATAGTACAGGGGAAGCGAAATACTGGTTATTTAAATTGGCAATTAAATGGAGAAAATGCGCACTAGAAATAGTGATGATTTTTTTTTTTCTGGAGACTGAGTCTCATCACATAGTCCAGATCAGCTGCAAACTTGAAAGCCTCCAGCATTCAGCCTCCTGAGTGCTAGGATTATAGGCATGTGCCATCATGCCCAGCTGCTTTTTATAAAAGTATTTAAGTTTTGATTTCACTGTCAGAAGCTTAATTAATGCGCTCCAAAATGGCTCAGCAGGTAATGGCTTTCGGCACACGAGCCTGGTGACCTGAGTTTGATCCTCAGAGCCCATGTTAAAGAGGAAAAAAAGAACTTCACAAAGTTGTCCTCTGGTCACCACAGTGTGTCATGGAGAGCATGCCCACACACACATCATGGATATGTGCACAGAGCATGCACATACACACACAATAATAATGCATAAAAATGTAAAAAACAAAAACTAGAAATTTTAAGTTGAACTAAAAACCACAGCTTTATTCAAATAACATATTTTACATTTACTAATTAGAATTTCTACTTTGATTTTTAATAATAAGAATTTCATATTTAAAACTTTTTCTTCTTTCACATTTTTGATGGAAATATATTCAAATTTGATACTTATGAATTATAATTACATTATTTTAAATCTTATAAGCTGTTACTGTCAGAAACACATAAATTATTTATATACTTGATCATAATTAGTAATTTTTTTACTATGACAAATATTATGGAATGGATAACTCATGAAATATTTTTCATGTACCCCGAATATTCCTGGGCATCTATGCATATGTACAGTAAAACTTAAATTCAATTGTCTTTGATACTGAATTTATGGACTTTTAGTCATTTAAACACTATAGCTTCTAATTTAAAAATATTTGCCTTTACAAAGTCATATTGTATTGGTGTTAAGGGAGAAGGTACCTCTTACATTTAATAGTTGGGATGGGGAGGTGACACCATTGTAGAGCACTTGCCTTTCAAGCTCAAAGACCTGAGTTCAATCCCCAGAACCCACAACAACACAAAGCTAGGCATGTGACCCGTGTTTGTAATCCCAGCACCAGGAAGGTTGAGACAGGTAGATCACTGGATCACTGGGTCTCACTGGCCAGCTCTAGTTTGACCTAAGTTCCAGGCTAATGAAAAATTCTGTCAAAAAAAAAAAAAAAGCATGAAGCCTGAAGTTGTCCTCTGGCCTCCACACACATGTACACATACATAATCCACACACACAGGCACACAAACACATACCTATACAAAGCTTAATGATTTCATTTATAAATTCTAAAACTTTCAGGAATATAAAATATACCAGGCTGAGGAAAACACTCTAACTCTGAGGCCAAATGCTTTACTCAATCTGATTGCTGTGTTCCTAGGGAACATTAGCTGACAGTAACCATCCTGTCGACAGTTGACACGTGCCAGGCCATATGAAGCAGTCTTTGTGTTACCAAATCCTCCCAAGAGCCCTATGTCACTACCCTGAGCCTTGAGCATTTGTGTAACTTGTCCCAGGTTGTGCAGCCATCAAGTCTTAGATCTGGAATCTGACCCCAAGGAAATTGACTGTCTTTGAGCAAGGGCCTTGGGGAAAGATGACCTCCGTGGTCACCTCAGTGGGGACCCATTCACAACCCATGAAAGGAGACATGTGAGGTCATGGTGTTTGGGAAAAAATGTTGTAAGGTGATGCCTACACCTTGTCCTTACCCCACAGTTTGACCAGAGATCTGCTTTCACATCCCAAGAACACTGCCCAGGTACTAAACTGAAGTGACTCAAAAGGAAGACTAAGGGATAGCTTGTGTAATTCTTCATTTCCTCCTCACCTCTGAAATGGGCAGGCAGGGAAAAAAAATCACACTGTGTTGCTGCTCTTGAACACTTAGTCATCTGTCTTTTTAATAGGCAAAGGGACTGATGCCACCCTGTCTTCCTTGCCTCCTCTCCTCCCCCTCCCCCTGCTTTCCTTTCTTCTCTTCCTTCCTGCAAAAGCAAGCTGAGTTAGTACTGCACCCAGGGAGCTTGCTATTTAGTACGGAGACAGCAAACAATACAAAGTTACCAAAAACTACAACTGGTGAGTGCAGTGAAGGAGAGAAAGAGACTGCTTGGGATGTGCTTTCTAGGGGAATTTGCCTGGGTTGCAGAAGTCAAGGAAGATTGGGTGAGAACATGGCACAGGAACGGTGTTCTGGGTGATCAATTACAGTTAAATGTACACAAGTTGGGGGATCATGTCAGGTTGAGCTTGGAGACTGAAGCTGCAGTTTGGAGCTTGAAGATTCTGAGAGAAGGCTAGTAAAGCTGGACGTGTGTATGGGCATATGAGTCCAGGCCTTTCACTAGCCACATCCAACACACAGCCTGTATTAGTAAATAAAGTTTTCTTATAACATAGCCATACCCAATTTTTTTACATACTACCAAGAACTGCTGTAGTGGGTAGCCATTCCAGCTTTGGTCTGGAAGTTCCAACCCCCATTGAGGCTTCGGTAACTATCACGCCTACAAGGCGGGGCCAAGAGAGGGCCCTGAATACCCGAGATCCAGATGCGCCACCCTCTCTTGGTTCCCGGCATCTAGATGCTGGAAGTAGACCGAACAGAGTTCTCCAGAGAACACCGCTGGACTGTGCTACGTCTTCCCCAGACCCTGTAGCCTATCCCTTCATTTGTGAGTTACCCCACAAAATAAACCTCCCTTTTAACTACGTGGAGTGGCCTTAATAATTTCACCAATAAACTGCTGCTTCCTGCTTTAATAGCCAGATTGAATAGTTGCCATGGAAATGTGATGGCCCACAAAGCCCAAAGTTTCTGCTTCCCTTTCAGAAAAAAACCTGGGAGACCCCTGACCAAGCAGTAGAAGCCAGATGTTGAAAGCCTGTCAAGGACTTCAGGTATGCGGCCTTATCCTAATGACAGTGGGGTCTACAGGAGTACTTGAAGACAGAAGAGGATAGGGAATAATGTGCCCCAATTTACCAAGAAACATTCAAGAGTCAGGTATGCACTTTTATTGGAAGGATATCCCAGGTAAGATCCCTCAAAAACTGCAAAGAAACCCTGCCACTAACCCTGCTAGGAATGGCCACTAAGTGTGTTCTTGTGGGTGAAAGTGGCCTCAGTCAGCTTCTGTCTGATGTACCATGTAAGTCAGATTCGGTTGGGAGCAACATTTCAAGCAGGATAAAGCACACTTTCGCTTGGCAACAGACTAGGAAAGGATGAGAGTAAAGTTGGACGTGATTAGACAATTAGGAAAGTCAGTAAGAATTTAGGGGCAAGATGTAATGGCCCAAACTGGCCTAACTTCATGGACAGAAGTGAACCTGCTTGGAGAACAGTTGAAGAAATATACAAAAGCTAGTTAAGTCCTTGTCTATTTAAAGAGGATTTGAGTAGAGATGTCTGAGAAAGGGAGCAATCAAGTAGACTCTAGAAGTCTTGCAACTCAAGGATAATTTCCATTTCTGAGGAGTAATGAAAGAGTCCACAGCCTCAAATGAAAGATAAGAAGTTTGGGACTGAGCTAGTACAGTAATTAAAGTGCAAAGCAAACAGAATTTAGTTCTATTGTTAGACTCTTCAAGGTGTATTATTAGAAGCAGTTTTTCATTTCCACTAAGAAAGAGGAAACAATCCATCCTGTTCCCCAATGTTCCTTGAAGCGTCCTGTGGTTCTCAGTGAGGGGGAACCAAATCACCTTTTCTCTCCATCCATAAAAGTAATCCCCAGTTGAAGGTGACAAACATGTCCCAGTTTGCTCAGAACTTTTTGGTTTTACTACTGAAGGTTTTACTCCCAGAAATCGTCTAAGCCCAGTGCACACTTGGAAAGTTGGGCACCTCCCACCCAGGACTCTCCTCAGGGAAGACTGTTTTCTGTTGCTATCTCTAGCCACAGAAATGTTCAGCAACTTTAAAGTGGTAGTTTCTCTTGTTGATAACCAAATCGAGGAACGAGTTTGAAGTCTGACGTTACTTGGTGTTCTGCAGTCTTGTCAAGGGAAGGACAGGGTTCAAGAAAAGGGAAATGATCCACATTGTCAGAGGGTCCTCAGAGCGCTGATGGAAATAGCTACAAAGGAATCGCCGAGAATGGGTTCCTGGAGGTGGGGTGTCCTGGTTTCATCTCTGTTACCACCCTGATGAGAACTATTCAGGGGAGGAAGGGAGGAGTTAGCTAAAAATTCCAAGTCACCATCCATCATTTTGAGGAAATCAAGCCCGACCAGGAACTAGTCCTGTCACACACACAGTCAAAAGCTAAGAGAATAAACAGACCCTTGCTTGTTGCTGCTCAGCTAGCCCAATCTATACTGTCATCCAGCCCAGAGTCCCGAACCAGGGCATGGACTTCAAACAGTGAGCTGGGGCTTCTTACACCAACAATCAAGAACACCTCCTCTCCATCCCCATCCTGCACAACATACCCATGGGCCAATCTGATCTAGATAATCGCTCACTGAGACACTCTTCAGCCTGGTGATTGTGGGTTGTGTCAATTTGATAATTAAAACTGGCAGCGCATGGCACTGTGGATGAAGGAACGAAGGAAAGAGTGAACTGGTCTTTTTAAAAGGCTCGACTCTAGGTAAAAGAGGCTAAGAAGGAAGTTGGGGGCTGAAGGTAGGATGTTCATGGGGGTTTGGTAAGCACGGAGGAAATGGTGTATGTATGGAAGGAGAGGAGATGGACCTGCAGGAGCAGGCTCCGCCACACGAGCATAGTTTCACTTTATTTTGTTTGTTTTGTCTGCTGTATTCTGAAGTGGGTGTGTGGGGTATATGGGCATGTTCTTGTATATGCAAGTACAGGTATGTGCACACACATGTAAAGGCCAGAGGACACCTGAGGTATCATTCCTCAGGAGCCCTCCACTTTTGTGCTGGGTGGGGGCAGACACACAGGTGACACAGCGGGACTGTAGAAGTTAGAGAACAACTTGTAAGAGTTGATTCTCTCCTTCCACCATGTGAGTTCAGGTCCACCTGCTGAGCCATCTCACTGGCCCTCTACTTTGTTTTCTGAGATAAGATCTTTTACTGTCCTGAAGCAGGCCAAGTAGACTAGGCTAACTGCCCAGCGAGCCCCACGAATCCATGTCTATCTCCTCAGTGCCGGAATTACAGGCATGCACCACTATGTCCAAAAAAAATTGTTTTGGCCTGAGTTCTGGGGCTTGAATTCAAGTCCTCATGCTTACAAGGGAAGCACTCTATTTACTGAGCATCTCTATCCTGTATTTTTGTGATTATTGTTGCCACAGAAGAGAGGATTCTGTCAGGGAGTTGTTGCCGGGAAGAAAAGAACATGGGCCAGGCTAAACGATGGGCATCTTTTTCTTCCCTGAAATGGAAGGCTTTGTTCTCCCTTGAGCATGGTGGGGAACAAGAGAGGGTGAGAGGCAAGAGACTGGTCAAGATTTGAGGGCACTTTGTGGGAAATGGGAAGACATGCTGACTAGGATAATGGAGAAAAGTATGGGAGGGGGATGATGTGACGAGGGCTCTAACGTGTGGAAGGACCGTTAGTGTACAGAAGCAGAGAGTGGTGGTTGGAACGATGTTTGGATTGCTCTGGCATTGACATTTTGCCAGTGGGGATGGAAGGAAATGTATTGTTATGCTCTTGCTTAAAAAAAAAAAATAAACTTTCAACACTACAAAGTCAGCAAAGTAGAACTGGACCTCTGCCTGCATTTCACCCCTCCTGAGCTCAGCTCACATCCCTCCCCTACCTGGCTGTTGTCTTCCTTTACACTGGCCAGCCCCAAGCCTTCTTCATTTCACCTTTCCCCAGGCATCCTGTGCCAATTTCCTTAAACTACATTGGATTTTCAACATGGGAGTTTTTGACTCTTTATGATGAGAAAACTCCTCCAAGCACCAAAGGGAATTCGATTTGCCCCCAAAGCCTCCCATATTCCCCAGAAAGAATCCATTTCTTGTCCTGTTTCCTATCAAACTAGAATGGCCCATCATTTTTTTTCTCTTTTCTTTTTCTTTTCCTTTTGATTTGGATTTTTGAGACAGGTTTTCTCTGTGTAACAGAGCCTAGCTATCCTGGAACTGGATTTGTAGAAGAGGCTGGCCTCTAACTCATAGAGATCCATCTGCCTCTTCCTCCTGAGTGCTAGGATTAAAGATACCATACTGGACAAACCATCATTTTCTTAATCCCTCTTGGGAGAAGTTGCCTCACTCTCCATTGGCAAGCCCAGAGGCACAAGGATTGATTTAGTGTGGCCAACTAAGGATTCCCTCCCAACATTTAAGACTGAGCTATAGGGTGGCGCTGGGCACTAGGTGTAAGACTCTCTAGATATGGGTCCATGGGGGCAGAAGACAGGAACCAAGTGCAGACATCTTGACAAGATAACAAGGTAAGGGTAAAGGAAAAGAGAGAGAAACAATCCTCTGGAGTGAGGGTTCAGTGCAAGACTCAAAGGAACATCTTGCAGCTGAGTTCCTGGAGATATTCCAGTACCATTACCATGAATTACACAGCAGTGAAGTTAGCCCCGGGTAGTTTCTGTTCTCTGCCCCTGAACTAGAAGGCTCTGCTCCCACAGTATCTCTAGTATGCCTCTGCTAGAGCAGAGGCTCTCTTATCATTAGTTATGTGTGTCTGTGTCTGTCTGGGCTTGGCATCCCTGAAGGCAGGAACTGTTCTGCTCGTTCATTACAGGTATATGTTGAATACTCAAACAAGAGCTGTTAGGTTTTTATCTTCACAGTTCACAAAATGCTTCAATGTATCATTTCTTAGCAGATATTCTAAACTCTCTGCTTTGCCCTAAGTTTTGCTGCTGTATTACTTTTCTAAATTTGTGACAAATATCAAATATGAGCAATTTAAAAGGATTAACTTTAGCTTATGGTTTCGGAGGTATCAGTCCATCAGGTCAGGGAGGGCATGGCACATCAGAGGCAAGCTCATATCCCAACAAACAGGAATTCCAAGAGTACTTGCGGGGAGGGGTTCAATACAGGGTTTCTCTGTGCAGCTCCAGCTGTCCTGTAACTCTGTAGACCAAGTTGGCCTTGAGCCCAGAGATCCACCTGCCTCTGCCTCCCAGTGCTGGGATTAAAGGCGTGCACCACCACCGACTGGCCAGAAGAATAATTTAGAAAGAGGCCAGGACCTATCCCCAAGGACACTCCCCTACTGACCTACTTCCTCCAACCAGGTCCTACCTCCTGCTTTTCACCACCTTCCAAAAATGCCATCATGATATTATGGACCCATAAAGGGATGACACCAGAGTCCTCAGGACCTAAATCATTCCTGCAAATGTCCTCATAGACACTCATAGAGGCATTCTCTAGGTGTTTCTTAATCAATCTAATTGACAAGATTTGAATTATTTTACATAATTTTCATTAAATTGGCTTTCATGTGGTCCCATTTCGTCCCCCAACCACCACCACTGCCAAATTTCATAGGCTTTGAGCTTCTCCTATTTAGAGTTCAATAAAGGATTCAGAGTACAGTGATATTAAAAGGCCTTGCCTCTATCTGTTGGTGAGGTTGTGGGTATTAATAGGAAATCTGTCTTCTAATTGCCTTTATCTCTGAGATGGTTACTTCCCAGGAAAGCTACTGAAACAGCTTCCTTCATTTTTTCCTTTATTGAAAAGATTCTTTTCTCAAACACTGTATCTTGATTATAGTTTCCCCTCCCTCTACTCCTCCCAGTTCCTCCCTACCTCCCCTCCCCTCTGGATCCACTCCCTTTCTGTCTCTCATTAGAAAAGAATGGGCTTCTAAGAGGTAACCAAACATGACAAAATAAAATGTAAGATAAAGCAAAAACCATCATATTAAGGTTGGACACAGCAACCCAACAGGTGGGAAAGAACCTCGAGAGCAAGCATAAAGGTCAGAGACCCACTCATTCTCACATTAAGGAGTCTCATAAAAACACTAACCTGAAAACTATATTACATATGCAGAGGACCTGGTGCTGACCAGTGTAGGTACTGTGCTTGCTGCTTTAGTCTCTGAGTTCACATGAGCCTTGTTCAGTTGATTCAGAGGCCGTGTTCTCCTGGTGTCCTCCATCCCCTCTGGCTCTTACACTCTTTCCACTTCCTCTTCAGTGGGATTCCCTGAGCTCTGAGGGGACTTGATGGAGACATCCCACTTAGATTCTCTCTCCATGTAATGTCTGGCTGTGGGTTTCTCAATCTGCTCTCATCTGCTGCCAGAGAAGGCTTCTCTGATGATGATTGAATAAGAAATTGATCTATGAGTATAGCAGAATATCATTAGGAGTCATTTTAATCAATACTTTTGTTTTGTTTTGTTTTTCAAGACAAGGTTTCTCTGTGTAACAGCCCTAGCTGTCCTGGAACTAGCTTTGTATAACAGGCTGGACTCAAACTCACAGAGATCTTCCTGTCTCTGCCTCCCAAGTGTTGGGATTAAAGGCGTGCACCACCACTGCCTGGCCACCTTTTTTTTTTTTTTTTTTAAAGACTAGTAGTGTTTGGTTTTACCCTAGGTCTCTGGGCTATCTATTCTCTGGTTCTTAGTTACTCAAACAATGTTGGGTATGGGTTCCTTCTCATGGAGGGGACCTCAAGTCAAATCAGACATTGGTTGGCTACTCCCACAAGTTCTGTGCCACCATGGGGCAGCTTAATTTCAATGATGTCATCTGAAGCACACCAGTGGGTCATTAGTGCATCTCTGTATGTACTCAGAATCTCAGATTTTCAGAGTCAAGGACAGTGGTCCTCAGACTTCTGAACATTTATAAACTGGCATTATTATTAAGATGAGGGTTGCTGGATTCATATTCTTCTAATAATAGCATTAAAAAGCACCAAGTGTCTATAAATGCCACAGTGTTTCATAAAAGGCATACCACACCCAGATTATTGTACTACCAACTAGATATCAAATCCATTTGACTTATCTTAAAAATACATATTTAACATCCTGCCTGACACATCAATGCTTTGTTGCATCAGTTACTTTTATGGCCACTATGGCAAAACACCTGACAAGGAAGGAAAGATTTATTTTGGTCACTGTTTCAGAGGGTCACCATCCATCATGGTGGAGAGGGCATGGCTGAGAATGCAAAGTGGCTCAGTTCCTGAGAGCAGGAGTGAGCAACCGTGGCTTGTTATGGCGGCTGGTAGGAAGCACAGAGACTAGACAGAAATCAGGGTCCTACCCCTGTGACCTACTTCCACAAGTCAAACCAATCTCCTAAAAACTCCAGCCTTCAAGATAATAGTCCACAGACCTGGGGATCCAATGTTCAAAACATGATCCTGTAGCGGTCATTTTAGAGTCAACCCATCACATTTGTATCGTTGTTTCTAGTGTTCAGCCATTTTTTCCCCTGAATTTTTCTTCCTCCTATTTCCTCAAGGTTTGCTGAGCTCCTTAACAGACTGGAGTGTGCCCTTTGAGGACAAGAGTTACTGGTGAATTGAATGACTAATAGACTGAGAAGATACTGGATTCCGAGAGGTATCCTGGGGAGTAAGGAAGATGTGGAGATGGAGTGAGATTGAAGACTCATTCCCACGGGGCTCACCAACCTTGCTAGGAAGGGGAGAGCCACAGTGGATCAACACAGAGTTTTTTGGCTTTGATTCTGTGCATGTGTGTGTTCATGCACATGTGTGCATGTGTATGTAGAGGCCAGACACTGACATCAGGTATCTTCCTCACACTCCACTTTAGTCTTAAATCAGTGTCTCTTACTGAACCTGGAGCTCAGGACTCAGCAAGTCCCAGGAACCTCCTGTCTGCTTCCCAAGTGCTGCGATTACAGGACTGTGCTGCTGTACCCAGCTTTTTAAGTGGATGCTGGGGATCCAAACTCAGGCTCACGTTTTGAATGACAAGCACTCTAGCGATAGAGCCATCTCTCCAGCCTCCCTGTTGGAAACTGTAATATCTCACTGAAGTGAAGAACTCCCCACCCCTTAGTGTAATGTTTGGCACAATGGTATAAGATTTCTGGTGAAAATTGAGAAAGGGCTTATAGTTCTCACTTGGGTTGAACTAATATATAACTGGGAAGGTAGTCCAGAAGCAGAAGCAGAGGGTGACTATGAACACAGAAGTTGTGTGAAACTTCTAGAAATGTCAGCTACGTTGCTGATAGATGTTCGACACAGTCTAAAGAAGTTGTTGACAGCAAACATCTGTCTAATGGATGTCTTCCCATTTCAAAAGCCATTCTGGTCTCAGACCTGGCCACGAATAAGGAAGATGAGATCAAATTGATTCCAAAGCTCTATGCCTAGCCCAGCTGGGCCAGAACTCTGGTTTAATTCTAGAATCACCCAGTCAAGACAATTCTTGGCCTAAATATGTTCAAGGGCTAGAAAGGATACCTGCACTGATGTCTCAGAGCCATCCTGAATCCTTGAGACTTTAGTACTGGAGTACCTGACCTCCCGAGGACTAAAAGGTTGTGTCCACATGGAATAGCTATGATATAACAACTGAGTAGTCAGAAAGCACCAGAGGAAACATTGTTGTGTACCAGGGAACACAAAGGCTTCCAGCTCTATTGGTTCGGTCCTGGTGCTACCCTGTTCAAAGTCTCCCTCTTTCCCCTGTCTCTGCATCTCCAATTCTCCTTTTTGGGGCATCGGGGACCTGATCAGTTTCTTCCCCCCAACAACTCCAGCACTCGCCATGTTATTGTACTGAGTAGAAACAAGGACTCAGGGCTCTGCGATGTGACCCCAACAACTTTTTTAGGCCGTGTCAATGTAGTCATCTGTGAAGTGGGTGGGTGCTAAAAGCAACTGCCCCAGGGATGGACTCAGTGATAACGCCCTCGGCGAGGAAGGGGGAGGGCGTGAACAACAGTTGGAAGGGAGTCACTAAGGCATCTTCCAATCTGCAGGGAAATTATTTCAGCCCACCTACTCCTCTCCGACCTCTCATGAACGTCCTTCTCAGTCTAAGTCGACTATCCCCTAGGGTGAGAAAGTTAGTTCCTTTCTTCCCGCGGCTCTTCTCAGTCCCTTCTCCGGGCCCACCCTCTGCGGACCAGCCATGGCGGTCTCTGATGCAGTCAGTCTTCTGGCCGGCTCGGGCAGTGTCTGCGGCGCTGCCCTGCAGGGGAGGTAGTAGCAGCAGGCTGCGGGATGAAGGGCGGCCGCTGCAGAGGTAACCGGGCAGGGCCCAAGGCCAGCGCGGGGGATGGGCGCGGGATAACGGACGGCTCCCCGCGCCCGGCCCCGGCCGCGCCCGACTCCTTCTCCGGGTCACCCTCCGTTTTCTCCCGCGCTCCCGAGATGACCGACGCGCGGACTCTGCGGCGGCGGAACGCGGGCGGGGGTGGGGGGGCGCGGCGCCGGCAGCGCGCCCGGAGGCCGGCGAGGACCCGCGTGCGCGAGCGCCCGGACGCTGGCGGCCGGGAGCGCGCCCGCTCTGACGTCACGCGGCGCCCGCCCAATCAGCGCCGTCTCTGCGGGGAGGCGCCGTTCCCGCCCTCGCCCGCCGCCGCCGCCGCCGCCGCCGCCGCCGGTGGCCGCCGCTCGGGCCGCCCCCGGGGGAGCGTCTGAGGAGGCGCGGGGCCGCGGCCGGCGGAGGCGCCGCACCAGCAGCGCCGGGCTGCGGACGCGCGGGACGGGCGCGGGGAGCCGCTCCTCCCCGACCGATGTCCTCAAGATGGAGGCGGCGGGGGCGACGGCGTGAGGAGGGCGGCGCGGAGAGCGCGGGAGCGGGCCGGCGGGCGGCGGGGCCGGCGGGATGGGGCTGCTGCTCCTGATCCTGGCGTCGGCCGTGCTGGGCTCCTTCCTCACGCTGCTCGCACAGTTCCTGCTGCTCTACCGCAGACAGCCCGAGCCGCGGGCGGACGAGGCGGCCCGCGCGGGCGACGGCTTCCGCTACCTCAAGCCGGTGCTGGGCCTGTCCCTCCGGGAGTACCTCTATGGCGGCGGCGGCGGCGGCGAGGAGCCCGCGGCCGCGTCCTCCGAGGCGGCCCCGACCCCCGACAGCCCGGCCCCGCCGACGCGGGAGACCTGCTACTTCCTCAACGCCACCATCCTGTTCCTGTTCCGGGAGCTGCGGGACACGGCGCTCGCCCGCCGCTGGGTCACCAAGAAGATCAAGGTGGAGTTCGAGGAGCTGCTGCAGACCAAGACGGCCGGCCGCCTGCTGGAGGGGCTGAGCCTGCGCGACGTGTTCCTGGGCGACACGGTCCCCTTCATCAAGACCATCCGACTGGTGCGGCCCGTGGCGGCCCCGGGCACCGGCGAGCCCGACGGCGCCGACGGGGACGCGCCGCCCGCCACCTGCCCCGAGGAGCTGGCCTTCGAGGCGGAGGTGGAGTACAACGGCGGCTTCCACCTGGCCATCGACGTGGACCTGGTGTTCGGCAAGTCTGCCTACCTGTTCGTCAAGCTGTCGCGCGTGGTGGGGAGGCTCCGCTTCGTCCTCACCCGCGTGCCCTTCACCCACTGGTTCTTCTCCTTCGTGGAGGACCCGCTGATCGACTTCGAGGTGCGCTCCCAGTTCGAGGGGCGGCCCTTGCCCCAGCTCACCTCCATCATCGTCAACCAGCTCAAGAAGATCATCAAGCGCAAGCACACCCTGCCCAGTTACAAGATCAGGTGAGGAGGGGTGGGGGTGGGGGGCGCGGTCAGGGGAGCCGAGGCTGCCCGGGGGCCCTGGGCTGCAGTGCGCTCCCACCCCGCACAGGGGCCGCTAGGTAAAGAAAAGCGCGTAGAAGACGTTTCCTGTGCTGCCGAAGACAGCAGAGGGAGCTGGAAGGCCTCCCTCCCCGTGCCCCTGCCTGGCCGCTCAGCGCCTCCGGTCCTCAGGAGCCTCCTGGGGCTGTTGAGACACACTTGTATGCGGTTGCTGCACCTGGACCACGTGAAGTTGTTCCTGGACTCGTTGCAGGCCTGAAGGGCGTGCTCACAGCCCAGGTCTGCTCTGTGTGGCACAGGCTTTAGTGCCTTGGCAGCTCTCGGTTGGGCAAAGGCAGGGGTTGTTGCAAAAGGGTGTGACTTAGAGTCCTGTGCCTGGTGGCCTTCTCTGTGAATTTGGAGTAACTGCCGTCTGCCCTTGGGAAGTAGTTTCTGCACCACAGACAGACCCGGACTCCACTTCTCAGGTGTCTGTTCCCTGTGGCTGTTCCTCACCCAAGTCATCTTGAGGATAGTATTTTAAAGGCAGTGGTTTTGAGTTTTTTAAAGTCCCTCTCTGTCTGGTGACCTAGTTTTATGGGGATACATTGTTTTGATAAATTAATGTATGACTTTTCTTTTAATGACATGGAAGTCGAAGGGGAAATGAAAATTTGGAGGATTAGAGGCTTCTTCCTATGTGGGTCTTGGAAGGCTTGTTTGAGTAGAAAGGCTCATGTTTCTTTTAAAACAAACAATTTTTAAACTTCTCTTTCTATCCTCCTTAATTTTGTGTTCACTAAATTGAGCATTTTAGATTTTGTTCTTCACTGTGAAATTATCAATCTAGTATAGCCTTACATTACTACAGCCCTTTAGTGGGAACTGAATGTCCCTGGACATTAGTTTCCTACCACAGTCTCAAGCCACATAATCCGGAAATAGTGCAGATTTGGAATGAAGTTTTGATTTGTGAAGCTTGGACTTTACTAGTTAGGTTTTGTTAAACTAATAGACTGAGTGACGTTTAAGCCGTTGGGTGACAAAAGAACTGTTGTATGAGGCCCATATTCCCACGGATTTGCAGGGGACGGTGAACTGGTCATTATTCACAGTGCAGGATTTCTGGTTCTGTAAAGGATATACAGTTTATGAAACCTACTTTAAATGATTACATTCTGAGTTGTAGTTTTTAAGCAGTGATGTGTTTATAACAGTGTGTTGCTAAGAAAGTCATAAGCAAAAGTTGTAACAAATTTTGATAATTCATTACAGTTCCTTGGTGGATCAGAAACTACTGCAGAGTGCGTCACTCAATATATAGATAATTTGGGGGCATTTATTATATCCTCCTTATTCTTTTCAGTGCTTGAGATTCAGTACTGATGAGAAATAAAGACTGCCACCACCTTCATAAAGCTTGGAGTTTAGGGATAATTGAATTATCCACCTAATAACATTTAGACTAGTGTAGATTTGAAAAAGTGTGGAAATTACTAGAAAGCTGCTTTTAGACTAGTAAAAGGAAAATAGAAATGTGAGAATGAAAAATACTGCCTGAAGAAGTGCTGACATGTCTTGTGTAGCCACTACTTCTCCAGAAGTGTGCTACACTGGTGACTTTGTGGGACTGATTTCATATAAGAGAATGAATTGTAACACATCTAAGACGTATCATCATTCTTATAAAGAGATCGTAGCTAGTATTTATCCTGTTTTATTGTTGAAGGAATGAAGCACATAATAGTTAAATAACTTGCTTAAGTCACACAAGCTGTCAGGTGGTGAAACTCAGCTTAGATAAAGTGAGGCTTGCTTTTTAATTTTTTGTAATGTAAAGGAATTTATCTCAACTTCATTTACTCTTTATATTTCTTGGACTGGGAATTATCCACCAATAAATGCTTATTGGTTTAAATTTTTGCTTCCTGCTTGCAAAAATTTATAAATCATTCTGATTAAATGAAGTAAAATACACGAAAAGTTTAGAATTAAAAATAACATCTTACTTAGCCCAAATCTTTAACCCAAATCCAGAACTAAGTCCCATAAGTGCATCAGAATGACTCCATTTAATTATCTTGATCATTAGTAATGTAAAAAAATATAATGGCTCTCAAAGCAGAACAGATTAGCAAATGGGAAAGGTTGTCTTCTTTGGGCACACCCAAGTTTTGATTTTGATAACTGTTGACATCACCACTCATGGTGCTAGGGACGGAACCTGGACCCTTTAGCATGCTAGGAAAGCATTCTGATACTGGGTTTCAACCTCAGTAGTTCCACATTATTCTCCACCCTACCCCCCTTTTTCTTGTTCTTAAATGATTTTTTTCCAAAGTATGATATCATAACAGTAGGTTAGATATTTTTCCAAATTAACCTAGAACTCTGAGTAAAATGTAGCTATGAAATTTCCTACCTGACTTAAACTGGAAATTTGAGAGGATCTTTAAAATTTATATTGTAAGGCTAAATCTTTGGGTGTTGCTCTGCACAGCATTTCTTTTTTAATCCCCCAAGATTGTGTTTATCCGTTTGAACATCTAATCTTCTTAGTAAGAGCTAAAATAGTGAAGAGAAGTATTTTGAGTATGGGTTCTTTGCTGCTTTAATCATTATATAACAAGCATCTTGTTCGTAAACACTGTTGTTTTTCTAAACTTTTGTTTTCCTTTTTCATGTTGCTGAAATGAAGTAGCCTTTTACAACTGCCAGGTCCCAGTGTTTGGTGTAGAAATAGTCAAGCTTCCTAAGAACTCAGATGATGGATGCTTAGATTTTGCCCAACTAATGCAGTCAGTTTATAAAACACTAGGTTTTTAAAAATGAATTGTAATATGCTAAAAATATATTCTCTATTGTATTAAAGTCAGGAGTCATTTCTTAATTCAGCCTCCTCATTGTTTTAATCTTTTTTTCTTAAAATGTGTACTTTAAAATAGTGCATAAAGTAGAAATATTTTTGAAACTTTTAACTTCCAAATTCATCTTATCACTGATGTTCTCTGGTACATAGAGAGTCTATCTTATAATCTGAGTTATAGTCCTAGGGTGGCAGGGCAGGGATGTCTAGGGTTTGGGAGTCACATATTTGAGATTCTTAATAATGCATCTGCGCCGGGCGGTGGTGGCGCACGCCTTTAATCCCAGCACTTGGGAGGCAGAGCCAGGCGGATCTCTGTGAGTTCGAGGCCAGCCTGGACTACCAAGTGAGTTCCAGGAAAGGCGCAAAGCTACACAGAGAAACCCTGTCTCGAAAAACCAAAAAAAAAAAAAAAATGCATCTGCTTTTAGAGTAGTGGTTCTCAGTCTTCCTAATGCTTCAACCCTTTTTAATACAGTTCTTCATGTTGTGGTGACCCCCAACCAATAAAACTATTTTCATTGCTACTTCATAACTATAATTTTGGTACGGTTGTAAATGGTAATGTAAGTACCTATGTTTTCCAATGGTTTTAGGCAAACCCTGTGAAAAGGTTGTTTGATTTCCTCAAAGGGGTCTTGACCCACAGGTTGAGAACCACTGTCTTAGCGTGTTCTTAGCCTGTAGCCAGCACCAGTTGCTCACAGGAAGGGCAAATTCAGTTTATAGGCACCTGTACTGATTTCCTAATGCTAAAAGATGGGAGATTTTTCATGAAGTCAATTTCTGGCTTCTGATTTTCACGATTTCCTTATGTGCATTCCTCATAACAACAGAAGCAAAAGGAACTGTAGTAGTAGCTTTGGGGTGAAACTTGTATGTAAGCATTGTCCTATACTTCATAGCCCCTACTTGCCTGCCCAAACTGAGCTGGTTTGGAGTCATGTGCATTTGAGACCTTTTCTGCAATGGTTGCTAATGAGACTTAATGGAGGCTGATTGTTTTGCCCTTTTTTAAACTACGTTTTTGAAAGAACTGCCATTGAGCAATTTTACTTTTATTAAAGGGTCTCTATAATGTTGAATTTTAAAAAGTCATTCTGCCACAATTAAAATCCTTGAAATATTTCCACTTGATTTGTTGAGTAGTAATAGTAAATAGTAGTGTCTGCCTTTTATTTGAATTTGGAAAATGTTTTGCTTGAGTGGATTTGGTCAGTAATTCAACAATTCTCAGCTACAAAAGAGGAAACAGATACTTAATTGGCATTACATTTGAGTTTATTGAATATGGAACACATGAGGAATCATTTATAGGTATAGAATGTCTTTTGAACATGACTGTTTTTGTTGTAACAGATTATTTTGTCCTATTTCCTTATTCCTATAAACATCCTGAAATATATTTGTAGAAAATTTTCACATATCCTCAATGACTGGAAAGGAAATGAAGACCACTATATTATCCCTGCTAAGGTTGAGGGACAGGGCTATAAAATCATTATTTTAATGTAGACACCATTGATTTCTAAGAACT
Source organism: Peromyscus californicus insignis (assembly GCF_007827085.1). Lineage (NCBI taxonomy): Eukaryota > Metazoa > Chordata > Mammalia > Rodentia > Cricetidae > Peromyscus > Peromyscus californicus. Next base: position 1,910,447 of record NW_026294562.1, read on the forward strand.
AAATTAGGCTTGGTCTGTAAAACCTCCTACATTATGATGTAGTTTATACATAATTTATCTTTTGGACTAATGAGATGAAGAAGAAAAGCATTTATTCTTAATGTAAATTACATTGAATTTTTTCCCCTAATTATCTGAAATAAAGATGACTTTAAGTAATCCATGCTCTCTTCAAAACTTTCAAAGTAAATTCACAGGAAACTGAAAGAACTGTTTGGGAGGTGTATTGTACTTACTCTTTTAATACTTTTCTCTATGTATAAAGATAACTTTAAAAGGTTATGTTCCCTTTAAGGTGGCTACTAAAATTCCTCAGTAGTTAGCTTTACTTACTAATATTACTCGGAAATGTAACTAAGCTTTGATACTTTATGATACTAGAAACAATGGCATTAGTGTGTTACTGTAGCTTATCCTGAAGTAATGATGTAATATAATAGCCAATTTTCATCTGCTGTACTTTTTTTCTTGTATTATGACTCAGAGGAAATATGTTTTCATGTCTTTTGTAAATGGAATTTCAAGATCATTTTCTCAGAGATGAATCATGAAGTCATTTTAAAAAGTATTTATTTTTCAGTAAGTGCAAAACATATACTGCATATACCTAGTTCTTTGTTGGATGTTGAGATGATAAAAATATTTATAAGGTATTCGTGTTCTCATGCTGTTTGTTTTTCTAGGACAAACAAATAATCAAGGTTCATAATAGTGGCATTTGGATATATTGAAGACCTTCAGTTTGTGAGGAACAGGAAGAGGAGAGATCAATATCTCTGCTTAAGCAATCAGATGATTAGTTATTTTCTATATAATATAATATGTCTAGGGGAAAACTTTATCTATAGGGTTCAGTACTATTCAGTTTCATATATCCACTGGAGTTGTAGGATGTTGCCTCCATGGATCAGAGAATTCTATTATGTAAGCTACAAAGAGTAAAGTTCTCTGATTTAATGATAGTTTTATTTCTGGCACATTGGATTTCTTGAAGGTACTGTTCTTATGGAAATGTGTTGATAAATCTGCTTTAGAAATCTGAGGATAAAAGTGTATGAGGAGGAAGTTAGGCTTTAATCAGTAATGTGTGTGTGTGTATTGTATCCCAGAGAGCCACAGTTTATTCCTGAAATAAAGCATATCATGTTGGAGGAGTGGCCTTATCAAACATTTAATATTGATATATAAATATTACTAACAGTTCATTAGATGTGCTGGGCAGTAAAATATGTTCCTTATATGTGTCTGCTAGGCACCGTGGGCAGTCCACACACTTGCTGTTTCTCTCCCAAGTGAGAGAGATAGGCATCTTCTTTTTACAGATGCAGAAACTCAGGCTTAGAAGCCATCAGTAACTTTCTCAGAATCCTAAATAAATGAATAAATAGTAAAAAACCAGGAATCCCAAAGTCCCACGCTATATTTCTGTGGCAATAAAACAATCATTACTCTTAAGTTCAGAAGGCTGTGCCTGCTAGATTCTTTTAGGCCTGTAAGTTCCAATTGTGTGTGTATGTGTGTGTGTGTGTGTGTGTGTGTGTGTGTGTGTGTGTGTGTGTGTTTAAATTTTAAAAGAAGATGAAGAAACTATCTGTACCTGAAAATCCTGAACTAGTCACTGCCTGGCCTTCTTCAGGGGAGCTTTACCAGTCCCCGATCTTTACCCTCAAAAAACAAAGACTAAACTAACATATTTTTTCTCAAAAAATGCTTCTTAGCCTTTTTAAGGGTCTTTGGGGTTTTGTTTTAAGGAAAGCTAATGAGGACTGTGGATAATTTCTGCAGAAAAATACAAAAATAAATTTTCTCTTAATTTCATAAAATTAGTTTGTTCCACTGAAGCATATGTAGGGTTCTTAGACTTTGGACTGAAAGTAAACACTGACAGGAGACAATTTTGTTGCCATAAGTTAAACTAATAAGTTAGCACATAGAAGACACTTCATAGTCTAGTTTAACTTCTTAGAATGTACACAAGATTGTGTGTAGTTGGAGTTTTCTCCAGTCCCACTGGGCCCACACCCGCTCAGATCCAAGTAAACACACAGAGACTTATATTACTTATAAACTGTATGGCCGTGGCAGGCTTCTTGCTATCTAATTCTTATATCTTAAATTAACCCATTTCTATTAATCTGTAAGTTGTCACGTGGCTCGTGACTTACCCTTACTTTTACATCTCACTTCTCATGGTGGCAGCTGGCAGCGTCTCCTGACTCAGCCTTCCCATTCCCAGAATTCTCCTCTCTGCTTGTCCCACCTATACTATACTTCCTACCTGGCTACTGGCCAACAGCATTTTATTTATCAACCAAATCAGAGCAACACATTCACAGCATACAGAGTGATATCCACAGCAATTGTGTGGCTCAGACTTTTTTAAGCAAACTTCTATATAACTCAGTTTTCTCTCTCTCCCTCCCCCTCTTTCTTCCTCCCTTCCTTTCCATCTCTCTTTCTCTTTTCCCTCTTGGTGAAATTTCCCTATAGCTTGCTGAGGCATCAAATCCAAGTTTCTATCCTTCAACACAAATAATGACACCATTAACTTCCTTCCATCCATCTCAATAGGTAAATGCTGAATTTTTTGACAGTCCTTTACAGATACTCAAATAATGTTGAGTAATTAAAAATACTTGTAATTAAAAACCTATTCCTGCTATCCCCAATATTATTTTGGAGTATACTTAAATGATCAAACACACAGACACACAGTCATTTTGTACAGAGTAGATGCATCTCAATTCTTCCTCTTTCTTTTCTGCTCCTTCCATTCTTCTCTTTAATAATAAAGAGCAGTATTAATGTGACCCTGCAGATGCATTTATATGTAACATGGATATCCTTCCCAACAGTATGTATGGATTCAACTCATTTACTCTTCACTTATTTATTTATTTATTTATTTATTTATTTATTTATTTTAAAGATCAAAATAGATAAGTTTATTAAGATCAAAATAAGACACAGATAATGGAAAACACCCAGGACAGCAATAACCATAAAATCTCCTGCTAGGTGTGCCTGCTCATTTATAATATCAGCACTTGGGGGACAGAGCCACAAGGCCTCAAGTTCCAGGTCAGCCCAGGCCACATAGTCAATTTATTTTTTTAAGTTAGGCAATCTTTGTCTTTTTTTTTTTTTCCCAGAGCTGAGGACCGAACCCAGGGCCTTGCGCTTGCTAGGCAAGCGCTCTACCACTGAGCTAAATCCCCAACCCCAAGTTAGGCAATCTTTAATGAAACTTGTGCATGAGATTCCTCTACTCCTGCATCTTCTCAATTGTTTCTTCTTGTACTTATTGAGACTTGGCTTTCCTTTCCAGGATCTTTTTGCAGTCTTTGTTCAGCTTTAGCCTGGTGATAACCACCTTGCTGGGGTGGATGCCCACATGGACAGTTGTACCATTAAATGCCTTTTCTTGCTGTACTTGTTCAATATAGATGACATATATTGACATTTCTTCCTGTATGCCAAGCTGGACCACTTTGCCAATCTGCTGGCCTTTGTAGTATCCTTGGACAACCTGAACTTCATCATCCTTTCCAATGGACATAGATCAAACATTATACTCTGTCTTAGCTCTTTGGAAAGAGGGGAAGACATGATCTTCCCCTGAATGTAAGAAGGTGACATTTGTGATTCTTGCTTTGGTCAGAAGTCACAAAGGAATTAAACTTCATTTTGGTGGCTGTGGATCCAGTGATGGCCACAAAAAGGAAGAGAGCTTAATCTTCAGTCTTGAACGTTCTCTTTCTTTCTTTGGATTTCTTAACTAGAATATATGGAGTATATTTAAACTCCCCCCCCCCCATGCATGTGTGTGTGTGTGTGTGTGTACACATGCGTGTACATGTGCATTCATATACCTGTGCATGTACAGTCCAGTCCAGAGTTTGGTGTTTGATTCTGACTCAGTCATACCTTATTTTCTGAGACATGCTCTCTTACTGAACTTGGAGCTTACAGATTTGGCTAGACTGTCTGGCCAGCTAGCCACAGAGGTCATCCTGTCTCTGCCTCTTAGCCTTATAATCTAGCCTAGCCGCTCTTTAATGTTTGGGTTTTAGGAAACTGAACTCATTTTCCCATGCTTGTAAGAGCACTTTACTGACTGAACAATCTCTCTAATCCTAAACTTGCTTTTTTTCCCTGAATTGTTAAAGATTATTGTTGACTGATGGTTTATAAACAAATACCTTCGTATAGTCTCTACAGAGATGTGTGCCCCCTCTTGCGATATACATGCACACTGTTGTGCAGATATCAATCCAGAACAAGGACTTTGAAGTCTATCTTAGCCACATATTAGGTACAGGCCCCTCCTTTCCACACACAATGAAAAACCAAGCACAAGTGTTTTTGCAACCTTCTCTAACATTTAAAAAGCCTTGGCTCTTCATTTTACATTCTTAGAAAAGTCAATATTGATTAATTGTAGATTATTTTTCCCTGAGCTGATACAGAATAACAATAAAATTTATTTTCATTAGTCTAGTGTGTAATTGCCAACTTTTGTGAAATCAGCAGAATGTTTTAGAACACATTTCTCTTTATTCTGTAGTCAGCACATTGGGCATCATGAATTCTTCATGTATTGTAGCAAGACTGAAGCTAATTTTATGGTGAGTGGGATACAGAAATAGCTGGACTCTGATTTCCTTAGTAAAAGAACTAGAAACTTCTCTCTCCCCAGCATAATTAGTTCTTGTTGTTGTATACTTAAAAATGCTGTGGTCACTGTAGTAAAAAATAATTGAGGAAGCTTTATTGTTTTGCATTAAGTACTGTCTTAGTTACTTTTCTATTGCTACGATAAGGACACCATATCCAAAGGCTTATTAGAATCTGTGACCATCATGGTAGGGAGCATGGCATGAATAGCTCTGAAGCAGTAGCTGAGACCTCACATCTTGTGACACAATCACAAGACTCAGAGCACATACTCCAACAAGGTCACACCTCCTAATCTTTCCCAAACAGTTCTACCAACTGGAAACCAAAGTATTCAAAATATGAGCCCATGGAGGCCATTCTCATTCAAAGCACCACAAGTACTTAATGTATTTACTTGGGTCATTGCTAAGATAAGTACTAGTTAAACAGGCAATTGTGACTTAGGAATGATGTTGCTCCTAGAGTCAACTCTATAGCTACCTCTACAACCTACAATGTGCGACTACAAATTTTTGCTGGAAAGTCTTTTGTAGCAGTAGTAACTCCATGGCACACATCTGTATTCCTAGCACTTGGGAAATGGAGGAGGAAATCATCCTTGACTACACAGTAAGCCTAGGCTACATGAGACCCTGTCTCAAAGAACAGGCAAACCAAGGTCTTAGGTAGCAGTAATGAGCTAATCATTTCTGTTTGGTAGCTGAAAATGAAAGAGAGAGAGAGAGAGAGGCAGGGGTGGGGGATTGTAGTATTAAGGACCAGGAGTCTACATCTTGAAAATGAACTTGTATTCTTGTTCTTAGACAAGTGTTGCAGGCAGACATAAGTATTTAGCAAATCATGCGTGTGGTGTTTGTGTTGTATGCAGTGTTTTGTTTGATTCACAAATGTGTTTCTTAAAGTCTGTCTGTCTCTCTGTGTGACACTGTGTGCCCCCCCCCCCCCCGTGCGTGCGCGCATGTGTGTGTATGTGTGTGTGCGCGCGCGTGCGTGCATGCTTGTGTGCCATGGTGGGTACATGGAGGTCAGAGGACAACATCCATACTATCGTCACCTTCCACTTTGTTTTGAGATACGCTCTTGTTTGCCAAGTCAGCTGGCCTGCAAGCTCCCAGTGATTCTCTTGTCTGCATCTCCCATCTCGCCATAGGAACACTGGGATTATAGACAGATGCCACTGCATCCAGCTTCATGTAAGTGCTAGGGTTCTAAACTTAGGTCCTTAGCCTTGCCTGGCAAGTGTTTTAACCATTGAGCCATTATAGCTGCATGATGAAATGATTACCTAATTTGTTCTAGTATAATAAAATCTCGGGAGTCAGAAATTGAGCTAAAGAACTAAAAAAATCCAAGGAAAGCAGAGATTGGCTGACCCACTCTGGTTTACCCTCTCTCCATGTTCTCTGGAACCTCCAACCCCAGAAATTTTCCCAACTCCTCCTGTCCTCTCTAGCCACCCTGCAAAGTCCTCCAAGAACTTTATGGCTAATCCCAGTTAGCCAATTCCTGACACTGTCCTAGATTGAAGTTGCTTTATTGGCACCGTGGATTGGCTGTATGGACAATTCTCCTGCAACAAGCCATTTCCCTCTCCCATTCCCCACAATAGTTTTTCATACCCATTAGGTACAATAACACTCAGTATGAAGGATGGTTAGAGTTGCTGACTACATACAGTCTTACTACTTTAGTCATTTGGTAATGTAAGTAACTCATTCAGGTCTTTCTATTCTCTGTAATATGCTAGAGTAAGGTATTCTCATATGGTTATATGAAAATTTTGTTCTCACCATTATTGAATATATACTTTTTCTGTAAAAGTTAGCACTCCAGTATCTTGAAAGATTATTGTTTGTTGATTTTTCGAGGCATGGTTTCTGTGTGTAGCTTTGGCTGTCCTGGAACTTGGTAGATCAGGCAGCTGACCTTGAACTCAGAGATCCACCTGCTTCTGCCTCCCAAGTGCTGGGATTAAAAGTGTGTACCATAACTGGTTTAAGATTATTAATTCTTTTTTGGTTTTTCAAGACAAGGTTTCTCGGTGTGTCTGGCTGTCCTGGAACTCACAGAGATCCGCCTGCCTCTGCTTCACAAGTGCTTTGATTTAAGGCATGCACTACCACCGACTGGCCAAAATTATTAATTCTTAATGTCCAACTTTTTTTTTTTTTTTTTTTTTTTTTTTTTTTTTGGTTTTTCGAGACAGGGTTTCTCTGAGTAGCTTTGCGCCTTTCCTGGAACTCACTTGGTAGCCCAGGCTGGCCTCGAACTCACAGAGATCCGCCTGCCTCTGCCTCCCGAGTGCTGGGATTAAAGGCGTGCGCCACCACCGCCCGGCTAACTTTTTGTATTTTAAGCAGACCATAGTAGCAAACTTTTGACATGGGATGAATTAAGCTAAATATTTGTAGTAAAGTGGTTTCCTTTTGTTTACTGATATTGATAGAGAAAAATTTTGATGATCTTAATTTGTAATAAACTCTAAGAACAGTACATCTAAGTTATAGTCTTTTTAAAAAGTAAATTACTTAAAATATCTGAACACTGCTTTAAATATCTGAATAAACAAAACAGCTGAGTAAATTACTCAAAACTTGAAATTTTTAATAACTTCAGAGTTAGGATTTGAACTCAATTCTGAGAGTCTTGGAAGTCAGTGATAATTTATTGAACCAGACTCTGTGATAATAATTGTTGGAGCTTAGGAAATATCTGTGCTCTTAAGGTTTCTCTTAAAAGTAAGTCAGCCTCTGGCCCTGAAATAGTAGGATTAGCAGATAAGGAATTTGTGTTCTATTTCTATAATTAGTATTGATTTCTTGGTTTAGTTTATCCTAGGAAAAATCATTCTGCTTATTGTTTTTGAGACCAAATAAAATGAAAATCTAGTTTTTAAAGTTGAGAGAATGAACTACATGAATATATGACTTAGCAGTTGCTTCTCTGTTTTGTAGTTTGTATCTTCTCTTAGAATAGACTTCAGGTAGATTTCTCAAAGTGCAGACAGGAAGGTTGTTAATCTTACAAGTATTGTTTAATTAGCTTGAGTGAGGTGATTATTATAAACAGACATGGAGATACATGCAATATTAAAAACAGTTACACTTCAGAAAATATTTTGCTTTTACTTGAGAGAGAACAGTTAAAAGGCTGGACACTTGGCTGGACAGTGGTAGTGTAATGCCTTTAGTCCCAGAACTTTGGAGGTAGAGACAGGCAGATAGATCTCTCTGAGTTCAAGGTCGGTCTGCTCTATAGAGTGAGTTCCAGGACAGCCAGGGATACACAGAGAAACTTTTTCTATTTTTAAAAAAAAAAAACTGAACAGTTATACCCTTAGAGTATAATTTTCTCCTCACTGCTCTGCTCATATCTCTCTGCCTTCTTATCTGGAGTGTGGCTTGTTTTCTGTCTGATGTGCCTAGACTAAACTTTCATACTCATACTTTATTGTCCCTGTCTTTTCTACAGTTGGGAGGTGATAATCTTACCTTAGATTGTTTTCTCTCTCCATTCCACAAGAGTTTAGTTTATTCAATAAAATTTAAATACTGCCTTACCAAGGATACTGTGCAGTCCAGAAATAATTTGTGTTAAAGGGAATAAATCAAAACAGTACCTTTTTTGAATTTTTTTTTAAAATCTAGTAGTGAGAAACGTTGTAACTGGTAAAGTGCCGGTATAGTGCAAGAATGAGGACTTCAGCTGGGATCCCCAGCACCCATGTAAAAGCTTAGTGTGGTATCAAGTACCTGTAATCCCAGCTCTTGGTCATAGACTGTGTGGACAGGACCAAGAAAAGGTGGATCCTTAGAGCTCACTGGGTAGCCACCCCTGCTGAATCATTGAGTTCCAGATTCAATGAGAAATTGCGTTTCAAAAGATAAGGTGGAGAGGCTGGATAGATGGCTTAGCAGTTAAGACCACTTGCTGTTCTTTCAGAGGACCTGAGTTTGGTTCTCAGCACCCACATAGCAGCTTGCAACCAACTGTAACTCTAGTTCTAGGGGATCTGATGCCCTCTTCTAGCCTCTGCAGGCACGAGACATGCACATGATGCATAGACATACATGCAGACAAAATAACCATACACATAAAATAAAATGAAAAAATTTTTAAAAAAGATAAGGTGGAATGTGATAGAGGAAGACAACTAACGTTGACCTCTGGCTTCCACAATCATGTATACCTATACACAAATGGTAACACACACACAAGAGTTAACTCTTTTCAAAATGTAGTTGAGGTGCTCTTTTGGCTCTCCTAGACCTTTATGAGGAGGCCCTACCAAGTCAAAGCTGTACTCATAATGTAATTTGCTTTCCCCATTTAGTCCGTTACAATGGAGTTTTCCAGAAGTCAGATGATATGACATCATTACCCTGACAGCTAATGGAATGCAAGCTTAATTTCTCATGGGAATATTAATGGATATCATCTCCATAAACAACAGCTCTTTGGGGTCCTCGGTAATGTAGATGTAACCATCTTTTTAAATAAGAAACACAGAGCCGATTGCAGAGTTAAAAAGCCCAAGAGGTCAGAGCCAATAGCTAAGAGCTAAAAACCTTACCCTTCACTGCTGCTGCTGTCCTCCTCAGCCAGAGAACTACTTCCTGTGTGTCTGTCTGCTTGTAGACTTTCTGTTCTGCCTTCTCATTGGTTGTAAACCCAACCACATGACCTCCTCGTCACTGCCCATCTATACAGACCTCCAGATCTTCTATGATTGGTATTGAGATTAAAGGCGTGTGTCTCCATGCTGGTGGTATCCTTGAACACACAGAGATCTGCCTGTAATGTGATCGGGATTAAGGGCATGTGCTACCACTGCCAGACTTCTGCTACGGCTTGCTATTAGCTCTGATCCCCAGGCAACTTTATTTATTAACATACAAATAAAATCACATTTCAGTACAAATAAAATATCACCATAGAAAAACACATCTGAGAATCCTAAGAACAAAGTGTTTGCAAACCACTAGTTTAACCTAATGTTTATTTTCACTATATATAAAGGAACTACTGTTCCTGTTTGCTCCTTTCTTAGTCACCTTTGATGAATGTTGGATTTGGACATTATTTTCAATTACTATTTAGTACTGATAGTCCTTGTTGATGGTGCAAGACATATAGGAATGGGTGGGTCTGCTGCAGTTTTGACTATGCCATTTGTTGGGTAATGACAAACAAGATATTTAAGTGTCTCATCTTTTTAGTCTCCACTTACAGAAAATAAGGCTTATTAAGTTCCATATATTGTTATGAGTTGTGAGAATCAAGGATACATGTGAAAATACAGTGTGATTTACAGAAGTGCTAGGAATGTATCAACTGATACTTTTGTATTATTCAAAGATATGTGCTGGAGGGACATGGTCTGGAGGAATAGGAGTGTAGATTTGCCAACTTTTTTGCTTTGTGAAAGCTGAAAATTTTAGACCATATATTTTATAAGGGACACATATGTACAGTGCTCCCTCTATGGAAGTCAGAGGACTACCTGTGGGAATTCTGCTGTGTGGGTCCCAGAGTTTGAACTTGTCAAGCTTAACAGCAAGTGCCTTTATCTGGTAAGCCATCTTACCAGCTCTAGATTGATTGATTTATTGCTTTTTGTTTTAGTGCCTGGGAATGGAACCCAGAGCCTTGCCCATGCTAGGTAAGCAGTTACCACTGAGCTATATTCCTAAGACTAGACATAATCTTGATTATATTTATGTATATATTTATGTAGAATTAAGAGTTTGAAGATAAAACTACTCCTAGGTAGAGAACATAGGGATGATTAGTGAGGGAAGGACTTATGACAGTATTTGTCACTCTTGTTCTTAGTATCATAACTATTTAGGAGTGCTTTTTTTCTCCATAGATGTACTACTGATGGTCAAGTCTATACTTCAAGAAATTATTTAATTTCTGTACATCTATGGAGAAAAATTTCTTGAAGTATAGACTTGACCATCAGTAGTGCACACCAGGAAGGTCCATGAATAAAACAATCCTCTGTGGGTTTCCTTAAGTCATTTTTAAAATATAAATGTAGTTATAAAATTTAACGGCTAGGAGGCCAGGCCGCGGTGGCCCACGCCTTTAATCCCATCTCTCGGGAGGCAGAGGCAGGCAGATCTCTGAGTTCGAGGTCAGCCTGGACTACAGAGCGAGATCCAGGACATGCACCAAAACTACACAGAGAAACCCTGTCTCGAAAACAACAACAACAACAACAATAACAACAAAAATTTAGCAGCTAGGAATGCAAAAGTGGGGAGGCGTACTGACTTATGTTGATTTGTTCTCTTGCAATTGTTAGTTGATACTTACCATGCAAGGTACTGTTTTAAAACAATTAATTATGGGTAGTGAAATCAGGGCTGTCTAAAGTTGAAGGAAGACCACTAGCCATGATTGTAAAATCTTGAGTACATGGTGAAGTTCTGAAATGCTTCATTGTGGAGGAGGAAGATGAGTTTGTTCTCTGACATGTCTGTAGAAGACCAGCTTTAATATAGGTACATAGAAAGTTTGATGAAGTATTTCTAGAGCATATCACTGTGACGCATGCTTTATGAGAAACTTATAATCTAATTCTTAAAATAATTGTTCAAGATGAACACTATTACTGTCTTTTACAAATGAAGAACTTGCCGGGCGTTGGTGGCGCCGCCTTTAATCCCAGCACTCGGGAGGCAGAGGCAGGTGGATCTCTGTGAGTTCGAGGCCAGCCTGGGCTACCAAGTGAGTTCCAGGAAAGGCGCAAAGCTACACAGAGAAACCCTGTCTTGAAAAACCAAAAAAAAAAAAAAAAAAACAAATGAAGAACTTGGGGCTCTCAAAAGCTGAACTTGCCTAAAAGGTCTCAAACCTAGTAAGTATTAGAGCCAGAGTCTAAGCACAAGTAAACAGCACTATTGCCTTGTTCAAACAAACAAACAAACAAACAGAAAGGCCATGGGAATCATGGAAAATCTAAGAAAGAATTCAGAGAAAAGACAAAGATAGGGATTATGAGTGTTAAAACGGATATGGAATATAGCTGTGGAGTGAGGGCTAGCATGAAGCTGACATGAATTCCCAATGAAAGATAACTGAGTTGTATGTAAGTTTTCCCCCTTTCTTTTGTTCCTTTTGTTCCTTCTTGATTCTTACCCCCTTCTTCCCAGATACCTGCCCTAAGAGTAGAGTAATAATATAGTACATGTTATTTTGTTAGCACACTAGTCTGACACATTAAGAGTAAGAATAATGTATCATCCACCTACAGTGGGCAAGATCATCAGTTGCTAGGTTCAAATACAGCTTTATTCTGAAAGGAGCACTGGCCTTGGGTGTGGGTGCACCGCTGCTTTCAGACTTGGTTGTATATCTGTTCCCTTTAGGTTCTAATTTTCTCCTTTACATTATAGGATATTTGTAAATCCATCTTTCACATATAGTGTTGTGTAGAATAAGTATTTGGAAATGTTTTCATTTTCATGATACTCCTCTAATTGAATGGCTAAAAACATAACAGTTAAAAATTAAAAAGAAGAAATGCTGTTACATGTGTGTTTAAGAGTTAAGTAAGTTGGCCAGGCGGTGGTGGCGCACGCCTTTAATCCCAGCACTCGGGAGGCAGAGCCAGGCGGATCTCTGTGAGTTCGAGGCCAGCCTGGACTACCAAGTGAGTTCCAGGAAGCTACACAGAGAAACCCTGTCTCGGAAAAACCAAATATATATATATATATCTTTGCTGGAGAGATGGCTCAGTGCTTAAGAGCATTGACTGCTCTTCTAGAGGTCCTGAGTTCAACTCCCAGCAACCACATGGAGCTCATAGCCATCTATAATGACATCTGATGCTCTCTTCTGGTGTGCAGGCAGACATGTGGACAGAACACTGTATACACTATTAATAAATAATCTTTAAAATAAACCTCAGAAGAGTTAAGTAAGTTAATAATATAGACAAAGCTCCTAGAGCAATGCCTCCCACATAAATTCTAGCTGGATGAGAAGTAGGACAGGCTTAGTTGCTGTGACAGTAGTTCTAGTAAGCTAGTTGTGTAGGTCCGTCACTTTACTTTTCAGTGCCTTTGCTTCCTTGGAGAAAATGAGGAGGTTGCCCCAGATAATGTTTAAGGTTTAAACATCTCTCCTGTTTGTTGACTGACAGTGTTCATACTAGTTTTGATTATCATGTAGTAGAAAAAAAAAACTTGCTCTTAAGGAAAATGTGCTTTCTTACAGTCATGCACTGAAATCTGGTATATGGGTGTAGAAGACAAAATGTGTTCTTTATAAACACGGAGCAGACTTTTAAAGAGTGTTGACAGGTACTTCAGAGGTGACATAGATGCTTGATGAATTCTATGTTTAACATATAACATTCATATGATACCTTGCAGTTTTGAAAATGTTAGAATAAAGAAAAACCTCATCTTCTCACAGATAGAGTACAACCTTCCCCCAATTTTGAACAAGAACTAGGAGATAAAAAACCTTACTGAGCCGGGCGGTGGTGGCGCACGCCTTTAATCCCAGCACTCGGGAGGCAGAGCCAGGCGGATCTCTGTGAGTTCGAGGCCAGCCTGGTCTCCAAAGCGAGTTCCAGGAAAGGCGCAAAGCTACACAGAGAAACCCTGTCTCGAAAAAAACCAAAAAAAAAAAAAAAAAAAAAAAAAAAAAAAAACCTTACTGAAATAATACGCTTTGTTACGTAATGGAGTTAGTTATGCATACCATGTCTATTTGTATTGTTTTAAATTTTGTGTTCTTTTCACAATACTTTGCCTCCTTGACAAGTCTTCATCTTACCTTTGCCTGGTTATTTCTAGAGGTAGAATTCTTGCTCTGCATTGAGGGGCTGTGACCTTTTTTAAACTAGCTCTAATTGTTAGAGGTTTGCCTTTTACTGGTCTGAAAACTCTAGTCAATTTATTACCAGGAAAGAACACACAAGCTGACTAAAGTCGAGTAGCTCTAGACCTCAGCATATTTTTATACTGGGTTTGTAGTAAACCCTCTCTAAAGATCACAGTGTTTGCAAACAGTTTTACTGCTGCCATGTGATAGAGATGTCACCAGCTGGCATTCAGGGTGTTTTACAGAACAATCCTGAAAAGACATCTTAGAGTAAAAACATAATTTAGATGTTACAAAAGAATCTGTCATCCATATATGAGAAGAAGGCTTAGCTTCTTCTGTAGGTATAAAATTTAAATTACATATTTTAATATATATTTAATATACTAAAGTAACACATTTAAAAGTCAAACTTCCGGGCGGTTGTGGCACACGCCTTTAATCCCAGCACTCGGGAGGCAGAGCCAGGCAGATCTCTGTGAGTTCGAGGCCAGCCTGGACTACCAAGTGAGTTCCAGGAAAGGCGCAAAGCTACACAGAGAAACACTGTCTCGAAAAACCAAAAAAAAAAAAAAAAAAAGTCAAACTTGTTTCTTGTCCTTAAACATTAATTGAAGATTTAACTCACTGCCTGAAAAGTTTAAAATTGTGACAGTTTAGCTCAGAATTTTGATAGGATGAACAGCCATAAAAACAGCATGAGGACCTGAGTTCAGTTCCCTAAACCTAGATAAAAATGCTGGGCATGGTGGTATGCTTGTAATCTCAGTGCTGGGGAAGGTGGGGCAGGAGGATCCTTGGGGTTTGCTGACCAGCCAGTGAAGCATAATTGGTAAGCTTCAAGGCGATTCGAGATACTCTCTCAAAGGAGATGGATAGCCTTACTGAGGATGACACTCAAGGATGTCCCCTGATGTCCACACATGTGTACCTGCACAGAAGAACACACACCCCCACCCCCACCGAGAGAGAGAGAGAGAGAGAGAGAGAGAGAGAGAGAGAGAGAGAGAGAGAGGAGAGAGAGGAGAGAGAGGAGAGAGAGAGGAGAGAGAGAAACATTAAACAAATGAAGAAGCATGGCCTAAAGAAACCACTCTCCTGACTTCTGATTTTTAAGACTTTTTGTCCTGGTTTTTAACTTTATAAATGGAATTTTATTATGTGTACCCCCCCCCAGCTTCTTTGATTAAATCTTTGTGCATATAACTGTAGTTTGTTCATTTTATTTTCTGTAGACTGTAATTATGCCTCAGTGGAATGATGATGGACAATTGCTTAGTGTTGTTATGAACAGTTTTGCAGACGTCTTTTCATGAACATTGTGTACATTTCCTTTAGATACTACTTGGGCTAGGATTGCTGAGTCATAGGCTTGTATGTCTTTTCAGATTTAATAGAGAATGACAATTTTCTAATTGTCTAATCCAGCAGTTTCACATCCCCTACTATTCGGTCCTGTCTCTCTTCATTTTAGTTTATGCATATAAGTTAAAAATCGAATAGAAAAGAAGGATTTATTTAGGTGTTGAGAATTTAACACAGGACCTACTCTACCATTGAGCCACAGCCTAAACAGAAGAGATTTTATAAAAATTGCCAGGTTACTGCTCTAAACCCCATTTGTCCAGGAGTGACCATTTGTAACTATTTCTCTTTTTAACAGCTGCTAAGTGGTGTAGTAATGTCACAGCTTCAGCAATATCACAGCTATTTTTGATTCAACTGTAATGTTCTCTACTGTTTAACCTCGTAAAATAGGTGATTTAATTTATACCCTTTCTTACCATTTCTCTGCCTTTTTCCAGTATAAATATCACTGTTTTAAACTGATGATCTCTATAGTCTGTTAACTCTCACAAGCAGTTCGTTTTTTTCTATTATTTTCATTTCCATGCTGGGTGGATCACATTTTCCTGTTTGTTTGAATGTTTTGTAATTTTTTTGCTAGAAACTAGAAGTTTCAGGTAATACTTTTTAGGAGTTCATGGGCACTGGTCTCTCTTAGTCCAGTGCTTGTACCTGCTTTGTTTGTTTTTGAGACAGGAGTTTTAATGACATTTTCACACGTACTCCCAGTCCTGTACCACTTCAATAAACTCACCCTTCTACTTCGTTACCACATGTGATCTTTGAAACAGGATCTTATCAAGTAGCCCAGGTTAACCTTCAACTTAAGATTTGTACTAGGTTTGGTTTATAGGCGTGTACCAGCATGTTTAGTTTGCTTGTTTTCTAGGTACTGTCTAGATTTTTCTTGGACAATGTGTCTCCTTTCAGTATTAAGCATCGTCTGCTCATGAGTCTGTTGCTTCTGACAGTGCTGTGGAGTATAAATTGTTGTTTTTTAGACTAATCAAATTAAAGTGTGACTCTTTCCACGGTAGTTTCTTTGGTCGGCGCATGATATTTGTTTGATCCTAGGAAAGATGCTCCCAGCTCTTCTAAAATATTTTGGTTCTCCTGTGGAAGCTCAGGAGTCTATAGGGTGTATATTCCTTGAACCCTTGAATCTTCAGTGAGTCTCCGTAGTCTATTGTGCACCAAATTAGCTTTGTTAGAAAAGGATTTCAAAAGAGTTTTGACCTGTTCTGTCCTCCTCTCAGCACAGTATCTGTGCCAAGACTCTGAAAGTAGTGGTTGAAAGGAAACATTAGTAGGCTTGTCTCTGGGTGTAACCCCAACTTTAGGAACTGAGCACTGGGTTGTGGAACTCTGTGGGCTGGGAAACAGTCAGTCAGGCCCTCAGTGTTGTCTCCTCAGGGTGCCCTACCCAAGTTGCCTCATTCCACAAATCAAAGAACAGAATCATCATGCCTCTTTACTGCAGTGTCGAGAACTTAGCCTTGTAACAGGCAGCTGAGGGCTTGGTGAGAACACTGATCAGTCTTCTCTCCTAGAGACAAAGCCCTTCACTTGGAGCTGTATCAATCTGGAGCACAATCTGCCTCTCTGAGCTTATTGAGAGAAAGGGAGCATCTTGGTTCAAGTATCAGACTTGTCTTTCTTACTAAGTTTTTATAAAATTTTTGAATAGATGTTTCTTCATTTACTATTTGCCCTGAGGACCATTTCAGAGACTTTGTTTTGGTTTTAATTTTCTTTAAAAATTTTTCACAAGATTTTACTGGGGAGCAGGTTAGATGATCTCATACTGTCTCCTTTAATTCTAGTCTTCATAAGATTAGTATTTAAGTTTTCTACAGTAGGAGGAAGTGCGGGTAGCTTGCTAAAGAAGGCTAATTTTCTGCAAGCCTGAGTGGGAAAACAAACCTTTTTTAATTGATAGCTTGGCAGGAGGTGGTAAAATGGAAAGGCAAAGGCAGAGTAGAAGCAGCCTACTTAGTTGTTGGCCTTCCTTACAGGTAGGGAAAAGCTTTGTCTTAAACAGTTTTGAAAGCCATATGCTCTTTTCCCCCCCAAGATTTAACCTGTTTATTTTTTTTTACTATTTTAATTCCTTTAATAAATAAATTAATTAATTAATTTTACATCCTGGCTGCAGTTTCCCTTCCCTCCTCTCCTCCCAGTCTCTCCCTTCCCCCTCTCTGTCCCCACTCCCCAATCCACACTCCTTTGGTTTCTGTTTAGGAAAGGGCAGGTCTCTCATTAGTGTATCAACAAAACTCAGGGTTGATTCTTTTGACTGGCTTGCTGAATGACAGCTTTATCCTGTTCATTGTATTTTTATCCATATCTTAAATAGAATGCACACATTTACTTATTTTACTGTATTTTTTGCATAAACATTTTTAGCAAAACACTATAGGCATTAATAAATACAATTAGACTATATATCATATACTGTTTAACTCATGCTCCTGTGATCTTTTTTTAGTCTCAAAGAATTTGGAACATGTCTGAGTCAAATGGCTTCAAAAGCAAATTAGTGTAATATTTTGGAGAAACTGAGGGGCTTTCTGCTTTCTGTTCTAATTTAAAACCAGTAGAAAGCAACAAGCATTGTCTGTGTTCCTACTTCTTCCTTCAGTAGATTTTCCCTTTATTCACATTTACTGGAAAACAGGACTTTCCCTCCTCTATCAGCGTCCTTCAAGATAAACCATAGTACATTTGTTTTGTTCTTTTAAACCTTAAAATTTTCTGAATAGGTAAATGTCATGGCTAATGTAGATTGAACATCACAGAACTTCAAGCCCAGGTTTTTCTCATATTCTTTGTCTTTTGCTTTAATGGAGGGTTATGAGTTGTGGTTGAAGTTAAAGTTTTGCTCTTTTTAAACTCCTACAATTTGTAACTCAGCACAGGCATTTCCATAAGAAAAAAGGCTATTAACAATAACCACACAGTGCTCCAATAAGTCATAGGTAGCTGAGATGTTTCATAGTTTAGGCTTTGATAAAGTCAGTTTAGCTTGAATTCTGGTTGAGTCAAATCTTCAGTAACCTTTCTAAGCTTCACTATCTGGAGAGGGGAGTGCTCAGTAACACCCAATATGGAGCGTGGACATTAAAGATAACTCGTACAAAGCAATACTAATTGCCAGCAAATAGCAGGTTCAGTAGTTGCCTTTGCTGCTGTTTATGTTATTATTATCTCATTATTAAGTACTAACCACTATCATTTTGTGTCCATTGACCATGCGTTCTGAATTTTGATCATGTATTGTAGGAACTTCTCATCTAATCCAAAGAATCTGTCTTCATTCAAACTTTAGGGCCTTTTGGATGCCTCTGAGTTTCCCCTTTCTGTATTCTTTTTTTTTTTTTTTTTTAATTATTTATTTATTATAGCATGTATGACTGCAGGCCAGAAGAGGGCACTAGATCTCATTACAGATGGTTGTGAGCCACCATGTGGTTGCTGGGAATTGAACTCGGGACCTCTGGAAGAACAGTCAGTGTTCTTAACCTCTGAGCCATCTCTCCAGCCCCCCCTTTCTGTATTCTAAGTGTCCTGGGCTTGTTAGTAAGGGTATCCACAAAACCACAACTCCTGGATGATACAGAGAAGGCACCATTGGCTTCCAATTGTGTTATACTTTGGTTTTGTAGAGCTAATGCACTATTAAATGTTTTGAGTCTTTTGTTAAACAGGTAGGTATTCATTGTGCTCTAAACAATGATTATTATTCAGAAATTTAGACTTATCTTTACTTTTGTCAGGTTTAAGCCGTTTTTTCCATACCAAGCCTTGCAAGGATTTGAAGAAGATGAAGAACTTATCCATATCCAACAGTGGGCACTTACTGAAGGCCGGCTTAAAGTTACATTGTTAGAATGTAGCAGGTATGTTCTTTGTTTTCTCTTTACTACATGTGGGCAAGAAAGTATGATAGAAATGTACGTAAAGACTGTTTATGTTTATTCTGCTTTTATGTTAGTTTATATTTTATTATTTTTACCTTTAAATAGTTTAAACATAAATTTAATGAAAATAGTCTTTTCCAGTTTGCAAAAATATAAATCACATTTAGAAAGACACTTGGAAGTATTTATTTTGCAATAATTCCCAAGTTTTCAGATGTACAGCACTATGCTGACATTTTTATCTTAGCCTTTCCTTTTGGAGAGCATTCCTGGCATAGTAGTTTTGAGATTATGATTATTAAATGTAACATGAATCTTGAAAGGTCTTATAATAAAAAACCCAGAACCAGATACTGGGGTGAAAACTGAAAGATCAGCCGGGCAGTGGTGGCGCATGCCTTTAATCCCACTCGGGAGGCAGAGCCAGGCGGATCTCTGTGAGTTTGAGGCCAGCCTGGGCTACCAAGTGAGTTCCAGGACAGGCGCAAAGCTACACAGAGAAACCCTGTCTCGATAAACCAAAAAAAAAAAAAAAAAAAAAAAAAAAAAAAAAAAAAAAAAACTGAAAGATCAGAGAAGCAGAACAGCCAGCCACTAGCTTACCTCTACAAAATCTTCAGCCTCAAGAGAGCGAGTTCCTGTTTCCTCACGCCTTATATGCCTTTCTGTGTCCTGCCATATTACTTTCTGGGATTAAAGGCATGTGTCACCACTGCCCAGTGTGGCCTTGAACTCACAGAGATCTAGATAGATCTCTGCCTCCAAGTGATAGGATTAAAGGTGTGTGCCACCACTGCTTGACCTCTGTGTCTAATTTAGTGGCTGGTTCTGTCCTCTGATCCCCAGGTAAGCTTTTTTGGGGTACACAATATATCACCACAGTTAAAAATGCTCACTGAAGTGATTAAACCAGACTTTGAACCATGTGCATTTGGAAGTAGTCTTTCCTAGCCTCATTGTTTTACCACCAGAGTCCAAGCTGTATTTATTTCTCGTTGAAGTTATTTACTACACTAGCTTTATCACTCCTAACACTTTTAGTTCCCAATATGACAGCAGAATGACCTCTAAAATGCAAATCTAATTGTCACTCTTCTACTTAAAGCTCAGTAGCTTCCTTCTCACTTCTAGGATGACATCCAGGTCTTCCCCTGATCTACGAGTGCCCCTCACTCAGTGTGTCAACTGTACAGGCCTTCTTAAGAGAGGGTTTGACAAGGTTTCTTATAAAAAGCCAGGTAGTAAATGTTATGGGCACTGTGATTTCCCCGGTGCCTGCCGTATCTCCCCAACTCTGCTGTGTGTCAGTCACAGGCAATGTATAAATGGATGGCCTGACATGTATTGAAGTACTGTGTTTATTTTTTAACCACTTAAAAATGTAATATCTATTGAAAGCCCAAATGAAAAAGACAGTTGCCTGGATTTGGACCACAGCCTGCCACTTTCAGCCTAGATGTCTTAAAGGACAGCTCATTACTGCATGTAATCTGCCTTCTTGGACCATATTGCTGCATGCTTTTTGAAACCAGCCTGTTTTGGTACACTGAAAAGCATCCTTCTTAATGTCTGCTCATGATTCTAAATATAGTACACTGTCCTTAGGCTACATTCCTGTGATACTTGATTATACCACTGACTACTTATCACTTTTAAATTTTATTTCTAACTCATAATACAAATAAGTACTTGAGTACTAGGGTTATATTTTGTACCTAATACACTTGAGTCTTTGCAAATAGATTAATTATTATGATATAGATAATGATTATATAGTAACTCATTTTCTTAAGTCCTGTGGTAACTGAGGTTTATGCTTCATTCTGTCAGAAAGTCTTAACAAGAGTCTTTAACTGAAAAAAGGAGGCCAGATATGCTGTGTATATCATAAAAGGAACCATAGTGTACAATAAAGCAAATACCATAGGTACAAGGCTAGGTATTTAGAAAGAAATTAGTTCTTCTACCAGAACGTTCCTGGAAGGGCTTATGTAGCTAGAGTTTTCCTGCCTGGCCCACAGTCAGGACAAATCTCTCTCACCCGCCAGTCCCACAGCCGCTCAGACCCAACCAAGTAAACACAGAGACTTATATTGCTTACAAACTGTGTGGCCGTGGCAGGCTTCTTGCTAACTGTTCTTATCTCTTAAATTAATCCATTTCTATAAGTCTATACCTTGCCACATGGCTCGTGGCTTACCGGCATCTTCACATGCTGCTTGTCATGGCGGCGGCCAGCAGTGTCTCCCTGACTCAGCCTTCCACTTCCCAGAATTCTTCTCCTCCTTGTCCCACCTATACTTACTCTTGCCAATCAGTGTTTTATTTACTAACCAATCAGAGCAAAACATTTGCCATAGAGAACATCCCACAGCAGGCTTAAGGGTTGATTATGTGTCTGTTGTAACCATTTGACTCTGCCTTTATTCACAGTCCTGCTGTGCCTAAGCTGCTCCTCACTTAAAAGCCTTGCTAAAGAATCAAAGGCTGTATTAGGCACTGAGAAAGAATAGGTAGGCATTAATACAGGCCATATTGAGTTGAAATAAATGATACAAAGAAAAGCACTTAGAATTTGTGGAATATTTGCAACCCTCTGTATTTTATTAAGGAACTGCTTGCTGAATCTCTGAAAGAATGTAGAAGAAACCAGTAGACTTATTCAAGGAAGAGTGAGGGAACTGGGTTTATAATGATGGACAGGGGCCAATGTGCCCCAAACTTTTCACTATAAATGTTTTTATAGTCCATTTTTTGTGACTGTCACTTGTCACAAATTAGATTGAAATTTTTAGAGTACAGAATTGAGTTAAAAGGGAAAGTAGGGAAAATACTTTATCAGTGTTCTTCTGTTTATCCATTTTATGCTTGGGATAGTAGCCAGTACTTTTAAATAGGTGTCAGCTTCATATTTGGAATGAGTATACCATCAAAATAACTTTCTATGCATTGTTTTTATAAATACAAACATAAAAGTTAGCTTTATGATAAAATGTCATTGTTCATTTTAATTAAGGATTAATTAAATGTGTTTTTTATATAAAGCAGAAAATAAGCTGTTATTCTCAACTCACCCTAGCATTTTTGGCTTTATATTGAAGCCTAAGTATTCTTTCTGTATGGTATCACTTAGGAGTCTCTAGAAGAGGAGAACAGATAGTATAAATATATATTAGAAAGGGAGTTTGTTAAAAGATTGGCACACATGATAAGGACTAGTTAGTTCAACAATGGCTGCCTGTACACTAGAGATTCTGACTCGGGTAGCTTCTCAGTTTATGAGACTGGCCGGCACTGAAGACCTGAAGACCTGGAGAGCCACTGGTATTTAGTCTATGTTGGAAGACTAAAGAAGCTTGCTTCTGATGTCAGCAAAGGATGATAGCAATAGGGTAGACATTCTCACCAGTAGGGAGTAAAGGCAGGCAGGAAACCACAGTGTTACTTTTTACCTGGATCTCTTTACACATGGGCTGCTATGGGAAGGTGTTCCCTACCCTGAAGGAGGCTCTTCCCCACTCAGTTAGTCCCCCAGGAGATAACTTTATAGACCCACACAGAAGGGTGCATCTTAGTTGATCCCACATTCAGTTAAGTTGGCAGCTAAGATTATCACATGTGTTCTATTATTTTTTAAAGATTTATTTATTTATTTTATGTATGTGAGGATTTTGGCTGCATGTATGTAAGTGAACTGTGTGTGTCTAGTGCTGGCAGAAGGCACAAGAGGGTTCTGGATCTCCTGGAACTGTAGTTATGGACAGTAAACTGTCGAGTGGGTGCTGGGAACTGCAGTTTCTCTTAACCACGGAGCCATCCCTCTGCGCACCTCCCATTCTTATTAAAGCTTATATTGTTCCTTAGGATAGAATTCTTTTTACTTAATATAAAAATAGAATTTCCCATTCAGATAGGTTTTATGTGATTCATACTAAAGAATTTCTCGTAGTATTTCAGTTACCTTGTTTTGAATATAAAAATCATAGTTTATTATCATCTCTGAAACAGAAAATGACAGCAGAAGGGACAAAAGGAAAGAACAATAAAAGGGCATCTTTTGTAAAAAGCCCAGAAAATACTTATAATTGTAGCTAGAGTTTTCCTGCCTGGCCCACAGTCAGGACAAATCTCTCTCACCCACCAGTCCCACAGCCACTCAGACCCAACCAAGTAAACACAGAGACTTATATTGCTTACAAACTGTATGGCCGTGGCAGGCTTCTTGCTAACTGTTCTTATCTCTTAAATTAATCCATTTCTATAAATCTATACCTTGCCACGTGGCTCGTGGCTTACTGGCGTCTTCACATGCTGCTTGTCATGGAGGTGGCTGGCAGTGTGTCTCTCCCACTCAGCCTTCCACTTCCCAGAATTCTCCTCTCTCCTTGTCCCGCCTATACTTCCTGCCTGGCCACTGACCAATCAGTGTTTTATTTATACAGAACAATATCCACAGCATATAATTTTATGTTTTAGAGATGACGTAAAGGCCTAACACCTTTTGAGATAATTTTCACCATAATGACTTAGTGATATGAAAAAGTTTGTAATGAATAGAATATTCAAAAAAATTTTTTTTTTTTTTTTGGTTTTTCGAGACAGGGTTTCTCTGTGTAGCTTTGCACCTCTCCTGGAACTCACTTGGTAGCCCAGGCTGGCCTCAAACTCACAGAGATCTGCCTGGCTCTGCCTCACGAGTGCTGGGATTAAAGGCGTGCGCCACCACCGCCCGGCCTCAAAAAGTTTTTAAATGCAAGACAATTAAAAGTGTTTCTGTAGCCATTTGAACATAAGTAGGTAAAGTTCTGAATTGGCTTGCTGTGATGAGCTGAAGTTTTCTGGGATTTTAGTACTTAAACACACACACACACCCCAATAAATAAGAAAAATAAATATTAAAAAAAAGTTCCAGTAAATTTTCTCCTAATCTATGAAATGGAATATGATACTCATCATCTATGGTCAGCCATGATTATTGTGAGGACTTTATTTTTTAAACTGTTCATTTTGAAATAGTGAAAAAGTTGTGTGTAAATAGTTCTTAAACATTTTTAGCTATTTATTTTGAAGTAATTTTAGACTTAAAAGCATGCATGAAGTTTTTTTATCAAACTAATATGTTAAAAGATTTTGAGAATGTATTTTCTCAATGAAATAAACGAATTTTTAAGGATATATTTATTTTTTTATGTGTATGAGTGGTTTGCTTGTAGTATGTATGTGCACCATGTGCATGTCTGGTAGCTGCTAAAGTCAGAAGAGGACATCTGATCCCCTTGGGACTGGAGTTAGTGATGGTTGTAACACTCAAGTGTAGTTAAGAAGGTAAGTTACTGAGGCCAGAGAGGGTTAAGAGCACTGCTGGTCTTCCAGAGGTCCTGAGTTCATTTCCCAGCAACCACATGGTGGCTCACAACCACCTGTAATGAGATCTGGTGCCCTCTTCTGGTGAGCAGGCATACATGCAGACAGAACACTGTATATGAGATAAATAAATAAATCTTTAGGGGGGAGAAAAAAAGAAGGTAAATTACCTCAAAAACAGCTATGTAGAGATCAATTTCCCCACTACAAATGAAACTTAATGAATTTCTTAGTTTACATTTTTTTAAATTTTTAACTGACAAAGTGTGTTTATCTTATGTAACATACTTTAAAATATGCATATATTATAGAGCTACTAAATCAAGGTAGTCAAATTCCTAAGGTTCACATATTTTCTGATAAATTACACATGTTGAAGAGAAAATGATTCTGGCCCTAAATTCTAAGAGGGATTTTTCATATTGTTATGTGAAAGATACTGGGTGATGTAATAGATACAGTGAGGGGCTGATTTTATCAACCAGTTACATTTTGAAAAGCAAATTAAGAACATGATCAGTAAAGTTTTTGTTGTGAGGGTCCTGTACTCCGAAGTAGTCCATTTAGAGTAGTCTGTTCTCGTTTTAGGTGGATGGTGCTAATTCAGGTCAAATCTTCACTGAGTCACATTTGTTCTTTTCTAAGGCCTGTGTTCTCTTAGCAGCTTTTAGGATGTTGTTTTGTTTAGTGGGTTCTAAAAATACATCTTTAAAAGTTTATTGTTTTCGATGTTAAGTATAATACACATACAGAAATCCATAGGCATTGACTTTCTCTCTTTCCAAGTCACCTCCCTTACCCCCATTTATTTCTTGTTATTGTAATCTCAAGACTTACAGTTTTTCTCAACAGTTATAATTCCTTACTATCTGTATTAGTTACTTTTCTTGTTGCTGTGATAGAATGTCTGACCAAAGCAACTTAAGGAAGAGACTGTTTGGGTTCTCAGTTTGAGGGTCCAGTCCATCATGGTGAGGAAGGCATGCATGTGGCAGGAGTGTGAAGTTACTAATCACATTGAATCAGCAGGTGGAAAGCAGAGAGATGAATGATAGTGCTCAGCTCTCTTTCTTCTTTGGCCAGGACCCTTGGCCTATTGATTGGTGCTGCCCATATTTAGGGTGGGTTTTCCCATATCAATTAACCTAACCTAGGAACTCCCCATAGTCATGGCCATAGTTTCTTTCCATGATGATTCTAAAAAACCTGTCAAATCTAACAATCATGATTAATAATCTCAAATCTACTTCTTGTCAATTTGATGTTCAAGCACAATACTTTTAAGCTATAATCTTCCACCTCTCTGATCTCCATCTCACAAGGCAAAGTGTATTCAGTCCAACTTCAGAAGTTCCCCCTAGTCTCTAACTTTAATCCAACACTGTCTAGATGTTCAAAGTTGAGTGATAGTTATGTAAGCAAAAAAAGTAAGTTTTAATCCTCAACACCCACTTAAAACCTGGGCATAGATGCATGAACCTCTAACCCCCTCATTGCAGTGTGGAGACAAGCAGATCCTGGGATCTTGCTGCCTACTCAGCTCAGCTGAAAAAGAACTTCATGTTTAATGAGAGATTCTGTTTAAAAAAATAAGATGGAAAGCAATAGAGGATGATACCCAACATATCCTCCGGCCTTCATGTGCATGCTCCAGAGTGTAAGCATCTGCATGTGTATAGCACATACACAAAAAAGGGAAAAAATGAAAAGCCCAGACAAATTCTCCAAGTCCCAGATGCTAAACATATGCTGGGTATGTCTTGCTTTGGTCTGATCATTCCTTACTATGTCTGGGCTCCAAAGTGCTTGGGTAACTCCATCCCTGAGTTCTGCTACCTGTAGCATACAATTTCTCTATTAGGCCATCTCTGCTCCTTGCCTTCACCTTTTTTCTCAGCAGATGACCTCTAGTTCTGGGTCTGCAGCATTCTGAGTATTCATTACAACTTAGGTTTTGCCTTCACAGCTTCAGGCAGGATCCTCTTTGCAGACACTTTAGCTCTGCCATATATTGCCTGGCCTCAGCAGCTCTCTGGAACCATGGTGCAACTTCTATAACTCCCTTAATGTTGCAGCTTTCATTCCTGAAAAACCAGTGCCACATGGATCACACTGCCAGGTTTTACATTCACCTGGGATGAAGCCTGGTCCCCTTGGACCACAGTTGAACTACCTTTGTGTCTGACCTAGTGAAATAGTTCCTTAGGCAAAGAACCCCTTTAGCTGCATATCCCCTTAAACTCTTTTCAAATTAGCATATTTTTACAAGACAGAGCCTTTGATGAGTGAACACCTTTCCTCTTGTCCCAGTACAGAGCAATGTTTCTCTGTGGTGCTAGTAATCTCTAGTTATAGCTAGTTTTGAACCCGCCTTATCTATAACTTTAAATTCACTCACAATTTTCTTTATTAAACTGCACATTTTTATAACTTCCTGCTCCACTTTTTGCTCTTTTTCACTGCAGACTTGGATGAGAGTAGAAAGCAATAACCATGGCACAGCCTGAATGTTCTCCTGTCTTAACATCTCCTATGCCAAACAAATAGTCCATTGTTTTGTAATTCAGCCTTGCTCAAGTTTGCAGGATATTGGTAGAAGGCAGCCACACTCTTTACCAGAATGTAACATACATGGCGTCTAGCCCAGTCCCTGATACAGTTCTTGTTCCGAGTCTGAAACATCATCATCTGGGCCTCTTACTATCTACATTTTCCTCAGTATTCTGGTCTTCCAGATTCCTAGCAGAATGGCCCATTTAATTGCTTATCGCATTCTAAGGCTTTTCTAACCCCGTGTTCCAAATTCTTCCACATTCCTCCTTTAAGCCAGGTCTAAAGGCCTGCAAACCACATAGTCAGGTTTATCACAGCAATACCCCATTTCTTGGTACCAGTTTTCTGTATTAGTTACTTTTCTTGTTACTCTGATAGAATACTTGATAAAAGCAACTTGAATCACATTTTGAGTGTATAGTGCCTCATGATATAGCATCTATATATAAATGTCACACACATAAATATGAAGAATTTGCAAATCATGAGTTCCCTGATAGGTCCAGTTCTAGTCTATCCTCATGAAATTGTTGCTTTTCTAGGCTCTTCCCCCATTTTATGTGTTATGACTCTGAACAGCATCAGCACTTTGATTCATTTGTTTAGTCTAGTAACAGATCTCAAGTAGTCACAGACTTGCTTTGTCGTACAAATATAAAAACAAGGAGTCCAGAGTCATTTGCAGTTCTGGCACCATCCAGGCTTGAGGGTATGTAGTAAGTGCTGTGTTTATCAGTTCTCTCTGCTGGCTTTGCAGTGTATCCTTTTACTTAACAAGCCTTAAAACTTCAGATTCCTTCTGCTTGCCCCTACCACTATTTTTCTGCAGCAATAGTCCTGAACTAGGGTCAAGTTGGATGGTGTTGGTAGGCTAGGGGGAAAAAAAAAAACAACCCACAAACTGCCAGTTTTTTAAGATTATTTATGTCAAAGCAGGCTTCTGTGCTTGGTGGTTTTCATTGTCTGTAAGCATGGTTTCCACACTCTTTACCCAGTTCTTATTGCAGTGTTGTGAGTTTCACTGCGCTCACATAAAGTGCTTATTGGCTTTGTTGTAGATATTGATGTGCTTGCTTTTGTTTTCTGGTTGCATTTTGGGCTTTTATGGGAGAGACTGAGAGAGTCAAGCCATGCCACCACTCTGACATCTTCCTAGAACAAGTAGTTGCCTTATTTTGTTTTTCATAAGGCAAAATAAAGTGTTTAATTATGTGAATAAAGTCTTATAAAATTATATTACTTGGTTTTTGTTTCACATATTAGGGGAAGCAGTTTCCAGATAAAAGTTTAATAGAAAGGGTGTGTGTTTTTTTCCATATATTTGCAAATTTTATAATAAAGTTTATAAAATAAATAAATGAGCACATAAATATAAGCCCATTTTATCTTAAAAATGTAAAAAAGAGAAACAGTTTATTCTTTGGATAGCATTATGTGCATATTTATGGTAAAATGTTCAGTTCCTCATGGAAGCCTGCTTATACAAAATTTCAAAATTCATTTACAAGAGGAGCTGGTTTAGGTGTTAAAAAATTCTATTTTGCATTTGTGAATCCTCCAAGACTATTGAGTAGGAAAAATAGCACCTTTTATGGATAAATTCTCATTTTTAAGAATGATGCTAAATACTTAATGATACTATCTTTTAATATTTTAATGATTTTCACTTGGCATTTATTTTGTTCTATACTTTTAATATAGTCTTTTATGTCTATATCAAGTAAATAATCATTTTATACTTTATTGAAATTTATCTTGTCTCAATATTATAATGGAACATAATAGTAAGTCACATATTTGATATATCTTTTCAGTACTTGACATATCTTATGATTCTGTCTCAGAAAAGTGATTATTTATTGTTATAATTACCCATTCTTTTTTTCTTTAAAACAGCCTTTTCTTTTAAACACTTTTGTTCTTCTCTCATATATTACATCCTAACCACAGTTTCCTCTCTGTCCACTCCCCCCAGTTCCTCCCTCCACCTCCCCTCTTCTCCAGATCCACTCCTTTTCCCTTTCCCTTCAAAAAAGAAAGAGAAAGAAAGAAAGAAAGAAAGAAAGAAAGAAAGAAAGAAAGAAAGAAAGAAAGAAAGAAAGAAAAGGCCTCCCAGGGATATCCACCAAACATGGCCTAACATGATACAGTAAGACTGGGTACAAACCCTCATATCAGGGCTGGACAAGGCAACTCAGTAGAAGAAAAGGGTCCCAAGTGCAGGGAAAAGAGTCAGAGACACCTTCACTCCCACTGTTAGGAGTCCCACAAGAACACCAAGCTACACAACCATAAGGTATATATATATATATATATATATATATATATATGCTGAGGACTTAGCTCAAACCTGTACAGGGTCCATGATTGTTGCTTTGGTCTCTGTAAGGCCCTATGAGCCCTACTTAGTTGATGTATAATCCTGATAGCATGCAACTTATCATTTAGAGTGTCACAGTTCAACGCCTTAGTGTAGTTTACATCCATCCGTATAACTTCACTTTGTACACTTTCATAACCTCATGCCCTTATGCTTCATTCTCTTCTTGTTTTACCCCTTCCTAACTCTTAAGTAACCACTTGTCAGAAGATAAAAGTATGCTCAATATAGTTACAGACCCTGTTTTGCAATTCATTAACCCCATTCTGTAAAATGTGTGAGCATGTGTACTGGACACTAGCTGAACAGTGGGTTTTGTAAAATTAGAATAAAACAACAATAGTGAAAAAAGCTGATCAATTAACATCAGGTTACTTTTTTTAAAGTTTTTTTTTCCTTTTTTTATGTGTGTGTCAGAGTGAGTATGGGTGCTCCATGGAGGCCCAAAGAGAGTGTCAGATGCTCTGGAGCTGGAGTTACCTGATGTGGGTGCTGGAAAATGAACTTGGGCCCCCTGGAAGAGCAGTAAGTGCTCAGAACCCCTGAACCATTTCTCTAGTTTCAGGCTTTTGTTTTGTTGTTATTGTTTTAAGAGTAAAGCAGAAGGGGTTGTCTGAAATCTGTTTTCAGGACAAATTGGTCTGTTTGGGACCCATTTACTTCCTTAAAGTTTCAATTTGATTATGTGACATTGTGTATAGTGTGTGGGGGTGGGTATGGTAGGGTGGACTTATTTTTCGAGACACTCTCTCATTCAACCTGGAGCTCATCATTTCACTTAGAGCCAGTGAGCTCCCAAGTTCCATCTGTCTCCCCTTCCCACTCCAGCACTAGTAATGTAGGCACATGCCACCATCTCTGACTTTTTATGTGAGTGATGGGAGTCCAAACTCACATTCTTATGCTTGTGTAGCAAGCAACTTACTCATGGAGTCATCTCTCTAACTTGGGTGATGTGACATTTAACAGGAGTAACTCCATTTTGGTTTAGAAGTCTTTTCTTTTGTGGCCTAGTACAGGAACTCAGTCCAAAACATTGGCCTCCTATAATGATTCTGGTTTTTGTCTGTAAAGTTTTTTATTCTAAAAATTTAGTGTGAACGGAGTTACGTGTTCATTTGTGACTGGCTTTAAAAAGAGTTCTTTTTATAGATTATAGCCATTCTAGTGGGCTTGAAATGGTTTGGGTTTGTATTATTCTCATGGTTAATAACAATTACACCATGTGTATGCAGTGACCATTGGAAGCCAGAGAGGGCTTGGTCTTTTGAAATTGGAGTTACAAATAGTTGTAAACCTCCATATATAAGTATTGGGAACCAAACCCAGGTCTTCTTACAAGAGCAGCAAATGGTCTTAATGATCCATTTCTCTAGCCTGCCCCCCTTGCCTGTTCTTAAATTGTGTTATTTTACTTTTAATTCTTATGTCAGTACCTTTTTCCTCCTAAATACTTGACCTTTATCAAATACATTTGAAAATATTTGCTCCCATTCTGGGAATTGTCTCACTTATTGATGGTACCCTTTGAAATATAAAAATAATTCACTTTGGGTTTTGTTTGTTTTATCTCTGTGCCGGGACCTAGCTCAGGACCTTGTACCTGTTAGGCAAGTGCTTTGCCATTGAGCTAGAGGCCATCCTTTTGTGGATCTAATTTTATGTCTTTTTTTTATTTTTTATTTTGGTACTTACACTTTGCATCATTATAAAGCATAGCTTAGTCTAGGACAATATTTTTTTCTTCTGAGTTCTGTAGTATTTTTATATTTCACATTTAGTAATGTGACTGTTTTGACTTAATTTTTTGCTATATGTTATTTTAAAAACATTTTGAAATCACTATGAAAAATGTAGGATAACTTATGATCTCAGAAAGAATTCCTGAGAGCTCTGATTTCTGGTTCTTGACTCCTGATCATTAGCACACCTGTCGGGAGCCTGGCACTCCAGATGTTACACAGTTCTCTGCTTACTGATGAAGCCTGAGGCAGTTCACTCTCTGAACAGATGATGGCAGTAGAGCTTTAGTGAATGAAAATTCTTGTTATCTAAAAACTCAACATTTTTAAAGTTATGAATTTTCTTAATGTGTTTGACCTGACTTCTTTTTGGTAATAGATTATTAGGCATAAGTTTAAAGTCTTTTAAAAGATTCTTTAATATTTAAATTTAAGGACTTTCTCCCCCACCTTCATAAATTATTCACGATTCTCAGTTTATAAAGCCAGTTCATGAGATGTGGATATGATCTGGTGATCTTGCTCAGTGTCTCCAAACTTAGGACTGTAGCTGGATGTTTCTCCCGTCCTGCCTGGCCCTGAGGTTTGGACGAATCTCTCCCACTTGTGGTCCCACAGCCGCTTATAAAATATTACTCAGAGGCTTATATTAATTACAAACTGTATGGCCTGTGGCTTAAGCTTCCTCCTAGCTAGCTCTTATAACTTAACTCAACACATTTCTATTCATCTCTGTCTTGCCATGTGGCTTCGTGGCTTATTGATACTTTCACATCTTGGAGTAGCAAGATGCCAGCAGACCAGTAATGCCATGGCCATGTGGCAACTTATAGATTAATAGAAATGGGTTAAGTTTTAAGAGCTAGCTAGCAAGAAGCCTGCCATAGGCCATACAATTGGTAATCAATATTAAGACTCTGAATGATTATTTTATAAGTGGCTGAGGGAACATGGGACCGGGCGGGACCAGCTGGGGCTGGAGAAACCTTTCGGCTACATAGGACATAATTTTCTCAAATGTCCATGGTGTATTTTTCCACTTTTCTTTATTTCTCATTATTTCACTCCTACCTGCACTCTTTATGTAGTGATAAAGAGTAACAACTAAACTAAACTAGCATTTAGCTGGTAAATGCTAAAGCTATTCATTCGCTTATTCCAGAGACAAACTGGCAGGTTACAGTCTGATTATGAGGGCACATAATATAGAAGTTGAACATATGGATAATTCCCTTTTATAATCCAATAATAAAAAAATTTTATGTCATCTCAGAATTAGAGCTGGTGCCTTTATAACTGAATTAAGCATGGATTTGGTGTTTCCTTACTTCTGTGGCTGTTATTTTCAAAATAGGGAAAGACAGTCTGAAGAGATGGCTCAGTGATTAAGAGCACTGAATTATCTTCCAGAGGGCCCTGGTTTGATCCTCAGCACCCACAACTGTCTGTAACTCTACTTCTGGAGGATCTGACACCCTCTTGGCTTCAGGCATGCACAAGAAAGACATGCAGACAAAACATTCATACACATTTTTCAAAGGAAAGAAATAACAAACATTGAGCACTTATTGTTTGCTTAGCACTATGCTAAGTACTTTGTATATATTGTCTTTTAATTTTAAAAATAATTCTTCCTGAAAAGTAAGTAATACTATTTTTGCTCTATAGTTTCTGGAGAGGGAAAGAAATTAGGAAAGCAAATAATTTAACTAGGGTCACATTAGTTGGTGAAGTCAATATGTGTGCTGATATTCAATTGCAGTATCCTTCTGCATATTAAATTTTACAGGAATGATATACCTATATGCATTACTCTGTAACTTGTTTTGGTTTAAAATCCAACAGTCTATCTTGAAAATCTCTGTCTTGCTTACTACAACATAGAGATATTTGGCCAGTTGTTTTACCTCATGAATACATGATTCTGTTTGTTTAAGTCACTGAAAATCAGCTGCCTAGGAAACCTCTAACTTGAGCCTTACTTGGCTTCTCCACTAGAGGGTGTAACAAATGTTTCTTTTTTGTTATTGTTATTAAAATAGTAATGGAGTAATATGTTACTTCTCCTTATGATTATCAGAAAGGAAATATTTATTGCACGTAACTGGTATAGTACCCTGCCTGTTCTGTCTTTTTCTGCAGGTTACTCATTTTTGGATCCTATGACAGAGAAGCAAATGTTCATTGCACACTTGAGTTGAGCAGTGGTGTTTGGGAAGAAAAACAAAGGAGTTCTATTAAGACGGTAATATGGGTAGTTTTACATTTATGTAAGATTTATTCTATAAGCATGCCTTTATTAGTATTTCTGTATTCCTAGATTTATTGTTGGTCATAAGCAAATAGTTGTTATTATTTGTCTGGCTAACAGTAACCAGTACTCACTAATAAAATAGATCACCTGTAACTAGTATTGGGCAGATTGAACAAGAAGCAGTCTGTTCAGCTTTCTTTTAAAAATGTTAACACTGTTTCAGGTAAGGAATCAGAGGTCATAATTTGTGTGTGTGTAGG
The DNA here is from genome assembly GCF_007827085.1 of Peromyscus californicus insignis. NCBI lineage: Eukaryota > Metazoa > Chordata > Mammalia > Rodentia > Cricetidae > Peromyscus > Peromyscus californicus. The sequence continues at coordinate 1,943,791 of NW_026294562.1, forward strand.
TGCACATGTGTGAGCCCATATGTAAAGGCCAGGGCTCCATGCGATTTCTTAGATGCCATCTACCTTCTTTTCAGACAGGTCTCTCACTGGCCTACAGTGCACCAAGTAGGTCAGGTTGGCTGGCCAGTGAGCTCAGAAACCCACCTATCTTTTCCTCTCTAGTGCTACCATGCCTGACTCAAAACAAAACCCAAACAAACCTGGGTTCTGGGAAGGCTAACTTAGAGTTCTCATGCTGACAAGGCAAACACTTTACTGACTGTCATCCCAGCCCCTAGCAGGAATTAACTTCACTGAATGTCTCAGAAGGCTTGTGAGTTCACAGCATTTATTTACTCTTCATTTTATGAACAGTTACTTTGTGCTAGGTACTGTTTCTGATGCTGGAAAAACAGTTCAAGACAAAAAGTTCCTGTAGGACTAATGTCAGCTGAAGTGTGAGATAGTAGAAGACTGGGATATAGGAGAAGGAGCTGTCAGTAAACTGGAAGAGTGAAGGTAGCTATCTCCAGAGCTTGACAACTACTCCAAAGAAAATAGGATTATGAAAATGATGTTCTTTAGATCTTACTATAGGGAACATCCTTCAATTTAAAAGTGGACGGGATAAAATTTCTTGGAAGAAATAAAATAATTTTTACCTGGGTGAGAAATAGAAATGAAATTAAGTTGGCAAAGGAGGATGGGGTGCTTCACAGAGCTTGATTGTGAGAAAGTTGCAAGAGTTGTTGAAGATTGTGAATATGGTAAAATAGAGGATTAAAAGTTTTGTGTGTGTGTGTGTGTGTGTGTGTGTGTGTGTGTGTGTGTGTGTGTGTAGAGATGTAGGCATGTAAGACAGAGCTCAGTATAAGGTGTCTTTTCTCTGTCACCCTCTACCTTACCCTGTTTTGAAACAGGGAATCTCACTGAACCTGGAGTTCATGTTTTGGCTATACTAACAGGCTAGGGAACTAAGGGATCTGACTCTGTCGCATCCTCCTTCCCCACCTCCCATCCCCAACACTGGGGTTAAAAATTAGTACTGCCATGCCCACCATAAGTTGCTTTTAGTTTTTTAGACAGTCTCACTATGTCATCTTGAACTCACTATATAGATCAGGCTGGCTTGAACTCATAGAGATCTGCCTGCTTCTGCCCCCTGAATGCTGGGATTAAAGGGGTGCACCACCACTCCCAGCTGGCTATGCACAGCATTTATGTGGTTGCTGGGAACCCAAATTCAAGTCTTTGTGATTACCCATCTCTCCAGCCAAGGTAGGTAGGCAGATACAGACCCACCTCCCCCACCCCCCCACCCCACCCCCGTGTGCCCATGTGTGCGTACACGCATTTGTCTGTCTGTGTCCCCTCCTTCCTCCCTCCCTCTCTGGTCATTATTCTTGCCCCAACTTTAAGTTTTCATTTTCAATCAATTTGAAGTAGCTTCTCCAAGGAATGAAATAACCAGTTTTAGAGTTTGTGCTGAAATACATAACTATATAAGAAAGCATTATTATTGTGTCTGGTTAAATTTTGACTTTGAGTTGCTCATAATTTGCCATTGCTACTGGCATTTTCAATTTTCTATATTTTATTTTCAAAGATATGGGATTAGACAGCTTTAATATTTTGTAGCAAAGGTTAGTAAGATGTTTAATTTTGAATCATCATTTTAAATCTTAGCATATGTCACAGGTAGTTTTCAAGAAATAATTTTAGGTTACTAATTATACCAGGTGTTAAATGTCAACAATAGTATCTGCAACCAATAAACTGAAGTTATGTGTATTTAATAATTTTAAGAAGGCAAATTGCTATTTTCAAGGCAATATAAAATACTTGGAGTAGAATTTGATACTTTGGGATTTAAGTATTTAAGTAAATTTAAGTATTAAATCTCACATCCTTAAAAACAGATATGCTAAATCATTTGATGACTTAGGACATGTATAATACAATTTTCCAGTTTAAGTCTATTTTTTAATGTTGAAATTTATTCAGTGAATTTGGTCATTAATTGCAGTGAATATGAAGAATAAAAGGAAGTTCCTCTAGCACTTGGGATTCAACCCGAGGTGTCACACATACTAGACAAGTATTCCACCATTGGGTTTATCTTCTACCCTTTAACTTTTTATTTTGTGATATGCTGTCTCTAAGGCTGGACTTAAAACTCGGTGTCCTTCTGCCTTAGCTTTCTGAAAAGCTGGGATTACAAGTCTACTCCACTTGTGTGTCTCTTCTTCCACAGTTTAATGTGCTTTTGAGTTTTTTAAAGCTTTACAGTTCTGTAACCAAGGATCCTGGCTGTCTCTTCATCCTTAGTTTTTGTTTTCATGATTGTACGATGTCTAATGTACTCGTAAGTATCCATTTTGTAAGAAAAGTGATGGAGTCCAAGGCAGACCATTGATAGGCATCAGCCAAGGTGGTGTTGTGGTTGGGTTTCTTTGTTTTGTTTTGGGGTGTATCAGGAGGGGAGAGAGAGTGCACACTCAAGTGATCACAAGAGCTAGTCCAGGCATATGTGTGCCACAGGGCACAGGACAACTTGGGGACACGTACTACCCCTGCCCCCTCTCTCACCTCTGCTGCATGTGCTAGATTAACTGCATGTGAGTTTCTAGGATTCTGTCCCTCTCTCTCATCTCTTGGGATTACAGGAGTTTGCTGCTGCACCTGCCTTTATGTGGGTCTGGGGCAAACTCAAGTCCTCCTGCTTTTGCAGCAAGTGCTTTACCTGCATCTCCTCCTTCAGTGCTTTTCTAGACTATTTCCAGGGATTTTCACCTAACAGCTCATTGGCAGAACTGAGTCATATAGTATGGGAAACCTGTGCACATGTGTGTGCATGCATGCGTTTGTGTGTGTGTCTGTGGGCGCGCGCGCGCGTGCACACGCGTGTGTGTATGTGTTGGTATATATTTGTGTAGAGGCTATAGGCCAACCTCTTCTTCTGGGGCTATCCACCTTTGTTTTTTCAGGTGAGATCTTTCACTGGCCTGGAACTTACTGAGTAGCTAAACTGGTTGGTCAATGAGCAGTGAGCTCCAGAAATCTATCTACCTGTCTCTGCCTCCCCAGCACTGGGATTACAAGTATGTGCCAATAGTCTTCTTGTTTGTTTGTATGTTTGTTTGCCTTTTGTTCTTTTAATGTTCATACCGAGGGTCAGATTCAGAACCTCATGCTTTCATGGTAAGCACTTTTACCAACTGAAGAATACAATTGTGAATGGTTTTTAGGTAGCTAGTCCACAAGAAAACAAACCTGTTTGACTGTTTGATGACTTTTTTTATGTTAGTAGAAATAGAATGGTTGGGGGAGGCATTCCAGATATGAACTGGAAAAAGGCATATACCCCAAAGCACTGTGCTAGCAGTCTTAGGGCCCATTGTAGGTTTTTCACTAGCAGCTGTCTTCTCCAGCATTTGAAGTCTTAGGTTGTTTTCATGGTATTCTTTCTTGCATATAGCCTCATGGGGAAATGTTTCCTATCCTCTGCCAACTGGCTTCTTTTGTATGATAATCTTATGGTGTTTTCTCCTGTTACTATTCTTACCACAACTAACCCCATAAAATGCCTGGGTAAAGATAAACAGATGGGGGAAAATTAGTGTTGCCAACTGAAAAGATAGTGAGGTGAGTGATAAATTTAGGTATTACTGAGTAAGGAACTCAATCTGTGGAGCTATGAAGAGAAATCTAATGCCACTGATGATTAATGCTAATAGACAGCTGAAGAAGTCTTTGGTGTTGCTGCAAGCTACACACATGCTGATACACAGATATTGATATGCTTCTTATGCTGTCTGTTTTGAATGTTCTAGAAGGAAAGAGGAGGCTGATTAATGATCTTTAAGATCTGATTGACAGAAATTGTGTCCCATTGCCTGATTAAATCCCTGTGTGATTACTTATTACTCTAAAGTCTGTCTGGGGACAGACTCCTTGATGTGGCCAAGAAGGGACCTGCCTAACCTGGTCCCTGACTTTTTTCTTGTCCTTTCTTCTTCCCTCCACTCTCAGGGTTAGTCATGCTCACTTTCAGCCCTTCTGACCAGCCTTATTCTGTACTGTACATCTGTGATAATTGTGCACCCTTCCTAAAGTGTAACATAGGCTTGTTTCTCCGTATATATTTATATTCTTCAGAATTCTGCTTGTGCCAGCTAGGCCTTAGCCTGCTTGCCCTTGTTCAGATATATTCCTGGACTTTTGTCCTGTTTCATTCCTGGAGAGGGCTGACCTCAGACAACTGTTCTTTTAAGTCTTCAATGTCAGTAGCTTTCAGCTATAGTTGATGGATGTGAAACACTCATGGGAAGTGAGAATGGACTGGAGAAGCCAAGGTATTCTTCCTCTAACCTTAAACCTATTTGGCAACTGCTTTGTCTTTGGCCCCTGCTTCTCATAGGACAAGCCACCGTTCCAGTTTCTACTTGATGCTCAGCCCCAATACCACTTCTTACCTCTATCCTTCAGTCTAAGGTTGATAATGACCTCTTTGGCTGGTATCTGAGTTTTATCCTGTTACCCTGTTTGGAATTCAGTCCTGTCACCAATTTTTATTCCCATTTGTAGATTGCACTTGCTTTCAGATATGTAAGAATCTTCCCTTTCTGTACCAGTGTCATCTGTATCCCACTGCCATCACTTCTTCTGGAAAACTTTTCCTAACTAGCACAAACCTGTTTGTAAATACTTGTCAAAGCTGGAGGAGTATTACAGTTCTATTTATACGATAATTTGATCGGGTTATCTCCAGCAGTATCTTCTATTACCGTAAGTCCCTTGATTGGTTTTGTTCTGCATATTCAGTAAATATTGTGGGAAGACTAAACATAGCTATCTGGACATCAACCTCCAAGTACCCTTACCAGTTTCCTTCCAGATCTTTAGGGTTTCAGCATGACTTTTAGTCATACTTTGTTCTTCTTTCTCCTTCCCTGAATATTTCCCATCTCTTTTTGTTTTTTGTTTTTTTTTTTTTTGGTTTTTCGAGACAGGGTTTCTCTGTGTAGCTTTGCGCCTTTCCTGGAATATTTCCCATCTCTTTTTAAGCAAATAAAAATCTTTATGATGAGGAACTCTACCAAATGAGATTTACTGCTCAATATTGCTTTTTTTAAAGTGTGAGACTATTAGTTTACAAATGTAGTATCTAGTGATATCTGTTTTCTTTCTGGCAGTACTAAAAACATCAAAAGAATGCCTCATGAGTGTATTGCTGAAATAAATGACTTGGTATGATTTAAATTTGAATTGTCTTCACTTCCTTTTTAATTTTGGAGACTTTCAGAAGCCTTGTTGGGTAATAATGAATAAAAATCTACATTTCCAAATCTGTCTACATACTATTGACAGTGCCTACAAAGGGTTTAAAAGGACTCTGAAAAACTGTAATTTTAAGTGAGAACATTTGAACTGAGACAGACAGACTTCTGAATACATTAGGCCAGATGCCTAGGACTTGGCATTTTGGTGTGTTTACTTAAGGCTGCATGCCTGGCAGGTCGAATTTTGGTGTGCCTATTTAACCATTTGCCATTTGCAGTCTTAATCTTATCAAAAGGAAGAAAAAGATTAAAGCAAATAAAATTTTTTTGAAAATGTCAGTCTTTTATGAAAACTTTGGTTTAGTTCAGCTTGATAACATTTGAGAATTCAGTAGGGACTCAGTGAAATTTTAACCATATGTAACATTTTATAATTGGCTTCTTAAAGTCAAGTGCCTTTCAGCTCTAATAGTAAATCCTCCATAACATTTCCATTCTTAAAAGTTCATCTTAGTTAAAAATAAAGGATGAAGTTCCTGTCTCAGCTTTCTACACACTGGTATGATTGTGAAATTCTGGGAAGGGGTAAGAAATTATGTTAAAATATTATTTAATTCAAATCAAATTAGTCTAAGACACTAAGAATGAGGAGTAAGAAACAATATGAAGTATAATTCATTTTATGATCCCTGTCAAGAGAAATAGATCAGCATTCCTGCGTGTATCATACATTGCTATTGTCAGCTCAGAGTAAGTCAGTTTCAGTGCAAAATTACTGAGAGCTTCTAGTGAAGGAAAGTAGCATTCTTTGGGGAAAACTAGTAAATATGTTAAAGAAGTGACAGATGAAAGAAACATCAAGAATAAAAGCTTTAAATAGCATCTGAGAAGTGTAGCTGTTACTTCCAAGACAGTAGAGACTATGAGGCTTTTAGAATAAAAGTGTTTTAATCCGAATCTCTGTTTAAGGGAGACTAAGAATGGGATTTGAGTCCTAGCCAGGCCTCTTTTTGACAGCATGGCCATGTCAAAGTCTAAATTCATCTCATCTACAAGTACTTTATTATTCTGTAAATAAGACTGATAATGCTTCTCACAATCTCATGAGAGGCAGTTACTTCTTCATCTGTAAATATCTGGCACATCGTCTGGCATGAAGTAGGTCATCAGCAATATGTGTGTTGGATCTGAGTAGAGTCACAGATGTGATCAGGCAAGGGAAAGACGAAATAATAGAGGAGAATGAACATCTAAACTAGGTTGGTGATTATGGAGATAAAAAATGGAATCAGAATGGCTTTGGATATCTCTGGGAATGGAAACAGTTTTAGAGAGAGGTAGCCAGAAAGAACAGTCATGAGGAGGTAGACAGAAAAGGAAAAAGCAGATATTCTGGAAAACTTAGGTTTAAAGTGATAGTGACCAAGAAAAGGCAGTCCAGAATGGATTTTTTTCAGTGAGAGATCCTGTCTCAGAAAGGAAGGTGAGGATGAACAGCAGAAGACACCTGACATTGACCTCTGCCCTGCACATACACAAACATGCACACACAAGCATGCAAAAAAGAGCTGTTGAGAGAAAACTAATAGTCACAAAACGAAAGCCTTACTTTTAGAGTCTATTTTTTAAGACGGTTTACTTCACTGTGAGCCAAGAACTGACCAGCTCAATCCATACTCGGGAACTAATGTGCTTTTCAAAGCACAGTAGCACCTTCTCATGAATATTTTTTCACCAGATAGCTCATTTCCTGAGTTATACACAGATGCTGGATGCAGAACTGGGTCATAGATGGTTCAGGAATGTGTTAAAGGTACTGCCAAGGTTCATGCAGTTAAGTGGGATCCACCTTACTGCCCACATGTGCCCGGTTAGCAAGCATCAGAGGCATTCTGCAAACCCAGACTGAGTGACCCACATTCTGTTTTACTGTTGCTGTAACAATTTGGCTTCAACTGAAGTAAGAAAATAGGTTATTCTGGCCAAATATGAATGACCGTGAACTGGAAACATGGATTCAGGCTACTCTGGATGATATATTACATCATGGAAGCAGTTATACAAAACTTTTACAGTCACAGAACAAAAAAGGAAAGTCATAAATTAGTGTACATACATGTATTTACATTGGTTGGAAACATCAGGCAACTGGATTACAAGTTGGGGGGGAATTTCTTCTTTAGATTTCAGATGTTATAGTATACTTGGCATTAGGATTGGTAGAGGCTCTACTAATCTTACTGACACATCCTGAGAAGTTTTAAATTGATATAATAATCAGGAGTGTTAGGCCAGATACAGAAATTAAGACAGTCGGCTAAAAGTGGCTTGTAACATTCATAGATTTTGGTTATGAATCTGCAACATTGCATCTTTCCATAATTATGTTCTAATTAGTCAAGGTCAAGCAAGCAATCTATAGGTATGTAATGTAGATAAAGCTTCTTCAGAGAATATCATTTCACACTACTGTATCATCTCCACAAATGGCATCCAGTATGCCTGGGTTCAAATCCCCATTCTTCTGTTTTAGTTCTATGATGGTGAACATTTATTTCATCACCTCTAGAGAAGAGCAGTTACTTCTGCCCAAGTCTTTTGCCCCATGCCTTCAAATTCTTCCTGTAACAAGGTAAGGAAGGCAAGAGAAGTACTTCCTTGGGCCATGAGAGAAAGTGGTGCTTTTTCTTTGTTTTTAAGATAAGAGAGCCAGGGCTGGAAAGATGACTCAGTGGTTAAAAGCACTTGCTGTTCTTGGAGAGAACCTGGGTTCAGTTCACAGCACCTGGTGGCTATATAGTGGCTTAGAGCTGTCCATAACTCCAGTTCCAGATACCACTTATGTATCAGAACCCTTTTCTGATCTCTAAAGACAACAGGCATATACATGGTACACATACATACACTCAGGTAAAGTATTCATAAAATAAAATCTAAAAATGGTTTAAATTAAAAAACTATTTTTATGGACCAATGGAATCGAATTGAAGACCCTGACATTAATCCGCACACCTATGAACATAAAATTTTTGACAAAGAAACCAAAAGTGCACAATGGAAAAAAGAAAGCATCTTCAACAAATGGTGCTGGCAAAACTGGATATCAACATGTAGAAGGCTGCAAATAGATCCATATCTATCACCGTGCACAAAACTTAAGTCCAAGTGGATCAAGGACCTCAACATAAATCCAGCTACTCTGAACCTGCTAGAAGAGAAAGTAGGAAGTCGTCTTGAACGCATTGGCATAGGAGACCACTTCCTAAATAGAACACCAGTAGCACAGACTCTGAGAGAAACAATCAATCAATGGGACCTCTTGAAACTGAGAAGCTTTTGTAGAGCAAAGGATACGGTCAACAAGGCAAAGCGACCGCCTACAGAATGGGAAAAGATCTTCACCAACCCCACATCTGACAGAGGACTGATATCCAGAATATATAAGGAACTCAAGAAATTAGACATCAAAATGCCCAACAGTCCAATTAAGAAATGGGCTATAGAACTAAACAGAGAATTCTCAACAGAGGAAACTCAAATGGCCGAAAGACATTTAAGGAATTGCTCAACATCCCTAATCATCAGGGAAATGCAAATCAAAACAACTCTGAGATACCACCTTACGCCTGTCAGAATGGCTAAGATCAAAAACACTGAAGACACCTTATGCTGGAGAGGATGTGGAGCTAGGGGAACTCTCCTCCACTGCTGGTGGGAATGCAAGCTTGTACAACCACTTTGGAAATCAATATGGCGCTTTCTTAGAAAATTGGGAACCCATCTCCCCCAAGATCCAGCTATACCACTCTTGGGCATATACCCAAGGAATGCTCAACCACACCATAAGAGCACTTGTTCAGCTATGTTCATATCAGCATTGTTTGTAATAGCCAGAACATGGAAACAACCTAGATGCCCTTCAACTGAAGAATGGATAAACAAAATGTGGTACATATACACAATGGAATACTACTCAGCAGAGAAAAACAATGACATCATGAGGTTTGCAGACAAATGGATGGATCTAGAAAAAATCATCCTGAGTGAGGTAACCCAGACTCAGAAAGACAAACATGGTATGTACTCACTCATAGCAGGATACTAGACATGAAACAAGGATGACTTGTCTGCTACTCACATCACCAGGGAGGCTACCTGGAAAACAGGACCCCAAGAAAGACACAGGGATCGCCCAATGACAGAGAAATGGAATGAGATCTACATGAACAGCCTGGACATGAGTGGGAGTAATGAAAGGCGAGGGTCGAGGGAAAGAGAGCTTGGGGGAGCGGGAGATCCCAGCTGGATCAACAACAGAGAGGGAGAACAAGGAATAGGAGACCATGGTAAATGAAGACCACATGAGAATAGGAAGAAGCAAAGTGCTAGAGAGGCCCACAGAAATCCACAAAGATACCCACACAACAGACTGCCGGCAATGGTCGAGAGACAGCCCGAACTGACCTACTCTGGTGATGGGATGGCCAAACACCCTAATTGTTGTGCTAGAAACCTCATCCAACTACTGAGGGATCTGGATGCAGAGATCCATGACTAGGCCTTGGGTGGATCTCTGGGAGTCCAATTAGCGAGAATGAGGAGGGTTTATATGAGCGAGAATTGTTGAGACCAAGGTTGGATAAAGCACAGGGACAAATAGCCAAATGAATGGAAACACATGAACTATGAACCAATGACTGAGGGGTCCCCACTGGATCAGGCCCTCTGAATGGGTGAGACAGTTGATTGGCTTGATCTGTTTGGGAGGCATCCAGGCAGTGGGACCAGATCTTGTGCTCATTGCATGAGTTGGCTGTTTGAAACCTGGGGCCTATGCAGGATTGTTTGGCTCGGCCTGGGAGGAGGGGACTAGACCTACCTGGACTGAGTCTACCAGGTTGACCTCAGTCTGTGGGGAAGGCTTTGCCCTGGAGGAGATGGGAATGGAGGGGGGGTTTGGGGGAAAGGTGAGGGGGACGGGAGGGGGGAGAACAAGGGAATCCGTGGCTGATATGTAGAACTGAATTGTATTGCAAAATAAATTAAAATAAATTAAAAAAATTTAAAAAAAAACTATTTTTAAAGATAAGAAAGCCAAGTGGTGACTCTAACATAAGCAGGTTTACTCTAACAAGGAGGATGGCCTATTTGAGAGAATGTCCTTGTTAGGGAATATTTAAGTAGTTAGTGAAAATGGGAATCATGTCTGTGCCTTATTGTCAAATGGTTCAGGAAAAAAATATGCAAGAGAAAAACAAATGTAGTGAAACACTGGTCAGGAAATATGGCTCAGGATAAATAGCAAAAAAATTTTGTAACCTTTCTGTTATTCCTGAAATTATTTCAATATAAAAAGTTATTTTTTAGAAAATCATAGTTAAAAAATCTTTCCTTAAGTCTCCCCACAGACTTTGTAATACCTGAATCACTTTGCAGAAGTATTCTGTTAATATGTAAAGGTGAAGGTTGATTTGGTGACTCAGATTAAGAGCTATTTCTCTGACAAGAGTTTCAAAGGACATGAGTATTCCATGCTATTGTTTCCATAACAACCTCAGCCTTTGCCTACTTTTCTTAGCATTTTATTTCACTAGAATGGTTGTATAAAATTTAAATTTGTTTCAAATCAAAGCATTAATAAAGGCTTTAATCAAATTTAAAAAGAGGAAACCTTAAGTGTATTGATTATTCAGATGGAATTATTTTAACAGCCTTTGAACCTAAGCATAAGGCCATTTTTATTCCTTAGATCTCTTAGGTCATTTGTATTTATATAATGAAGTTTCTGTTCTCAGTGCATTTCTATGTCTCTGTTGTCTCTTTGTGACTGAAGGATACAGTCCTCATTTACCATTCAGTTACCTTAGAAACTAAGTTACCTGATGGACAAGCTTCCATTCTGTTTGGAGAGGTCTTACTTGTTTCTCATCCAAAAGAAAGTCTTTCTGAGGAAAGACTGGAGGTTTCTGGTTTGTGTTTGACATTTATGCCTAGTTTTTTTTAATTACGACAACAACCCAGTATGCCAAGATAGTGGCCCCTTCACTGTGACTTAGTTATGGTTTGTTTCTCCTAAAAGTTAATGTGTTAGAAGCTTAACCCCAGTTTGGCAATATAGAAGATGATAGAACCTTTAAGGAAGTAAACCCTTAGGGGAAGTCCTTGGATCACAGTTAATCTCAATAAACTTAAAATAGCTCTCATAGGACCCCTGAAGCTCTCTAAAGAACATGTTACAAGGGAGCCCAGCAGAATCACTCTGGCTTCCTGCTCTACTGTGCTCTTAGACATGTTCCCATTGTAGTATGCAACCCTCATAAGACCTGACTAATGCCATATCAATGAACCTCCAGAACAGCTAAGTAAACCTCTTTTCTTCACAAATATTCTGCATCAGGAATTTTTTTTGTTTCAACAAATATGAACTAATATATTCTCTTTATAAATAAATCCCACAAGCCAAATGTGACGGCACATGCATTTTAGCCCCAACACTGGAGGCAGAAGCAGGTAGGTAGATCTCTGTGAGTTTGAGACCATGTTGGTCTACATAGTGGGTTCCAGGACAGCCAGGTTTTCAATATACCATAACCATGGGAGCTTGGAGGACTAAGCTAATTTTGATGAGTTTTCAGCTATTTTGAACATTAACTGCTAAAAAAGGTAAGCATCATTCTGGTAAGGAAAATGTTTCAAGTTTATGTGAGAGAATTTAATTTAGAATTCATTCTTATCCTATACAGATCTATCTATTTAAGCACCCCCATGGCATGTAAGGTTGTGTTGGGGGCGGGGGTGCAGAGATTGAGACAAGGACATAAAAGTTTTCTCCTGCAATTTTACTTCATATAAAATTATGAATAGGTTAAACTGTAATGCTATGAAACTATGGGCAATTTAATTCTGGATTTCAAGGACTTAGACAGTTATCATTATTATTAACCATTTATTTCTAAGCTCTGAATTATAATTGAGAGGTCATGATTTCTAAAACTAGGGCTGACAAGATGGCTCTGTGACTAAAACCTGACAACCTAAGTGTGATCCCTGGACCTGCTCCATGGTGCAGAGAACTGACCCTCCTGGAGTTTTTCTCTGACTCCACATGTGTACCACCTCCACACACGCACAATGAATAAATGCAATAAGAATGTTTTTAAGATTTCTGAAACTAGAACTACTTTTATATTGCATAAATTTAACTATTTGCAAGGTAAACATTTATATACTTGGCAAACAAATATGTTAGAAATGTAACTGTTTGACTGAATACCAGTTGTCAGTTCAGTTTGCTCATGATTACAGAGCACAGATTGCAACCAGGCTAGGAACTAATTGCTGTCTATCCAAATAGAAAACAGCATGCCTGCTGAAAGATCTATATGGATAGATTTTGTTTTGTTTTGTTTTTTCATCCACTGCCTTGAGAAGTCACAACCATAATTGGTAAACCTACTATCTCCATTAGTACAAATCATAAAGAGAAGCATATTCTTGTCCATGTTCATTTTCTATACCCCCCCAGTATACAGGTATAACATAAACAAGAAACATGACTCAGAAGTGACTGTGTTAGATGTATTAGTACTGTTACTTAATTTTTAATGGGTTATAATTCTGAGGAATTCCAGTATACAGGTGTAAGATAAACAAGAAACATGACTCAGTTAGAAAGTGACTGAGTTAGATGTATTAGTACTGTTACTTAGTTTTTAATGAGTTATAATTCTGAATTAATAAAAAGCAACATTTATTCTATAGATTAATATAGATTAACATAGATTCTATCTTTAAAAAAAACCAAAATAATGAATCTCCAAAGATCATTCTGGTGTTGGTCTAATCTACTTCTAAGCAAATATTGGTGGGAGTGCTGGTCCAGCTTGGATGAGTTAGTATCCCTAGACCATCCATCAAGGCAAAGCAGTAGAACTGTTATGTGATATGCATGGCTGTGCCTACTACACAACCATATGTAAGACTGGAGGATGGCCGAAATGATTCCCTAAGCAGGAAGTATTGGAAATGTTAGTATCTACAATAGGCATATAATGAGCATTCAATAATGTTGATTTTATTCCTTCTTTTTCTTTAAAAAAAAAAACACTGAAATTTCAGAAATATAGTAAATAGGTAGACTTTGTATATTCCTTATATTTATTGAAAGATAATGTACTATAGGATCTTTTATTAGATTAAACAGAATTATAGGATTTGATAGGTCCATTGAAGTGCTTTTCTCTAGTAAAGCCAACTCTGTTACAATCAGGATTGCAGTCTCGAGTCAACTGATATCATCTAGACATTTTTAATTTCCCAATAGTGCCAAAACTGTAACCCTAAATTGTAGACAAATTGCTAAATGGTCTTATTAATAAAAAACCTGGAGCCAGATATTGGGATTAAAACCGAGAGATCAGAAAAGCAGAAAGAAGCCAGCCATGTTCTCACCACTTGGAAATCTTCAGCCAAAGAGACCTACTTCCTATATACCCATGCCTATATGTTTTTCTGTTCTGCCTTCTCATTTCCTCTCTCTGCCCAGCTATATCACTTCCTCTTCCTCCAAGCTCTGTCACTTCTTCTCTGCCTGTACAGACCTTCAGACCTTTATGGTTAACTAGTGTTGGAATGAAAGGTATGTACCACCACGCCTGGCTCTGTTCCCATTGTGTCTTGAACTCACAGAGATACAGATGGATCCCTGCCTCCCAAGTGATAGGATTAAAGGCATGTGCTACCATTGCCTGATTTCTATGTTTATTATAGTGGCTGGCTTTTTCCTCTGCTCCTCAGATAAACTTTATTGGGGTACACAGATAAAATATCACCACACTAAATGATGGCCTCATCCATTCCAATTTCTCCTGCTTTTAAGACATAGCCAAATGCCACACCATCATGTAAGGCGTTCTTCTTCTCCTCCTCCTCCTCCTCCTCTTCCTCCTCCTTCTCCTCCTCCTCCTCCTCCTCCTCCTCTTTGTGTGTTCTGGGGATTGAACTCAAGTCATCATCTTTACAAAGTTAGCAGTATGATTGTTTAAATATATATACATATTATTATAGTATAATATATAACTAAACATGCATGTTAACCACATGTAGATGTCTTATAGACATATACACACATAAATAAATATAAATCCTTAGAAATTTGGATTCTAATTATTTTCATAGCAGTAAAATAAAAACTTAGAATGTGTTTTTGTGGACTTTTTGCTTTTGATACAGTGTTCTTTTTTCTAGCTATATCTGGTTTAATCTAGTATAAATTAAATACCTAGGGTTCATCTGAAATAGTGCTCTGTGAGTAAGGTATCTTAAGACAAAATTGGCATATTTGGGGCTTATCCATAAATAAGATCTTGTTACTGGCACATGACAGGTTTTCTCCTCCCTTTCCAAGCTCCGTACTTCCCCCTTTTTCTTTGTTATGTGTAGTCCCTCCAGTATAGTGTTGAAATGGTAGTAGAGACATTAATTCTCTCATCTTTGAGTATTGTGTTGGTTATAGATTTTTTTGTAGTTCCTCACAATCAAGTTTAGGAAGTTCTCTTGTATTTCTAGCTGACTAAGGGTTCTTATGAATGGATGTTGGACTAAATGGACTTTCTTTTGTATTTGTTAAAATATTTATGGCTTTATCCATTATTTTGTTACTGTAGTAAACTAACTGATTCCTGAATGGTCGCTAACCTCTAATTACGACAGTAAATTCCATTTACAATTATTATACTTTGTTATATTACTGAAATAGATTTATTTTTCATCCATATTTGAATATTACAGATAGTGATTTATAGTTTTGTTTTCTTGATTTGTCCTTATCTGTGTTTGGGGTCAGTGTAACATTAACATCTGTTTAGATAAGCATGTTTTTATTTCTTCATGAAGAACTACCAATAGCTAAGTATGTGCACACTTGTGGTCAGGAGTTCATGGCCTGCTGCCTCTACGTGGTTTGAACCCAGCTTGTGTTACAAGAGACCCTGTTTCAAAAAATAAACATCTCTAAAAGTTTACAAAACCTATCAACACAAAAACTAAAGAACAGTTTCTAATAAAGTCTATTTTTACCAACTGCCAATCACCAGTTAGGAAAGTGAACTTCTAACTAAGCAGGAATTATATATTAAAGCTCTAAAAACAGAGGTGTATATATATTGGGATATTAGCAGGAATTTTAGAAACATATCCTTAAAAAACAAGACTGAGAAATGTTGACTAAAGAATAATGCAGCTATCCTGATTTTTAATTGAGCAATAGTTGAATTATTGTCATCCGGAGGGATGTAGTGTTTTCTGTTCTTTTCCTTTTTTAAATCAGCAAGTTGAATGAGAACAAATTGAATATTACTCTTATTTCAATTCACAGGTGATATTCTGTTATATACATTTCTGATAAATTGAATGACAGGTGACAGATTTAGTTAAGGAAATGCTCTAAATGAGACAAATAGCATCTCATTCACCAGATAAGTCTTACTAAAATATATTTGTAAACTCCCTTCCTTTACATCCTTACAGAAAATTTAGCCATACAGTCATCTCTCTGCAGCAGATTAGTTCTTGCCCCTAACTCCTCACACCTCCTTAATATAAAATGGCATTATTCCTGCATTTAACCTATACATATCCCTCTATATGCTTTACCTTCTTCTCTGGGTTATTTGAAGTAATCATCATAGTGTGTTACTTAAGGAATAATGATAAGGAAGAAAGTTTGTACACTGTACACCGCCAGTACATATGTAGTATTTTTCTTACTATCCCTCCCTCCCACCCTCCCTCTTTCCTTTCTTTCTTTCTTTTTTTTTCTTTTTTTCCTTCCAGGGTTTCTCTGTGTAGCCTTGTGTAGCTGGAGTTTTCCTGCCTGGGCCACGGTCAGGACAAATCTCTCTCACCCTTCTCTCTGGGTCCTGCCAAGTCCCGCAGCTGCTCAGACCCAACCAAGTAAACACAAACTGTATGGCCGTGGCAGGCTTCTTGTTATCTAGTTCTTCTATCTTAAATTAACCCATTTCTATTAGTCTATAAGTTGCCACGTGGCTCGTGGCTTACCGGTACCTTACATCTTCCTTGTCATGGCAACAGCTGGCAGCGTCTCTCTGACTCAGCCTTTCACTTCCCAGAATTCTCTTCTCTGCTTGTCCCACCTATACTTCCTGCCTGGTTACTGGCCAGTCAGTGTTTTCTTAATAACCAATCAGAGCAACACATTTGACATATAGAACATCCCACAGCAGCCTTGGCTTTCTTGGAGTTCACTATGTAGACCAGGCTGACCTCAAACTCACAGAGATCTGCCTGCTTCTGCCTCCCATGTGCTGAGATTAAAGAAAGGTATGTGCCATCATGCCCAGCTTTAAATTTCTTTAAAGTTTTTATTTGATGTATATGGGTGTTTTGCCTTCACCTAGATCTGTGTCTGTGCATTGTCTGCAGAAGCCAGAAGGAAGCATGTCTCTTAGAACTGGAGTTACAGACAGTTGTGAGCCACCATGTGGATGCTAGGAATCAAACCCTGATCTCTGGAAGAGCAGCCAGTGCTCTTAACTGCTGAGCCAGCTCTCCAGCCCCTTAATATTTTTGATGCATTGTTGCTTGAAAGTAGAAATCTAATTCTATACCATAAAAAGTAGAGTTCCAAAGCCCATCTAATGACATGGATTACTCCCACTGAATTTGAGAAAAGCAATATTCAGAATTATATTCACAGTATATAATTGTATTCACCATGCCTCAGTTTTGACACAATTCACAATTTTGTATTAAAGTATAAGCAAATGCAAATTCTAACAGTAGTTCTAGATTGTATGATTAGGAGTGGTTTTCTTTTTATTTTGTTTCTTACAAATGTTTTACTATAGGTGTGGTTACTTTAAAAAGACATATTAAATACATCGTGTTATTTATTGTTTGGCAATTTCATGAATGTATATATTTTGATATTTGATGTATATATTTTGATCATATTCAGCCCCAATCCTCTCTCCCACTTCTCCCAGGACCACTGCCTCCCATACTTCCTTCCTTCTCCCACCTTCAAGTCTTCTCTTTTTTAATATATTTTTATTCTTTGAGAATTTCATACATGTATACCAGATATTTTGATCACATTCTCTCCCCACTCCCTCCTCCAATTCCCCAGACCCTCCCCAACACATTCTCTCTCCCAACTTCATGTCCTCTTAACTTTTAATAACTCACTGAGTCCAGGTAGTGCTTATCCTAAGTACATGGGTGTTGGCTATCCACTGGAGCCCGGGTAAACTGCCATGATGGCCACACACCCGAAGAAAAATAACTCTCTCTCCCCAGCAGCCAATGGCTCCTCACCCAGACTGTCCCACAACATGTTCCTATCCTTACTTCATTGTAGCTGAATGTTTTCCTGTGTCCCACCCAGTTCACAGCTGCTCAGACACAAGTAAACACATAGAGGCTTATTTAATTAAAACTGCTCAGCCATTAGCTCAGGCCTACCACTGACTAGCTCTTACACTTAAACTCAGCCCATTTCTGTTAATCTATGTCACTACGTGTTCAGTGGCTTTACCTGTGTGCCATTACATGATGCTCCCTAGATGGCAGGCTGGCATCTCCTGACTCAGCCTTCCTCTTCCCAGAATTCTCCTTGTCTGCTTATCCCACCTATACTTCCTGCCTGGCTATTGGCCAATCAGCATTTTATTTATCAACCAATCAGAGCAACACATTCACAGCATACAGAGAACCATTACCCATCATTTCCCCTTTTCTTTCTATTTAAAAGGAAAGTTTTAACTTCAACATAGTAAAATTACATATAATAGAACAGTTGTAAGATAAAATGGCCCCTTAGGTTCCTGCTTCGCAGAAGAAACTGCCAGACATTCTACAGGACACAGAGAGAAGTGACTGAGAGACTGGGCCTATGGGCTGAAAATGGATGCCCCAACGTTACAGAGGAACTTTGGATAACTGTCCCGGCAGGCAGCTGTCTCTGTCATTTTAGATTTTTGGAAGTTGCTTACAATGCTCTTCCTGTTTACTTAGGTAATATTATATCCTTCTGAGGTCTTTGATATAGTTGAAGACTAGATATAATTATGGTTTTCCTTGGTTATGATAAGAGATAAGGTAGATATGAAACTTTAGACTCACAAATATAGGATACATAGAATATTTTCTTTAATTTTACAAAATACAAATAGACTAGATATTGTAACTGTAATTCTTGCTTGATAACTGTTTGGTTATATGTAATTTTAATAGGTTAAAGTTAAAACCTTCATTTTGTTTAGACAGAAAAAGGGGAAGTGATGGGGGAATGTCTTTCTGTATGCTGCGAATATGTGTTGCTCTGATTGGTTGATAAATAAAGCCGTTTGCCCTATGGCAAGGCAACTTAGAGGCAGGCAGGAAATTTAAGGCGAGAGACGCCAGCAAGCTGCCCAAGGAGCAACATGTAATGGAACGAAGGTAAAGCCATGGAACGTGATGATTCATAGATTAATAGCCTAATTTAAGATATAAGAGCTAGCTAACAAAAGGCTTGAGCCATGGCCATGCATTTATAATTAATATAAACCTCTGTGTGTTTACTTGGGGGACGCAAGTGGGAGAGATTAGTCCTGACCACCAGCAGGCCGGGACACAGGAAATCATCCGACTACACTTCATTATCATCTCCTGTTCCTCCTTTTAAAGAATAATCTACTTGGTCCAGTTGCTGTTGCTTTCGTGCACAACGGTATGCAGCCATACTCTGGAGCATAAACAACCTACATTTATGACTACATTTGAGTCATCATAATCTGGAAGTATGTTAATTTATATTGTTACAGTAATGGCTTCATCTCTCACTTACTGTAGTCATAGTCATCATGCTTCAAAAGTCATTGCTGACTGGGATGTTCTCAAATGTATTGCTGTTATCTCAATGTTTTCTTTCCTTTTTTTTAACCCTTTATCAAAGGTTGAATTAATAAAAGGGAATTTACAAAGTGTTGGACTTACACTTCGTCTTGTTCAGTCAACTGATGGGTATGCTGGGCATGTCATAATTGAAACCGTGGCCCCAAACTCACCTGCTGCAATTGCAGATCTTCAGCGAGGAGATCGGCTCATTGCTATTGGAGGTAATTATAACTGTAAAGTATAGCTTATGTGTACAGAAGAACTACAAAATAGGTTGGAGGGTTTTTCTTTCTTCCTTCTCCCTATATCTGAAACAAGCATCTGCTAGTTTTATAACAGAAGAACATCGTTATAAACAGAATTGTAAAAGATACCTTAACATGCTTGTAAAATGTTTGCCAGGTTAGTCCTAATCTCTAAATCTTTAACATATTTCATCTTTAGACTACTTTAACTAGAACGTCTCTAATTTTTTCCCCTTCTTACCTTCTCCTCTGTGCTTATTATTGAATGTAAAATCAAGAACAAGTCATCCCTTCTTGTACATCCATCACCACTATGATCCTAAATATGCTGATATTAGCACCACTCACATCTTGTTGTAGGACTATAAAATTAATAGGAGAGAGACTAATATTCTTTGCCTAAGGGGAAGGGTACACCTAATACTATTCTGAAGCTCCATATTATATAAAAGGCCAGTGGTTTGTCAGTATGCTGTTATTCAGAATCCACCCCAAATCTGGGGTAAATATGTAACCTGTATATTGCATACCTTCCTGTCAGCTGGATTGTTGTGAATAATAAAAATAAAAACCAAGGCAAGTTATTTGCTTAAGTGTATATACCTAGCAGTAGAACTCAACTGTGCACAGCAGCACAGAAGTAATCCAAGCCTTTTCAGACTGCATAGTACCTGGCCCAGCTGTTGTAGGCTTTGAACACATAAATTATATAAAACACAGATATAATTATTACTCTTTTAAGAAGAATACAGTGCGTTCTTTCATGGCTAAGACAATAAAGTAGAGCAGGTCCCAATAAAAAAGTAGTTATCCTTGGTTATATTAGAGAAACTCTGCCTTTGCTTCAAAACCATCTTGACAGTAAGATAATGAAAACGATTTAGTTATGCACCTGGAGGCCAGTAAAGTTAGCATTTTCATTTGGGAATCCCTCTGATTGTGACATGCACAATGCCTTTCACACCACAGTCACCAGGCAGTAGTATTCAGAAGTCATTCTGATTCAGAAAACCTGAAGTAGAGTTTAAGAATCTGCATTTCTCTCTACTTTTTTGTTTGGTTGGTGTGTGTTTTGTGTCCACCACCCCCCACCCCCGACAGGGTTCCTCTATGTAGCCCTGGCTGTCCTGGAACTCACTCTGTACACCAGGCTGACTTTGAACTCAGAGATCTGCCTCCCAAATGCCGGGGTTAAAGGCATGCGCCACCACTACCTGGCATGAATCTGCATATAAACAAACTTCCCAGGTCATTCTAGTCCTCCTAGTTCATGGACACCTAGGAGGACATAAAGTAGACATCATCCATTACATAGCTCTCTATATAAATATAAAAAGTTTGTTTCCCACAGCTAAAACCATGGTTCAATATAAATGATTTTTCATTAATACATATTCTGTTTTGGTCTTACCTACAGGTTATTTTTAATTATCTCTTTAACTTTTAAATGTGCCTTTTAAGTTCTGTTTTCAATTACACAGGTAGCAAATACCTATTATCCAAAATAAATAAGTCCAAGCCATACAAATATTTACAGAGAAAAAAGCAAAAATTACCTTTTCAAGATACCCAACATTCATAAAAGTACAAACATTTTATTGGTTAAAAGATCATATATAGTACATATTTATTGCTAATGTTTCAAACATAATAGAAAAAAACCTTTATTTTTTATTTAACATGTATGCATGTTTTATCTGCATGTATATCCATTCACCAATGTGAGCCACCATTTGGGTGTTAGGAATCAAACATCATTCTCTGAAAGAGAAGCGCTCCTAACTACTAAAGCCATCTCCCCAGCACCACAGAAACTGTTTTTTAGTGCCCCTCCCTATATAAATAAATATATACTCCTTGTCTAAACTCTGGCACACAAATTAAGTTCCTACAGTGTATTTTTAGTAACTCTTTATTTCTTTTAATATGTCATAAACTTTTGCCCTATGTTAATAGGTATTTCTTAAATAAATTAATTGTAATTCATTTGGATTTACAATAGTTTTAGTAATAGGAGATTAGTAAAAGTGGAAATAAGATTGGCAAAATGTTATGTTTAGGTTCAATAATAGAATTATTTTTGCTGCTTTCTAAATTTCTGAGCATGTTTGAAATATCCTGAAAGATATTTGAAATACCCTGAAAGAAAAATCCAGATTCTAGACTGAGGTGGGCAAACCCTGGTATAGTGACCACCTCCACAAAGTACCTGAGCTGAGATGAAGGCAAGTTTCCCAAAGCACAAATAAAGAGGTGGGATTGGGGTGACACTTTTGTATGCTTACTAGAGCTCATTAGATGATGCTTCACTTGCGCATATGTCAAGCTACCGTGCTTCTGGGACATAGTATTCTTGGATAGAAGTAGTAGAGCTAAGCTAACTTGGTCAGGAAGAGCCCCGTGAGGAAGCTCAGAATTCCACTGGAAAACCTGACAGCATGGCACCAAAGCAGAACAGGTCTGTTGAGACATTGCAGTTAAAAGCTGCTTATGACTGTAGTTGGGGCCAATGGTCAGGAGGGGGAAAATCAGAACACCAAAGGCCAAAGGACCAAAGCTCTGAGTTGGGATTGACAGATGAGGGGACATGGGAGTCTGCTGTCTCCAGGAATGGGTTAAGAGGGCGGTAGCAAGTTGATTTGTAGTCAGGACAAGACAACGTGCATTGTAATCAACTTGTTTAACTATAAAGCAGCTTACCTCTTATTCTTTCATTCTTAAAAAGGTTGATAATCATGTATATGGCTAATCAACAGGATCTGTGGAAGGGTCTGTTATTTATAGTATAGTGTTTTGTTACATTTACTTCAGATTTGGTTTCTAAATTTGTATCATTTGCTTGCAAACCCTGGAGTTATTTGAGA
This sequence comes from Peromyscus californicus insignis, assembly GCF_007827085.1. Classification (NCBI taxonomy): domain Eukaryota; kingdom Metazoa; phylum Chordata; class Mammalia; order Rodentia; family Cricetidae; genus Peromyscus; species Peromyscus californicus. Next base: position 1,966,063 of record NW_026294562.1, read on the forward strand.
ATTTCCTTCAATAAAATGACAGCTTTCCATCATTCAAAGTGTGGTTTATCCTTTATTAAACCTCTTTCAGTGGGTTTCTGCTCACTTCAACCATTCAACTGAGATACACTATTGTTTAAGCCAAGAGAGAATGGGAAGCCATTAGGAATTAGCAGCTGCTCAGGGTTTTTGTATCATCTAGGTAACAGAGTATTTCTAGGGCACCATGCACTGATCAATTCAAAATTTAAGTAAAACTTTTTTGAGGTTTTCTTATTGCTCTTCCAATTATTAAATAATCCTGAGGTAATGACAGTGCAGGCAGGTTTTATTGCAGTAATTTACATGCTTTCCCTTTTGAATCTTAAACCAGGTGTGAAAATCACATCAACACTGCAAGTGCTAAAGCTCATCAAGCAGGCTGGTGACCGAGTCCTGGTGTACTACCAAAGACCTGTTGGGCAGAGTAACCAAGGGGCGGTACTACCGCAAGACAGTTTGGGCCAGTTGGAAGAAAACTTTTTGTCAAGCTCCTGCCAGCCAGGTTATGAAGAGGAAGCTGCTGGGTTGCCAGTGGATACTGAAAATAGAGACCTTGATTCTGAATTTGAAGACTTGGCAAGTGACGTCAGAGTACAAACAGAGCTCAAAGAGGAGGCACAACCATTAAGTCACAGTCCCAAGCGCACTCCAACAACACTTTCTATTAAACCCCTTGGCGCTATATCCCCAGTTTTAAATCGTAAATTAGTTTCAGGAATCCATCCACCACCACAAAAACTTCCATCTAAAGAAGGAAATAAACCATCGGCTCTAAAAACTTCAGAGGCCACAGAAGCAGCACCAGTGTCCAAACCCCAAGGACCCGCTTTCAAACCCCCTGTGCCACCACGGCCACAAGTGAAAATTCCTTTGCCTTCCACTGACACCCCAACTCAGGCAGACCCGGACACTGTTGAAAAACCAGAGAAGGTGCTGCTCCCTCCTCCTCCTGCAGAGAAGCCTGCTGAAAAGCAAGTGAAGAATGTGGATCACGGAGAAGATGTGGCAGCAGGTAAGCAGTCTTCAGCAAAGCAAGAAGTAGTGAAAGATCTTACTTCCGAAAGTTCTGGTCCTCCTAAGGATACTTCAGATGACCATCAGATGTGGGAATCATCAGAGGTTCTTTATCGTAATAAGGTAGGAAAATGGTCAAGAACCAGAGCATCCTGTTTGTTTGACATAGAAGCCTGCCACAGGTACCTGAACATTGCACTGTGGTGCAGGGATCCTTTCAAGTTAGGAGGCCTCATCTGTTTGGGGCATGTTAGTTTAAAACTTGAAGAGGTGGCCTTAGGATGCCTAGCTACATCAAACATGGAATACCTTTCAAAGTTCAGACTGGAAGCCCCTGATCCTAAGGCCATGGTCACTAGAACTGCACTACGCAATCTGAGTATGCAAAAGGGCTTCAATGACAAATTTTGTTTTGGTGACATTACTATTCATTTCAAATATTTGAAGGAAGGAGAACCAGACCACCACATAGTTCCTAATGTAGAGAAAGAAAAAGAACTCCATTTGGTTGAGGAAGTTTCTACACTCCCTAAAGAGGAGCATTTTGTGGGACAGATGAGTTTGTCAGAAAATAAACATAGTTTCCAAGATACTCAGTTCCAAAACCCAACTTGGTGTGATTACTGTAAGAAAAAAGTCTGGACAAAAGCTGCTTCCCAGTGTATGTTCTGTGCTTATGTTTGTCATAAAAAATGTCAAGAAAAGTGTCTAGCTGAGACGCCTCTTTGTGGAGCAACTGAGAGGAGACTAGACCGGACCCTGAAAAACCTCAGGCTGGAAGGACAGGAACCACTTGTGGGCCTTCCTCCTCGTGTTGAGATGGAAGCCAACAAGTCAGTCCATAAAACAACAGGTTTGACAAGGCACATTATTAATACTAGCTCACGTTTACTAAATTTGCGTCAAGTCTCTAAAACTCGCCTTTCTGAACCAGGAACAGATCTTGTGGAACCATCACCAAAGCACACACCCAACACATCAGACAATGAAGGCAGTGACACAGAGGTGTGTGGTCCAAACAGTCCTTCCAAACGAGGACACAGTGCAGGAATAAAGTTAGTGAGAAAGGAAGGTGGGCTGGATGACAGTGTTTTCATTGCAGTTAAAGAAATCGGCCGTGATCTGTATAGAGGCTTGCCCACAGAAGAAAGGATCCAAAAGCTAGAGTTCATGCTGGATAAACTGCAGAATGAAATTGATCAGGAGTTGGAACACAATAATTCCCTTGTTAGAGAAGAAAAAGAAACAACTGATACAAGGAAAAAATCACTTCTTTCTGCTGCTTTGACTAAATCAGGTGAAAGACTACAAGCTCTGACACTTCTGATGATCCACTATAGAGCAGGCATTGAAGATATTGAAACCTTAGAAAGCCTGTCTTTAGACCAGCACTCGAAAAAAATAAACAAGTACACAGATGATACAGAAGAAGACCTTGATAGTGAAATAAGCCAACTGATAGACTCTCAGCCATTCAGCAGCATCTCGGATGACTTGTTTGGCCCATCTGAGTCTGTGTAACAAACTATTTAAACTTTCAAGTGGTTGGGGATAAAATGCGTCTGGAGTGCCACGGGTACAGCCATGTTTCAGTTCTCTCATGGTGCACTTTGGCCTGCTTCTACAGTTACTTGTATAAGAATGAAAAGTTGGTTTCCCAGCAGAAACATGACAAGCTCACCTAATTGGTTGTTTTAGGTTGTGTTTATAGTTAATGGTTTGGGGGTTTATACTTGGAATTGGGTTTTATTAATTTATTTTTAACCTTTTCTAATTATGTAAGCTAACTTTGTGCTTATGTGTGGGTGATGTCTCACTGTCATTTTTCTTTTCATTTTCCTCCTGTTTTTTGAATTAGTGTTAAGTAAGATCCTGTCCAGATTCCTGAAATATTTTCATTCTCATTTTCATCACGGTTATAACAGCAAATTTGTTGCATGCCTAAATTGACAACAGTAATCATTGAAGGAACAGGTTTGAATCTTCTTTCTTCTGTTTTGAGGTTTGTCAGCTGTACTTGCTTGAGGTTTTTGTTATATGGGGTTTGGGGGATTTTTGTTTTATGTTGTTGTTGTTGCCAAATATAAATGAAAGCGGACCCTACAGCTTTAAAATGTTATGCTGATTTAGTTTATATATATATATATATATATATATATATATATATATATATATATATATATATATTGCTTGTTTCTTATGTTTCTGTAATTTTTTTAAAGCTCTTACACAGTTGAAGTATGGTAAAATTATAGTAATTAGCTAGAAGAGGTTGCATTGAATAGAGGATAAATGGAGAATCTAGTTGGTCAAGAATTTTGTAGAGAGGATAACGAGATTTTATTACTGAAGAACAGTAACCAGTAGGATTTTGAAATATCTTCCAAATATTGATGCTTTCCTTTTAAATGGAAGTTATGAACACTCATGATGATTTTTCATCTTTGGTTCTCCCATAGGTTATTTAAAATTTCACAGAACTTGTTCTGAAAATGGCTGCATTGATAACTGGCTTTGTTTGAAAAAATCTAATGTAGGAATATGATATGGAGGGCAATTATACAGAATATGTTTACTACATCATTTGGCATCTTATGGCCTTAAAGGAATGTCAGTCATTCTGAATACTTTAGTAGTTCAGACCATCTTCATTCATTGTAAAGAAAAATAAAAATAGACGGTATACATAGGACTTGGGACTAGTTCTCTAAAAATGAAGGCCTACTGTGGTACTGGGTTCATCTAATGGATGCTGGTAACACACAACTGAGAGAACTATATGAGCTTGACCCCTATTGATCTATCTTTAACCTATAGAATAGGAAAGTGTTTTTCCCTTTTACAATAACTACTATGATAACACATAAACCAACTGAATTTAAAACTATGGAACAGCTCTTTGGCTGCAGGAAAATTCATAGTATAATTGCACCAGGAGTTTAAGGTCAAGCTCTTTAGTGAGCTCTGCAGCCATAGGCAGGTAACAAAGGTCACACAACTTCTCCATCTCCAAAGGTACTTACTCTACCTCATGGGGCTGTTGTGAGAAAAACAGGAGCATAATTGCAAAAGTGCTTTGAACAGTAAAAAGCTGTAAAAGTAAAAGGTATTACTTACATGAGAAAAGCATTGTTGAGTGTAGAAAGTTATTCCAGTTTTAAACTCAGTAGCTAACTCTCATTCCTGTTATTAAGTGAAATATTAGGACACTAGGACACAAACCTTTCTTTGCCAGATTTATAGAAAAGACTGTGTAACCCCCACCCCACCCCTGCCTTTTTACTGTTTATTTAAGCATGCTCACAATTTAAAAGAACACCACAATAGAAGACTTTCCACAAATCCCAGAAGCTAAAATGCTGTTTCACATCTTATGCTTGAAACAATCTGCCTGATGTATAGCCATGTTTCATCTTGTAAACAATAACTTGCCATTGCTACCCTGAGGGTGATGTGTCCATAAGTGGCTGGTGTGTTTATGGATCAAACCATGGAAGTTTTAGTGATGCCCAAGCATGCTCCTGCACTGATTCATTTGAAAGAGCTGTAGAAATAATGCAAAGCTTTAGTTCTAAGAATCTACTCATGCTTTAAAGTATTTATCTCTGTAGAACCACAATCATGGAAAGCTCAACAGTGCTGCTAATTATGTTTGTAAAATATACCTTTAATGTAGTGCAATATTTTTCTATTGGGAGAGACAGTAGAGGCATCACAATTGTACTTTAGAGCAGGGAAGGAGGGGAAACTCCAAATACCCAATAGTAAGGGATAAGGCTTCAGTTTAAAAGATTGTATTATATTACATTACTCATGTAATCTTGCTGCCATGCTATGTTATCAATAGCTAAAATAATAATAAAGACTACCACGGAAAGTAAGAATATCTTCATTTGATGACATCTAAAAACAAAGTGATTGGTTCATCTCTGTGGCATTATTGCCTGGTATAATTTGGCCATGCAGACAAACTAACAATTCACTTTTACTAAACAAAATTGCAAAAGCATTCAAGTTTTTACTGTTGCTTCCTTACCTTTTGAAATAGATATATGGATTTTTTCTAATGCTGTATGGTAATAAGTAGATTATTCTTAGTAAGACCTGTCTCAGGAAAGAAAAAATTAGACTATTTAAAGTGTATTCTCTTCATTGGTATTTAGATGAATGACTGGGTTAGACAAAATGAACAACATTTTAGTATTATTTTGCAATCACAATATGCTATAGTTCTTTTTTATTTATTGTGTTGGTTTTTTGAGATAGTCTCTCTCCATAGGTCTGGCTGTCCTGGAACTCAACAGATACCTGCCTGTCTCTGACTCTGGAGTACTGGGATTAAAAGCATGCTCCACCACATCCAGCTGTGCTATATTTCTTAGTAGCAAACTTCATTCAATAATACTAGAACTTATTTTGTAGATACTTTCTCATTCTAAGAAAAACAAACAGCCTAAAACTTTGAGAGTAAAGTCTATCTAAAAAAATTTAAAGACATTTGAACATATTTGGTATCTAAGACAAGAGAGTTCAAAATTTTAAGTTCTCTAAAGTATAGTTGAAATCACTTCAATTTTTAAAAGCTGTATTATCTTAAGTTCTAAATTGAGGTGATGGTTTTCATTCCCCCCCCCCTAAAAAAGGGGGGATTACCTTCATCCTTTTTGATCCCTTGATATTCCTTAAGTTCTAAATAAAACAGCAAGCCACCCTAATCCTGGAAACTACCATGTGTACGCCATTCAAAATAATCCTAATTTCTAGATCTTCCAGAGCAATTTGTCATTGTTCTGTCAGATGGCTAGGTATTACAGCTCTCTTCATCAGATAATTATCTGTTCATAGCAATTAGAGCAATTTTTGAGTTAAAGTCCAGGGCAACTCACTGTTTTCCCACACTGATAGGATATAACAAGTCATATGTTTCATTTAAAGCAAACAGTGGAACACCAAAGAGGATGGTTCACCCTAGCCTGGAGTAACTTTTGCCTGATGCCTGCAAACACAGAGAATGCTTTTTAATTAAATATCTATAGCCAAAACAGCGTCTATGTATTTTATTCCAACAATAATATTGATGAAATGGTTTATGAAAGAATAAAGGTAGGCACAGCACAGTGTTCAAGAAGGTTTATTAAGTAATGTAGCTAAAGTGCAACCAGTACAGATACACTTAGCAGTCAAAAGAAAGTTGAGTACCCATTGCTACCTCACTAAGACTTTTGAGTCTTGAGTTACTAAGTACAAACAAGAGCCACCTCTACCCTTTAAAAACGTTCCTTTTCTGGTACATGCACAGTATGTTTTAAACACTCTGTTTTCAGGCTTGTGTACTCAAGATATTAGTCATATAAATGTCTTTACTTTCCCCTTAGAAACAAGTTATCTTTTGCTCTCCAAACAGTCCTAAATTTTTTATTGTACCTTTCCCTTGGAGTTGAGTAACTGGCGTGCCTTTGCTGGTCATTCTTACTGAAATAACATCAGCATCAATTACTGTATATGGTATTTTGGGCAAGGAAAACCACAAGCCCTCTCTAACCACATTACTTCTAAAGCTGTCCTGGTGAAGTCTAAGTCCCGCCTTCTGATTTTAGTCATGTGAGAGTTCCTCTAAGGCCATCTTTCAGAATTGCAGACCTGTGTGACTGTCCAGTAGTTTAATGAGTAGAAAGCCTGTTTCTCTCAAACACACCAGACTTCAAATCACCAAGGTCCCACCAAAAGCTTCATAAAGCAAAAGAAGTATTGGCCACTTTCCTAAAGAATATGTAATAGCCAGTAAAGTTGAGGGGTTGTTGTTCTAAAGTTCTCTTAATGTCCAAGGTCACACAAACACAATTCAGCTTAACAAAACTGACAGGTATTTTTTTATGATTTCACAGCTGCAGAATTAACACATACTATTAGAGACATATTCTATACTGTGTTTGTATTCCAGAAGGTTGTAATCTCATACAGAGCAATTATAGATAATGTTCACTAATATTAAGTGGCACACTGAAAAGATACATCAGTGTTGTCATGCTTAGAAAAATTATTCTACCCAGCACACAAGATGATACAGTAACACATACACATTTGTAGATTTTTTTTCTGCTTCAGAAAGGGAAAGTGTCCTGACCACCCTATCTTTAACATAATCATGTTAGACATGAACAGTTTCATTTCTTCATCTTTGTTTGAAATTCTTTTCTACATTGATATGAACAACTTTCAGGAGTCTAAAAAATAACAGCAACTCAAAATTAACAAATCTCTAGAAAAACACTTGGATGACCTGCAAGCAGGTGAAAGATGTAATAGTCTGATTTTTGACATAGCAGCTTGATAGCCTTGTTTCCTTTTCCAAAACATGAACTAGGTTTGATAAATCATACCATGCTTAACCTTGACAATGTATAAAGTACATACTTTATTTTCACCCAATAAGACCATCAAGTATGTATCTTTCAAAGAAAGCAACAATTGGGTTCTTTTCTCTGCTTTGAGAACATTTACTTTTTACTCCTTGTTGGCTTTAATGATTGCTGCCAATGATATGACACAGAAAAGAGAATTTACAACCATCCCTTTCCAGGTGGGTGGTTATAATAGAAAACTAATGCCAGCAAAGGTTTATGAATAAGTCTGAAAGATGGCTGACATATTTTCTTGTTCTCTGCGCTTGAAATGACTAGCTTTTAACTCAAATACATTGATACTAATTACAAGTTAAATAACAACACAGTCAGTGTTGCTACATAACGGCGCTGTCTTACATGATTCTGTTTCTCAGACTTCTAGTTTCTTGTTGGAGAGTCTCAGATAATGTGTGCTTTAAACACTCATTACCAGTATTCAGAAAAAAGATATAAGATTCTTTTTTGTCCAAGTGTTCATGAATGTAAGTTAAAAAATTATATTTGATTTGGATTCAAATATTTATACATTTACAATATACCTATTTCGTCAAAATATATTGTATAATATTTAATAAAATCAAATACATAAAATAAAGTTTTCAACACTATTTATACAAACCCCTAGAAAAGCTGCTTTTTCTTTATAAGGCTGTTGGCAGTCGATCATAACCATGGAAAAGAAAGTATCACCTTTGGTTGTTTTACTCTTTGCCAGGAATGGATGATGTGGCTGAGACAGCTCTGCGCGGGTCACTTCACTGGAAACACTGCTACACGGTTAAGCACTTGGCAGCTTTAGAGTGTCTCAGTCACTTTCAGATTCTCCATCGTCACCGATGGGATATGACTGAACGTTATTCTGAGTGTACATTTTTGTTTTAATGGGGCAGTTGTGGTCCATGAGGATAGCCTGAAAGCAAAATGCAAGTACATTAACTTCTGTTTTGTAAAGATAAGATGGTTTTAACCCACTGCTGCTAAGGGTTACTATTTTGAAAGCAATTGCCATGTCTTGGCCTTGAAGATCTCAAATTCTCCACTTAGTGAAAAGTTTTAGGTAATAGTCAAGAAGTGAAGTGGTCTCTAGGTATAATGTTTTCTTTGTGCCTGTTGGAGGTAGAAGTTGAGTCTTGTGAAAAAAAGGATGGGTGGATTAAATTTAAGAAAAGTTAAACTGAGAGTCTTGTGAAGGGTGGGAGCTGTGGACCCCATTGCATCCAACTTCCATTTTAAGGACTGCCACAACAGGGTACTTCATGAAGATGTTTAAATGGAATTCTTGTTGGAATAGAAGAAAGTCTGAACTGAAATCCACTCTTATTTCCAATTGTGGATCTTGTTCTGATGGTAACCATCTACACAGATTGTTTTACAATATGTTCAGGCCACATTTTGCCTTGGCCTTTTAGATAGTTTCCCAGGTTAAACATTCCAGGGCTTTGTTCACAAATGTTATGTTCAGACCATCTCTCTCCAGATCCTAGCTGTCCTCTTTTAGCACAAATATACACATAAAAGTCCTCTGCCCTTTTTTGTTTCTGAAAATTAAACCAAAAATAAGTATAACTGCAAAAGGAAAACAAAAATGATGCTCTTTTTTTTCCAAAGCACTCTCAATGAGAAGTACTTGTAGTCCTTATTCCTGCTGACAGTGTGCTGAACCAAGCAGTAATCTGATAGATAATACAGCTGGCATCCTGTCAGGAACATGGCTACAAGTAGATGAAAGCCTTAGCCTCACAATAAGCCTAGATGGGAAATTGAGAAAATGGGCACCCAGGCTTAAAGAACTTGACCAAAGTGTATACACCCCCAACCACCAAAATCTACAGATGATCAAGTCTTTTATGTAGAATAGTGTATTTGCATAGACCATATCTCCATGTATATTTCAATTCAGCTTTACAGTACCCAACACAATACAGTGTAAATGAGTAGTGTAACTAGAGGATGATTAAAAATGTACAAATTAGTACAGATAATTGTTTTTAGACATTTTGGATTCAAATTTGTTGAGTCTACAGATCAGAACTGGTGGTAGAGAGCAACAGTGTAGCCATAATGGTGCAGAGGAAGAAGCCCAGGCAGCCCCAAGACAAATTCTACTTTTTTTTAAGCATCCCATGGCAGATGGAGAAATGCAGTGTGCAAGCCACATGAATCAGGTATGTCTTAGTCTCCCTCCTTTATAGGAACCATTCCCCTAAGATGTGTGTGTGTGCACGTGCGCGAGTGTGCACGTACACGCAGTCTGCAAATTTGAGTGGATTAAAATGTTCTGATCCTGCCTGTGGCAGTCTACCTTGGTGTCTGTTAGTTATCCCCAGCTCTTGTCCTGCAGATATGATAAGGCTCCACTCAGTGCTTAACCCTTTTATCATTCCCCAAGAGATTTTCAAATGATCTGCTGTATGACACAAAGATAAGGACTTATGTGACCCTAGTCAGGCTGTCATCTCAAACTGCCAGCTTCAAACTCAGCTCCATTTCCAATTATGCTACTTGCCGAATGAACTGATAATTGTACTTAAAGGGTTTGATTACTAAAATAGTTGAAGCAACAGACACTGTATATTTGAACCATTCTCCCTGTGTTACACAAAGGGATAGCTAAAGGTAATCTCCCCAGATTATGTACCCAAAGATCACTTTGGAGATGGTTTGGGGGTAGAGTGGAGCAGCTTAAAAATGAGATCCCAGGTTCCTATCTTCACAGTGACGGTGCTATTAACAGCCTCCAGCACACTGCCTTGGTTACAATACACTATGTAAGACTATAGCAGTCATCAGCTGACATGGATTTCTAGGGCACCTACTATGTATGTGACCTTACCCTGAAGGTCCTATACCAAACACGTAACTCCAAAGGTATGGACAGGTCCCCCAGGGTCACAGGTGGAGGACTCACTTGAGGTTAAGGGTTAGCAAAAGTTCTGCAGAGGAGATGGGAGCTTAGGTGAATCCTGGAAAATGGGAGGATTTGCAGAAGACAGGTTTAAATGAGCAAATCATAGATTATGGAGGGTAGTAGGTAAAGCACACTAAATCAACATGGCCACCAGAGGTCTTAGGAGGCAATGGAGACACTATTTGGAAAGCTCCACCAAAGCCAGGAGCACCAGGCATGAGCCTTGGCCTTTACTTAGCCCACAGGCAGCAAGGCCACGTCAAAAGGAGTAACCAGCATTGCCTTATTCATAACCACCTTCATTTCTCCACTCACCATTCACTTCTATAGGTAATCTTTAGAACTCCAGGACTGGAACATAGAGTGTATACTCAATAAAAAAATGTTCTGGTGGTTGCTGGGTGTTGTGGCACATACCTTCCATCTCAGCACTCAGGAGGCACGGCAGATGGAGCTCTATAGTTTGATGCCAGCCTGCTTTACAGAGTCCTAGACGAGTCAGGGCTACATAGTGAGACCCTGTCTTAAAAAGCTGCACTGGGATTAGGGAGATAGCTTAATGGGTAAAGAAAGTGCTTGCCTGGCAGGCATGAGGACCTGAGTTCAATCTCTAAAACCCACATTTTAAAAACTCAGGTGTGATGATGCACACTTGTTACCCCTGCATTAGAGAGATGAAACAGCCAACCAGATTCACCTACTTAATGAGCTCTAAGCCAGCAAGAGACTCAAAAACCAAGGTAGATAGCCCCTGAGGAACAACACCCAAAGTTTCCTTGGGCCTCTACATGCATGGGCACTTGAACATGCACACTTCATGTGTGCCCACACATACAGCCATGTACTGCAGGGTTCATTACGACTGATTATTTCTATCATGAAGATATAAGTGATCAGAATTTTTCAATTCAACTGATAGCCTATGTGTTTCAGGTAGCTTTCTTTCATGACTATTGTTTCATGGCTTCTACAACCTAGCTTCATGTCCTCTCCCAAAAGCTTTACTGGGCAGTAGTTTTACTTTTTTTAAAAAAAATTATATACATGGTTAAATATGCCAGATAGTGTGCTGTGAAAAGAGAAGCACACAGCAGAGCAGGTAAGTCCATGAGAGACAAGTGCCCAGTGGCTCATGAAGCAGGCAGAGAATTTAGGCTAGCACTCCAAACACCACTGTGGAACAGAACTGGAGAGAAGAGGAGTTGCCACCAAAGGCACAGCAAAGCCCAGATACATCCAAGCCCCTGCTAAATACCTAGCTCCCATCACTGCACCCAGAGCAAAGCTGGGGTCTCCAAGGTGGTTAAAAAAAAAGACCAAATGAAGCAGAAAAGTAATAAAAATTCGGTGCTCGGCTGATGAATCAGCAAATGCACTTAGAAGGTAGGTGCTCCAATCTCAGGCTTGAGAAGACATGCATTCTAGTAGAAAAGTTTTGTTCCCTGTGTATACTATGTAAGTACCCAGAAAAGGGACAGGGGTCTACAAGTAGATTATAATGTACACCTCATGTATATTCTCATCTGCCACTAGATGCCCCATCTTTTCTTAGCCCATGGACAAGAATCCTTTTTAAGTGTGCTTTATGTGTGATGGGGTGGTGTGCATGCATATGTGAGTAAACTTGCACATGTGTATGGGTGCATGTGTGTGTGTATGCACTTGTAAAGGCCAGAGGTTGAAATTGAATATCTTAATGCTTCACTTTATATATTGAGGAAGTGTCTCTCACTTGAACCCAGAGCTTGCCAATTTGACTAGTATAGCCAGCCAGCTTGTTCCAGTGATCCTCTGCTCTGCCTTCCTTGCTGAAGTTATAGGTGGGCCACCACATCTGCCTGACATTTCCATGGGTGCTGGGGATCTGAATTTGGATCCTCTGTGGCAAGTACTTTTATCTACTGAACTATCTCCTCAGCACTGAACTGGGGTCTAAGAAGGACTTTATACAGCCATACACTTAAAGGTGTCTGCTGTCCACAGTCCACTTCCTTTCCTGCCATGGCAACAGAAACTTGACACATCCTACCTTTAAAAAATAATTCTTTAAATTTGAAAACCAAGACCCATCTCAGAACTCAGCTATCCTCACTCAGGTGTTTTGAGAAGTCAGGGTCCTGTGTCATTGTCATTATGGGGGCAGTTTTCCTCAAATGTCAGTGTTGATGTGCCTTACACGTTTACAGAGACTGAGCAATAGAGGATTTTCCCCTTTGCCTTTATCAGTAACATTATTTTTTAAAGCAGAAATAAGAACGGAAGAAAAGCTGTAGTGCTCACAACCTATTCACAGCCTGCTGTGACTTATAATCCTATAAAACACCATTGCATAGGCCATTACTCTCTCACACAGAGCTGCAGGTTGAGTGCCTGCAGGAAGTACTTAATGAAAGAATTCTTTGCTTGGGGTGGAATGCCTTCTGGCCCCCATGTCTCTGACACTTGGTGGCTCATGATCTTGCATTGAGTGATCAGCACTTGTGTGTGCTGGGGTTTCTCAAGTGGGTGGTGATCTATTCTCCCTTATGGCACACGACCTGCCACAGGCCCCCTTATCGTTAGAGGCTATCGGCTTCCACCCACTTTTCAGATCTGCTTGCACAATCAACAAGCATCAGATGCTAGCACTGTTCCTGTCAAATGGCATTCCTCCAATTATGGACATTAATTATAGACAGACATGCACATCTTAAGATTTAATGATTTCTCTCAATGGGCACTTGTTAAGGATTTTGACATTTTACAGTGAAGTGACTCTGGAAACCTGTAATTCTTACTGCTTTGCCTTTCAGGATTGTCTCCTCCACCTCCAGTATTTTTTTTTTTTTTAATGAACTAAAGCGCTGGTTTAAATGAAGAAAAACTGGCTCTCTTTCTACCATCATTTTTCAAAACACTGTGGTGATTGGCTAGACAAATACTTCCCACCTCCAGCATCTCCTCAGCTAGTCTTCTAACCTCTTTCATTTCCTCTACTAGCTCATGTTGGAAGCCACAGATAGATAACACAACAGCCACTAACGTCTACCGTCTTGGTGCTGGATATCCACCCATCAGAGTCTGAGTAGCAAAAGAAAGCTCTTGCCTTGAAGAGCAAAGATGTTTGGGTGCAACTGGGTGAGTGTTGTTTGAATCTTAGATGGTCTTATAATAAAAAACACAGAGCCAGATATCTAAAAGCTGAAAGATCGGAGAAGCAGAGCAAGCCACAGCCAACCTCACCTCGCCAACTCCTCAGTCAATCCTGTTTCCTCAGACTGAAATCCTCTGAGTCCTCACCTGAAAGGATCTCAGCTGAATTGCTTTAGTTCCTGTTTCCTCATGCCTTATATACCCTTCTCTGCCCTGCCATCACTTCCTGGGATTAAAGGTGTGTGTGCTTCCCAGTATTGGGGTTAAAAGCATGTGCCACCACTGCCTGGCTCTGTTTCCAGTGTGGCCTTGAACTCAAGTGGTAGGATTAAGGATGTATGCCACCATTGTCTGCCCTCTATGTCTAATCTAGTGGCTGGCTCTGTCCTTTGATCCTTAAGGCAAGTTTTATTAGGGTACACAATATATCACCGCAGGTGAGCAGAGTAGAACAGTGCTTTCAATACCGCAGGAAGGGTTCGTGGGTGACGTTGGAGACAGTTACCGCTGAGACTCTCATCTAACTCTCACAACACTCCTGTGAAGTGCTAGCTATCATTTCCCAGTGCAGTAGAGAAAACGGAGAATTGCAGATTCCTGTGGGGAGCCAGCACAGCTGCCCTCAGGCCTGTGCTAGCCCTTCACCGTCCCTAAGAGTCTTAACTCTCTCCTGGGTGACAGAAACATTTACTGATAATTCAATTTCTTTGGTCAAAAAGGTTTGGGAGTAACCTTCATTCAACCTTAATCAAATTATTGATAATGTGGCCACAGAAGGACAGCTTTCCACTGCTGTGTGGAGAGTCTTCTATCCACTCTGAAGGGTCAGCCAAACAGAGGTGCCGCAGAGATGGACACAACCAGGCTGGAAGCAGGAAGTCAGAGAAGGGGTGGTGCTTCCACCCAAGGATCTCCACAGCACCCCTCCTTTCCTAGGAGCCCAGACATGAGAAATGAAGTCTCTAGTTAAATCCTGTATAGTTCAGGGCACATGTCAGTGGCTAGAGACCAATGTAAATGGATAGGTGAATGTAAAATGCCTCAGACAAACAGGTTACACAACCTAAATTTTGGTTCTGTCTGTTTTTAAATTTGCTTTTGGAGGAAACCATCATGAGTAGTACATGTCAGAAAGCACTTCTGTGCTGGACTTAGTGGCACAGGCCTGTAATGCCAGCTACTCCTGGAACTGAAGAGGGAAGATCCTAACCTTTCTGGTCTCCCACAGAGTAAGTTCAAGGCCAACCTGGGCAACTTAATGAGACCCTGTCTCAAGATAAAACATTTTTAAAGGTAAAAAGAGGGCTAGAAATCAATAGTAGAATGCTTTGCCTGACACACACACAAAGCCCTAGATTCAATCGACAATATCAGAGAGAGGAAACCTACAGAAATCTTGTCTGATCTACTCCAAAAGAACACGACAAAGAAGCCTTAGATCTGTCCCTGAACACAACACTACCACTTCCTGTGGGCTTTTCCTTCATCCCTAGTCCAGACAGTCTCCTTTCAGCTAAACAATGCCAGCATCTGATACTTTACGTTAGTCAGGGGCACCACTGCCAGGACAGACGATGAGCAGCAGCAGTGAGCTCTTCTTGTTGGGTAAGGTCAACACCTTAGAAAGGGCACAAGACTTATACATCTCCCACTTCAGATATAGAGCCAATAATTTGAACTTGTTCTAAAAAGAAGAACTTTATTCTCTATAGCTTGCCCATGGCCATGATTCTAGTCATGAAGATAAGAACTAAATATTTCTTTGTGCTCACATCTGTGCCCCAGGGTGTAAATATGATCATCTTTCACAGACTCCTAAAAACATCTCCAGATTCTTATGCCTGGTGAGGACCAAGACACCAACTATCACTGAGTGCTATAAGGATAGAAGAAAAGCAACTGGCACCATATCCTGGGAAGCAGGAGGATTTTCAAGAGCCATAGCCAACTAGATTGAATTTTCCCAGGGTTATATTTGATTGGCAAGAATTATACAATGTTAATCTAAATATGAAAATAATTTTATCCTCCGAATCATGAACACGAAGCTTAAAAGAAACAACTGTGAAAATAACATGAATAAAAGAAGTTACTGTGTTAGTTACTAAAAAGGAACTCTCACTACTTCTGTTTGGAGGCTTTTGTTGGAAAGGAGCAGAAATATTGAATGTAGTAGAATTGAGCTATGCAGAAACTATCCAGATGGCCATACCAAAATGATCAAAAACAGATTTCTTACCATTTTTTCTTCCTTAGCAGGTGGACTTCGAAGAAAAAAGCAGAGGGGAGCAAAAACAATATCAATTATCCCAATAATTGTCATGAGCCAAGGAAAGCCGATTGCCTTTGTGATGGCACCACCAGCAGAGGGACCTTTGGGGAAACAGAAAATCAGCACTTTCTCCAAGTGTCTTATTGTGAGAAAAATGTAAAGATTTCTGTATTTGTAGGAGGTTTTATCTCTCCTGCATTGAGGTAAAGGTTGTCTTACCAATAGCATACCCCATACAAAAGGCCACATCCGCAATGGCATATACACTCCCATAAACAGACACGTGCCGTAGGTCGACCAGGTAACCCATGATAGGCATCATGGAGGAATCCACCATCCCTGTAGATAGTCAAGGACAGTGTATGGAAAAGTGGTATGAAACAGAAGCGGGTTGAATGTAGGGGACTGTGCCCTAAACTCAGTCCATTGCCATCTCTTCCCCTCTGCCATTGCCACTTGCTCATCTGTGACAGACCCCTGACAACAGACCTTTCATTGTGGATAGTAAGCAGAAGGGTTCAGAGAGGAGTGGAATTCAGGTTTCTGAGTCCTTATTAGGTAGCCATTTGTAGGCTGTCTGACCTCACCTTATAATCTCTTGTAATGGGCCATCTTTTGGGTAAGGGGAAGGTACCCAGTCCTCTGGCAACTCACCTATTACTGTTCTCCAAGTGTAGTATATTACAGGCCACTGGAACCTGGCCTACTAGCTGGTGCCTTCCTGATCCACTATTTTTCCAATCACTTTTCCCTTGCCAGTTAGCACACATAACATAATCAATCAACCTCTTTCCCACTTTCCACCCACCTCCAACACCAGGCCTTAGACCATAAGAGTTACCAAGCTGCAAAGTACTCAAGTACTAGAACTCAATGGAGGGTGAGAGAGCATCTCTTCCTGCTCAGAAAACTAAAACCTGAAGAGCTTGGCTCCTTAGTTGGCTAAAACCAACAACAGCTGAGACCAGCGTGACAAGCCGTGGCTTCTTGACTAGCAAAGGACAAAGCTCAGAGAGATCACATGTGTTCAGAGTTCCAGGTGCAAATCCTAGCTTTGAGCATGGTCGTGCCTAGCCTCAGAACACTGCTTCCCCCTGTCTAAATGGGGTGCTTTGAAAGTGGTTTTGGTGACTGAGTGTAGTGAACTCAGAGGGGAGAGGGGAGAAGGGAGAGGGGATGCCTGTGAACACATGCTGAGGGGCTGGTGCACAGCAGCAGGTGGATGAGAGAAATGACTCTCATTTGTTTAGTATTTGTGATCATCTGATGTGTGCGGCCTGCTGCAGAGAAAGAGTGGAGCAAATCCTGAGAGGTGGATGTTAAGCACAGAGTTGAAGAATGAATTACAGCGGGACTGGTATAGAGGTCCCTGAGGAGGCATAAGATGCCAGGGCTGCCCAACCTCCTCTAGAGGGTTAGAAGATAGCCCGTTCATTCTTTCTGCTATACCACTCTAAGACCAAATTCCTGACACTACTGTGTAACAGATTTGGCCTTTACTTTTATCATGTTAATCAGTATTTTATAAGTGAGAAACAAAAGCATACCATTAGTCCAGACTTTCCCTAATGTTTTATTTTCCTTTGCCTCTGAAAATCCCTGCAGTGCACAGCATGGTACCTCACCAGTCTATATTTTCTTTACCAAGCCTCATAAGAAAAGCCCATGGGAAGTCTGTCCCTAGCCACATTTGGGAAGGTCTGCTCTTATATGTGAACTAACTTGAATGTGCTACAGATGAGGAGGCGTGAGTTTGCTGGAGTACGGCAGTGAAGCATCAGTCTGCTTCTGCCAACACTACCTGACTTTCAACAAGCATCTTCGTGAATCTAGACTATGGGTTGTTCCTGAGCTAATCTCATTGCGGCCCCCACTTCAGCTTCTGGAAATCTGAGCTTTGGTACCTATCTATAGGCTGTACACTCCTCAAGAAGAGAATCTTCGCTAGAAAGAGTGCAGCTCCAAATTGAGGCACACGGCCCGTGTGACTTACCAATTGCAAAACCAACTCCAAAGTTGGGAGCGATGAGTCCATAGATATTTTTTGCAAAGGGAACCTGTAAGAGGAAGTTAATATGCTAAAATAAAAGATATTGACTCTAATAAATCATCTTGAAAAGAAAGCCTAAAAATATCTTTTATCTGAGCCTAATGGACCTGTTCCCTTTGGAAAGAAATGAGAGCAGAGAAAGGAAGGGGGTTGCCATCCTAATCTTTAAAACCCAAAGCCCAGATTGAGGGTGTAGTTTAGTGGTAAAGTATTTGCCTACCATGCATGACACCCTGGGTTCAATCTCCAGTGCAGCCAATCAATAGATGTATGTCAAAGCCTGAAATGTAAATTCTGACTACTGTGAAAACTTAATTACATGGCTCCTTGGAAAGATGGCTTCATCCACTCTCTTGACAAAGAGAAGATGGCCATATTTGGGGAGATATTGGCCACTAAAATATGTTGGTTCTAGAGTAACATCTTGCTATTGTTCAGAGTAGCTGCCATAAAGTATTTAAGACACTTGTCATGTTCAGTGGTTCATGTCTGTAACCTAGCATTTGCAAGAGCGAGGCCAAGAGGATTGTTGTCAGTTGTAGGCCGGCCTGGGTTACATAATGAGACCTTAAGAAAACTACAAAAAAATTATAAAATTAAAAAAAATAGAAAAATAACTTGGTAAACTACATAATAAATTTGCTTAAATAACATCTGATCTAAAGTTAAATGATATGCCCACTGGAGTCTTTCCAGAAATGTTTGAAATGACTTTTAAAAACTGAAAAAAAAATGAAGAACATAATAAAACTAATATTAGCAAACTCAAACTGTTATAAAATGTTGCTTGGTGAATCTCACCCAAAACAAGAGTTTCAGTCCCATATGCTCCCACTCCCCTGACTGCCTGTCAAATTCAATCTTTCACTCACACATAAAATGCTGATTCCAACAATTATCATTCCAAGAAGAGCACAAAGCCACCTATCAAAAGAAAAAGCATGTCAATAAATGAACACTTAGGGTGTTTTTCCTAAGACACATCTTCAGTGAAAATCATAGCAGTTACTTGTAATAGCTAAGACAGAAACACTGAATTTCTTCAAAGAACCACATTATTATCAAAACAATAGAATGAATGCTTTCATTTAATCTTACCTTCCCATTTTGTGTGCCAGTATCCCAAAAATATTGGTTCCAATGAGATAAGAGATACTTGCTGGCAAGAAAACAATGCCTGTGGATTTATGAAAAGGATACCTTATCAGCACTTCTACAAGTCACATGTCAGAAAAACTAATAATCACAGACACTGAAGCGATGGTTCGAGAAGATGAGATGAAGTCTGGGACCTGCACCCATGCAGCTAATATCCGGTTTCAGTCTGGACCCCACATGGCTTATCCATTCCAGAAAGCTGCCGAGACACTTCAGAAATGGAAACCATTTCTCTATCAGTGGCTACATCTCACTTCCATCTGAGTCTGGTGACAGCATTACTTGTGGACCGACAGAGACAATCCCCAGCTGTGGGAGTCCAGTAATGGCCACCCATGTGGTCTGGACATTTGCATATGTGTTCTCACCTCTGAAATTCTTACAAAGGCATAGCCATTGAAGAATTCGGGGCAACTAGGAACAAGTAAAAAGGAAGCAGTGGACACTAGCCCAAGCCCACAGTTACTTTCCCTTGTAACTTTACACACATGTGTGTGTGCACAAAAGGCTTTGTCACACAAAGAGGACATGGAACATCTACTGCTCCATGCCCTGTTTTTCTCAATTAACTGTGAACATCTTCCTATCTTAAAAACAAAAAAACTACTTGGTCATTTTTCATGGTAAAACTGTGACTGACAGATTCTTCATGCCCAAGACTTAATGGCTTTCCAAGGGGAGACAATGAACCAGAAGCAATTTCCAGGAGGCAAAGGCAAAGTTGTCTTGAACATGGCCAGCACTGAACAAAAGGCCCATCAAGATAAGCCATATGAGTACACAAGAGATCTGTCCACTTCAGCTCTTCTGCTCGTTACTAGGACGATCTCTACACAAGAGACCACTTTTCAATGTCTTAATTTCAGTATTTTTTCCCTGATATGCTAGCCTTGATGCCAAGCCTTGCCTTCAAACAGTAAGAGCTGCTTTGTTCTGCACCATCTTTGTGTATGCTAGCTATGCATGGTAAGTGGTCCACAAGTGCTGGTCTAGACAGGCATGGTTCTGTCCCTTTAAGGATAAAACACTGAGCCATTAGACCCTAAGAGAAGCTGCTGAAGTCTGAGCCTCTAACACAACAGGAATTTCAGATTAATGGGGTCTATGATCAAAACCCTAAACAGAGCCGGGCGGTGGTGGCGCACGCCTTTAATCCCAGCACTCGGGAGGCAGAGGCCGGCGGATCTCTGTGAGTTCGAGGCCAGCCTGGGCTACCAAGTGAGTTCCAGGAAAGGCGCAAAGCTACACAGAGAAACCCTGTCTCGAAAAACCAAAAAAAAAAAAAAAAACAAAAACAAAAACAAAAAACGCAAAACAGAATCATGCCAGAACTAGGATTCTGGGAAATGACAGTAGAGAGCAATCATATGTTCCTGGAAATCATTTCCATCACACCTAGTAATATGCAGAGGCCAAACATCACTCAGTATAATCTGACTGGGCAAACATTTACTGACAGCCATCTGCTCGGTACACCACCAGCTTACAGCAAAAGCAATGAAAATATGAGTCCTGTCGCCATGGAAGTGTCTTCAAGGGAAAGGATCAGATGGTGTTTGATCTGTGACATGGCTTGCTAAGAACATCATAAGATACAGTTCTGAGAACCCTGAACCTGCAGCTGGTCACACTCTCCAAAGCAGGCAGGATTAAAACCTGACCCCAGAAAGTCTGTGGTAGACCTCCCACACTCTGCAGACCAGGTTGGGCTAGGTAATAGAAATCATGTTGACTTTGCCTCAGTATCAGTTGGAACCAAGGGCCATGGGTGTATAAATGCAAACTGTGAGAAAAATAACAGCAGGACCAACAGCCACTGGCATATGACCTCAGGATCACAGAAACAAAATGAAACTGAAGGGACTGTTCTATGGGAACTCTGAGGACCAGATCCCATTTGACAAGGTAGCTGCCACTCTCTGACTCGTCACTGCCCTGGAGGGCTGCAGTCCATCGTTAGGGGAGATATCCTATAGATAAGAAGGAAATTGATTTTTGCATAAAATTTTATTAAGATGAAATGTTAAATGTTAGAGAACAAAACCAGAAGACTCTCATGTCCATCACTGCTGACTGTACCCATCAACCAAACACTCTACTTGATGTTGACCCACAGATACCCTTTTGTTTCTAGTCAAAGAAGACAGCTCTGAGGGCCCAACTAGGATCCAAGGACTCCTAATGTACCTGAATCCAGTTAGAACTCCAAGCAGGGACACCGACAGACTCCTCTCCTCAGTGCTAGCGAGCAGCCCGACCTACTCAACCTGAAAGGGGGTGCCAGTCTCACACAGGACTAAGAAACACAAGGGCAGCAAGGCCATTGGCAAACTCCATCATGATTCTCAAGCAAAATTGCACTGGATTAGAAAGCACAAAACAAGGTGTTGGCTTGAACTTGCAGCTTGCTAGCTTAACTTTGCAAGGTTCAAACCCCTTAAAGCCCTGTGAGAAGCCACTGTTCCCATCCTGTATACTCAGAATGTGGAGGCTCAAGTGACACACTGTGTCATGTGGCTGTGAACAGACTTTTTTCCAGACAGCTTTTCCAGAGTGACTTTAGTAACATGGCTCCATGCAAATCCCATTTTCCTGTTCTCCACCCTGGCCTGCTGGCCTCCCCACACTATAATAAGTCCCTAGCAAGCAGGAACCACCTCATTTTCCCCATAGCCTAGCTCCACTGTGGCAGGCAGGATGTGCCCCAGAGCATGGCTGGCCACCCAAAGAAAAAGTCCTATCTGGGTGTGCTAGCAAATGCCTTTAATCCCAGCACTCAGGAGGCAGAGGCAGGAGCATCTCTGTAAGTGAAAGGCCAGTCTGCTCTACAAAGGGAGCTCTAGGACAGCTGGGACTACATGGAAAGGCCCTGTCTCAAAAAAAAAAAAAAAAAAAAAAAAGCAGGGTGTGGAGGGAGGAAAGGTTCTGTTTGAGGGTACCCACTTCACGGAACTGGAGAGACCACTGTCCCTCAAAAACAGGGTTTCCACAGAAAAGTCACAGGCAGAAACTGGCTCTATACCTCATAAACTTCCCTCAGAACTCTCCCACCTGAGTGAGAAGTGTAGATGCACCTGGCCTATACACAGCATCCAATGTCATACACATATTGCTCTGGCAGGAGTTCCCACAGGCTCCTCCCTCGTCTTCAGTCACACCAGAAAACCCACCGCAGGGACCAGCCCACCTCAGTCCTGAGCAGCAAACAGCTTGTGCTGTCGTGAAGCATCAGGGGAGCTGCACGTGTGACCTGAGAGGTGACAGCAGTGAGTCCTTGAGACTCTTCTGAGCCCCAGACGATCCAACCAATTGTTCCTAATGGCTGATACTGGAACGAGAGTGTGACAGGAGGGAAGCCTTTGTTGCCCTGACCTAAGTAAGAGAGGCCTGCAGGCTCAAGTCCTGGCATCCCCAAACTACACATGGTTAGCAACTCATTTGTTCTTTATCTACTCGCCAGGCTAGCACAGGATGCCCTATGAAGTCACAACTGGTTAGGACAGAATGGGCTCCCTGCCTGGCAGACCCATCCTCACCCCCATGACTGTATCACCACATTACATTCAAAACAAACGTGCCAGAATAACCAGCAAGTGAGTTTGGCTCCAACCTTGTCTAGGGCCGTTATACAGGGCCTCACCCTGAACTCAGCCCCTGTGCATCAAGCTGTCTGGGAGAAGTCATTTGGCTTTGGACTAGAGTTGAAAAGAGAACAACAAAAGAGTCCATTCTCAACAGCTGCAGCTCAGGACCTGCTCAACATGGGATGAGGAGGTACTGGGAACAGGTCAAACTGAAGCCTTCTGGCATAGGCATCTGCCATCTCTTCATTCCCGAAAACTACAGCCAAAACCAATTCATGAAAGCAATCACATGTCTCTCACATAGCTAAAAGGTCTGCTTGGCTCTGACTTCCAATCTCTCCAAAGATGACAGGGAAACAGAGTCAGTCAGAGGCCAGATTTCTGAGGGGCAGTTCCAGGGCAAAGGCCACTGGCTCCAGGCTACTCCACATTACTCACCCCACAGTACCCTTTGTTCAGGGCCAGATGGTTGCAGGAACCACTAGTCCCAAGCTGTAGACACCACTAAGAGGATCTTTCCTCTCACACTGAAGATGAGGCAAGAGTTAATATCAGATTCTCTCCAAGAGACAAAACTACCTCTGAGGTGAACGGCAGGCATAGCCTAAGGGTGGGTCAGCTAAATACTAGGCAATGACAAGCTGCATCAGATGACCTTCTATTGACATCAGGAAGCCTGAGTTCTAGCTCCTGTGGCCCTGGGGCTCCTCGCTGACCTTAAAGACTTTAAAAAGAAAGCCTCAGGCTCTGTCTGGAGAAGACAAGAGCAGAGCAGCCTAAGTGCCCTGCACATGGCCAGGACACATTCAATTAGGGTCATAAGGCAGATAAGTGGAGACACTGGCAGCATCAGAAAGCTTCCCAGTTGAGACGTGAAGTAAATGCACTGTGTTTGACCAAGCCATGCAGTCCCCAAGTGGACAAATGGTGCCTCCTGAGAACAGTTTAGCTGCAAGGTGCCAAGGACCAGAGGGAAGGAGACATTGGAACCTCCCAAAAGGATCAGCTGTGGTCTCCACACGTGACAGCCTGTTCACACTAAGATCGAGAGAAAGTGTGCCTAGCAGTGGCTTTCTCCAGGAGCCTGGAAACTCCTTTGGGCATCCACTTCTGCCCTGATGGGGAAGGTCTGAACTATAGTGTCTAAGCTGAGAACCCATCCTCTACTGAACAGCACATGTGGCTCTTGTTTGATTTCACCACAGAATTCACATTCTATAAAATCTACCATTTCAGTGTTTCCAGTTGGGTGGTTTTCAGTATATTCCCAAGGCTGAGCAACCATTACCAGGAACAGAATCCATGAGGTTGCCACCTTCCTCAAAAGAAACTTCCCACCTGC
Organism: Peromyscus californicus insignis; assembly: GCF_007827085.1. NCBI lineage: Eukaryota > Metazoa > Chordata > Mammalia > Rodentia > Cricetidae > Peromyscus > Peromyscus californicus. The sequence continues at coordinate 1,989,948 of NW_026294562.1, forward strand.
TACAAGTCCCTTACCCATGCCCTACCCTGGTTTGTTTGATGCCTTTTAGGGACTGTTTGATGGACAGACAAAGCAAGAATTACAGAATCTGAAGGGGCTGGAACTTTGTTGAGACACATGTCTTGAGGCAAGCAGAGCAAGGGTAAGTCCAAGCTAGGGCCCATAGACCTACATGGTGGAAGGAGGCAAGGTGTCCTCTGATCTTCTCAAGTATACTATGGCATGCACACCACACACACACACACACACACACACACACACACACACACACACACACACACACAGAGAGAGAGAGAGGGAGAGAGAGAGAGAGAGAGAGAGAGAGAGAGAGAGAGAGAGAATGTCGAATATAATGATGTCAGAACTAAGCATCTCCATATGAAGATATCCATGTAAGTTGAAGGAACTAAGAAAATAAAATACATCTCTAAGACAGATAATACATATTTAAATAAAGTTATGTGTGGGGGGACTAGCTTTCCAGAACATTTAAAGTTACAATGATTCAAGAGGAGGTCATAACACAGGGACAATGGCAGATCTGTGAGAGAAAAGAGAGAATCCAGAAATGGGCCCAAGAACACATGGCCACTCAAAGAGAAATGGAGATGGGGGATCAGATGCTCCCAGAGACATGGCCCAGGGATGATAGCTGGGCACATGGAAAAAAACATCACATCCCCATGCCAAAATTAGAGCAAAATTAATTCCATGCAAACCTAATATTATAAGGCAAAAACACATAAATGCATTAAAGGAAAACAGGGGCTATTTAATTTTTAAATGATCTTAGCAAGGGAAAGGCCTTTTTGAGCTAGACAATGACATAAAAACAGAAGCCTGTCAAATCTGACACAGCATTTTAAATGTTCTGGGACATGAAACACATCACTTATAAAGTGAGAGCACACAACAAAGTGAGGGCAATATTTGCAAATTTTCTCATAAAAGATTAATACCTGATACGAAAAGTATTTTATCAGTAAGAAAAGAACAAACAGCTCAATACAAAAACTGATAGAGATTATCAGCAAGAATCCCACACTAACCAAGTGTGGTACACACTTGTGATCCTGGTACTCAGGAGGCTGAGGCAGGAAGATCAAGAATTTGAGGCCAGCTTGAGTTACATAATGAGATCTCTCTCTCTCTCTCTCTCTCTCTCTCTCTCTCTCTCTCTCTCTCTCTCTCTCTCTCCCTCTCCCTCTCCCTCTCCCTCTCCCTCTCCCTCTCTCCCTCCTTTCCTCCCTCCCTCCCCCCTCTCTCTCTCCCTCGTGTACATACATACCTATTTACTAAAAATTAAATCTGTGAAAAGAGGCTACATTCTTACCTATTGGATTTCAGTACCTACTATATCAGTTTGACTTGGGGAAGGTACCCTGCAGATATCTGTCCTAACATGAGGGGAAGAGGAAAAGGCATGAGTATTCTGCAGTATGGACCAGTGACAAAAATGAACTATGACACCCTTCAATTAGGGACTTCTTGAAAATCCATATCGCTGAGATGGGGTCATGGATCAAACCATAGGGCACACAGGCAAGAGGACCTGAATTCAGCCCCTAGGATCCACATAAAAAGCTGGGCATGGTGGGATACACCTGTAATCCCAACACGGGGTGGCGGAAACAGAAGCGCCTGGGGCTCCCTGTTCTGCCAGCTTAGCTGACCGATGAGCTGCAGGTTCAGTGAGCTCTGTCTCCAATGGCATTGACCTCTTGCCTTCACATACATGCACATGTGTACAAGTATCTGCACAGGGAAGAAGGGCAAGAAAGGGAGTCACAGGGGATGCCCAGATGGTGGGGAGGAAAGTCCCCATGTGGCCTAGACTGTAGCATGTTTAGACTGGAGAGCTAGGAGTGATATCCATAATGAGCAAAATCACTCCAAACTCAGCTGAGAGGCTTGCTCATCTCTGCCAGAGAGTTCAAGGAATACATTCATAAATGCTACACAGAAAACTGAGAAAAGAGAAAGACAAGGTAACGACTAACTCAAGAAAAAATGAATTGGAAAAGAGATAATCAATCATGGTTCAATACTGAGTTCAGCTTGGGGACAATATTCACAGTCACAAAAATGTCAATAATAAATTCCACTCTAACAAAGAAATGTGATGCAATTATAAAGAGTCTACCAGTATCTGTGGATGATACATTCCAAGACCTCAGTAGATACCCGAGGCTGGAGAGAGTACCAAAATCTATGCATATCTACCTACAATACAATGTAGTTTATAAAACAGACACTAAGAGATTAACAATGACGATGAAATATAACAATTCTAACAATGTCCTATAATGAGATCAGTGTAGATGTTTCCTCTACCTCCTCTGTATCTCATTCCCCTTTTCACTTGAAGCATCTGTCAGGAATGATTAAAAAAAAAAAGCCACCAGAGCTGAAACTGACCCCAAAGTCCATTTGGGGCAAGCAGCAGTGATCACTCTATCACCTTGCGGTGGGTGGTTCTGAAGGGCAGGCATACAGACAGGGTCCACCCCAGTCCTTACCCAGCTGCCACTTTCGGGAGCACATGGTCTCCATCATCCAGATGGGCAGGGCGGGCTCCAGCATGGCTATCCCCATGTTGGCAAAGCAGATGGAGCCTGCGTAGGAGGAAGAGTGTTCGTGAGCTTCTGCCTTCACATGAGTGTCTGTGATCACTCCAAACGCAGACCCCGTGTGCCTCCGCTCAGACACCCTACTTCCGTAAGACAAAAGCTAAACCGCGAGCCGAGGGTTAACAAGGAGTATTAACTTTAATTTTGAGCAAGTCCAATCCCAGAGTTATAAAGTCTGTAACTGGAGGGAACCATCAAGCTCTTTTGGCTTATCCCATCCATCTTACAAATGAAGGAAAAGTGTTCCAATTCATTAAGGAAGAGAGCTGCGTGCGGCAGCCGGCAGACCACCGGCAACATGGGCATCCTGAGGCTCTTGTGACTGGGTTTTGCTGTGCAATGGGCTTGGATTTTTTTCTTTTATTTTTTTTTTAAGTTTGGATTTTTTATTATTAAATTTTTTAAATTTATTTTACACACCAACCAGTTTCCCCTCCCGTTTCTCATCCCGTTCCCTCTGCCCACTTCCTTACTACCCCCTCATGCACTCCTCAGAAAGGGACAGGCCTCCCATGGGAGTCAGCAAAGCATGGCATATCAAGTTGAGGCAGGACCAAGCTCCTCCTCTCTGCAGCAAGGCTGAGCGAGGCATCCCACCATAGGGAAAAGTTTCCAAAAAGCCACCTCATGGGCCAGGGACAGATCCTGGTCCTACTCCTAGGGCCCACAGACAGACCAAACTACACAACTGTCACCCATATGCAGAGGGCCTAGGTCAGTCTATGATCCCATGGTGCACTGGGTACAAGTGTGCTAGGGACAAGTGTTTTTCTAGCCATATAACAGAGCATATCCATACACATATTCTTCATTCATCTGTTAACCAAGCTCTTTGTAAATATAGAGCCATCTGGAAAAAGATGCACAGAATGGCCCTCCATCATTCTAGAAGCTTCCTGTGTTGTGCTCTGTGGAACCTGTAATTTGCTAGAACAAATTCAAAGAAAGTTGTGCAATCATGATGACAGTGTGTGCATTTCATTCCTGGTGACATTTAACAGCAGAACATAGGAACAATTGTACTCTCTCTCCATTGACCTCACCCCTAATTCCCTCCACCACCACCACCACAACCACATGTAACACAACAACTGTGACTAGTTTAATAGTGTTAGGTACATCTTTGATTTTCCTTTCATCACTGAGGTTCCAAGAAGCAATGAGGGCCTAGACTGCACTGCGTGGCCCATAAGTGCTCAATTCAGGGAGTTTACATCTCTAGGACTCTACCCTCCCAAACCCTTTTCCACCTCTTCTTGGCTCTAGAGTGTCTCCTGCACCCTGTAGAGTCCAAGGCATGAAGAGCTTGGGGCACTGGCTTCCCAGTCCTTAGCCTATGTGCTGCCTTGGTTAAATCCCACAGCAGAAGAGTTCAATAAAAAAAACAGTGCAGACCTGGGCGGTGGTGGTGCACACCTTTAACCCCAGCACTCGGGAGGCAGAGGCAGGCGGATCTCTGTGAGTTTGAGGCCAGCCTGGTTTACAGAGCTAGATCCAGGACAGGCATCAAAACTACACAGAGAAACCCTGTCTCAAATAAAAAAAAAAAAAAAAGCTTGATTGATTCTCTCTCTCTCTCTCTCTCTCTCTCTCTCTCTCTCTCTCTTTCTCTCTCTCTCCTAGGCTGGTCTTGCCTGCACAGTTGAGGAGGACCTTGTATTAGATTACAGGTAGGCATTACCAAGCCAGGTTTATGCAGTGCTGGGGAATGAACCCAGGTTTTGTGCATGATAGGCAAGCTCTATCAACTGAGCTACATCAGCAGCCCCCAACTTAAAAGGCTAACTATAATTCTCCTATAGAAGGCAAGACCCGGTTGTCTCAAACATTTTCAGTTTTTCTGTAATGTGGGAGCCCTGCTTAGACAAATCGTCCCCTCTCCGGTTGAGCCACACGGTTGCCAGAGGGCTACTTGCTGGTCTCAGCCTTGTATCTGGGCACTGGGAAGGGAGGCCCAGGCCCAACAGAAAAGTGAACTGTCTCCCCTGGGACAGAGCCACAGAACCCCAGAGTACTGTTTTTTTGTGGTTTTTTTTTTCTGTTGTTGTTGTTTGTTTTTGTTTTTTTTTGGGGGGGGGGGTGGTTAGTCCATCTAGGCCTCACATCCAAAAGTATGACTTCTCACTCTGCAGCAGAGAGGTGCCCTCTAGGGCTCAGTTCTCAGGCCAAAGACCCACCTGAGACACCTGAGGTGAGGCAAGCAAGCCCTTCCAGAAAGTTCAAGGGCAAGTAGTGAGCCTTTAACACAAAGACAAGAAACAAGCGAGGATAATGCAGGATATCCCACATCCCTGAACATATTTCCAGCAGGCAAGTGGAAATCATCCCCTACTGCTCACCCACCCTCTTAGAACTATCCTTAACTTTAAGAACTCAAGAGCCCCACCTGCAGCGATGAGGATGTATGGATCCTTCAGCAGGGTGGTTAGGGGTGTCCCCTTCTGACTCTGTAAGGCAAAAACAGGGTTAGAAAGGGGTACCTGAACTACCCTTTGGCCTTTACTCCCAGCTGCTTACCTCTGGCTGCACTCGGGATGGCTGGAGCACAAAGAGTTGAATAGCTACAAAGGAAAACCACAGATGATCCTCTTGGAAAGCAGATACGGCCCAAGCACATGCCATTACAGAGGCCAAAGCCACTCACCTCCATCTAAGAGCACCAGGGCAGCGAGAACCAGGAAAGGAACTGTCTTCCCCACAAACTCATAGAGCACACTCCCAAAAGGAGGTCCCACTACAGAAAGAGAGAGATCCACAAGACAGCAATGGTAAGTGGGTACCTCTCTCCATAGGATAAACACCCATTTGATTATTACGTTTTGTTCCATAAAAGATCTGGGGTGCACACTCTACATTCAACTTAGTATAATGTTGAACTTCTCCCAGGGTACATTTTCACCTAAGAAATGGGACGAGCACACAAAAGCATCCTCAAAGACCAAGGGCCTGAAGCAAAAGAGGCAAGTCAAGAGCTGTGTTGGTTCTGTAGCACAGAAGGGTCTACAGATTCACTTCATTGCTACCAGCAGACAAGGGGACCACTGGCTCCAACAAGAAGGGTAATGCCAAAGACGGAAAAAAATCCAACTCTCCTTCAGAGAAAGCGTCTGTCCCCTGGCCTAGGATGTCAGCCAGGGCAGGTGTAATGGCAGATACAGAAGACTGAAAGTTTCTCTCAGATTAAAACTCAAAATTTTTTAGAAGAATGGATCTGACAGACCATCCTACTCAATCCTGTGTTATATACTGGAGCTGACGAGGTTTGGAGAGAGAGGCCAGGGAAGCCCAGATTCTTCCTGCAAGAGACTCTGCCCACCACTCCCCAAAGGCTCTATGGAGGTAAAAAACAGAAATAGGAGGGCTGGGTGTTTGTTCACAGGAATGTGGATGTGAGCTCAGTATGGCCAGGACTAATGGGCAAGCACAACTGTAACCCAATGCCAAGCAGGTCCCACCTGCAAGTGACTATTACATACCTAAGACCCCAATGGCCAGGCCCCCCAAAGCAATTCCCATGGCGTTACCCCTCTCTTCATCATCTGTATACACGCTGGCCAGCATGCCCATTCCTAAACAGAAGAAGATCCAGTTAGCAGTGTCCATGCTCTGGGGAGCACCAAAAACATCCTCCATGACATCCTTCCTCCCCGCAGGTTCACCATCTTCCTGAACCAACGAGACTAACTGATATATAAGGCTGGGCAGAATCCAACAGGAAGGTGGGCACCTTCCCCAAGAATCTTCCTCCATCCCTCTCTACCTCCAGTTCCAACATTAGTCCTCTCAAGTGCCCAGCCAGGCTCCCCACCCACTGGCATTTTCATACCCACCAGCCACGGATGAGCAAGAGGAGCCGATTCCCTGCAGGGACCTGGCGATTAGCAGGAAGGCATAGCTGCTGGAGAAGGCAAACACTGCCAAGAGAAGAGCCCAGGCCCTTATGTCAAGGTCATGCCCCTGCCCACAAGACAGGGATGTGACAACATTGTGTGATTCTGGAACCCACCCTCAAGCTATGAGAATATCCATACTTGAGGCTGTGGGCTGCTCCATGAAGCCCCCCCTTTCTGTACTGTTGCCAGTACAACAGCCCCTCCTCCCCCAGGTCTAGTCCAATTCCCAGCTCACAGGAGACAGAGCTCCTTCCAAGACCCGAATGCAGAAGGCAAACAGCAGATACTTACTAACTGTTGAGATAAACATAATGCAGAATCCAGCAAACATGGGAATTGGATAGCCGATTCTGAAAGACACAGACGTGATGAGTCTGATGATGGCTGGCTGTTTTTGTAAGGCTTTATATTGATTTTTCCAGCCATTATCCGTTTGGGATCAGCTGGATAAGTGGTCTGTCAACTTGTCTGAAAATTCATATACTCAGTGTTTCCTACGTGACCTTTTTGTGTTTGACTGTCTGAGAATATGAATACACTTATGGGCTGCCACTCCGAATGGAAATTTCTTTGGAATAAATGTTAACACAATATTGGCGAGTAACCCCAAATACATCTAAAAGACAAAGAGCCTGTTTCTGTCATTATTCTTATTATTATCATGAGTATAGTTTTTCAAAGAACTTCCCCAAAGGGACAACTGTGGTCAGTCAAAGCAGCTTCCAGGCACCTCTGCCTGGAGGTAAGGCCACTCCACTTGGTTAAAAGCCCATCAGGTGAGTCACCTGGCAAGAGAAACAGCAGCACCATGTCTAAGAGGCACTAGAAATCAAGATGTTAAGATCTGCCTTCCTGCTAAGCACACTGAAGCGAGCCTAGAAAAGCCGTGTGTCTCATGCAAAAGTCTACCAAGTTGCTTGGTAGGACTGATGTCCACTGAGGATCCTGGCACCAGGCCACGTTGTATCAGGAAGGCATATGTCTCGTTAGATACCCATTCTCCCCTTCAAAGCAAGTCTCCTTTGGTCTCCACAGAGAGAAAAAGGCTATCTATCACCTTGAACCCAAATAAAGAAAGGTGTCCATATGCAACTGTCTACCAGAGTACCTGAAACAGAAAAGATTGTTCAGAAACTTCATTTGTGTGTGTGTGTGTGTGTGTGTGTGTGTGTGTGTGTGTGTGTATGTGTGTGTGGTGTCGGTCAGAAGTCAACCTCTAGTGTCATCCATGAGAATGCCATCTACCTCCTTTGAAATATCTCCTGTTGCTCAGGAGCTCCCCACGTAGGCTAGACTTGCTGACCAGCAAGCCCCAGGGACCCTCCTGGACCTGCTTCCCAGCACTGGAATTACAGCTGTACGTCACCAGGCCAAGCATTTCTATGTAGGTTCTGGGGGCCAAACTCAAGTCTGCACAATTGCGAGGCAAGAGCTTCACTGACTGGGGACCTGGAGAGGGACCAAATGAACCTCAGAAAGAAGAAAGCCAAGCATGCCACATCCGGGCCTGTGGAGAAGGGCTCTTCTAGTCCAGACCATCGGGCAAAGTGCCCTATCTGCACCTGCCTTTGAAGGTTTTATACCCAGCCCCATGAGCAGTCACACAGCTAGCTCATTGCTACGAGTGGCCAACAACCTCCTCATTTCACAGATGGGGAAACCAAGACATGAAAAAGTGACTTGTCAGATGCCATTTGGGCTAGCTGCTCTTGGGCTGTGCCACCAGACCAGGTTGTAAATTTGACAACCTCATTAAACAGGCAGAGTTCATAGATGTGGTTTTGAGTTCTTTTGTCATAGATTGTGTGTGTGCGCGCGTGCGTGCGCGTGCGTGCGTGCGTGCGTGCGTGCATGTGTGTGTGTGTGTGTGTGTGTGTGTGTGTGTACGCGCATGCATGCATGCCTACAGAAGACCCAGAGGAAGGTGCCAGATGTCCTGTTATATCATTTTCTGCTGTAGTCCCTTGAGACAGAGTCTCTCACAAAACTTAATGCTCACAGTCTCTGCTAAGGTGGCCTGCCAGTGAGCTCCTAGGAGATACTTGTCTCTTTCACGGAGCCCCTGGGCCCCAAAAGCATCCCTGCAGCCACTTAAGATGTCTGTGACCCCTCTGCCAACTACAGGTAGAAGCTCTTGGTAGTTTCAGGACAAAGCTTGAGAAAACACAACAGCCCTTGCATGTGGTCCTTAGACCACTAGTGATACCACACCTAGTCTACAGACTAGCCAGTTGCCCAGGTCACCTTTTAGGGAACATCTGCAGAGGGATGGGACCCTTCTTCTGGTGACTGCAGCCAGGGACCAGCAATCCGATGACCTGAGGTTCTCACTTCATTCCTCGAGGTAACTGATTTATATACCTGCTCTTCAGGTGACCAACCTTAGAGCTCCGGAAAGCTGAGATAGGAAACAGGACTACATTGAGGTGGTGGGTTTACTGAGGCAGGGTAGGAAGACATGAGACATGAGAAGGGGAAAGGGTCCTTAATTGCAGAGTCCAGTTGAGGTCTCTCACCGGCTGAGAGTCAATTCCAGCACAATTAACATTTGCCCTGAAGGTTGCTATCATAGAGAAAATGTTCTTTTTATATACAGGAATCCCAAACAAGAATGTAAAAGTAGCAGTGGTCTTACTCTCTTTTTCCAGACATGAGCCTGACATTGTCTGGGACCTCACATACAAAAAAAAACAAAAAACAAAAAACAAAAAAACCCACAAACTTGTTTCCAGGAAAACACCTTACCTTCCTGTGCAACACCACTGAGCTAGGGTTCTGCCCTGTCAGCCGTTACCCTAGCCAGGGTTCCTGAGGAAACTATGCTATCACACAAGCTCCTAAGCAACCTCCTGATGATTTAAGAACCTATCAAAATTGTACATAAGGCTATTGTAAAGACAGCTGAGTGCAACTGTCTCTCGAGGACTCCTCACTCACCCCCACGTAGGTGTATCTCATCTTTTTCTTGACCACCTCTCTATTAAGCTTAAATCTACGTTACAAATTCTTCTTAGTAAATTCTAATTCCACTTCATACCAGCTCATCCTGAAATTCCTTTTTGCATCAAAGTAAGAACCCCAACTCCACCTGAGTAAATTCCGGAAAAGGACTCCTCAGGATGTTGAGGCAGCAACATGGAGAGGTGCCTCCAGCACACATCCGCTGTGGACAGCCCCACTCCTGTGAGCCTCAATGCCTGCTGGGATGGAGGGTACAGGGTCTCATTGCAAACCTAGGGTTGTGTGCCTAGACCTGGGTCTTCTCACCAAGCTTGGAGCTTTTGTGTTGGTTTTTTTCGTTTGTTTGTTTGTTTTTAGCAACACGGCATCTACTGTCTCTAAAAATTTCTTGGGGATTCTAGCAAAATAAGTAATGGATGGCAGAATAGCCAAGCTGGAGGGAACCACAAAAGCCAGTTGTCCACTTCAAAAGCTGTGCACACACCTGGGCCCAGGGCGTTCTCTATTCTTTGCCCAACATACATGTGCTCCACACTCTACACTGGCCAAGCTGCTGGTAGAATGGCCAAGTGGTTACTGTGGCAACACCCTTTCCTGGTGCTCGGCCCCAAGTTAAAGAAGATTGAAGGAGCACCTCGTGGGACTCCACCCTCAGACTCTCTTAGTTCTCTGTACATCCCCCTCGAAGAAGAGCTGTCCTGTGCTCGGGGCACTGAGCACTGAAGGGGACACAACCTTTCTCCTTCTCCACAACGTCTCTGAAATGGACAGGGACTCAAGTGACATTAGTCATCACTGGCTGAGTTTTCGCTCAATGTGTCTCAACTCAATGCCATCTCAAAGTATTGCTAGCAAAGCTAGATCTGATTCAGCAAGCCTATATCCAAATGGCCTGTTATCAACCCCTTGTGAGTCATGCTGGACCACAGTCATTCTCTACACAATACCAGGGAACAACTGGTCCAATCTGAATATGACTAAAAATCATATATTGACTCCCTCAGAAAACATCTAGAACAATAGATGGTATACTGGTTGCAAAAACCAATGCGTGGAGAAGCCCAATGCCCTGGTTTGCTTTCTAGCCCTGTGATGAACACCATAATCAAAAGCAACTTGGGGAGGAAAGGGTTCATTTGTCTCACAAGTCTCAATCAATAAGGGAAGTCAGGACAAGAACTCAAGCAGGAGCAGAGGCAGGGACCACAAAGGAATGATGCTTACTGACTTGCTGTCCATGGTGTGCTCAGCCTGCTTTCTCATACAACCCAGGACCAGAGGCGGCATGACCCCAGGTGCTCCCACATCAATAATTTACCAAGGAAATGCCCCCAATGACTTGTCTACAGGCCAGTCTGATGGATACAATTTAACAGAGGTTCCCTTTTCCAAGGCAACCCAAGTTTGTGTCAAATTGACAAAAACTACTCAGCATGCCCTCTGACAACTGATACTTCTGTAATGCTAATTGTTCCTTTTTACCAGAAAAACTAACACAGACTTCTTCTCAGATCACTGAGACCACAGTATAGTCCCGTCAATCACTGTAAATGACGGAGGAGAAGGATATAAATAAGAACCCCATAGAGTGTGACCTGTCACCAGCGGAAGTATGATCTCCCTTTCAATATTCTCTGCACACTCCTAAAAGGTACAACAGGAAATGAATGTCAAGAAACAGGAATATCTTAAATTCACTCAGCTATAACAGGAAGTTAGTTCAGCGTTTAGGAAATGAAATTCTTAAGCCCAGCCCTTGGGTCTTCTGGAGTTTGGGCTAGATGTGTGCAGAGACCTGTGTGGCCCACAGACCTGCCTGGGTCCCTGTGCTTGCAGGAGAATGCTCTAATTCTATTCCTGGTTCCTTCTGGCTTCAGTGTGAAAAGCCCATTGTGAGCCCATCGTCTCCTCCCTCGCCATCCCAGTGATGTTTAGGATGGGAGATCCCTTTCCCAAACAGCTGGTTTCCCTGTCTGCAGATGATCTGAAAAGGTCACTGCTTCTTTCTACAAAGCCTACTTCAGACTGAGCGGCTGAAGCTGGAGGAAAAAAAAAATAACCCCAGAAGATTTCAGAAAGCTTTCATGCCCTGTGGCTTCCTGCTTGTCATTCAGATGTTAGCTAAGGTCTGCAAGGAAAAATAACTGCTTTCAAATATACTAGGTAACTATGGAAATAAATTAAGCCACTGACACTAGCTTGATAAAAAGCAGACCACCCAGACAATGACAGGCTAAGAAGGAAGTGAAGGGAGCTGGCTCCCAGTGATGGAGTGACTGTTCCCAGGCCATCTGCTAGCTTGAAACAGCACTCAGGTCGAAAGATGCAACTACTATTTAAAGTGGATGCTGAACACATGAAGAAGACAGAGCAACTACGTCCTGGACTGGAGATGTAGCCAAAAGGTCGCTCATGCTTAGCATCTGAACTTTAACCTTTTCACTAAAAAAGGAGAGGAGAGGCGAGTAGACAAGAGGGAAGGAGAGAGGGGCAGACAGAACATACTTTTACCTGATTTATGAGAGAGAAAGGTAATGACGTTTTCATATCGTTTGTCTCTCTAGAGCATTCCTTTTATGCACATATATGCCTTTTATGTACAAACGATGACGGGGTCACCAGTAGAATACTGCTGTCTCCTTTGATACACAGTTACCATTATGGAATGAACAGTTCAACTAGAACTATAAAACAATCCCGTGAGCCTCCATTAGGGAAATGGATCAAACCCCGAGACATTAGGAAATGTTACTGGGTAGTGAAAGTAAGTACATGTTCCAAAAGTCAAGTGTCCCTCTTTCTGTCCTGCCACACAGGGGCTGTGAATATACAGTAGCCCAAGGATAAATAAAACAAGAAAATATGTAGCCAAGGCTAGCCCAAAATGGTCACTTTGTGTTCCTATTCTGTGTGAGACAGTATCCCAAAATTTCAAACAACAGACAAGCAGCCTGTTATTGTGAGTCACCCCATGAAAGCCACCGTGCAGATGCCGCCTTGGTCATGAATGCCAAAGTGGAAGTGGAGACTGTGTGATGTGGGGTATCTGGGCTCACAGGGGGGTCGCCTTAAGCTAACCCAAGGTAAGTATTAGAGAAGAGCCTCTAGACAGATTCCGCCACACATCTTTAGGGATGTCTGAGACAGCTCACTTTGGGAGCTGAAAAGAGACTACTTTTCCAGAGCTGGGGAGGTCCAGGTGAGAAAGACCCGGGCTTTCTTAGTATTTAAGTTCCCCATACAATGATTTAAAAGTATTCCTTTACCCATTCAGCTTGGCCCAGAAAGGGCCCAAGGAGATGTTAAGAGTAACAATTTTAGACCAGTGTTTTTTTCTTTTTAGTAGCTAAAACTACAAACTGTATCATATGGGAGCGGGAAAGAACTGGAGGGCTTAGAAACAGCACTCGATTCTAAAGATGCAACTACTATTTAAAGTGGATGCTAAGCTAAGATGGCTTAGAAACACCATGGTTGTGTGTGAGTAGTTTTTTCTCCTGTGCCATAAACTCCTTTACCTCTAAAATTCTAGGACTGGAGTAGCGGCTTCTGGTAAAGCTGACAAGGTGTTTTTATGGCTTTGTAACCAGGAATCTGGGCACCACCATTCGGTATGTATGTTTACAACACAAAATGTGAGTTATACACAACATTTTTAGTTCTTCAACCAGAAACATGTCTGTCAATGTTAAAACGCTGTTTTAAACACATTTGTTTACAACTCTGAAAATGTGAGTCATACCTCTTGTTGGTAACTAAAATGGGATTGGAACAAATTACATCAAGACTGTTTGCAGTGCCTCCCAGGGAGACTGGGAGAGCTACCCAATGAACTAGCCCTTCTTTGTTAATCGCCATCAGAACAATAGCAGGGAGCAGACTGTGAGTGACTAGAGGAGCCAAGTCTCTAAATCTGCATCTCCTGGGCTGGGAAAGTATTCCAAAAAAATTTACAAACTACAATAATTTTGAAAGGATGACAGAGTTCACCTGATTGCTCTGCATCAGTCAATATTAAAATGTTTGTATTTCCATGTTCCCAGGCAGCACGAGAAACTAACTAACTAACTAAATAAATAAATAAAATAAAAATCATATTTTAAATTTAATGCATTGCCAGGGCAAACAGTTAGGGGTTTGCTCCATCTCATTTCCAAGCTGAATTGCTCACCATGAGATTAGACTGCAGCTCACAAACCGAAAGCAAAGTTGGGATTTTCTTGGAAGACCGTCTGAGACACAAACCTAAGAAGCTTGTAGCTTCAACCTTAAAGCTTTAGGGCAGTGGTTCTCAATCATCCTAATGCCACAATATGGTTGGGTGACCTCAACCATAAAATTATTTTGTTGCTACTTCATAGCTATAATTTTGCTACTGTTATGAATTGTAATCTAAATATCTGGGTTTTCAGATGTTCTTAGTCGACCCCTGTGAAAGGGTTGTTTGACCTTGGGGTCACGACTCACAGGATAAGAACCTCAGCTTTAGGGGATGTTTAAGAGGGGAAAGTCTCACTGACTTTAAACAAGCTGCTTCTCAAATACATAAGTAAAACATCAAAAACAAGATTGGGATTTTGAAAGCTGTTTGTTTGTGACTCCCATTTGGAAGATTGGAATATTCACCTCATTTCAGCAAGTTGGCTAAGTATTACCCAGTGCCTCGTCATGTTCCTGCCTAAGTGATTGGCAGGGCATTATTACGATAATGTCCTCAATTTTCCCATATAGTATTCGAGCTGTTTGCTCTGTCAGAACACAAAACCCTGAGCTGTTTTTCTGTAATTATACCAGATGCATTTAAAGAAGTGCTCTTAGTCTTGAAAAAGAAAAGAAACAAGCTTGTGACTCCCAGTCTCTGTTTGGTTTTGTCCTGGAGAACAGAGGAGGGGCAGAATGTCACTTCCATAATGGGGCTTCTCAGTGGGTGCACACTCAGCCATGCCTGGGTTCATTTGCTTAGCATGCTTTGTATGGAAGCCTCACAGTCCTGCCCAGAAGATGGGAGGGCTGGCTGGAGCCTGGGTGGTTAACACGGGCTCAGTGGCAGTATCCAGTCCACGAGATCACACTGCAACAGGAAGCGAGCTCTCTGTGAGCACATCAGTAGCAGCCTACGTGTCTAAGCACAGCTAGTGCCGGAGGACAGCAAGACCTGGCACACTCCCTCTGGTCCCTCTGAGGTCACCCCAGGCCTTCTTAGCTCACAGACCTTGAACCCCAGAGAAGCACAGGGTTCTACTCTTATTGGGCCTTTGTTTAGTTCTCTGCTATAGTTGATATCTTCAATGCTTTGTAACATTTGAGCATGGGACCCCCATTTTCACTTTGCACTGTGCCCCACAAACTATCTGGCCACTCTTGCTCCCTACTCCTGGGCTCACAGATTCTTCATTGTGTGGCTCTGGGATCTGAAATAACTCACTGCCCCCATAATAAAACCCCATGTCTCTAGTCTAGCACTTGGGGCCTTGTAACTTTGCCTAGGGACCCCTCCCTAACCACTCCCCAGCCCCTCCCTCTAAGCATTACCCCATCCTCCAAGCTCTTGTCCTTGTCTTTTCTAGTCTGCTTTACAGCCATGGGCTTGAAATGATGGTCACTCCCTTCTCTGCCATTGTAAAAAAGAGACAGAATCTTGTTTATATAGCTCAGGCTAGACTACTACTTACTATGTAATCTCAACTGGCCTCTATCTCAAGGCAGTCCTCCTGGATCAATCTCCTAAATGATATAATTACAACCTAATTCCACTAGCTCTCGATCCTCACAGCTATCCTGGGCTTTGAGTCTCCAAGTACAAGATAGACCCAGGCCACCTTGGCTGTAGAAGGACATTTGCGGGATGGCTGCCAACAATGGAAATGAAGATGCCAAAGAATTTATAACTTCTAGGTTAACTCAAAACCAACTTCAACAGCTTGGATTCTCAGACAATAGTCTCCATTTTCTTCCCTTGGGGTGTGAGGACAAAATGGAGTGACCAACAGCAGGGAAAGAACCTAGCCTGGGATCTCCACATCAGCTCAGGTTTACTGTGTGGAGCAGGACCATTGACCTCTCCCACCTCTCTGGACAGCTATTAGGTCTCTCACCGTGTTAACCCTAAAGTAAAACACCTTGGCTTTCAGTTTTCTTTTCTTGTTTGTTGTGTGTTTGGTTTTTTGTTTTTTGTTTGTTTGTTTTTGTTTTTTGTTTTGAGATAGGGTCACATGTAGCCCAGGCTGGCCTTAAACTTGCTATGTAGCTAAGGATGACCTGGGGCTTGTTATCCTCCTGCCTCCCTCTCTTGAATGCTGGGATTACAGTCATGGGTTACCATGCCTATTTATGCAGTACTGGAGATTGAACCCAGGGCTTTATATACACTAAGCTGGCACTCTGCTTGCTGAGCTACAGCCCCAGCCCTAACCCTAATTTTCTTTAATCAATCACAGAGGTGGGAAGCCACCTGACCACGATGGCTATGACCACTGAAAAGCTCCTCAAGAGCAGCCATGACAGATGTAAAGTGCATTTAGAAGAACCCATGTTTTCTTCCTTCTACTGTCAGGCTTCCTATATTAGTACCTTTAAGGCAGCAGAGGGAAGGCTAGGTGGAGTGAATATGGAATTCTGGTTACTGAGGATCAAGACACCAGGCTCAGGTATTTGGTTTCCCTGGCCCACCATCCACCAATTCTCTACATTACTACAGATGAACAAGCAGCAGACGCAGGGAAGTGAACTGGGAACAGCATGATCTCACACTCTTCATCTGAGGCACACAGCTTACCTGTTGGTCAGCAGTCCTATGAATGGGTTGGTAAGGAGCTGGACAGTGGCTTTGGAGGCAAACAGCAACCCAACTTGCACATTTTCATTCAGGAGGTCTTTGTCTTCTCTTGGACAGTCAGAAGGGACAATGGATGTGTTGGTCACCATGTGCTGTGTGGTGGTAGCCTTGTATGGCTGCTCCCCTGGGAGGCCCCCGGTAGCATTCCCGGTGACATTCCCAGTGATGGGAATAGTAGAGTTGTCATAGTATGAGAATATGCCCTGGAAGCTTCCGGAGGTGGAGGCTGTGAGTGCTGGCTTAGTGGTCTGGATTTCTGTAGTATTTTTCTCATGCTTAATGCTGTACAGGTAACTGGGAATGATAGGAACTGGAGACAATGTTGGAGAGAGAATTAATGATCACATCAGAACCTTTTCTGAGACAAAAGCCATCAAAATTAAGGTTGTGTGAAAAGCCAAATGAAACCCAGAAAACTGGGCCATGTACCCCAGAATAGGAAACCACAGAGGACATGCTGGAACAGTTTCATATTGCTGAGATAGATAGATAGATAGATAGATAGATAGATAGATAGATAGATAGATAGATAGAAACGCTGAGGGTCCCACCATGCCCACTGGGCAGCAGCTGTGCCCACATGACTGGCCACAGAGATGTCTGTCATTTATAGGGTTTCTCATTACAGCATTCCTTCAGAGGAATATGCTGGAAAGGCAAAACACTGTCTGAAGTAAGTCAGTGCTGACCCGGCATCAGAGAGGTTCAACAGACTTTGAAATGGACAAAGCAAGCAAACGGACATCTAAATTCCATTTGTACTTTGGGGGTGGGGTTGGGGAACCAGCCCCTGCAGGCAGTGATAAACTGGACATTCTCAGCAGACCACCTGTCCCACGTGAGATTTGCAGATCCCTTAGACTTCTATCATGGAAAAACAAAGCTGCTCAGTGTTATAGAAGCTCTGTGCACTCCATGAACACGGGGCATTGAAGACAAAGGCCAGCGGAGCCCCTGGCCAGCGGAGCCCCTGGCTCCCTGTGAATCCCACAGCTGACTCTCTTGAGCTGAAAATATCATGGAGATCCTCTCATACTCTGCAAGTGGAGAGGGAGGAAATGACTCACCACCTGAGAGTCTGAATGAAAACCAAATTTTTCTGTTTCATTGAAAACTGGTTTTCAAAAAGAGCATTAGGTCTTTCACCATGTTAACCCTAAAGTAAAGCACCTTGTCTTTCTGCTTTCTTTTCTTGGTTTGTTGTGTGTTTGTTTTTGCTTTTTTGTTTTGTTCTGTTAAGATAGGGTCACATGTAGCCCAGGCTGGCCTTAGTCTATTTGAGGGACTAAGCGGCTTGGTTTTGAGTCATTTGGTCTGAACTTGTCATGTTAGGAGAAAGTATCAGACCAGCACGGTCACAGTTGCTCTCTCACTGAGTCCTGCTTCCATTACAAGGAACCCTGAGATTAAACGCACTTAAATGTCACTTGCTTTACTTCAGAGCTAGATGGCGACTTGCTCATTCAGTCGTCCACCAACTATTAACCCACCTTTCAGTAGCCTAGTAACTGTCCTAGAGGGCGGCAGCGCATTGCTCCACTTTGACAGAAATCTTTTTCATCGCAGTGAAGTGGGCAAAGGGAAGTAGGCAATTATCACGAGGAAACACAACTTCTGGTGCTTATCGGATGGTCACGGGTTTCGACCTGACCTCCAGGAAAGCGAAGCCACAAGTGCAGATCCCAGAAGCAGGGGCGAGGCTGGCTGGTATTCAAGGATTTTTTTTTTTTTCCCACAGCGCTTTCTTCAACTTTTTTGGGCCCGCAGAGCTACTCAGATAAACTGGGGTGTGTGGGGTGCGGAGGACAGGCTGCCGGGGGATGAGGTGCCTGGGCCCGGGGGCTAGATGATGAGGACAAGGTGTTGGGGACCCAGTGCCAGGGACAGGGTTGCTGAGGACTGGTGCTAGGTACCGAGGACGAGGTGCTCGTGACCCAGTGTCACGGACGGGGATGCTGGGGATCGGATGGATGCCGGGGATCGGATGGCGGGGACGCAAGGTCCATACGTACCCACGACGGTGAGCAGCATGTTGTCCAGCAGCAGCGCGAGGAACACGATGAACAGGATCAGCTTGCGCGAGTGGCGGCTGTCCCGCAGCCATCGGAGCAGAGCCAGCTCGCTCAGGGCCATGGCTCTGCTGTGCTGCAGGTGCGGGTGCGGTCAGCGGCTGGGGCAGCCAGGAGTCCCGCGCCACACGAAGCACGAGGAGTCGCGTCCACCAGCGGTGGCCCGGGACGACAGGGAGCGCTCGGTTTCGCTCACGCGTCCGGATAACGTCCTTAGGAGCGCCTCCCCAGCCGTCGGGGACCAGACCTGGGGCCCGGGGACGCTGCCCCTCCCAGCTGCACCCAAGGTCCCCGCTCAGCCCGAGTCCGGGATTCCCGGACCCCGCCCACTGCCTTGGAGGATCCCCGAGGGGTCTCTGTCCTCCCCGGCCCCGCGTACCTCCCGGTCGCCTGCGAATGCCTGCTGGGTTCTTGCGCCACACTGCCCTGGCCTCCGTCCGTGCGTACCCCCGGCTCCAGGTCGCCTTCTCCGCCCCAGCGCCCCAGAGCCCTGCTCAGTTTACCCAGTCCAGCTCTGACGTCACGGACAGCGCGGAGCGGGGGCGGGGGGCTGAGACGCTGGCCTCCGCCCACCCAGAGCCGCCTCTTGTCCCCGGTCTGGACTTCTGTCACGCGCCCACCCTGGCGGACCCTGGGGGCCTGTGCAGGAAAGGAGTGGGGAGGGGAGTCAAGACGGCAGTTGCAGGGGCTCCAGAGGACAGCGTCAGGAGCCTAGAACAGGGAGTCAGGGCCAAGGGTGTGCAGGTACTCGGGCTTTCTTTTATCCCCAGGAGAGGCCAGGAGGAATTGTGTGGATCTTTGAGCCACAATGTCCATAAAGTGGACCAGATGACATGAATGAAGGCTGTGGGGTGTGCCCCAGGGTCAGAGTGCAGCTGGGAGGCTAGAGCTCGGGGCTCACCTTCCAGGTGAGCTGGAAACAAAAGAAAGGAAGACAAAGAAGGGATGGAGGCAAGCGAAGACCCCCAGAGTGAGTGGGACAGCCGGTTTGGGACTCCGAGGCCACCAAAAGCACCTGTGAGTGGGCAGGAGCGCCTGGAACTAGGCTAGAGTGTGGCAAAATGTACATGACACCTTGACAAGGGAGCTTTCTGCCTTCTATGCTGTGCCTGGGGCGTGGTTTCCACGGTTAAGAGTGGCAGAGCCCCTGAACGACTGACCTGCTCTGCGAGGTATCTTTGGTTAGGAATGTACCTGTGGTAGACAGTAAGGAAACGCCTACACACACACACACACACACACACACACACACACACACACACACACACACACGGGTCAGGGTGGCTTCTGAGGCCCTTTGTTACACACACACACACACACACACACACACACACACACACACACACACACGGGTCAGGGTGGCTTCTGAGGCCCTTTGTGAGGTCAGAGGGTGAGAGATGTGTTTTTAGCCACTTAGCATCCCTGCTACTGTCGCGGGCTCTCAGAAGAGGAGTCTGGCCTTGTTTTATTAATGTTCGTCTGTTGTCAGCAGGAGCCTGCTTGGAGCAACCTTGTGATGTGTGGTCCTCCTCACTCTCTCCACTTCTCGTTCCTTTGGAGAGAGACCCCCTGCGCTTCCCACAGTTACCCTCCCCCCATGATAAAAGATGTGTGGATGGGAAAAGTAGGTCAGTGACACGGGTCTCTGAAAAATCTCAGAATGTGTGAAACTTAAATATTAAACAGGGAGGGAGATGCAGACACACTCAGGAGGAGAAAGCAGATGGCAGAAAACTAAACTGTGGAGTCATGGAATTTATGGAGCACCCCAGTGTGTTGGCTCTGGAAATTCAGAACCCAGGGGCTCTGACCTGGGCCACAGGGTCAGTGATGAGTGGCATGTAAGCACTCTCACCAGATGCTGGGACCCCAATCTGGTATTTCCTGGATTATTAAACTGTGGCAGGTTATATAGATTTGCCCCGCCTTGTTTCTCCCAGCTCTGAAATGAGGATATCCTCTGAACCCCCTGCTTGGTGGTAGTGACAATTAGTGCCATGGATGTCTGAATAATAGCCCCCAGCGCAGTGCGAGGCACAGAGAACCCAGCCATCCATTCAGCCAGTTGAGAGCTGCCAAGAACAGCACTATGGTGGATTCTGGAGAGACATTAGTGAGCAGAGGAGACCAAGTCTTCCCATTCAGGTATTTATGAAGTAACTTTATTTGGGGGGGGGGGCATGCAGGAAACAATACAAAACTCCAGCCCAAAAAGCTGGAGAAATGTGGTTCCAGGGAGTATGCCAGACCCACAGGACTCAACCTACATAGGGTTTCAAACTTTTTGATACCCCTCAAAATCCCTTTTTTAAGATTTAAAAATGTTTTTCCCATGTATAAGTATTTTGCCTACATGTAAGATTTTACAACACACACACACACACACACACACACACACACACACACACACACACCTGTGGTACCATAGGTGGCTAGAAGAGAACATCAGATCTCCTTGGAATTATAGTTAGTGATCCATCATGTGGGTCCTGGGAACCAAACCATGTGCTCTTAACTGCTGAGCTCTATCCAAAGTGCCCCAAGAAAATCCTTTAAAAAAATAAAGTTGCTTTACCCATTTTTAAATTGGTATCTAAAATGATCTCTTTAATCACAAATTAAAATATTTTGGGATATATTATAAATATTACCATTATATATAAAGCTATCATACTGTGATGGGTGATGTTGCTCTGTATGCTGTGAATGTGTTGCTCTGATTGGTTGATAAATAAAGCCATTTGGTCTATGGCAAGGCAGCTTAGAGGCAGGCGGGAAATCCAAACAGATAGACAGGAAGAGAAAGGAGAGGCAAGGCAAGACACTGCGAGCCACCACCAGAAGAAGCAAGATGTAAAGCTTTGGTAAGCCACAAGCCATGTGGCAAAGTATAGATTTATAGAAATGGGTTAATTTAAGATATAAGAGCTAGCTAGCAAGAGGCCTGCCATAGACCATACAGTTGGTAAGTAATATAAGCCTCTGTGCGTTTAATTGTGTTCCTGCAGCTGCAGGACCAGGTGGGACATAGGAAAACTTCCAGCTACAGTACTG
Organism: Peromyscus californicus insignis; assembly: GCF_007827085.1. Taxonomy (NCBI): domain Eukaryota; kingdom Metazoa; phylum Chordata; class Mammalia; order Rodentia; family Cricetidae; genus Peromyscus; species Peromyscus californicus. The sequence goes on from NW_026294562.1 coordinate 2,011,390, forward strand.
CTTTTTTAAATGTATCCATTGGAATATAAATATTATGAAAATGTAAAACCACCCCACTGGCTTAAAAAGGCAAACATATTTCTCTTTAATAGTTAAAAAATTTACGTTGTGTCCTGTGCTGGTTACTTTTGTAAGCTTGAGACAATGTAAAGTCACTCCAGAAGGGAATCTCAATAAAAAATTATCTTAATTAGATTGGCATTGTGGGCATGTATATGAGGATTATCTTGGTTATGTTGTTACCTGAGGTGGGAAGACTCACCCAATGTGGGTGTCACCATGCCGTATGCAGGGGATCCTAGATTCATAGCTCTTTACTCTTAACTGAAGATGTCATGTGACAGCTGATTCACGTTCCTGCTGCCTTGACTTCCCCACAGTGTGGACTATATCTTGCAATGGTGAGCCAAACAGATACTTGATGTAGAATATTAGTTGAAGATGTGTTACATTTGTTTATGCTGTGGAGTTTTTGTTTAATGATGCAAAGATGTGTTTCATTCCTTTATGTTGCATTTGTTTAACTATGTGAAGCTGTGTTACTTTGCCTGTTTAAAACACCTGATTGGTCTAATAAAGAGCTGAATGGCCAATAGCAAGGCAGGAGAAAGGATAGGCGGGGCTGGCAGGCAGAGAGAATAAATAGGAGGAAAAAATCTGGGAGGAGCAAGATCAAGGAGCAAGAAAAGGAGGGGTCAGTCACCCAGCTACACAGTCAGACATGGAATAAGAAGGAAAGAAAAGATATACAGAAATAGAGAAAGGTTAAAACCCAGAGGCAAAAGGTAGATTGGATAATTTAAACTAAGAAAAGCTAGCTAGAAACAAGCCAAGCTAATGCCAAGCATTTATAAGAAAGAATAAGCTTCCATGTGTATTTACTTGGGAGCCAGGTGGTAGGGCCCCAAAGTATTAAAAAAAAAAAAACTATAGACCCTTAAGGTGCCTTTGTCAGGGTGGCTTATCACAGTGACAAAGGGGACTAAGAGAGCATATGCTTCACAGCTTCAATGTGTTCTTGCTTCCTTTCCAACAAAATTGTATCCTCCTTTGATGTTTCTGAAATTTAATTCCTTTGCTCATCACCTCATCTACTATGTGAACTGAAATATATGAATAATGCATTGACTTTTATTTTTTTCTTATGGCCATAAGGCTCTAGACATCTTAGTTCCCTTCATTGACAAGAAGTAGAGTTATGATGGCAGATCTTTGCTGTCCCCCGGGGAAGCACACCCTGTGTGAGTCTGTGAGGGCATGTCTAGAGCATTTCACTACCAGACGACCTACCCTGAATGTGGATGGCATTGTCATATGGAATGGCATCCTAGCCTGAATAAGTAGAAGGGAAGTGAAGTGTCAGCATTCGTCTCGCTCTTCTTCCTGTCTGTGGAAGCGATGGATACTTCATGTTCTTGCCACCTTGCCTTGCCTATCATGATGGAGTTCATTCTTCTGGACAGAGAGCCAAAATAAACATTTTCATCCTTAAATTCCTTTTGTCAGACATTTTGTCAAACAATGGGAAATGTGACTAACATACCCTCCCACCCACACTGGTTCTTCTCTGTGCTTCTCTGCCTCAGGACCTTTGTACATTCCTTCCCTTTTCTGAGGTCTTTTCCTAGTCATCATCTAGTTCTCTGCTACCAGCCCTAATGTTACCTCTTTGGGAAGCTGTTTTCCAGACACTACTCCAGAAAGGTCCCTTTGAGGGAAACCCTTACCGTACTGCCACTTCCTCTCAAGCACTTCTGCCCATAGTTACTTGTCATGATTAACTACCTCTGTCTCCTCAGGTGTCATGCCAGGGGACACTGTTTGCCTTTTCACCACTGATGAGCACAGTCCTTGCTTACTAAGCACCCACAAAGAGGCTGGCTCAGCACCCCACTTCCACCCACCCTCTCTCTACTCTCTCATCTTGTCAGGTATTAGAGACTAAGAGGACACAAAAGTCTTGCCAGGGTTGGCTTTTCCATTACATTTCAAGACTGAGGGATGGTAAAGCACATTGCCAACTGGGTCAGAGTGGTTTTTAAATCAGACGTCATTTGAGATCTACTGACCTGAGTTAAAGCTGCAGAGAGCAGCCTGGCTAGGGTATTTTTTCAATATATATGAGTGAACTTGCATGTGCTACCAATCTTATGTGCCTCAGTTTCTCATCTGTTCCTGCTCAGAACTGACATGGAGACCTAAGCATGAGTGATCTCCCACCTATGTCCCAGAAAATCCTTGCAAGCTCCCGTGGGAGTGTCCTAGTCACTTTCCTCACATTGTGACTAATAAATGAAAAGAAGCAACTTGGAGGATGAGATGCTTATGCCAGCTCACAGTTTGAAGGAATACAGTCCATCGTGGCAGTGCCAGCTCTGTGGTGGTGGGAGCTTGTCTAGCTGCTTGCTTATGTGTGCACAACTCAGAAAGTAGAGTTCAGACAGGAAGTGAAGCCAAGCTACAAAACCTCGGCCACTCCCCAGGGACCCAGCGTATACCAGAAGAGCTATATCTCCTAAAAGTTCCACAACCTCCAAAAGCAGAGCCACCACCTAGAGACCAAGGGTTCACACACAGGAGCCTAGGGGCAGGGGAGCCTTTCATGTTCAAGCCACATTTCCACAGGGGACATTTTCTGTGGAAATGGAGAGCTGAGCTAATTTTAGTTTCCATGACAATACATACAGGGGTCCCTCCAAATGCAAGTCTTCCCTTGCAGGATTTTAGTTGTCAGTGGCCAACTTTGGTCTGAAAAGGTTCAATGGAAAGTTCCATAAATAAGCAACTCGTAAGTTTTCAATTGTCCACCATTTTGAGCAGTTTGATGAAGTCTTATGCTAAGTTACTCCATCTAGACAGGGGCATGAGTCATCCCTTTATCCAGCATGTTTATGTGCGCACACTGTCCACCTGATGGTCAGTCACCTAATAGACAGCTCTGTCGTCAGATGGTCAGAGGCAGCCTTGTAGTGTGTGTGTTGGATGGCCCCAGGGTCCAAGAGCAGAGGTGCCATGGATTTCAATACGACACAGAGACGCCACCGGGCCCTTCCCAGTGACAGCATCTCCTTTTATCATAAGAAGGATGTGCACCTGCAATAAGATATTTTTAGATGATGTATGATGATTATTTGTCTTGATGTTTCTATTTTGTCATGAGTTAATATTGTTAATATCTTACTATGCTTAATTTATAAAATTGAACTTTATCAGAGGCACACATGGACAGGAAAAGACAGTAAATAGAGCATATTATTTTTCTATTAGTTTCTTTTCTTATCACTGTACTGACAGTTTAGGGAGGAAGAATTATTTTGGTTCACAGCTTGAGGGGAAGGCATGGATTTGGGGATGTAACCTCTGCAGTAAGAGGGAACTCTTGGGGATGAAATGGGGTACTCACTAAGAAGCACCAGGGGACCAGGAGAAATGATGTGCTAGAGTCACACATCTTTGCTGGCAGTTTAGAAAATCTTGAGTATGGAGGGAAGAGGAAGGAGCATGTTCTAACATATGAAAGACAGGGGTCCAGTGGGTGCCTCCCCAAAGTCTCCAGGCAGGTATCTGTAAGGCACACTAGACATCGCTGAACAGTTGGGTCAAGTACAGGGGACCCTACCTTTGTGGAGGAAGGGCGGCAAGATGGGCACATGGAGGGAGGTTTGAAAGTGGAAGGGAGCAGACACAAGAGGCAAACCTTGGTCACAGTGGGCTTGAAGCCAAGGCGGTTGGTCCACTCAGCTGTTGTCTGTGAAGACAGTCCCACGATGCTTCCACCAAAAGGGCTGTTGACCCTGGATACCCAGCAAGGGCATTATGTGCAGAGTGGGCAGTGCTGAGCACAGGCCACACGGGAAAAATCTCCAGGGGGTGGGCAGGCCTTGCTGGGTCAAGTCAGGCTAATGGGAACGATAGTGAACAAAACAGACCCTCAGAGAAGAAGGCCAGTATCTGGCCAAAGGCAAAAGACTCTTGGGTAGAGTTTGTTCTTTGTTTCTGTTATAAACGTTTACCTATCTAAAATTGAGATTCTGTAATTATCTGGAAAGTTCTACACTATGTAACTGAACAGATGAACTACAACTTAAGAATGCTATGGACTGGCAGGTGGTCATGTTTCTCTTGCATGTGTATGTGTGGGTGTAGGTTTATGTGTTGAGTATGGGTGCATGTAAGTGTGGGTACATGTGCGGGTGCACATGCAAGTATGGGTGCATATATAGGTGCATTGTGGGTATGTTTACATGTGTGGGTATACGTGCATGTGTGGGTATGGGTACACATGTAGGTATGGGTACACATGTGGGTATATGTGCATGTGTGGGTATGGGTACACATGTAGGTATGGGTACATGTGTGGGTATGGGTACATGTGTGGGTATAGGTACACATGTAGGTATGGGTACATGTGTGGGTATGGGTACATGTGTGGGTATGGGTACATGTGTGGTGCATTTGAGAAGACAGGAAAACAACCTAAAGTTTCAGCCAGTCTTCAGGGACCTTCTACCTTCATTTGGAACAGAGTGTCTCACCAGCCTTTGCTGGTCCACAAGCTTCCGGGATCCAGCTGTCTCTTGCCTCCCATCTCACGTGCTGAGATTACAGGTGTGAGCCATTGTGCCCGGCTTGTTATGCAGGTTCTGAAGATCCCAATTCAGGCACTCACGCCCGGGAAGTGCTTCCCTGAACACACATCAGGCTCCCTTGTACAATCTGGCTATGCTAGTTGCTCTAGGGATTGTAGTCTCCGGCCTCAGAACTTCTCCATGCATTCATAGTTCATGAGAGACCATCTCACACAGAGTACAGAAACTACCTGGGCCCAGGTAGAAGCCAAACTGTCTTGGAGAACAAAGGACACTAAAGAGAGAAGAAACGTATGGGAAAGGAGAGGGTAGTGCACTATGGGAGCATGTGCTCAAAGGACATTGCGTCCTCATAACTTATGTAACAACTCACTAGTGTAATGAAACAATAGTACAACAACAAAAATGTTTTTAAATGATTTCAACACTATGCCATCTCTAGGAGACATTTTTTTATAATTGCTTTATATTCTATTTATTTCAGGGGGTGGTCAGTGTGCCACAAAGCATGTGTGGAGATCAGAGAACAGCTTTCCGGAGTTGGTTCTCAACAAAGACAATAGCTGAGCAAAAGATCTACAGGTGTAGATGGAAATGGCATCAGCTTCCTTGGCTTGGAGGAGTTTATTTACTCCAAACAGTAGCCAACTTCACTTTCCTTCCAAGGTACCAGAAGGTCTCAGCCATTCTCAGTCCCATTTAACTAGAGGGCGTTTTGTTCTATTTTGTTTTATGATACCAACACTAACAGTTGTTTAGTGTAAACAAAGACACTACAACTTTAAAGAGTGTGTTTCTTATCCTTCCACTTTTCTGAGGCCTTTACACCAGGAAAGAAATCTTGTGTATAAAATGTAACCAAATCAATTGTTCTGACTTGAAGAGGGACAAACAAAGCAAATGTCAATTTGTTGAAGGATGCCTCACTGATGGCCAATGAAATTAAGTCACAGGTGCTGTAACATAATAATCCAATCACCGAATCCACCCGTTTGGTGCAGCATTATCTGCAAACTCGGGTCTCTAGGTTGGTGACTTTAACAGCATCACTAACCTGTCTGAGGCTATTTGCTGGAATTGAGGTCTGCAAGGAGCCACAGAACATCCCTTGGGCTGTTTGCTCCCTCCTCCACCCTCCCAGAAGCTGTCACAGTCACCCCCGTGTCTGCCACAACAGCCACCCAGGCTTCCCGAGTGTATCTCCTCACCCAGTCAAAAGGGCATCATGACCTCTGGTAGCCATGCCACTGTCTACTCTTTCAGTGGCTTCACTTGGGACAAGGTCAGAATTCCAGGCCTCACTGCCGTCCATCCTAATCTACCACCTGTCACTGTCTCAGCTCTAAGATCGGCTCTTCGGGCTCTCACGTGACTTCTGGGGTCTCTACAAACCCCAACACGCCAGCAGGAGGAGCTCGGGCTTACCAGCCTCCCCGTCGTCGCCTCTGTGCCTCCCCACTCTGCCTTTGCCTTGCAGGCTCTTGTTCTCCTCTGCCTGCTGTGTTCTCACTCCCAGGCTTCTCTCCACCCCTGCATCCGCTCCTCTGGCCACCCCAGAACCATGTTCCACACCACTGGGACTTTCTGCGGTGTCTGTCTCATTTCCTCCTTACCAAAACGATCCACCCTTATCATTTTTGTCTTAGATTAAAACACAAATGCGTTGAAATAAAACAATGGACACGTATAAAGTCTTTCTTGACCTTTATGCATGTGACCTGGGCTGTGTTGACCGTCCCCTAGACTACTAAAGTGACTGCTAATGTTTGACTCCTGCACCCCTTCTTCCACCTCGGTGAGGGCATGGCCTCCTGTGTTCTGTTCACAGCTTTGTTCCCAGAGCCTTAGGCTACCATGAACAGAATAAGAGTTCTAAATGTCACTAATGACTCAAGTTCCCTGGTCACTTAGGCAAGGCATTTGCCATTTGAAGGTGACTCACTGGACCACTGGCCTCATGGGTCCTTGCCATATCCACTCCAGCTCCCTCTCCATGTGTCCAGGACTCCCCCAACCGAGAGTACCCATCTCCTTCCTTCTGCTTTCAGCCCTCACCCCTCCTGCTTTGTCTGGCCTTAGAAAACTTCACCTACCTGCTGCTAGAGACCAGAAGTGCCCTCAGTGACAGAGGCCCCGCGAGTTGCCAACTGTGTTTGCTAAAGCCTTGCACAGCGGAATAGCCAGCATGCCTCCTTCCTGCAGATCCCGGCATCCTTGCTCTGCTTACCCTGTCCTTCCTGACTCTGGGTCAGGGATGAGCTGACTGCCTTCCAAGAACGTCTTCCTGCCCTCTGGGTGCCATCTCCTGCTCATAGTTTCCTTGTCAAAGCAAAGGGTCACAGCTGCCACTCTGGTGTCTGCCATGTTGAATGGCCCCTCCTTTCCCTCCATCTGGTCACCTCCTCCCGTACCACTGGCCTCCTACCCAGCTGCCGTCTCTAACCCAACAGAGATACAGTCCCTCTGCAGGAACCCTGCTTTCCTGCAGTGAACTCCAGTTAGAGCCTAATATGACTCCCTAATACCTCATGTAAGTTCTTCCAGCTGGCTTTCAGTGTTACCTGTGGTGTACCCACTCCTAATACCTAACCTCGGCTCTACCAGACCGGCCTTCTGATGTCCAGAAACCATCATCATTCCTGCCATTTTCCTCTCCCCTCCCCCTTTACAAATCCTTTCCTGACTCTAGAGCCCAACTCAGCCTCAAAAGTCAAACCAGATAACACAGCTCTGCCTGGACGGGTTGCACTAAAGCATCTGGCAGCCGGCACAGCTCACCAGTGCCATCTGGACACACTTTTGCCTATCTTTCCCAACCCCCAACAGACCAGCCTTGTTCCCTGAAGGCAGAGGAAATGGTGCCTACCTGCTGAGTCTCTCTCTCCTGAGACTTCAGGCTGTGCTGCCCACAGAGCAGACACATACATCCACAGACAGACTCAGCGTGGGACAGGCTGGGAAGCCCTGGGACAGTGCAAGCCTGCCCACAGATGTGGCACACCTGCATAGGCCAGAACAGAGCAACTTGCCCCTGTGGCCAAGAAAGCCTTGATATAACAAGAGGGCAGCTTGAGTTGCACCGGAAATAAAAATAACATGTTAGACTTCAATGACTTAGTAAAAAACTGTAAAATAATTCATTTTTATATCACTCATTCTTTTTTTTTCTTTTTCTTTTTGGTTTTTCAAGGCAGGGTTTCTCTGTGTAGCTCTGTGCCTTTTCCTGGAACTCACTCTGTAGCCCAGGCTGGCCTCGAACTCAGAGATCCGCCTGGCTCTGCCTCCCAAGTGCTGGGATTGAAGGCGTGCGCCACCACCGCCCGGCTATATCACCCACTCTTAAATAACAGAGTTGAGTTAAGCAAAATATTATTAAAACTAATCTCACCAGTTCCCTTTTGCTGCTTTCCCCACGGTGATCAGACATGAACTCAGCATCTTGCCCGTGTTAGGTAAATGCTCTACAGCTGAACTGCATGCTCTGCTCTTTTTTAATTTTTTTTAAATGTGGTTTCTAGAAAGTTCTACATGGCTTGTGTTTGTAATTCACATTATACTTCTGTTACAAAGTTATAAGATCTCATGACTATTTTTGACCCCAAAAATGCAGACCCAGAAAGGAAGAGTACTGTGTCCTGCTTAATATGGGGCAGTGTGAGCCAGTGTGAGCCAGTGCTCTGCCTCTTGGACCCTGGTGGCTTGACAGTGGCTAAAGTCTGACACTAGTGGTACCTACAGGAAGGCCCAGCAGGTGGGTGCCAACTGGTGGTCCTCAGCTGCAGAAGACTCTGAGGGAGGGGACCTCCGCCTCAGGTCACTCCTGTGCAGAATCCCCTTCTCAGAGCTGTCTGCACCCACTTGTGATGCCGACTGCACACCCAGACATCTGCAGGGCAGGAGATGGTCACAGACAATCAATAGTCCGGCAGGGCAGGCTGCAGGACCCAAACCCAATTATGTTGTTCAGAAACTTGTCTGTAACTAAAAGGCATCTGAGAAATCACTGTCACCATCTCTAGAGGGGAGAGAAAGCTGGTCATTATGTCCAATTGGATTTATATTGACTGCTGTCTGTTGTTCGGACACAGCAGGGCCATGCAGGCATACGTGCACACAGACATGAACACACTTTCGTTTGCTGGGACATTTGGGGGACAGTACCAGGTCACCCTCCTCACATATGTGAACTGAGATTCTGTAATAAGCAGGTTGGCTTCCTGGTCTTCATCTTGTACTTTTTTGTTTCAAGACAGAATCTCGCTACATAGCCCTAAGTGGACTGTACTCCTTGTATAGCCTAGCCTGGCCTGGCACTTGTAGCCCTCACAGGCCTTGAACTCCTGACAATCTACTTGCTTCCGCCTCTCCACACTAGGATTACAGATATGCGCTATCCCTGGTTTCATCTTGAACTAGATTCCACAGCTCCAGATCCTCACAAAAGTGCATCTCTAAAGGTGAGCAGGAGACCCACCATCTCCTCTGACTCCAGGGTCTCAGCAAAACCCCCAGATGAGAGAAGGCAGTCAGGCATGAGAAATCACTTGGTAATCCCAGAAGACGTCAGTACGTCAGACGTGAGACTTCCAAATTGCAGTGGGGCAGCCTGAGAGCTTCCCAGCCACCTGTGTGGGAGGACCTTACCAGCCCAGGGTGGCCACCTGCACTCAGGACACGAGGGACTGGGAACTAGAGCGAGCCCAGAGCTCACAGGACAGCACACCACAAATGGCCCACTTCCATTGAACACAACCACTTCATTCAAAAGACTCACAGGCCACTACAAAACACAGATGGGTGAGTGTGGAGGGACCACCGCCAGCTCGTAGGGTGTCAACAGCTACTCATCCGGGGGACTGAGCAGGGAATTCATGGGAGACCATGGGAAGATAAAGACTCCTACTTCCCAATAGTCATCTTAAAGGTTTAACTGCAACAGATTCATATGGAATTTTTCACATTTTTACTGTGAGATAGATTGCACATAGTGAAGACAGCAAATACATCTTTACCATGTGAAGAATAACTGTGCCGTGAGTGCCAGGGTGACCCCTACCCAATTCAAGGCACAACTTCCAGCAGAAGCCTCCTAGGGCCCTGAGGGCATTCCCCCCATCACAGTGACTTATGTCTTATACTCAAGATGTTGAATTTTGGTAATGCCATCCTTTTGTGGCAAACCATAACAACAATTAAAATTACATTTTTTGTGTGCTTTTTCCACTACAAAAAAAAGGTATATGTTGATTGTAAGTGTTTCACTCTCATGGGACTGGGCAGGGGGTGTGCCTCTGTGATAAAACACTTGCTTTAGATTGATGAGGACCTGGCTTCTATCCTAAGAACCACAAAATTAATCAATTGAAATTGTTTGGGCCAGCAAAATGGCTCGTAGGTAAAAACGCTGCTCTGCAGGGCTGCACACCTGACTTTGGTCCCTGGAACTCAGGAGGAGAAAAGAACTCGCTCCTAAAGTTATTCTCCAGCCTCCACCTGCGTGGCTCCTACACGCACATGTGCACACATACACATCGTGCAATATTAACAATTTAATTTTGCTTTCAGGGATTTGAAGCAATGTATTAGTCTCATTAATTTACTTTGTTCTCTTGACAGACATTGCCACTGTTTGGCCCTCAAAGACAATGCCACAGAAGCAAGCCCTGTGACCATGCCCTGTGGCCCTGTGACCGTATCTATGCTCTCCAAGAATCAAGCATTAGTGAACAAATAGGAGTTGTATGGTTGCATCAAAGAGCAGAAGGCTGCCGTAGTGGATAGAGCCCACTCCAAAGGCCAGCTTCTCTGAATCCCAGCACCATGGTTGGCGAGGCTTGGGGAGGGGCTGACCAGTAACCAGAGTCACTGACTATTAGCTACAAGACCAGTACATAGTCACCTCTCTTCATCCCTTAAGCTTCAGGGTTTTGTCCTCTAAAAAGAAGGTGATGGTGCTGGGGATGTAGCTCAGTGGTTAAGGAGTAGGCTGAGCGTACCAGAGGCCCTAGTTCAATACACAGCACCCTCTATAGGTCTGTAACCTCAGCCACTTTAGAGGTGGAAGCTGGAGGATCAGGATTCTTCAGTGTCATCCTCAGCCTCAACCAGTTCCAGGGCCACCAGGACTACATTAGAATCTGTCTCAAAACAACAAAAGAAAATGTAGCTGTGACCCTGTCACAGTTGCCCAATGTAGAGGAAGGTCCTGGGGCCTCTGGCTGGAAAGCAGTCCCCACTCTGGCTATGCCTGGTCAGCTATCCATGGTTTCAGAGTCCTGCTCAACTCAGCCTTGATGGTTCTAGAGCAGTGGTTCTCAGCCTGTGGGGGTCGAATGACCCTTTCACAGGGGCCGTCTAAGACCATTGGAAAAATACAGATATTTGCATTATGATTCATAACAGTGGCAAAATTACAGTTATGAAGTAGCAATGAAAATAGCTTTATGGTTGGGGGTCACCATAACATGAGGAACTGTATTAAAGGGTCGCAGCATTAGGAAGGTTGAAAACCACTGCTCTAGAGGAACTCTGGGACTTAGGAGAAAGTCTGTCCCCAAACAAGTCTGTTCTGAATGGTCTCCCCTCAAAGGTGTCCTCACCAAGGTCTCTCCCCAGGCATAGAACGGGTCCTTCCAACCCCAATCCTGACTCAGCTTTCAGACACAGAGCAGGTCCTTCCTACCCCAACCCTGGCTCAGCTTTCAGCCCAGTCACAAAGGTGCATCTAGTTCTTGGAGACATTTCTGTGTCCCATGATCAGGCTCCTAACTGAGGCCATCTAATATCGACTAATTAGAATTTACCAAGTGCATAATACGTGCTAGGAGTTGTGCCAGCTTTGGAGGACACAGCAGTGAGTGGATCAGTCACACTACCCTATGGAGGGGACAGGCATCAGACCTGGCCACTGAACAAGGTACAATTAGAATTGGGGCTGGGGAAGTCCGACATTCAAGTCTACAGAATTATGTGGTACTTAGCAACAGAGAGTAGGGTTTGAGACACTGATACCCACTGCCCCTTATGCGACGACAGGTAGGGAGGAATAGAGATCTTGAGTTTTGAGTGCCGTAGGACTGACTGGTGCTCTCAGACAGAGGGCCACCATAAGCCAGGGTCACTGACACCTGCCTGACCTGTCTTTCCAGCTCTGTCATCACCGCAAGTGGGGATCCTGTGGTGACTGCTTGCCTCTGAGACTGGGGTGTCTGAGTACTGACTGCCATGCACAAAGGTGAGCAGGTAGGGCCTCCGTTTCCTGGAGCCACCACCACCCAGAAAGCCAGGAGAAAAATATCTTACAGCCATGTTCAGAACCTTGGATACAGGCTGTTTTCAGTTAGACTGTGAGCTGAGTGTTCAGGGAAAGAAGGATGTTTACCTCAAATAAACAAACATGAGAAGATTAGATTAAGCTGGAAGGGGAAAGTGACAGCTTGAACCCAGAGGGTCCTGGTTGTACAGAGGCTGGGAGGGGGGATGGCCCCCTGCTTTCCTGTAATCACAGGCACACACACACACACACACACACACACACACACACACACACACGTGCGCGTGCACGTGCGCGCACACACACACAGGCATGCATGCACACACACACATGCACACACACACGCACACACACACATGCACACACACATGCGCACACACACATGCACACAGAGGCATGCATGCACACACACGCACACACACATGCGCACACATGCATGCACACAGAGGCATGCACACACACACACATGCGCACACACACGAGCATGCATGCACACTGTGTGTGGGTGTTCCATTTTACAAACTAAGATGTTACAGGGAAGCTGATCATACAAAACAGAGCAAAGCAAAACAGGGATGGGAAAGGAAGCCCTTCACACATGAAAATCCCATGGGCCACTGCAACAGCCTGATACTGGGTGACCTAGTCAGGGTTAGTACTGCTGTGATGAAACACCATGACCAAAAGCAAGTTGGTGAGGAAAGGTTTTATTCAGTTTACACTTTCAGGTAACAGTTTGTCACTGAGGAAAGTCAGGGCAGGAACCTGGAGGCAGGAGTTAATGCAGAGGCCATGGAGGAGTGCTGCTTACTGGCTGCTATCTTATAGAACCCAGGGCTACCAGCCCAGGGATGGCACCACCCACAATGGGCTGGGTCCTCCACATTGATCACTAACTGAGAAAATACCCTACAGGCTTGCCTGCAGCCTGATATTATGTGGGCATTCTCTCAGTTGAGGTTCAGTCCTGACGGTAAGTCCTCGGTTGTCCTAGTATGTAATAACTGTTTAATAAATCTGCATTGGCTCAGTGATGTACCAAGGGCGCTGTTTATTTCACTCTGTTCTCTATGTTTTTCTACAAATACTTTTTGAAGAAACGAACCTAGGCTTAAACCTCAGAGAGACTCCTTAATGGCCTATCGTTTGAATTTATAGCACTTAAAAGGGTTTTATTCTGTGGCCTAAATTGCAAGGCTCACAGCGAGGCAGTTGAAGGATGATAAGAAGAAGCCACAATTTGCATCCAGGACAGATGTTCTTTGTTGTTCTGCGCTCAAATCAGCTCCCAGGTTCTCATTGACTAGAGGTGAGCATCCATCACCATGGCAACAACCGTGTTACTCAGGCTACCCCACCCTCGGTATGTCTGCTGCCTGCCTGATTGGATGCCAGATCCCAGAGAGCTGGTTGGAGACATAGGGGTCTCAGTGGGCCCAGCATCATTCCAAAGTCGAGGCGCATATCTCAAGGGTTCTGTTTCCTTAGGGAAAGAGGAGTTAAGCATAAGAACAGGTCCTGTGTGCCGAACTCCCCAAGCTCGCTCCTTTAGGACTGCGTTCCAGGGCCTGGCACATTGCACAGATGAGCTATGAGCCCTGAGTCCTGAGTGAGTGAATGTCACCAGACTAACCCAGAGCTTTTGAAATGGACAGATGCCAGTTGTACTTAGAACCAGCTGCTTGGGACTTTGGGGACAGAAACTGAAGCCAGGGCGCAGAGGCCGCTGGCAGGCTGGAGTTGCACTCAGATGGGAGATGAGAGGAATGCAGGGTCGGGAGGCATTGTTGGGGGTGCTGAGGATGGAGCCCTTCCCACGTCATGAAGGTTCACTGGGGAGCAGAGGTTCCAGGGTAACCTGAAGTGTCCAGTGTAACGCAGAGGGAAGTGTGCCAGAGCAACAAAGCTGATGTCAGAGAGCCAAGTAAGTGGGGAGCTACAAGCGTGTTGGGGCACTAGCGGCTAAAGCTGAGATTTAGATCTCCAGCTTGTGGAGGTCGAGGCCTGGGAGAATCCTGGGAGCCATGGAGCCACTACTAAATTCAGACTCACACCTTGCATCTCCTTTTCTTCCCCAGCAAGACAGTGAAGGAGTGCTGCCAGGACCAGCCACCCCACCCAGGCTCCCCAGGAGCGAAGAGAGGCATTCTTTTTGAACAGTTATTACTAGTGCTAGGACAACTGAGGACTTAAAATCAGCACCACATGAAATGGAAGTGTACCGCAGATGTGCTGCGTGGGACAAGGGTTGAAAACGAAGCCACCGCGGAAACCAAGGCTGGCAGGCTGCTCTTCTTCAAGTGAGCTCCCACCTGAACCCTTTCCTTTGCAGGTTCGTGGAGCGGCCAAAGGCAGCAAAAGGCGAACACGCCACCTGCTGGCTCTGGAGCGCGAGGTCGGAGCAGTCTGGCTCGCCACCTGGTGGCCATTTGAGGTCTCGCATTCTGCATCTGGTCGGGCAGAAGATTCCCCCAAAACTCCCACCTCAGCAACCCAACCGGGAAGTCGCCGTGATCAAGCCAGCTCTGCAGTCTCCGGGGACTCCCAGGACTGGATCTTCCGAGTCATCGCCATCTATTTCCCCACCCTACATCATTGGCTGTGGCATTTGAACCCACCTCTGAACTCACCCAAACTTTAATCCTTTGCTTAAACATGGCCAGTGTCAGACTGCAGGACAACTGGGCAGGATGACGTCACAGCCCCTGCACTAATATGGCACTCAGGCCTTTGGTCCTGGTACAGGTCAGAGATGAACTGTAACAGGGTAATGGGGCTTTTTTGTACCCCTGGGTGAGGAACACATCAAGTGCTCCTCCACTCCAGGGCCCAGGAGTTTATGGGTAAGTTGAGACCCACCCCCCAACTCCCACAAAGCAGTCTGATAGGGGTGCACTGAGTTCAATGTGTGGCAGACTGTGCAAAGGACACTGGTTTACTCAGGAGGTTCCAGGTTTAGACAGGAGACAAAGAACTATAACCTCATTATAGTCTGGAGACGGGATCGATCCACTTCTGGTGATCTGGGCACACCGAGGAAGCTACAGGGAACTGGGCTTAGAGGGCAGCTCTTAACCCATCCCACAGGGAAAAGGGCACTTGAAGTGCTGAGAGCAGCTAATAAATACTCTGATCCTCAACCCTGGCTGCATGCAAATTGCACCCATCAGAGATATTTGAAAACTCCCTTGCCCAAATCAGTGGCCCCTGAGCTTGAGTGCTATGGGCTGAATGCATCACTCAGAGCCATGTTTTGAAACTAACTTCCAGTGGATGAAGCTGTTAGGGCTAGGTGAGGTCACAAGGGTAGAACACTCAGGATGGGATCAATGCCCTTACGAAAAGAGAAAGCCACACATACATCATACATCAACCAGGTTGTATACACAGAACCTGAGAACACTATCAAGCCTCCAGACCCACGAAAAATAAATGTGTGATTAGCTCATTCAATTGTGATGTAGTATAGGAAGGTGTTGCGGTATGCAGATGAACTGTCTCCCTAAAGGTTCATGTGTTGAAGGTTGGATCCCCAGCTGGTAACACTATGCAGAGGCTATTGGTTCCTAAAGGTTCCTAAATGAGTTAACTCATTGATGAGTTCATAGGTAAGTGTGCTAGTAGGAGATAAGGCTTGGTGGGAGGAAGTGGGTCACTGGGAGGCATGACTTTGAAGGTTATATCCTGTCCCCGGCTCTTCCTCCTCCTCTTCTTCCTCCTCCTTTTCCTCCTCTCTCTCCCTCTACCCTGTCCCCCCTTCCTTTCTGTCACATTATTCTGCCTCATCACAGTCCCCAAAATACACAGCCAAGAGACCACTAACTAAACCCTCTGAAGCCATGTGCCCAAGACAGTCTTTCCACCTGTAAGTTTTCTTAGGTATTTAACACGGCAATGTAAAATATAAATACATAGTCCAAGCTGATAGTAGATAGTAGAGGTCAGGGGGCAACAGAAAGTGCTTTAAGGCAAGGTCTGGAGCCATCAGGAAAGGCTTGGTGGCATGAATTCATATTCTTGAACCTGGGCATGGAAGTCTGTTTTCTGGAATACACATGTGGAAATGCACTGTTGCCTATGGGCTGCATGACACAGGGTAAAAAATGAGGGGCAGGAAGACACACGGATCCATGTCATCAGAACCATGGAAAATTCCATTGCTAGTAAATGGGGTAAACAAATGAGCAAGGTATTTCATCTATTTAGTTTGCATAACGTGATTTCCTAACAGCCTCCATGTCTGTCTTTGCCTCAGGAAGGAAGTGGTAGGGCTGGGGTATAGGAAGTGGCAGAGCTGGGATGTAGGAAGTGGTAGGGTGGGGTGTAGGAAGTGGCAGGGGGAGGTATAGGAAGTGTCAGGGTGGGGTGTAGGAAGTGGCAGGGTGGGGTGTAGGAAGTGGCAGGGGGAGGTATAGGAAGTGGCAGGGTGGGGTGTAGGAAGTGGCAGGGTGGGGTGTAGGAAGTGGCAGGGTGGGGTGTAGGAAGTGGCAGGGTGGGGTGTAGCTCAGTAGGTGAAGGGCTACATCCCATGCACTAAGCCCTGGGTTTAGTCCTCAGCACTGAATAAACTAGGTATAGTGGCAGACTGAGTCCCGTAATCCCAGGTAGAGGCAGAAAGACCAGAAGTTCAAGGTCATCCTTGACTGTGTGCCAAATCCAAAGCCAGCATGGATTTGATGAGACCCTATCTCAAAAGTAAAGGAGGGTTGATGAGACGGCTCAGTGGGTCAAAGTGATGACCACCAAGCTTGACGATCTGAGCTCGATCCCCAAAACACACATGGTAGAAGGAGAGAACCAACTCTACAGACTGTTCTCTGCTACCTGCCTCTGCACACACCTTGGCACATGTGCACATGCACACACAAGGACTAGACAGACAGACAGACATAGATGATAGATTTTTTTAAAAAAGAAAAAGAAAAAGAGAGCTGTGGGTCACTGAGGAGTTCATGCCACCTGTCATGAAGTTACCTCTGTTCTGAGGAGTCACTTGGTTCATGCTCACATGTCCTTCTCCCGGTAAATAGCCAATGTTCCGGGGATATCTGTAGAACTTCTAGGCACCCTCCATTCCCATCACCTGCCCCTTGGAGGGGGCAGTCTTCAGTGAACTTGGATTTGAGGGGCTTTGCCACACCTCGCCTGTACTAACAAAGCTTGGGGCATGTCAGACCACAAAACCCGAGCACTGGCCTGATCGTTCACCCTGGTGTTTCCTGTGTTCTCACTGGTTCCTGCTTACACTTGTCGATTCTGTGGCCTGAGGTAGATCTTCAAGGACTGGAGGAGTTAAGGATTTAACTTTGTGGGGGAAGTGGGGAAAGCTCCAGAGACCCCAACGCTCCTGAGAAGTGGCTGGAATCTCAGACACGACCGTGAGCCCTTCAAGCCCAGGTCCTGGGTTCCGCCCTGTACCACCAGCCACCACTTACCCGGGGGCTAATCGCAGGACTTGCAGATGCAGTCAGAAGGCATTTCCAATAACCTTCAAATAGAGAAACTGGGACTTGTGCCTCCCCTAACCTTACCAGCCAGTCCCTGGGTCACCTGTCATTGTCCTCTTCTTGGTCCTCAGAGGCTGGAGACAGATGTGAGTCGGGGTATGTTCTACAGGAGGGAGACCCCACAGAGCCTGATGGAGAGGTGGATGACGAGAAAAGGAGACCAGGGGGCCATTTCAGAGTGTGCTCATGATCACCCGAGGCCCCCTGGGAAAAGTGGCTGTCCAGCACAGCCCAGAGCTCTCACATGGGAAGGGCAAGGCAGCCTGGTGCCAGCTGTCCACCCCTTCGTCCATGGATTAAGGCTGCTCCCTCTTTGGCATCTCTAGCTGACCTAGCACATGCTCACACCTTGCTGGCCAAAGACAGATTCCAAAGGGACATGTGGGTGGGGCACCTACTCCATGTCAACCACTCGGGGGCAGCTCTAGAGTTTCTCCACCCACTGGGAACTAATCCATCCCTGCAGGTGACAACATCATCACCAGCTAGTTCACTCAAGTGGCATCATCCATGAGCTGAGTGTGAGACAGGTGTTTTACTAGAATCTGGCCAGGAAGACTTCTCCCAGATGATAACTCCACCATGCTGGGCAGGTGTCCAGCATCCATGCAGTCATTCAGCGAAGCAGGTTACTCGGATACACTTTGGCTGTTCAGGGGAGGCTGAGGCCAATTGGGAAGATTTTAACTTCCCTCAAAGTACAAACGCCAAGAACAAAGGTCTAATTTTTTCCCTCCTGTCACAAGAAAGCAGTGACATCATCAGGTTTTTTCATATTCTTAAAATGGCACCTTTCTAAAGTGCAGACAGGGACACTGATTGCACTGGAAACATTGGAGATGACCTTCACTCTTGTCCTATGTACCAGTGTGGCTCAGCTTCTGAAGGATCTCAACGCTGAACTCAGTCCTCACACAGACTGTTTTCCAAGCCTCGGGAGCTCAGATGGCGAGTTATCATGGTTCTAATCCTCGTGTACCAAAAACAAGGTGAGGGGACCTGCAGGACCTGTGTCTGTCACCCCCAAGCTGCCAGAGTCCGCACTTTTTAGCAAGGTAGTGAAACTTCCCTTTTGCAAAAAAACAGCATGAGGGTTTTGTAGGTATGCAGAAACCTGTTCTGCATCAGTTTGAAGGCGATGAACACGATCTCCATGCCGACAATGATATAAATGGAGAAGAAGAGGAAGAAGTGGGGGTGATCTAGGGTGATGTCCCCGAACCCAATGGTGGTCAGTGTGACGAAGCAGAAGTAGAAGGCATCCTCGAAGCCCAGCTCCGTCTCCCAGAACGGGAGGACAGCAGCTGCACAGGAGATGTAGGCGAAGATGACCAGGGCAATGACAGGGAGAGGGATGTCCAGCCTCTCCACCTGCTGGCCCACTTCATCCAGATTGCTAAGGATAGAACAGGACAGCCGTCCCAGCACCAGCTCGGGACATGAGCTGCTTCTCTCTACAGGACGCATCATGGGTGGTTGTAGCTTGTCCTGTTTCTCTTGTGCAACTAATCTCTCAAACAGCTCCACATTGCAGCTTGGAGACGCAGGCTCCCGGTATGGCTGGGGGTCTAGGAACTCATCCACCCCAGCACTGATGACAATCTGAGGGATGGTTTCAGCCACAGGTTTGCTATCAGGCTGCCTCCTGCAGAGCAAGCTGGAGCACCACTTGGAGGGAGCATGGGGGAGGCAAAGGAGAGCCTGGAACCGATTGTAAGCCCTGGATAAGATGGTGGCTAGAATGTCCCCTATGTCTGTGAGGACCAGGAACATCAAAGGGATTCCAAAGAGAGCATAGAGCATGCACAGGAACTTGCCAAGCCTGGTGACAGGGTACATGTGGCCATAACCTGAGAAACAAGACAGAGCCTGGTGTTGGTATCAGTCTCTCGCATCCCTCAGAGGCTCAAAAGAGAGCTGCTGTTTCTTCTCCTGAACATGCAACTTTACACAGTAAAAATATTCATCCTGGACTAGGTGCATAACTCAGGGGTAAAGCTTGTGCTTAGAATGCATAAGGCTGCAAGTTCAAACCCCATGCTGAAAATAAATGTACACATGAATGAATAAGTAAATATCCATCTCAAAGCATCTGCATGTGTGTCTGGCATGTATCTTGACAGAGGGACAGGGAAAGAAGAAAGGCAGTTCATATTCAGACTGAAAATGTCTTTGGCAGGGACATGCTGGGGATGAAGCGACTGCCCTTCATTTTGTTGTGGCCCACCCCCACCCTCGAGGCTGAGCTCCACCGTCCTGTAAAAGCACAGGTGTGAGGCAGTCATTTCCACTGCCTTCTTCCTCTTGCCAAAGATGCCTGCTTCTAAGAAGCGAAGCCACCTTTGTCCTTTCTGAGGTTCCTGAACCTCTTGTTGTATTTGTTTTTATACAACAAGCATTTATTTCATGCAGTGCTGTGGACAGCAGGATGTATTTTATTAGGGAGCAATAGAAAGAAGATGCAGGTACAGCTGTGTCCTCAGAGCTGTGAAGTTCCAGGTGAGAGAGTGTGTTCTTGAGTGGCAGGGAGGGTACCAGCACGGAGCACTCCCAGACAGCCGCCTCAGTTCACAGCCCAGCTCTGAACAGAACAGACCTCTACTTGACTGCTCACATCTTTGCACTTCAGGTTGGGGAGGGGGAGGGTGCTGCCCTTAAGTGACTAGTTGGGAAGATCCTGCCAGGCTGGGACCTGAGACTCCATAGGCTAGTAAATGTGATGCCCTGAGAGCTAATATCCACGTATTGAACACCTGCTGTGGGTGGTGAGTGGCCAGCCTTCCTGGAGAGATATTCTCATAACTTACAAATGGAGAAACTGAGGCAAGGGGCAACGAAGTAGCTTGGCCCAGCACATATGTATAATAAATAGTGGATGTTGGGAGTCTAGGTCACAGGGTTCCTCAGGCCTCACCACTGCTTGTAGTCTCGGGACAGGAATCTCATCTAGTGAGAACTGGCTGGTCAGTGCCCACCGGGGGCTGTTTTTCGGCCACTCCCATGCCACCTCCCTTTGCAGAAGACAGGAGCCAGGAGCTGAGCCAGCAGCCCTCAGCATAGGCAACTGGAACTTTTAGAGCTGTTGACAAGCAGAGGAAAAAGGTTTGCTGTGTGTGTTTGTGTTTAATCTTTGATTAATATAGAAAAATGCATCAATTGTGTAAATTAAGTTGAAGGTGATTCTTAGCAAGCTGAGCACTAGTCTTCTCCACTTGTGCCTCCCTGTTGGAAACTTGGCCTCCCAGAGCAGACAGACTGTGGGATGGCCACCTCACCAGAATCCCAGGGAGAAAGCAGAAGTAGAAGGCATCCTCGAAGCCCAGGAAGGATTGTGACCCTCCAAAGTTCTCATCAGACCCCTTTCATCTGTCTCAGAGCACTGCACATCCCGCAGGCTGAGGCAGGGCTGACCATGTGGTAGCAGGGTTAGTTAACTCCACGCATTCATTCATTCATTCATTCATTCATTCAGTGAGTGGTTATGAGTGTTTAGTGATTTACAAAGGACACACTCGAGACACATTTACAATGTCCAACCTCTGTGAGTTTCTGGTTCAGGGGAAGCGGATGTCAATCAAATACCCACCAATATGACTACCATTATTTGAGATGCAGCTTAATCACAAGAAGGAAGAGAACAAAATATTATAAACGTGATTGTTATAAATGTGGTTAAAACAAAGGCTTCCATTCAGGATCTAGGCTCAGATTTCTTGGTTAGGTGGCTTGAACAGAGATGAGACAGGGGTTGTTCTCATTTACTTTTGTTGCTGTGATAAAAACACTGACCAAAACCTATTTGGGGAGGAAAGGGTTTGTGTGGCTTACAGGATACATTGCTGAGGGAAGCCAGAACAGGAACTCAAAGTGGGGACCTAGAGGCAGAAACTGAAGCTGAGATTATGGGGGAGCCCTACTTAGTGGCTTCTTCCCCTCTTTAACTGCAGCACAGGCCAAGCCAGCTCCCTGAGGATGCGCTGCCCACAGTGGACCTCCTACATCAATTTGCAATCAAGAAAACGCGCCACAGACGTGCCCTCAGTCAATTCTAATGGAGGCAATGCCTTAATTAGGCACCCTTTCCCCAGGTGTGCCAAGTTGGCAGCCAAGATTAGCCAACCCGGGGACCAGAGACTGGCCAGGTGAGGAAGCACCAGCATGTGCAAAGCTCCCGTGGCTGCTGCACACAGCTAAGTAGTTTGTGCACTGCACGTATATCCAGGGCGTGACAGGGAGCTAAAATCCAGCCTGCCGTGCACTCGCCAAGCTGTGGGCTCAGGACTCATCTATCTATGTCTCCCTAGAGAGGATTCCAAATTTTAACCAAAGTGTCTCCAGAGTAAAGCTGCCACTATATATGAGGAATCAAAGGAAGGCCCGTGTGGCAGTTGAATAAGAATACCTCCCCCAATGGGCTTATGTATTTAAATGCTTAGTCACCAGGGAATGGAACTCTTCCATAGGATTAGAAGGATTAAGAGGTGTGGCCTTGTTGGAGGAAGTGTGTCACTAGGGGTGGGCTTTGAGGTTTCAAACGCCCATGCCAAGCCCAGATTCTCTCTCCCTGCTGCCTGAGGATCAGGATGTAGAACTCTCAGCTACTTCTCCAGCACCGTGTCTGCCTGCATGCCACCGTGCTCCTTGCCATGACGATAATGGACTGAACCTCTGAATTGTAAGCAAACCCTCAATTAAATTAGCCTTAGTGTCTCTGCAACAACAGAACAGGAACTAAGATAACCAGTGTGGCCAGTGGACATGGATCAGGGGAGGGCAGTGAGGTGAGGCCGGGGAAATAAGAGATCTAAGGACTTAAAGAAGGAAGGAGTATCTTGGGGTGTAAGAAAAGTGCTGGGGAAGACAGAGCTGGGTCATATGAAACCCGACTGTGTAGGTTGATTTTGGGGTGAGTTCCCACTCAGAGGAGTTTGGCAGAATTCAGGAACACAGAAGAGAGGAAGTGCTGTGGAGGGAATTGGCCACCTCACTCTGATTCATGAGCTCTGTGACCTGAGCTGGGTTAAGGGGCTTTATCGACAGCTGCCTCAGTTTCCTTGGGTGCATAAGCAAAGGGAGGCACTGAATTCCCAAGATACTGGAGTAGGGCCTGGAAATCATGCCTGAAATCTCAACTACTTGGGAGGCTGAGGCAGGAGGATAGAAAGTTCAAAGCTGACTCTGAGCCTGGAGCATCAGTAGAGTACCATGCCCAAGCTTTACATGGGCCCCACCGAGCCGTAGCCCTTAGGGATGTCACAGGCCATAAGCAAGTCCCCCACACATAAAACACCTCATGTTCCAGATATGCTGCAAACTCCACATCCTCATGGGCTTCAGGAAGCTCACCACAGGCTCCTCAGAAGTAACTGCCTCCCCAACCCAGCCTCCAGGGTCAGGGCCTAGAGTTACATTTATTTCAATTTAAAGAATCAAATCAAATATTGCTTGTACAATCTGTAAAGTGCTTTTTAGAATCAAAATCCCCTGCACAGCAGAACTTATGGCAATCTCCATTACTGCCTGCATTTAATGGACAATAAACAGATAAGGCCGTGACCTGTTGAGAGCGACATAGATGTATCCCACAAGAGCCAGCACCTCTCACTCGAAGACCTTGCCCAGGAATATGTCCAACCCAAGATGGGCTTCCAGAGACCCTCTGAGAGATATGTTTATAGTCCAGAAGGTATGCTACATTCCAGAAAAGAACCCTAGGAAGCAGGTCTCAGAGGCACATAGCCCCACTGAGGGAATGGATTGCCCCAATTACCGAATGCTGAAATGCAGAATGGAAAACTATCACTTCCTATAATGCATTCCTTATTCCGATACAATCACTCCACAGCACTTAGCCTGCCAAGTATTTAATAGCCCAAGAATTTCCCTTCCTGATTCTAGGAGCTGAGCCAGGTGAGAACTGACCAGCCTCATACACAGGTGTCACTTTCTTAGCATCAGGGCCAGGTGTCTTTCAGGGGAGCTGGAGAGGCAGGGCTGAAGCAGCATTGTAGAGGGACTGTCACACCCAGCAGTGATCACAGGCAGCACTGACACACCCCACCATCCTCCTCCAGGGCACTTTTGGACACAGGCTTCCCTACTTGCCTCACACAAAGGGGAGTGGTTTGGACTTTCCTGAGATTTACACCAAGCTAATGCATTTCAACTACATCAGTGATTTGAGGCCTAGACTCCCATAAGAGTCACCTAAAGGGCTCATACGGAAACCTGGGCTTGGATTCTGGTAGGCCTGGGGCAGGGCCCACAGGGCCCTATGTAAGATAGGGAGGAGATTATAAAGTGCAGCTGCTTGTGTGGATAATGTCTCCAATGTCAGCATATATCAGAGGAGGCAGGGAAGTGGTTTAGTTGGTTAAAGTATTTGTCTAGCACATACAAAGGCTCTGGATCAGTCCTCATACATGGGATGATGGCACATGCCTGTAGACACAGCACTTGGGAGATGAAGGCAAGAAGACTGGAAGTTAAAGGTTTTCCAAAGGTAGTTCTAGAAGGACTGGTTAAGAGCAGTGATTCTCAACTTGTGGGTCTTGACCCCTTTGGGTGTTGAATGATCCTTTCACAGGGGTCGTCAGAGTCATCAGAAAACACAGATATTTATATGATTCACAACAGTAGCAAAATTACAGTTATGAAGTAGTAACAAAAATAATTTTATGGTCGAGGTCACCACAATACGAGGGACTGTATTAAAGGGTCACAGCATCAAGAAGATTGAGAACCACTGGGTTAAGACAAATTGCAGAGGCCATACTTGATGGAGCCGAACATTAACCTGCATTCCTCACAGACTCCTCAGCTGTGTGGACTCCACAGATCCAACACACTTTGATCTGCTGTACTAGGTCGATGGTTCTCAGCAGACTGTATCTGGAAATGTTTGGAGACAGTTTTGGTGACCATCGTGGGTGGGGACAGTGTGAGTCATGCTCCTGTGTCTAGTAGGTGAAGGACATAAATGCTACATAGCTTCCTACTATGAATGCATTGGGTTCCTATGACAGAGAATTAGTCAGTTACGGTGGCCAAGGGGCCACTGTGAGACCCTGTAAGTTATATCTAAGTTTTCGGGGGGCAGTGAAAAGACAACCTAAGCCTGTTCTCTCAGGCCCCAGCTTCTCCCCAGCATCTTACTCAAGGTTGCTTCTCCCCTGAACCACACTTCTTTCTCACTGGTCCCTGGACTTAGCTTGGGGCTTGTGATGATGGTTAATCCCAATTGTCAATGGGACAAGGTTGCCATGGAAACGAACCTCTGAGTGATTGCTTAGACTGGGTTAATTGAAGAGGAAAGTCCCACCCTGAGTGTGGATGGTGCCATTCTATGAAGTGGGGTCCCTTTCTGAACAGAGAAAAGGGAGCAAGCTGAGCACCAGCATCCATGGCTCTCGGGTGCAATGTCACCTGCTGCTTCATGATTCTGCAGCCACAGTGTCCCCACCAGGATAGACTGCACCCTCTACCTGTGAGCCAAAACCAACTCTTCCTTCCTTAAGTTGGTTTTGTTTGGTATTTTGCTACAGCCACAAAAGAAGTAATTAATACAAAGGTTGATCCCTGCTCTGCTTGCCCTGGCCATCCCTCGCCTGTGGATGGGAACAGTCACAGCATCTCACTCATGAGACTTGTGAGAATTAATGGAGGTTATAAATCACTTAGTCCTTGAGTATGTGGCTGTGGTTCCTATGCTTTCTACCTATTATCTACCCATTACCTACCCTGCCTGTCTCCAGTCAAACAGCTAAGACTGGTTCTGAAATACCCATGGTTGCAAGAGCTCTCTTGGAGCTTGTGAGGTGTGTGTAGAATATGTGGAGACAGATGCTGGTGTCCCAGCCCCTCTCCCTGGTTCTTAAACTGTCCCCCCACTTAGGAGTAGATCATTGGATCTTGGTCACCCAGTGAGTCCATCTCTTGTTAAGGCCATTTGAAAGAGGGAAGGAGATAAATGGGAAGCTTCTAGAACAAGATCTCTGCTGTCTATAGAGAACCCAGGGAAGAAAGGGGACAGTCGGTGCTTTTGACATTACATGTGGTTATGTCTAGAAGTTACGTGGACCTTGCGGGACTCTTGTGACCCACTGAGCAAAAGGATGATGGGAACCTGATATTCGGTGCTCCAGGGTCTGCACATCTGCCCTGACCTGCACCCCCACCGGCTTCTTCCTGGTGTGTGCGGGCAGGGGAACCACACAGTCTTCTTGCAGCAATTGGCCATGGATTGAGTCAGGTGGTCAGAGCTGTGGCTGCCACTGACACATACGGCCTCAGCCCAGTCTCCAAGTGCCCTAGAGGTAAGACTGGCAGAGGTAGGGGGAGCTATGGGTCCAGGTGTCAGGTTCAGAGGGCCACATCCCTCTAGAAGTTACCCAGCTCTGAGTCTTGATGACCAGCCTCCAAAATACACAGCTGGCCACCAAGATCTACCACCCTGGGATGTGAGGGACAGAACTCAATGGCATCTCTGTGGCTGTCTTAGGCCCAGTCCTCCTAGGATGAGAGCCTGCTCTTTTGAAGGACAGGGACCCCAGGCCTCTGGCTGGCCAGTAAGGGCAGGGATTAAACAAGAGGCCATGCTCTTGTTGAGAATTCTGACCCAAGAGCTCCTGGCTTGGCCCTCCCAACAGGCCTACTAATGCACTGCCAGATGGAAACCAGGGTAACCTAAACCTGCCCTCATTACTAAAGTCCTCTCTGATCTAGCCTAGGACATAGAGTCCAGGTCTCCCCATACCCCCTGGAGGCTAGAAGGACTCCCAAGACTCTTCTCCTAGAGTCTTAAAGTCCTAAAGGGGACACTAAGGTTGGGGTTTTACAGGGATCATTTCTCCTGCCTGGAAGCCTCCTCCCTTTGATCTGTCAGACCCCAACTCACAGGTCACATCCACAAGGACGCCCTCACTCCTCCCAAGACAAGCCAGGCCCATCCCATCTGTCTCACCTGCCCCCTTCTCAGCTGTTCCTCCTGCATGTTTTCAGTGTGGGTGCTTATGTGCTTTTTGTTTATTGGACCCTCTCTCCCCTCCTTGTCCCTCAGACCGCAGGTTTCCCTGAGGAGGAGCGCCCAACCTGTTCCTACATGCTAGAGACACAAGTAGTATACAGAGAGGCAGAAGAGTGGGCTCAAGTGTGCAGAGCTATGTGACTGAGTCTCAGTTTCTCCATCTGGAGTATGGGGATGACAACTGTACCTCTCTGCTTTGGGTATTAGAAGAACTATGTATATGAAGTTAGAGCTGGAGATAGAGTTCAGTGGTAGAGTACTTGCCTCATCTGAGTAAGTTGTGGGCTTGACCAACCAACCACACACACACACACACACACACACACACACACACTACAGAAACTAGGATGTGTCTTAATTGCAACTTTGCATTTGTGGGACAGTGGGAAGAAACAGGCACAAGAGAGGAAAGCCCAGGTCCACATCCCATTCCCATGTCCTCCATCATCCAGGATCCTGGCTTTTGTGTGGCCTCTGAGAAGAGAGTGGATGGCCTGGAGGGTTCTCAGAACCCATCTTCAGATAAGTGGCTGTTTGTGCTGGAGAGGCAGTCTCTCCCTAGGCCCTCACCCTTCCCTGGATTCTAGAGGGAGCCTCCTCTGGATGACTGTTACACGAGGAATCTTTCCTTAGCCTGGGGACTGGGACATGTATAAGTCAAGTGCAAAAACAAGATATGGCCAGCTCCATCTTCTCTGGGAATTCTGCCCTTCCCAGGGCCGCATGTACTCCAGGCTCCCATAGGCAGGCTCAGGAATCAGAGCAATCTTGCTTCCCAAGCACAGCTTCCTGAGCAAAAGACAAGGGTCTGCAGCACCTCACAGACCCACAAAGTCAGGGTTCCACCTTTGAAGGAACAAAACTAGACTAAGTCTTGAAGTCCATTTGTGGGCACCAATTCTACTCACTGTGTGACCCTTGGCTTCTGACCTCACCTCTCTGGGCTCAGAATACCCTACTCCCTGGGCCTCTGTGAGCATGGGACAGCAGCTGGGCATGGATGGATTGTGTAATAACTTTTGTAGCCATGGAAAGCACACTGCAGTGTTCAGATCCTGGTACCCGGGCACTTTGCTTCCCTCCATCTCTATACCACACCACACCTTCCTCTGTAGCTCGGGTCATTCCCAGTGAGTCACCTGCCACCTAGATGCCATGAGTCTAAACCCCACTCTCCTCCAGTCCCAGCCCTCACCCCAGCTCCAAGCCCATGTTTTCAGCAGACCTAGGTGTCTCCATTTGGAGGCACTGTTCAGAAGTCATGACCATTGGCCAAGAATCCAGCTCTCCCTCTCCAGCCTCATCCTCCCTCTCCAGCCCCATCCTCCCTCTCCAGCCCCATCCTCTCTCTCCAGCCCTATCCTCCCTCTCCTTAGCTTGCCCATCCTATCCATGGAAGCCAGAAACCCCAGTGCCAGTCTGGAGTTCACACCCCATGTCTCAGATCTTCCTCCAGCCATTGTCCTAACTTGGGCTGTCATTATTGCCCACCTAGGCTTCTAAAGAAGCTTCCTGTGGCCATTTCCTCCTTGGTACAGCTGTGCTGAAGCTATAGGGGTCTCTGGGTGGTGCCACCAATTTCTTTCCTGCTGGCAGTCTTTTAGACACGGCCCCTGTCCTTAGGATAGGAAGCCTTTTCCGCCCCATGATCTGGCCTCACTCTCTCTCTTCTTCACTCCTGATGCAACCTCCTTACAGCCCCAGGCATAAATTTTGTTCTCTGGCCTTTGATTTACTATGTGGGGTCTGGAATGACCTCATCACTCCCACCTACCCCACCTCTCTGCCTTCCTACCCAGGACTCCAGCAGGCTCAGAAGAATGCTACCCCTGAGAGGCCTTTAAAACATTCTCACTCTTCAATGCCCCCACCCAAGACTGATACAGCTGCTCTTCATTCTCTACTTTCAGGATCCCCTGAGTACATCATTGCCATGCACAGATCCCATCTGATCACCTGTGAGCATGTCTAAGTTGCCCAGGAGCCTCTAAGCTAGAGCCGTGTCTACCCTGTTCCCAACTGGTATAGGCATGCATGGTGGGCCAACAGCTTCATGCATGAAAATTCAGTCAAGTGTGCAAGAAGGATCACAGTATGGCCTCTACCTTGCTCACCTGGGCCCTTGCCCAGGCATGGGGCTGCAACCACCTGAAGAAGGAAGAATGTTGTCTTCTGATTTGCCCCTCATCCCTGGGGCCTATGGACCAGTAGCGGCTTTCCTTGCCACTGTACCCCTTTATTAGAAACAGCTCCCAGCTCCCAAGGTAGGCACCCCGCCACTGTCCCTTGTATTAGATAAAGGGAATGTCTCAGCACACCTGCCAGCGGGTGCCCCCACGCCTCTCCCCAGCAAGCTGTTATTTGCAGCAGCACAAACCCTTGCACTTACCCACTGTGCTGAACACTGTACAGCAGAAAAAGAGAGCACTCAGGAAGGACCAGTCCTCAGGTGCCTTGAACCACTGGGGCTTCATCTGCTGCAGATGCTCACACAGGTCCTTCCTGTTGCCTTCCACCACTGGGGAGAGACCAGAGTAATAAAACGGGCTCTGCCTGTCCAGACAGTCCTGCCCAGGGAGAGGACCAGGGCCAGCAGCACCCCCAGCCCCAGCCCATTTGTCCCAGCAACACTGCAGCCTGTCCATCAAAACCCTCCTTGGAAATGCTTCCACAGCTTAGATCCAGCTGCTGGTGCCTACGGTGTCTAAGAGGTTGGAGAGTCCCATGGGGGCCTGGGTGTGACCTGAGCTCAGCAGCCTTGGAGGATTCCTTACTTCTCCCACAGTCCTAAACTGATTTTTTTTTCCTTTGAGAGATGGCCCAGGCTGAACTCCAATGCTATAATAACCAAAGATAACCTTGAATTTCTGATCATCCTTACTCCAACACCCAAATGTTGGGATTACAGGCATGGGCCATCATGGCTGGTTTATGTGGTGTTGGTGATCGAAGCCAGGGTTTTATGCATACTAGCCAAATACATCTTAGCCCTTTGAAGGATTTCTTAATGTTTGAACTATTTCTTTCATATTTCATTTTGTTTGTTTTGTTGTTGTTTGAGTCTTTGGGGTTTTGATACTGTTGTTATTTTTTGAGACAGGGTCTTGTTATGAATCCTTGGTTGGCCTAGATTATACCAATTCTCCCATCTTTGCCTGCTGGGTGTTCAGATTATAGTCATGCACCACCATGCCCAGCCTTCTTTATTCATTTTAAAGAGGAATAAAAGCCTCTGCCGTCTCTCTTGTGGAATTCTAAACTCGAAGCAAAAGGCTTTCAGCAAGCCAGACTGTGGTGAGAAGCAAGGCACTGAGCCCACAGGCTTGGTGAGCACCCTGAGCTCCGGGCTTCAGGCTGAGGCTGTCTCTAGGGATGGGAAGCCTTGGTCCTAAGCTAAGAGGATGGCACAGTCTGGCCACAGGGGAAGTCATCACCCACTTTAATTGAATGGCACTAGCCTGGGAATCCAGAATCCGGCATCTAGACTCTTCCTGACTACTTCTTATAGCTCTAAACAAAAGGCTACTTTCTGAGCCTCAGTTTCTCCATCAGCAAAGTAGTGCAGCCTGGTGGTAAGAAGCTCAGATTCGTCGTCGGTGCCCTGAATGGAATTCCTGTCTTGCTTTCCTTGTATGTGAACTTTGAAAGTTATGTAACTTTCCAGGGCAAAAGAAGATAGGAGCTTAAAGATATTGTTAACAGAAAAATAGAAAATAAAAGATAAATAAAAAAGCAGTCTCTAACAACCAGGGAGAAGAAGAGGGCTTGGGAGCCTGCACCCTGCATGTTGCTGCTCCCCAGGTGGGGACACGGTTTGGGAGCAGGTCTTGTCAGCTGTGACTGACTGGGAGGTGGCCCGGGAAGTCAGAGTCCTGCTCTGTGGAAGGTATCTCTTCTTGCATCTTTGTCATAGAGACATTTCTACTTAGTGGCCAGAGAGATGCTGAGGTATACTTGGGGCTGTCATAAGACCCCCATCTCCAGCAAGTTCAGGGCCTCCTGAACCAGCCCACACCTCAGATTCACCCAGGGAATCTGTCTAAAGTACACATCTCCAAGCTTTCTCTCAGATCCACACAGTCAGGAGCTCCAAGGCTTGCCTGGAAATCTAATTTGTAAAGGGATCCTGGACACAGAACGGAGTGTGCAGACTCTGAGAACTGGGGAGTCAAGGGCTGATAAGGGTTAGTCTAACCCCAGGATGCACTTTCTTACTTAGTCCTCCCCAGGGCCCCTGACCTTGTTTCCATTTTTATAAATTAGAAACTGAGGCCCTGGCATCTAGACTCACCCTGACCAAATCAAAGGATGAAACACAAACAAAAGGCCGTAGGACACCTGTTGAGCATCTTCTGCCTCATACCTCTCATCTCTGCCTTCCAAGGAGTCCTCACTATTGGCAGATTTCAGATGGTAGGTCCCCTTCTCTTCAGGAGACTAACAAGGGCCCTGCTGCTGCTGTGGATCACATAAGCTAAGCTAAAACAACAACCTGGCCTCTGTCTGCCCCAGCCCCGGACCCCACCCCTCACCAGCCCACTACAAACAGACTTTGAAATAGGAATCAGCTTGTTCATCCCGGGAATCCAAAAAACTGAAGTCACACCACTTATCCTGCCCATCCCACAAAATCTCCAGTGACCTACCCTCCCCTAAGCCCTGAGGGGATGGGTGGGGCTGGTGGGAGCCTGAGGCACCGGGAAGGAAAAGCTGGACCTTAAGAGCGCCTGCTTAGAGCTTACTTTTCTCATTACACGCCTGGGAGGGTGCCTGTTCATCTCCCCATTGCCCAGAGAAGAAAAGTGACCCCACTCCCCACAAGCCCACTACTGATAGACTTTGAAATAGGAACCAGGAAGGAGGAGGTTACAGGTGAACTCCTCTCAACCCCCTGCCAGGACAGCTGCAAGACAGTAACCTCTCAGGCACCTACCTGTTCTATTACATTTCAGGATGCTACACAGCTTGTCCAGGAACTTCTTCAACTCAGGATTCTCCTCAGCCTCTGGATCAGGGCGGCCCTCTACTGCAGAGAATAGAGCAGCACCCACCAGTGCATAGGTTACCAGGCAGCAGAGGAAACAGAAGCCAGGCAGAAGCTTGCCCAGGGCCTCAGGGCAGCATCTCCTGGCTTTCCCCAGGACGTCGGGGCAGCATGCCCTGGCCTCAAGTGGCTCCTCAGCCTCCATCCTCTTGGAACAGCTCAGGGAAGGACAGGAGGTCTGTGTGGAAGAGGCGGAGGCATCCAGCCTGGGCCTGGAGGAAAAAGGTGGGAGTGGCCGGAGAATGGCCAGGCTCCAGCCCTAAGTGGATGGTGCGTGAGTTTCCCAGAGGACCCAGGAAGCAGCCGGAACCCATCATGTTCAGCTCATCCAAATAACTGGGATGGCGCCCCTGCTAGCGCCCCAAATTGCTATTGATCCACCTGACCAGCGCCAGAGCTGCTGGTGGGGGCTTTGGAGGACCTCGTGGTGATTGTTTTGTGTTTTGTTCTGCCTTTCCCGTTCTGGAACTGCAGCTTTGGCTTCCAGGTACCAAATCTGATATTCAGTTCTTAGTCAAATGCCTGTCCTTTCTGAGCGCTGTCCGGACACCTCTTGCCCTGGCATACCCGGAATATTGGACAACAGAAATAAGATTGAATACAGACATAGCCCCACTGTTTCCAAAGTGCTGGAACCTGTAGGCTCTCTCACTAGCCTGGAATTTGCCAAACAGGCCAGGCTGGCTGGTCTGGAAACCCCAGAGATTCGCCTGTCTCTGCCTCTCCAGTACTGGGATTCTACGCAGGCGCTGGCACGCCTGGCCTTTTTTTTTTTTTTTTTAAATGATAAATCTGGGGGTTGAATTCAGATCCTCATGTTTGCAAGGCTAGCTCTTTACCGACTGAGTCACCTACCTAGGCTCAACTTCCTGTTTATTGAGGTTTTTCCTCCTCTAGAGGGGTTTTGTTGACGAAAGTGCCAGTAAAACAAAACTAAGTTCCTGGGCTGCTGAGGCCAGTGCAGTGCCTCAGTCGGGGCAGACATAGTGTGGACAGAATGCGGAGAAAGACCGCAGCACTACCACAGTCCAAAATGAATCTTTCTGCTCCAGGGTTAGAGGTGTTACTGGTTGAATATAATCGTCCTCTCAAATTCTCTGTTAGGGAATTCTGTCTTTTGGGCCCAGCAGGGCCATCGCTGGATGGAAGTCAGAACATCTGTGATTATCCACATGAGACCTCTACAAGGTCCCTCCCGTTTCTGAGAATATGTCAGTTGCTGGGGACCGGGACTCTTCTTGGGTGATGTAACTGCCCGTGAGCCGCCCATGCACCTGTAAGTAACAAGAGACTCATATTCACCAAACTGGACTTGGGTAGAATTGTTTCTATAATGAGTCACTACCCTGTCTATCTGGGGTAACTAGAAAGAGACTCCCTCATGGCTCAGCACATAAGGGTACTTACCACCAAGCTTGATAACCTGAGTTTAATCCACTAAACCATCACAGTGAAATGAGAGAACTGATTTCTACAGGTTGCCCTCTGACTTCCACATGTGTGCTGTGGTAGGTGCACACACACACACACACACACACACACACACACACACACACACACCCCACATAATAACGAATACATCTAAAAACTTTTAAAGAAATAGAATCCTGGGGCTGGAGAGAGATGGCGGCTCAGCAGTTAAGCACATGGTAACACAAAGCTGCCTGACTTCAAGGCATCCAGTGAGTCTTCTGGCCTCCCCAGAAACTATATGTACACCACGTACAGACTCACATGCAGGAAAAACACCCACATACACAAAATAATTTTTTAAAATGTAAAAAGAAAGCATTCTTCAGAGCTTATTAATTCTCAGTAAAGTGATTTAGCACCTTCATGTTTGGCTGGGAAGAACCTCTTCCTTCCACCACACATGGATGCTGTTGTGAGAGGGTACTGTCAGTGGGATAGGCCCTCACCAGACACTGACCTCTTCACCTTAGACCTCTAGCTCCAGAATTGTGAGAAATTAATTTCTGTTCTTCATAAAGCACCCAGTGTGTGGCTTTTGATATAGTAACATAAATGGACCAAGACAGGATAAATAGTACAGTCCTACTGAAGACCCTGGCCACCATAGTCTTCTCCAATCTCTCCTCCTGTCCCCTCCCTTCCCCTCTCCTCCTCCTCCTTTCCCCCTCCTCATATAGACATTCAGGGGCCAAGCTGCTCAAGAACAAATAACCCACCAATTCTTTTAAAAATAATGAGAAACCAATTACACGCCTACATTAGACATGGCATTGATTCCTAAAGATCAAATTGCTGTGTTACAATCAAGTTGTACAGCCAACTTTATATTTGTATCCTACAGGTTTAGTCACTGCAGGGGAGAGTGTGGGAACTGAAGGAAGAAAAGTCTTAATATAAAAGACTTGGTAGGACGAGGGTGGACGTGAAAGCCAGACCTCCAAGGCTTGCTTATTTGACCCTACCTGCCCACGTGTGCAGCCTCCAGAGGACCACTTCTTGCTTAAATTTCTGCTTGTGGCCCTTTGACTCTGCCCTGGGGAGAGGTCATGTGGCCTTCCACAGGATTAACAAGATAAGAACAGTTCTTCCATAAAAGACACACATGCAAGGCTGGAGATGTAACTCAGCTGGCCGAGAGCTTGCCTAGCACTAATCAAGCTCTGGGTCCTGTTCCCAGCCTTGCAGAAATCTGGTGCCTGGCGCATGCTCATATCCCAGCACTTGTGAGGTGGAGGAAGGAATAGGTGTTCGGGATCACTCCTAGTTACCTAGTGAGTTTGAGGCCAACCTAGACTGCAAGTGACCCTGTCTCAATTAACAGGTGAATAAATAAAACTTAAAGGGCAGACATGCTACCTTCCAGAGAGGATGATGAAGGCCGCTACTGACAGTCTTTGCACACGAATACCAGTTCTTCATCTAGACCAGTACACTAGATGGGAAAAGTAGACCGAAAATGCACACGCCAGTGTGGTACTTAGATAACCATGCAGGACATGGCTGAGGTTTGAATATGAGCTGTTCCTCATAGGCTTATATGTTTGAGCACTTGGTCACTGGCTTGTGGTATGATTTGGAAAAGTTGTGGGACCTTTAGAGGTGCAACCTCCTAAGGCTGGAGCCTCCCTGCAGAAAGAAGAATCTTACTTGAGGCAGGCTTTGGGGTTTTATAGCCTCACTTTACTTCCTATTCAGTTTCTGCTTCCTAAGTGTGGATGCATTGTGATCGGCCAGCTTCCTACTCCTGCTGCTGTACCTTCTCTGCTGTGGTGGGTGAGAGACGCCACTGTGAGCCAGAACAAAACCTTTCCCCCTGTGTTGTTTTCATCAAGGTATGCCATCACAGCAACAGAAAAACAAAAAACTAACAGGCACACACAGATCAACCAGGAAATGTTCGTTGTGGCAGAGACCGAAGCCCAGAGAAACATGGTTGGGAGCAGAGAATGTCACTTACAAGGGAAGGCTCCAAAGCTGGCTGGAGCTCTGGTATCCCAGAGTTCTGATGCAAAAGAGCATGGATGTCCCAGCACAAACAAAGAGCGAATTCTCCCTTCCTCTACATTTATCCTATTTGGAGCCTCGATGGATGGATTGGAGGATATTCAGCCATTTTGGTGAGGGTGGATCTGTTTTATTCAGTCTGAAAATGAAAATATAAATCCCTTCTAGATAGACCTCCAATCACCATAGGAATGATATTGTACCAGTTCCCTGGGCATCCCATGGTCCAGGGAGGTTAACATATAAAATTAACCATCACTGGGCTTGGACAGCCCGGTCAATAAAGTGCTTGCCTTGTGAGCAGAAAGACTAGGATTTGATTCCCCAGAGTTCACTCCTTTTTTTTCCCAGAAAGGTGTGGACTTTATTTGCCCATTCTAGATGTGCTGTTTGCATCCTCCTTCCCAAGAGAAGCAGTGCAGTCTAGAGGGGCAACCAGGAAGCCAGGGAGGTGAAGTGATAGTCCCTGGGGCCTGCCTAAGATGCACATCACCGTCTTTTCTTTGTTGAAAATAAATTCTAGCCAGGTAGTGGTGGTGCACGCCTTTAATCCCAGCACTCAGGAGGCAGAGGCAGGCAGATCCCTGAGTTTGAGGCCAGCCTGGTCTACTGTGGATATCGTGCCAGGCAGAAAAACTCTAGCTACACTGGTCTATAGAGTTAGGTCCGGGACAGCCAGGACTACACAGAGAAACCCTATCTCCAGAAAGAAAAAAAAAAGATAGAAAATAGATTCTTTTCTCATATCCTGATTATAGTTTCCCTTCCCCCTACTCCTCCAAATCCCTCACCACCTCCTCTCCCCCTCTGGATCCACTTCCTTTCTGTCTCTCATTGGAAAAGATAGGACTTACACTCTTTCCACCTCCTCCATGGAATTCCCTGAGCTCTGAGGGGAGGAATTTGATGGAGACCTCTTTCTCTCTGCATGTCTGGCTATGAATTTCTGCATCTGTTCCTATCTGCTGCAGGATGAACTCTCTCTGGTGATGACTGGATAAGGCACTATCTATGAGTGTAGAGTGTAGCAGAATATCATTAGTAGTCATTTTACTGATTTTTTAATAGACCAGTAGTGTTTGGTTTTACCCTAGGTCTCTGAACTATCTGGGCCTGGGTTCTTGGTCACTCAAGAGTGTCAGATATGGTTTCCATCTCATGGACTGGGCCTTAAGTCAGATCAGACATTGATTAGCTACTCTCACAAGTTCTGTGCCACCATTGCCCCAGCATATTTTGAAGGTAGGTCAAAAGTTTTGTTGTTGTTGTTTGGTGTTTTGTTTTATTTACTCCTTGTGTCTTTCACTCAAGTATCTTGATTCCATTCACTCCCTGTCCTTTCACATCTGCCCTCTGTCCTGCACTCCCCACCCTGCCCCACCCCTGTACTTCCCACCTCTCCACTCCCCACCCCCTCAAACAAAATGAAATTCAAGAGAAAAAAGAAGAAAATAAAATGAAAAAAATAAAAAAGGGGGGAAATCTCATCTTGGAAGCTGCAGTGTGACCCAACAAGTCATGCCATATACCTCTTTGTCCATACATCTTTACTTGCAAGTGTTAATTGCAAAGAGTCATTGGAGGCCCCTGATCTCCACTACATAGTCAATTTGGGGAGCGAGTGGTACTAGAACTCTTCCTGGACATCCTGGTGCTGTCCTGTGTTGTAGAGAGCCTGCAGCTTTGGGTCTGTGGGTCAGGTCCCTTCATGTGCTCCAGCAGATCATAGATGAAGTGGATGCTGGGGCAAGCCAAGTCATAACCCCGGGGTCTGGGCCTGGGCAGCTGCAGGGTTGGTCCACCAGATGGGAAATGGGGACAGCTCTCCTATGGTCACAATTTTGAGGCTGCACTAACAGTGTTGGCTCTATTGTGCTGCCCTGGTGAGGTGCAGGGTCTGCTCTCCTGAGTGTTGCAGCTGGTGGGGATCAGGGACAGCTCTCCTACTCTTATGGTAGGTCAAAGATTTTGTGGCTGGGTTGGTGTCCACACTTCTCTTTTGGTGGCCTGCAGAGTACCTTCCTGCACCTAAGAAACTAGAAAAATGTAGGGGTGAGGACTCCATGTAGGCACCAGCTCAACCACTCCATGTTCAATGAGTTGTATGGGTGTTGTCCTAGGCAAAGGAACTCCACTGTCAATTTGCAGAGAGCAACCTTTTGGCTTAGCAACAGCCTGGATTGCTTAAAGATTTCTACGGGATCCCTTGACCCACAGTTCAATTGAATGCAATCCAGTCCCACCACTGGAAGCCTTGGCTGGCAACAAGAGATGGCCAGTTGAGACTCTGTATCCCCTCATTAGGTCGTCCTCATTAGGATCATCTCCATAGATTTTAAGAAGTTTCCATTGCACTAGATTTCCACATCACTCTCCAAATGTCCTCCAGTTCTAGTCTTGTCTCCCCACACTCCACCCCATCTCCCCCAAGTATCGTTATTTGCAGATGATATGGTAGTATACATAAGTAACCCTAAAAATACCACCAGGGAACTCCTACAGCTAATAAACACTTTTGGCAAAGTGGCTGGATATAAGAATAACTAAAAATATCAGTAGCCCTCCTATATACAAATGACAAACAGAGAAACTCCATTTCTTTAAAAATTAAACATGCAATTCAGCAACCATATTCTATTGATATTTATCCAAATAAATTGAAAACATATCTACACAGAATCTCATAAACAGATTACTTTGGAGCCTGAAAGACAGCTCAGCAGTAAAAGAATGCCACCAAGCCTGACCACTTGGGTTCAATACCCAGGACCACCACGTGATTGAAGGAGTGAACTGACTCCCAAAAGTCTGATACCCCACACATGCTATGGCACACAGGCATGTGGTGATATTTTATTTGTGACCCCAATAAAGCTTATCTGAGGATCAGGGGGAAAAGCTAGCAACTATATTAAACATAGAGGTCAGGCAGTGGTAGCACACGCCTTTAATCCTAGCATTCTGGAGGCAGAGATCCATCTGATTTGATCCATTTGATCTCTTTGAGTTCAAAGCCACACTGGGAACACAGCCAGACGCAGTGGCACACAGCTTTAATTAACCATAGAGGTCTGGAGGTCTATACAGACAGACAGGTAGTGATAGAGCTGGGCAGAAAGAGGAAATGATGTAGCTGGGCAGAGAGAGGAAGTGAGATGACAGGGCACAGAAAGGATATAGGTGTGAGTATACAGGAAGTAGCTCTCTTTGGCTGAGGATTTCCTAGTGGTAAGAACGTGGCTGGCTTCTTTCTGCTCCTCTGATCTCTCAGTTTTCACCCCAATATCTGGCTCCAGGTTTTTTTTATTAATAAGATCATTTAGCAATTCATCTTACACAGGCACACTTAAACATGTGCACACATATACACATAAACAAACAAATACTTTAAAAAATAAATAGATGCTAAGGACAACATTACGTAATTGCTAAAATTTGAAAGTTACCAGGAAGTCCTTCAATGGGGGAATAAATAAATAAATCTTAGTACATCCAGGTCAGTAGAATATTATTTAACACCAAAAATGCTAACAAGCCACACGATGACATGTTATCAGGTAAAATAAGCCAATCTGATAGGCTATGTACTGTATAATACCAACTGGGTGCCACTCTAGAAAAGGCAGCATTGTGGAAATGAGAAGAAATAACTGGTTTCTAGGAGGAAAAAGGGAAACAGGAATAGATAACTAAAGCACAGATGTTGTTCAATTTTTTTTTCAAGACAGGGTTTCTCTGTGTAGCTTTGGAGCCTGTCCTGGAACTCGCTCTGTAGACCAGACTGGCCTCGAACTCACAGAGATCTGCCTTCCTCTTCCTCCCAAGTGCTGGTATTAAAGGCAACCACTGCCCAATGTTGTTCAAATCTTAGATGGTCTTTTAATAAAAAACCCAGAGCCAGATATCAGGGTGAAAGCTGCAAGATTAGAGAAGCAGAGCAGCCAGCCACTAGTTCTTACCTCTATGAAATCCTCAGCCTAAAGAGAGTGAGTTCCTGTCTCCTCACGCCTTATATACCTTTCTCTGCACTGCCATATTACTTCTTGGGATTAAAGGCATGTGTGCTTCCCAAGCAAAAGCATGAGATCTCAAGTGCTGGGATTAAAGGTGTGTGCCACCACTGCCTGGCTCTGTGTCTAATCTAGTGGCTGGCTCTGTCCTCTGATTCTCAGGCAAGTTTATTAGGGTACATATGACCACACACAGAGGTTTTAAAAATCTGTTTTTAACTGTGAATCTGTGTGTGGACATGTACATGTGTGCATGGTCCATGAGGAGGGACCAGAGAAGGTGTCGGATTCCCTCGAGCTTTAGTTACAGGGGACTCTGAGAAGAGCAGTATGTTCTCTTAACCACTGAGCCATCTCTAGCCTGGAGCACAGAAGTCTGTTTTATGGTGACTGTTTTGTGTGGTACGGTACGATGGATACATACCATGATTTGCTTCTCTAAACTCACAGACTCTGCAGAAGAGAAGTGAACCTCACCATGGATTCTACCTGGCAGAGGTGTGTCAGCGCAGGCTTGGTGATTGTCACAGGTGTGCCCACAGTTGGTGATGGAGTGTAACTCAGCAGCCTGCTTTCTGCTTAGCTCTGCTGTGAGCCAAAAATACATCTTAAAATGAAGTCAAGGACCAGTGAGATGCTGAGAGGATAAAGTCGCCTGCTGCCATGCCTGACCGCCTACATCTGTTCTCTGGGACCCACGTGTTGGGAGGAAAGAACCAATTCCTACAAGTTGTCCTTTGAACCCTACACAAGCACTGTGGTGTGCTGTGGGATGTTCTGTATGGCAAATGTGTTGCTGGTTTGTCAATAAATAAAACACTGATTGGCCATTGGCTAGGCAGGAAGTGTAGGTGGGACAAGGAGGAGAATAAAGCTGGGAAGTGGAAGGCTGAGTCAGAGACACTGCCAGCCGCCACGATGAGAAACAGCATGTGAAGATGCCGGTAAGCCACTAGCCATGTGGCAAGGTATAGATTAATGGAAATGGATTAATTTAAGCTGTAAGAACAGTTAGCAAGAAGCCTGCCATGGCCACACAGTTTGTAACCAATATAAGTCTCTGTGTTTACTTGGTTGGGTTTGAGCGGCTGTGGGACTGGCAGGTGAGAGAGATTTATCCTGACTGTGGGCCAGGCAGGAAAACTCCAGCTACAGTGGTGTGTGTGCCTGTTACTCCAGATCCAGGGGTTCTATCACTTCTAGCCTCTATGTACTTTCTCTCTCTCTCTCTCTCTCTCTCTCTCTCTCTCTCTCTCTCTCTCTCTCTCACACACACACACACACACACACACACACACACACAAGGTAGATAACTCCTGAGAATCACCACCAGAAGTTGACCTCTGGCTTCCACTGCATATGTACAGTCACCCATGTACACTCATGAGCAAGTGGGTACACACACAGGTCACCAAGAATAACGGTCCCTGGGAGTGAACCTGGGGCTGACTGGCTTACTGCTGCCTGCCTGTCTCAGGTGCGGGCTGTGGCTGAGCATCGGGACAGAGCTGGGTGACTCCTCTCTCAGTGCTGGGACCACTCAGGCAGCTGCCTGCTGAGCGAGAAGGCGTGGGCATGGAATCGTTCCTCTGGCCCCTGTGCAATTAATCCTGTCAAAAAAAGAAAACACAGGATTGAGCTGAAGTGTCTGCACAAGTTAAACTGGTTCCCTGGGGGAACCTAAATATTTAATGTTTTCATATTAGTGAGAGAGATCCAGCCATTGAGGAGCCCTGCACAGGCTGAACAGGCTGCTGCCATTTCTCCAGCCCACCGCAGAGCCTGAGCTTTGGGATGAGTGACTGATGCCATGCACTGATTCACATTTCTCAGAAGGCAGAAGTGAAGGAACCTGGGTTTTTCTACCAGGTGTTTCCCAAAGGCGGGATGCTCAGTTAGACTCCTTAGAAATGCTTTCACAGACACACCCCGAGGTGTGTTTCCATGGTGAGTCCAAATCTAGTCAAGCCGATGATGAAGAGGAACCATCAGCTACTTGAAATATGTGTCAATGCTTGTGTGTCTGTGTGTATGTATGTATGTGTGCTTGTATGTATGTATA
Organism: Peromyscus californicus insignis; assembly: GCF_007827085.1. Lineage (NCBI taxonomy): Eukaryota > Metazoa > Chordata > Mammalia > Rodentia > Cricetidae > Peromyscus > Peromyscus californicus. The sequence goes on from NW_026294562.1 coordinate 2,052,377, forward strand.
AATGTGTATTCATATGCATCTGTGTGTATGTGTGTCTACTGTGTATGTGTGTGCTTGTGTGTATATGTTTATATGTGTATATGTTTATGTTGTGTATGTGTTTAGGTATATGTATCTACATGTGCGTGCATGTGTGTGTGTGTGTATTAAAGACAATAAAAGTGGAAAAGGATTTTTGGAAAATCATCTTTCCAGTCAGTCTAGTAGACATACAGAAACTGGATTAGAGAGATTTATACAAGCCCAGAGCCACAGAGCCCAACTGGGGACCTAGGCTTGGTGCTTGTCCAGCTGTTGTCCCTGCATAGCCTTTCGCTTCCTTGGAGGGAAGGTACTGACCTGAGCAGAACAGCTGGCTGCTGCTCCTGCAGCTCCATCCCTCTCTGCCTCCCCCCTGCTGCCAGCCCCCATCTCCCAAGCCAAGAATGTTCACTCCTCTTGTTTGCTTCAAATCACAGATGACCCCTGAGAGCAGTATGTTAAGTGTGCACCCACACAGGGCTGACAGGCGATCAGACTATGAGAACACACAGGGCTGGTCAGGAGAAGTGGCTAATGCACCTGGTCACCTGGTATCAGTCTCAGAGGTGACCTGTGCTTCACCCTGTGACCTGCCATCAGTGTGGAGTTGTCAAACTTGGTCAGATGCTGGACGATCATACGAAGGAAAAGGAGTATCCTCCTAAGATAGCCAAGGACGATCCCATTGTGCCAGGTCATGGCGATGTGCTTACAGGGTGGAGGCTAATCTAGAAAGGGTGAAACAGGACAGATAGCTAAAGAGACACACTCAAGTCAGCTGCACGAATGAAACACACACACACACACACACACACACACACACACACACACACACACACACACGCGCGCGTATATCAGCAGCTGGGTATTGGCGGACTGCAGTTCTTTAGAAGTTCTTCAGAACCTGAGCAGGCAGCTGCTTTACAGAGAGGAGAGCTGGCCTCATACCAAACCCTCCAAAGTCAAGAGGGTCTTTCCTCCTCTTAGCCCTCCGAGTCTTCAGAGGGCCCCTAGCAAGATGAGCTTCCCCCAAATCCAGAACTGGATCATTTCCAACTTTGCCACCAGAGGGAGCTCCAAGAACAGATCTGGGCCTTGCTCCCTCTAGGTAAACCATGTTGCTCCCTGCTGCCAGCAAACCAAAACTCAATTGAAAATGCCCAGCATTTTACGGTCACTGCAGGTTTGTGAGAAGTTTGTGGTGAAACGATGTTGGGTCTTCAGAATTACTGGATAGTTGCCTTCCTATGTTTTTCTTTTTTATTAATATTCTGTCTTGGGTGTTCTTTCCAGGGTCACCTCATTTCCAGGGTTACATCATTCTACCTCCCTCAGAGGCTGAGAACTGCTTTTCCAACCAGAACTAAAGCCAGCCTCCACTCACAAAAATGAAAGGATCCACCCCCTCAACTCCCACCCTCTAGCTTCCCCCAAGTGACAGATTTGGAAAGGTGGTCTCAGACAGGCTGTGGAATTAAGTAGAAGTCACCTCTAGCTGCTCGGTTCCACCGCCCTCCTTGACTGAAGACCCTCATCTGGGTGTGGAATGGTGTGACCCTGGGCTTTAATTATCAGCTTGATACAAGCTAGAGTCACGGCCGGGCGGTGGTGGCGCACGCCTTTAATCCCAGCACTCGGGAGGCAGAGCCAGGCGGATCTCTGTGAGTTCGAGGCCAGCCTGGTCTCCAAAGCGAGTTCCAGGAAAGGCGCAAAGCTACACAGAGAAACCCTGTCTCAAAAAACCAAAAAAAAAAAAAAACCAACAACAACCTAGAGTCACTTGGGATGAGAGTCTTAATGAAGAACCTAGACCAGTTTGGCCTGGGTGGCATGTCTGTGGGAGTTGTCTTGATTGCTAATTGATGCAAGAAGACCCAGCCCATTGTGGGCAACATCATTTATTTCATAGGCAAGGGGTCCTGGGTAGTACAAGAGAAGAGAAAGTTAGCTGAGAGTGAGCAAGCAGCTGAGCAAAAGATAGGTCCATTTGTTTCTCTCTGCTCTTGACTGTGGCTGTGATGTGACCTGGCTCAAGTTCCTGCCTTAACTTCCCCTCAGCAATGGACTGTAACCTGGAACTGTGAGCCGAATAAACCTCCTTTCTCCCCTGTGTTTCTTCTTGTCACAGCAACAGAAATGAAACTAGCATGGATAGGGTGGGTATCAAAATGACCTGCTTCCAGGAACAGTGTGGTCTTGCAAGGTGACACATCAGCTCTGTGCAAAATCATGACAAATCCCATCCTGGACGACTCATTAGGATAGCTGAGACTCAGCAGTTCTTCATGCTCATTACCATAAAGGAAGCTGAAACCATCTTTCTTTATTTGGGGGGTTGTTTTGCTTCTCTAAAAAAAGTTTTTGTATAAATGTGTATAGCTGCTCATGTGTGTGCATGCACATATATGGAGACCAGAGGTCCCTGTCAAGTGCTGTCCTCAATTGCATTACCATCCCCTACCCCGGGCCTCCATCTCTCTCCGAGACAGGGTCTCAGTGTGTAGCCCTAACTGGCCAGCAACTCTCTTTGTGGGCCAGACTGAACTTACAGAGTTCCCCTTGCCTCTGCCTCCTGAGTGCTGAGATTAAGGACATGCACCAACAAGCCCAGCTTCATCTTATAGTTTGAGACAGGGTCTCACACTAAACCTAAAGCTCGCTCATTTGGTGAGACTGGCTGGCCAGCAAACCACAAGGACCCTTTTGTCTTTATGTTCTTTCATTGGAATCACAAACGTGAGCTGCTGTGATTTTTGGTTCATGCGGTGCTGTGCCTGATTTTTATTTTATTTGGTGTTTGGTTGGTTGGTTTGGTGTGTGTGTGTGTGTGTGTGTGTGTGTGTGTGTGTGTGTGTGTGTGTGAGAGAGAGAGAGAGAGAGAGAGAGAGAGAGAGAGAGAGAGAGAGAGAGAGAGAGAGATGGATTCAGGGAATCTAATTCAAATCCTCATTCTTGGATGGTAAGCATTTTTCTATCTCCCCAGACCAAATACCCCTTTTTTGTTGGATAGCTGTAAAATCCAGATGTTTCCGTAAGTGCATTGCCCTTTGGTCATGCAGAACTCCAGGCTTGACCTATTGAGATAGGCAAAGGAAATTGGGCTTGACTTCAGGTTTGGGGGTTCAGCAAAGACCACCTGCTATGGGTCCCTGGACTTGAAGGCAGCCAACAGGCCACAGGGAGGGTGAGCTTGTGACTATGGCCTGTGGTATCTTTTCTGTGTGCAGACTGGCTGCAGGGTACAAGCAATAGTAAAACATTGTCTGGCAGTGGATCCTGGGGGAGCCCTGGGTTCCAGCCAGAGAGCCAGTTCACAGCTCCACAGAGCATGCTCCTCTTTCTTCTCTCCTCACACAAGGCTTAAGCCTCAGCCTTTCTGTCCCAGGCAGTGTAGTGCAGCACTTTGGATTAGGTATCATCTCCATTACACAGATGCGGAAGAGTCTTGCCTGCATCTCAGAGTCTTCTGAAGTGGGAACCAGATTCCAAATCCACAGTACTGACAGTCCTGAGACCAAACCAGTGACTGCCTGAGCCAACATCACCACCACAAGATGATGCAGGGCTGGCACTCCTGACTGAACTCTGGCTCTGGGGATCTTTGGTGAAGCATCTACATTCCAGAACTATATGGCAAGGAGCTGCCTCTGATAGGGGAAGCTCTTAGCAATGTCTGGGTCACTCTGAGTAGAGAACATTGTATTTTCCATTCAGCACACAATCCTCTTTTCCTGACCCCCTCACTCTCCTGAGATGAATCTCTCCTTTGTGCTCAGTTGTACTTTATTCCTGGTGACTCACTCAGAGGCAGCTATTCTGAGTCTTGTCCTTGGGCACGGTGAGTGGTTGAAGCATGTATTAGTTACTTTACTGTTGCTGAGACAAAAATACCTGATGGAAGTACTTAAAAGAAGGAGGCACTTCTTTGGGTTCACAGTTCCAGGGTGCAGGGCATCATGGAACAGAAGTCATGGTAGAGGAGCATGACCAGCTGGCCACATTGCATCCACCCACAGTTGGGCTTTTCTCACTTTCGTTCAGTCCAGGACTGAAGCCCATGGAATGGTGTCACTTGCATTCAGGGTGAGTCTTCCTCACAGCCTAATCTAGAAACACAGAAACAGTCAGAGTTTTGTCTTCTAGGTCCTTTGGAGTTGACAACCAAGATTAATGATCACAAGACATAACTACACGACCCAGTCAGAAGCATGAGACTCCTGCCGGAAATGTTCAGAAACAAGTGCTGTATTTCAGCACAAGCCTAGAGCAGCAGTATTGTCACCACGGGAGAGTTAAAAGACAGAGAATAGATGGATGACGACACCATCTGTGTCTGGACACAGCCATGCTTGAAGTCAGTGTATGATCCAACAGAGGCTTTCTTTTCTCTTGAGCTATTCTTAGGTGGCTCAGAGATCCTAAGCACGGCAGCATCCCTTCTCCGTCAACACCAGCTATCCTGTTATAAAGCCCCTCGTCCATTTCTACAGGGCTTGCTTTTTATTTTTGCCTCTCTGGTCCCAGACTCGGTCTTTTCTCTCATCCAGACAAGTTGATCCCTGCACAAGTTACAAATGCTGTATTTGTTACTTTTCTCATTGCTACAACAAAGTATCTGACAGAAGACAGCTAAAAGAAAACAAGGTTTCTTTTTGCCCACAGTCTGACAGCACCATTCATCCTGGTGCGGAAGGCCTGATGACAGGCGTGTGAGGAAGCTGGTCACATTGTATCCAGTCAGGATACATCGAGGTACTAAAGCTGGCGCTCAGTTCCCTGTCTCACTTTAATTTAGTCCAGGATCCCATTCCATGGGGTGGTGTTGCCCACATTTAGAGTAGGTCTTCCCGTCTTGGTTAAACCTCTTCAGAAGCATCCTCACAGACACACCCTGAGCTGTTATGTCTCTTGGGTGACTCCCAAGTCATGTCTTACCAAATTGATAGTGAAGAACCACAAAGCCCATCAGAAAGCAGCCAGGTCTCTTGCTGATGCCCAGGTCTATCTCTGTGTGTTTACATATGTATGCATTTTCGAGTGCCTTTGAGGTGATTCTTCTGGGCACTTATTCCTCCTCATCTGTAAAACTAAGTCTGGGCATTCATTCTTCATCTGTAAGACCAAGGGCCTGGAACATGTCATCTCCAAACATCTACATCCTAACATTTTCTCAGCCACTTACCCATTCATCTTCAACAAAATACAGGGGGGAAAAATGGCGTTATGGGGGAGGTGTGGCCTATGGTCCCGAGCCTTAGCAGTTAAAAAATGTTGATGTTTTTGCCGGGCGGTGGTGGCGCACGCCTTTAATCCCAGCACTCACTCGGGAGGCAGAGCCAGGTGGATCTCTGTGAGTTCGAGGCCAGCCTGGGCTACCAAGTGAGTTCCAGGAAATGTGCAAAGCTACACAGAGAAACCCTGTCTCGAAAAACCAAAAAAAAAAAAAAAAAAGGTTGATGTTTTGGGAAAGCATCTTTGATGGGAAAGCATCTTTGATGAGGCTGTGTCTAAGGACTCTGAATTTACCCTTGACCTTCATTGCCTCTGTTTCCCAAGGCCCCACATGTGTAAGCTTCATCCAAAAGTGCAAAACCAAGTGCATTTCAGGGAAAGACTTCTCCCCTTATCCAGGTTCCTGGACAATTGCCCGCAGAAAGCTCTGAGCATTGGCCCTGAGCAGTTTGTTTTTTAAATAGCTCCATGAGTGGGGTCTGCATTGTGTCTCTCATTCCACTGGAGCCAAAGGTGGCATTTCTTTTGTTTATAGTATTAGTGTTATATTGTTGGTGATCTCATTGTTCTTGTTTGTGACATGTTTACCTCAGTAGGATGGTTATTGTAGGAGGTGAGTTGGGGGCCAATCTACCCACCAAACCTGCAGAACTAAAGAAAAAGACTCCAATCTGTCTGGCAGGGTGCATATTACTCCTCTCTTGGATTGTTAAATTCTAATTATAGGCTGTTGGTCCCTGTTAGAGGCATTTATAAGCCTAAATGCCGTTCTGCAGAGTCTTTGCCAATAGGTGTGTTTCCGCTGTTGTTGTTTTATAAAACATAATGTTTGCGCATTTGGAGGAGCAGAGCAGGTGAGTGTTCTCTAACCTGTTGGTTGGGAAATAGGTGAAACATGATGCAGAACTGAGAGAGGGCAAAGAAAAAGTCTACCTCATTTTAGTGTTTATTTAGGAGAGATTTCTGGAAGCCTCTTCCAGATCTCAGACCAGTTGATACCTTCTCAGGGATGCTCCCTCTGACTGTCCACTCAAGAGCTGGAGCCACAGCAGCATCCCATAGCATTCCTTGTGATTGTCCCAGTTAGTCACGGTATGGAACTGTAGAGATTATTGTCTTCCAACAACATCTGCAGAGGAGTCATGTCCGATCAATCAGTGCCTATCACAACAGTAGGCACTTACTTAGTGTGTTGTGTCATATGTGTGGTATTTGATACTAGTCAATTATCAACAAAGTTAAGAACAGAAGGCCTGGTTCATAAGAATTGTCAGGCACAGACAGAAAGCAGGACAGCCGGTAACAAGACATAGGAAAGTGTGTAGGGTGTGTCGAGTGAGTTCAGGAAACACAGTGGACCTCACTGGGAAGGATGATAAAATAAACAGAATATATGAGAACAAACCAGAGCCCGATGTACAGGAAGAGAAAGAGACAATGTCGTCAGGTGCAAACATCTGTCCCAGGCTGACAGCAGTGTTACCCCCTAAATCAGCACCCGCTTGGTCATGCCCACTGTGGTCCCAAGTACATTTCACACCAAAAGCAAGAGGAAGCCTACAAATGTCCAGTCCTGATGCATGTGCTTGCACCAAAGCAGGGGAAAGAATTCTAAAGCGAAGTGGGTGCCATTGCCTCAGGAGCCTGTCTACCAAGTCCCTTCCTTCTCCCTTGGCTATGGTCCTTGCAGTAACCACATCGAAGTTGATGTGGAGAGAGATAGAATAGAGACCTGTCCTGTTGCTGTGATAAAAATATTCTGACAAGCATAGCTTACAAAAGGGTTTATTTCGGCCCCTAGTTTGAGGGTCCAGTCCACATGGTGGGAAGGCATGGTGGCAGGAGCTCCAGGCAGCTGGTCACACTGCACCCAGTCAGGAAGCAGCAAGTGCTAGTGCTCACCTTGCTTTCTCCTTTTATTCAGTCTGTAACCCCAGTCCAAGGAAAGATACCATCCTCGTTTAAGGTGAACCTGCTCACCTCAGTTAACCTAATACAGATAATCCCTTACAGGCATGCCTATAGACTTGTTTCCTCCACAACTCTAAATCCATCAAGGTGATAAGACTACACATCACAATGCTACAGACCAAGATGGAGATGGGGGCAGGAGGGCGAGCAAAAGGGGGGAGGGAGAGTAAGAGAGGTAGGGGGAGGGAAGGAGAGAGAGGGGAAGAGAGAGAGAACGGCATATTGTATAACCTGAAACTTAGGGACCATCTCTTTCCTCCTATATCTTATTGTGTTTAAATTTATTCAGTACACTGTGCAGTTCGAGCATCTAGTGATGTTGATCTTAGCCTTTCTATTCCATTGTATCCAGAACCGCTTGCCTGGTGGAGCATTCAGAGGTTAATTTCACATACAACACATTGAAATGATGCATTGTGAATTCTCTGCAAGAGCTACTGGTTAGGGTGGAGTTCGGGTTAAACTAGTTTCTAAATCCAGCTTCCAATGAAAATAAGTCATTCAACAATAACCCGTTGTATTACGGGCTAAGGATACACGGATGAGAAAGCAGCCATGACCTTTGCACTCACAAAGCTTACAGTGGCAGAAAGGCAGTGGGGGAAAACACCCCAGAAAATGTAAAATTTGAACAATGGCAAGTCCTGTGAAGAAGGCCTAGGGGTCTCTGAGAGTGTGTGACTCGGGAATGTGAGCTATTCAAAGAGGGTAGGTGTGGTGGTATTGTGTTCCCCAAAATATTGTGCACCCTAATAAACTTATCTGGGGTCAGAGACAGAACAGCCACTAGATACAAAGGCTAGAAAATAGTGGCACTCACACCTTTAATCCTAGCATTCCAGAGGTAGAAATCCCTCTGTATCTCTGTGAGTTCAAGGCCACATTGGAAACAGCCAGGCATGGTGACACACGCCTTTAACCCCAGAAAGCGAGCCTTTAATCCCAGGGAGTGATGGCAAAAACAGAAAGATATATAAGGCGTGAAGACCAGAAACTAGAAGCATTTGGCTGGTTAAGCTTCAGGCTTTCGAGCAGCAGTTCAGCTGAGATTCATTCTGGATGAGGGCTCAGAGGCTTCCAGTCTGAGGAAACAGAATCAGCTGAGGAATTGGTGAGGTGAGGTAGCTGTGGCTTGTTCTGCTTCTCTGATCTTCCAGCATTCACCCCAATAACTGGCCTCAGGTTTGATTTTATTAATAAGACCTGTTAAGATTCCTGCTACAGGTAGGAGATAAACTAAGTGAAAAGTCATAGGTGTTGCAGACAGAGGGTTTGAACTATGCAAAGACCATGTGATATGATGATGTCAACCACCATTAGTACTGATTCTTGTGATTCCACAGTGGATGCAGGGATACAGACCTGACCCACAACAAGCTAGGAAAACAGAGCCAGAAAGGTCCTTGGAGAAACCTGGGGTCCTAACACAGTGCCTTTGTTTCATTCTGGCTAGCTTAAACTTCCACCATACCCTAAAGCATCGTCATGTCTATATAAAAAGCTAAGCACATAGGGCTAGGACTATATCTCAGTGGCAGATGGTGGCCAAGGAGACATGAGGCCCTAGGTTTGGCCCCCAGCACTGGAAAGGTGGGCAAAAACTTTCCTTGGCTCCTGAAACTAATTTAAAAGCTCTGGTGCTCTGCCCAACTCAGACTCGGTATTCAAGACTTCACTATTTAACACCTCACTGAATTCCAGCCCTGGAAGAACAGTCAAGATACCTCTTCACTGGCTATAATAAACTCTGCAGGAATTATTTCTTATCTTTAGAGCAACCACATGAAGTTACATTGATACTCGGAGAGGCAGATGAATACCATGCCCAGGTCACTCAGCTAAATGGGAGAATTCAGGTTTTCAGCTTAAGTCCTATAAAAACCAAGATACACTTCACCAGGTGTAGATAAAGCTTTAGTGGACTGGGTAGATGTCCATGATGCTTAGGCATGCCAGTCGTGGTGCTGAGGTTGCATTGTTGGTGTTTAAACTACCCCTGGGGAGGACATGAACAAGTAGCTATACACCCCAGATAGGGAACCGAAGACAGACTAAAGTAAGGATCCCACCAAGGTCAGACTTGGTGAACCTATGAATTTTATTGGGATTTTTACTGGCTGGTTTTGTGTGTCAACTTGACACAAGTTAGAATCATCAGAGGAAGAAGCCTCAGCTTAGGAAATGCCTTCATGAGATCCAGGCATTTTCTCAATTAGTGATCAATGGGGGAGGACCCAGCCCATGGTGGGTAGTGCCATCCCTGGGCTGCTGGTCCTGGGCTCTATAAGAAGGTGAGCTGAACAAGCCAGGAGAAGCAAGCCGGTAAGCAGCTCCCCTCCATGACCTCTGCATCAGCTCAGATCCTGCCCTGCTTTGAGTTCCTGTTCTGACTTCCTTCAGTGATGAACAGCAATGCTGAAGTGTAAGCCGAATAAACCCTTTCCTCCCCGACTTGCTCTTTGGTCATGGCGTTTTCTCGCAGCAACAGAAACCCTGACTGAGACAGGCTTATTAACAGAACTATGGGTGAGGGGTTGCTTGTAGTAGCAGAAATGACTCAAAGACAGCTGTTACCACCTAAGCCCACCCCAGCATGTGTGACAGCTCATGGGAGCTGGAAACCTGGAGCACACTGCACAGCATGCAGGCAGCTTAACAGGTTAGAGAGTCTCTTCCTGGCAGCTGGACTAGTCTCTGCCTTCTCTAGGCAGCTTAGATGGTCTGAGTCTCATGCAGGCAACTTCTCTTGTCTGAAATATCTCTCAGCAGTCTTCCCTGCATATATAAGCTTGGAAGGGAGGGGTGAGTGCAGCCGGTCAGTTTCAGGGGCTTCCTAAGACTTCTGAGTTGTTTGTTTCCTGAGCATTAAGGAGCCTCCCTTTAGAACATCCCACGTCTTGATGAGTTTCCCTTCAGTGTGTATGGATCTAGTCAGGAAACTGCTATACAATAGGTGGGACCAAGGTTTTGGTGATGACGTTGTCATTCGGGAACAGATTGGCTGTGATTATGCTATTTGACTCCCAGGAGCTCATTGTAATCTTGCTTTGTCTTTTACTTACATTTGAAACTATCTATGCTTTCTGAAACAAGCACTGAGCTAGGCCCAAGGATCTATTTCTTCATCTCCACCTCTCAGAGAAGTGGATGATTTGGGAATCTGCTTTGAGATTATGAAAAGTGAGAAATGTAACCAGATTAGCAGGCACTGAGTAAGTTCTTCCCAGGTGGGCCACTGCATCAAATCCCAAGGCCATGTTTTCTCAGAACAGCCCTATCAGTCATTTCCCCCTCAAGACCGGGGTGGACCCCAGCCCCTGACGTACCAGCTCTGTAGCTGGAACAGTGACCACGCCTCTGTCCTCCCTGTAAAATGAAAAAGGAGAAGGGCGAGGTGACAACCTAGTGGAGGTGCAGGGAAAGATAGCCCTGCTAGGTGAACAAGGCTGAGCAAGACCAAGCAGGAAGGCAGGTGTCTCACCGTTTCCCATTCGCAGACACTCTCAGTAGGATTTCCTCGTGGTTTTGGTTTATCTCTCTCCTCAAAGAGGTTTTCAAAGCACAAATGCTGGTATGCATGTAACCCGAGGCATCCAAAAACGCTGTGACAGAGAGGCTCACAGCACAGTTGCCTCCCCATTTCAGACATCAGGTCTGTGGAGTGCAGATGGACCAGCGGGTGGGGTGGCGCAGTCTCTTAAACAATCCAGATAGATGTAAACATTTCTTCTTCCTTTCTGACTTGTGGCATGCGTGCATGCATGTGTATTTGTACACGTGCGCGCGCATGCTCCTTTTCTCAGACTGGTGTTTGTCTCTGGGATAGAATTCCCACACAAACACAGAAGTTATGTGAGGTCTCCAATCTGAGAGACCCAGGCGCCTGACAAGGGCGATTAAAACCAGAATACCAGGCCGGGCGGTGGTGGCGCACGCCTTTAATCCCAGCACTCGGGAGGCAGAGCCAGGTGGATCTCTGTGAGTTCGAGGCCAGCCTGGGCTACCAAGCGAGTCCCAGGAAAGGCGCAAAGCTACACAGAGAAACCCTGTCTCGAAAAACGAAAAAAAAAAAAAAAAAAACCAGAATACCAGATGTGAGTTCTGCGTCCTGCCACCAGGGGGCGCCGAGTCCCTTGCGGGTGCTTCCGACTCAACCTAGACAGCTCTGAGTCCATGCAAGGAAATGCCTTGGATCAGTTGGGGCCAAGAGCACAGTTCCAAGATTCTGAGTCTACCTGGAGTATGGATAGTGTCTGGAGAGAGGGCTATGGGTGCAGGGCCTGACTCCTGGGTTCTCAAATCCCTGCTGAGGAACCCAGGGATTACTGCAGAGATCCAGCTGCGGGGGAACCCCAAATCCAAGCCCACTTGCTGATAGCATCTTAGTACAGTGACCTAGGCCTCGGTTTAGAGTAGGAGATGATAGGACCTTGTGTTGTAAGGGTCCAGGTAGGGTCGGGAGGTGTCCTTCCTCAGGTCCCCTCTCCACTTCTGTGGTCTTCCAGGGATTCAATGGACTTCCCCCTCCACTGGCTCCTGGAGCAGCCTCTGCAGAGGAGAGTCTCAACACGAGGGCCTCACAACACCACTGAGTTCTTGGAGTTCTGCCGCTGGCGACTTCCAGGGTATGTTTCACCATAAACTGCAGTTTTGACCAAGTAGAGGGAGTGGAAAGTGGACAGTGCTGGCTGCTTTAAAATGCTACACAACTTGGTGTCTCAGAGCTTTGGGACTCTGAGAAAGGGTTGGTTTAAGGCCATACTCCACTCATGTACTAGCTTGTTGCTTGTTTTATAACATGAAACTTTAAAAGCTCTAGTCTGGAAAGATGGTGCAGAGGTTGAGAGCATGTACTGTTCTTGAAGAGGATCCACGTTTGGTTCCCAGGACCTGCATCAGGGGACTCACAACTGCATATATAATTATATATACTATATATAACTGCCTATATATGTAACTCCAGCTTCAGGGGATCTGATGCCCTCTTCTTGGCTTCCTGGGCACATGTACTCACTGAGTGTGCACACACATGCAAACACACACACGATTTTAAAACAGATCTTTTTAGAGAGAGAGAGAGAGAGAGAGAGAGAGAGAGAGAGAGAGAGAGAGAGAGAGAGAGAGAGAAGCAAAAACCTTGGGGCCTAGAGAGATGGCTCAGTGGTTAAGAGCACTTGTTTTTGCAAAGGACCCAGGTTCAATTCCCAGCACCCACATGGAGGCTCTCCACTTCCTCAGGCACCAGGCATGCATGTAGTACACAGACATACATGCAGACAAAACACTCATACATATAAAGTAAAATAAATATGAATAAATAAATGCTACAACCCCACTTCTATGTGGACATCATTAGATGAAGTGAGATTGTCAGTGGCAATCCTTGGCTATATGCATGGTTAACCCTTCGACAAGTGACAGCTGTTGGGCAGGGCACTCCCTTAGCTAGACAGTCCTCCACACATCTACCCTACAGGATGACTCCTGAGAGATGTTCAACCAAAGAAGAAAGGCACCAGGGTGACTTGCACCCTGAAGGAATTACATCAATTAATCTTCATCACGACCATAGAAAACCACAGAAGGAAACCTGCCCACAGGGAGGTGAACCCAGAGCCAACCTGCTTCTCCTGTTCTCAGCACCTTCTTCCCTGTCTGGCCCAGGCCCAAAGCTTAGAACAAACAAACTACCAAGGAGGGCTGAACTTGTCCTGAGGCTAGAAAAACAAAACCCTTCTAGCTGGTACCTCCAGAAAGCTAGTAGTGAGCATACTATGTGGTAAGTTGTGACCCGGGAGGGAACAGAGCCTCTTTGGCAGTTCCCCAGTAAACATCTGAGCTCCAGCCAAGTTTGTCCCCACCCCTCAGGCACCTTCAGACAGGGTCACCAGAGACCTGTGCTCCTATCCACTCCTGGATGCTAGAGAGAGCAGACACCCCACCCACCCACCACCCACCCCACCCCCGCTTGCTAGCTTTCTTCTCTAGAAAGTTCAATGGCCTATGAAAGATGCCAGGGAGCTGGTGTTCATTGAAGAACGAAGGCTCCGAAGGAGTCCCTTGCTTCTTCAAGCCTGTGGTTATGGTCTCCCTGAAGCCCCACATCTCCAGTCCACTTGCTAAATAAGTGCCAATCACCACATGGGCCTCTGCGGCTAGCAGCCCAAGTCCTGAATCCTCTTTGGGGAGTACGGATTGAAGCTTTGAGCAAGAAGAGTTGGAGACCTTCTCCAGGCATTTGAAATGGCTTAGCTGGCAGAGATGTGATCTGGAAAGAGAAAAGGGGTTCACCTAGTTGGCTGGAAAGAGGCCCTGAGGCCGAGAGGGGCAGTTTTGGCGCTGGATGCCAGGGGGCAGTGCTGTGCAGCAAATGTGGCCACTTGGGCCCTCACCATCACCAAGCCACTCTCCCAAAGAAGCTGCAGAGGTCTTCCCAGGGCGCTCCTGACCCCAAGAGCCCCTTCGCCCCAGCACACGCGTGCGAAAGGGGCCATGGTGCCCTCCCTCTGCTCCTGACTTTCAGAGAGCATGTCCTGGCTGCCTTTGGTGGATAAGAGCAGCAGCCACCGTATGGATTTCCACCACTAACTTGACCCCCTTAGAGAAAGCAAACCGGGGTGACAGGGTACCTGCGTCTCGGGTTTTTGTGTAGGTCTTTTTTTGTGTAGAATGGGTACAGTGACTTCACGGATGGCAGCTGAGAGGGATTTTCTCTTTTTGAGCCTCCTTGAAAATGCAGAGGCCGCCTTTCAGTGAAAGAGGAAGAGTGAGGTGGGCTACGTGCTTTCATGGCTTTTACCAACCTACGAGCTCCATCGGAGGAATCTACTTGTGGAAGGCTCAGGCCCACCATTGGCCCCCAAAAGGACAGATGGAGTTGGGGGATGACCCTTGCCCTGGAATGAGTGTTTGAGAAAATGTCTTTCTTTTTCCCCCAAGAGTCTGAGTGCAGAATGAAATCTTCAGAAACAGTGGGCAGACGCTGACCCGGTGACGCGCAGGGGTTTCCCGCCCAAGGGGCTGTGACCTCCATTCCCAGGCCTTCCATCCTGACTCTCCCTCCAAGAAAGTGCACAGAAAGCCTGGGAAATATAAACCGGACATGATTCTTTTAAACTTCTTATTCTGGGATGTTTGTCTTTGTTTTCCTTTCTCCACCTCAACTTTGCAATAAATAAAATCAAAGGGTAGCTGCCTGTCCGTGCGTGAATGCTGGCGACTACTCTTTGAAGAATCCACATTTTAAAATTGCTTTCCGTGAGCGCAGAGGAAGAGTCTACAAACCACCGTGATGTAATCTGAAACCATCAATAGCCCCTCTTAAGGTTCTCTTTATTGTGGGGAGTCAAGGTAATGATTTTGTCGCCGTCTAATTTCATCCCGATGTACAGAGTAGCTTTTACAGCCTTTCAAAGGTAAGTGAAAGGCGTCAATCTGGGGCCCTTTTTGTGGCCGATTAACAGTTTAAACTGGTTTCCTAACCCTGTCACAACTATTGGGCTGATAAACAGAGTTTCTGCGGGGACATTCGTAACTCTGTAAATAGATCATTTTTTTTTTTTTAAAAAAATCGGCCAATTCTAACCTCCTCTGACAAAAATAAAAAGTGGGGCCGAAAGGGTTGTGTATGTGCATTTCTCACCTCCAAGAACAGGTTGGTACAAATGACTAGTGAAGAGCTGTTTGTTCCTGGTTCTTGTTGTCACGCTATTGTTTCCATAATCTCAGGAAAAAGCTTAGAGTAGCTGACGACAGCTAAACACCAAGGTGCCTGTGGGCAGTGGTGGACAGTGCCGTGTGTAGGGAATGTCCCTCTTTAGTCCTCGGCCGCAGCTGCTGCCTCCTTGGACAAACAGCCCAGGTAGAAGCTGTGACTTTTATTAGAGAAGCATTGAGTTTTATAGCAAGAGTTCTGCAGAAACCACATTTTATTTGGCTGCTCCTGGACAGCTGAGGAAAAGATCAGGCAAACTAGACATCAACCCAGAAAAACCTTCCCTCCTGGATGCCACTGAAGAATCATCAATATTAAAAAAAAAAAAAAAAAAAGAGGGGGGGAGGGAGGAAGGAAAAAGGAAGAGCCAAGTCTCAAAATAATCAGTTTGTGGGTTTTTTTTAATATTTTATTTTATTTTTTAAATAGAGGTAGGCCCAGACCATATTCTCTTTAGCGCAGCCGAATTCCCCTGAGGCAGACCAGCCTCTAACTCAGCCGCCATGGCTCACCCAGGGTGAAACTCGGCCTCTTTCTCCTAAGGGAGGGGCAAAGCGAAGCGAAGAAATTACAAGTAGCAGAGACAGTGTTAAGGGGCCCAGACTGGTACCCACCCTCGCAAGGTGCTGGGGAGGCAACCCCCCGCCCCCCAGAGCCTGGACTGGAGAGCCCCAGGGACCCTCCTCTGGCGCCACAGGCAGGAACGCGTGGGTGGTGTCTTTTTGCTCCACCTCGGGGGTTCGGGGAGTTTCTGGTCCCTGTACAGGGAGAGAAAGGCTTGAAGGCGCGTCTAGACTTGAGGCTGGGGCAGTCGCGGAGGTAAGGTCCCTGGGCTAGCAGAACCCAGGTTCTGACACAGGAATCTTGTCGATGCACGAGCCACCAGCTCTCCGCCTGTTTCCAGGAGGACGTAGCCTGAGCTCCAAGGAAGGTCCTGGGGACCCTCATCGGTGTGCGTCTGGCTCTGCCGCTGCCCGCTTCAGAGCGCAGAGCGGTACCCGCACCCGCAGCCCCCAGCCAGGCCCTGGGGTCTCCGAGAGGCTCCGGGTGGCGCTGTCTCCCTCCCTCTCCTGCAAACGCTGCGGCAGGAGGAACTTGCCCACCCTGCCCACCCTGGATGAGCCTCGGGCTGCGACCTCCGCTGTTCGGTCCCCTCGGGGTAGATCCCTGGCTGAGTGCCTGCGGCTCCTACCTCCCCAGACCTGGGACACCCGGGAGCGGAGGAGGTAGCCGAATTTCAGGCCCAGCCAAGGGGCTCAGCCCCTCTACAGGCCCCGCGGCTCGGGTCCCTCCAGGCGCAGTCCCTTCGCTCTCTTCCGCTCCTGGTTTCTCGAGCGGCTTGATTCTTATCTGGGTCATTTTCTTTCCCTCCCTTGGTGTACACCCTGCCCCTCTCCCCTCTCGCTCCCGTCTCACTTTCGGACTCCCCTGCCTTGCCCCCCTCCTTTAGTTAAGTCTAAGAAGACCTCCAAACAACCCTTATAAAGGCAATAAACCAAAATGGCAGCACCCCTCAGACCGTGTGTGCGCGTCTCCTGAGGCTTCTAGAAGGGGAATGATTTGGACCCGCTTCCTGGGAGAGGCCCGAGAGCTTTCAAACACTCGAAAGTCGGGAGACAACGGGCTGGTAACACCTGGGGACACCGTCCTGCAGAGGAGGCCCCAGCTCTGAGCCCATTTCACAGATGCAAGTCCTGAATTTGGGAGGTAACCCCGCAACCGTCAGGAGCTCCTCTTCACTTTTGTGGGGGATTTCTGCCTTTAGAACACAATCTCCGCCTCTTGTTTTCCCTGCTTATTTGGTTTCTTGATGTGTTTCTTGGCTAGTTTAAGCATCAGGAAGAAGAAAGGGGCAAAGATAACCCCGTGCCTTTCAATACAGTGAAATAGCAGCCTGGAATTACCGCCACCGAACCATCAAAAATGAAACTGTTTGTGGACATTTGTAACCCTAGCTATGTAATTGGACACATTTATATATATAAAAAAGATATTGCACAGATGAAAGAGATTTGGCAATTGCTTCCGCGTTTTTTAATATTTTTTTTTCAAAATTGTAGAGAGGACTTTCCCTGAATACAACAGACTGAATGTTTCAGCTCTGAATGTTCAGTATAGCCTTAGTCACCGCAGGCTACAGTTATCATAAATCTCCTTTAAAGTGTGTATTAAAGTGATTGAAAATTTGTTCCCTTTTTTTTTTTTAAGAAAAAAAAGTCTCTGAAGTTGTGTACTTCCTAACCTTTCCAAATAGACTTTGCTGCAACTTGGACGTGGCTCCCCTGAACTTTTTCTTGGAGAAATTTCACATTAAATGTAATTCTTTCTAAGACCCCTTTGAAAGTAAAAAGAGGAGAAGTTGGAACCACAGACTTCAATTTCCCCGCCGGGTTCTTGGAACGTGTTTCTCTCTGTGTGCCCAGATCTCACACTAGTGCAGGCAGATGGGGGGGGGGGGGGGCGTGCATTCCTGAAGAACTCTGCTTTATGACACATTCTGACTTAACACAGGCTCAGGCTTCTCTTACTTTACGGGGTGGCTGGGATTTGGAGTGCTGAAACCCCAGCCCACACTCTGGGCATACTGACAAGCGTGTAAAAACTCCTGCCCAGGATCATGAAGACGGAAGACAAAATCCAAAGCTGTCCATCATCTTAGACTGAGGAAAATGGGCATTAGGATCAGAATTGTCCGGAAGTCTCTCCCCCTTCACATTTGTTGCTACGGGGTCTCTTCCATGGGCCGGCTCTGGGTACCTGTGGTCTTACCGACAGCTGCCTCGGTATTTGGAATTCTGTGTAAGGCATTACTTACTTGCTTTGAGTTCTTCCCAGGTTTTTAGTAACAGTTTGAACCAGTGCTGTAATCCAATTTATTTCACTTTCATCCCGTTATTTAGCAGCTAGCTTTTCCAATTAAGGTTTCTCTCCCTAAGTAATTATTGCTTTTTCCGCCTTAACTTTATCCACCAACTTGCTCTTCGTTTAGTTTTTTTTTTTTTCCTCCCCACGTATTCTGTCAACCACTTAAGATTTCCATGGCAGCAATGTCCATTACTGATCAGATCTCCAAAGCGTTCACCTACTGGAGCAGCTTTTAGCCAAAAGAACCACTAACTCAATCCAGAAAAGGGGAAAATAATGACATAAGGGTATTAAAAGCAAAAAAATAATTTTGTCTGACAATTGGGCATTTGTTTGTTTTTCAAGTGAATGTTTTTTACATTAAAAATACCAAAGTAATTATTGTTATCAAAATATAAATTGTCTCAGCAAGGGTTCAGGACAGGCTTGCTGCTCCACTGGGGGCTCGTGAAGCTTATAAACCATCCAAGGGTAGCCTCAGTGTCAGCCTCCCTGCATCATTCTTTGCAGACAAACTGACCTTAAAAGCAATGTCACGGTGAGTATGTAGTGAAGGGAGCTCCACAGAGCACAAATTAGTGTTCCCATGTCCCGTTGCAGCCCCCAAGGAAACAGAATCCAGAATGCAAGGGGAAATGGCAACTACTAGAAAACTAAATGCTCACCCAGAGAATGCTAAGCAAGTTAGTGAGCAGCCCAAGTAGAAATGTTGCTGGTGATTAAAACCTCTCCCTATTGGTTTTATGCGATTCAGAATTTTTTCCCAAGAGGAGAAAAAAACCTTGCAGGATGTCTCATTAACTACAAAGCTGAATTAGACCTGAACTTTAGGATGTTCTGGTCCTTTCACCGGGCTGTTAAAGAAGACTGCCAGCCCCTGTTTTCGGTCTGTGTGGTAGCTCACACTGGATCATCTCCAAAAGCTGCAGATGACTGAACGGTGACTTCGGCCCCGAAGTTCTATTTCATTTTGCTTTTTAAAACAAAAGAGTACTATGATTTCCCCACAGATTTGGACTTAAAATCAGTTCTTACTTTTGATCTGATCTAAATTTTGTTCTGAGGTGTATACCAGGGGAAAGGGGAGAGGATAGAAAGGCTCCAACTTGTTGATTTGAAGGACTTGCTGGTTTCATTCTCCGGGAATCTATAAAATACAGATCTTTCTGTTGTACAAATGTGGGACTTTGCTGAAAAAAAAAAAAGAAGGAGCAGATGAGTCTGATTGATGGTATAAAATGGGTGGGTTGTGGCAGAGGGAGTTCTGGCTAAGAGCAAAGCCAGGGGCTGCGATGGTGTTTTTGTGGAAAGCTGATGAAATCCAAAATGGTCCCCTAAGCTTGACTCTGAAACCAGCAGTTCAAAAGCAGCTCACTGTGCTTGCAGCCTGTACCCTACACCCTTCCAGTCCCAGGACACCCCAGCTCAGAGCACCTCCTAAGGCAAGACACCTGTAATGAAATGGAAGCTGCTAGAAGGGGCAAGGCCCCCAGATCAACAGCTTTTGCTTGGAAAAAGAAGTGCTCAAGCCCTTGTTTGTTTTTCCCTCAGAATTTCCCTACCAGCAGGAGACCATTACCCGGGACGACGTTCTATTCCTTTGTCATTATCTCCCACAGAACTAAAACAATGCTCTGTTTGGCCTCCCAGGCAGGGGGATTTGTTGTGCTGCTGCTTAAGCAGAGTTACTGGCTGAGTTTCTGACCCCTGTCACTTGGACATCCAACAGGGATACCTGGTGACAATTTTTTAAAATCTACTGTCTTTGTTTTGTTATTTCATTCTCTGAGAAATCGCCCAGAAACTCAATTCTCAGTCAAGAGGAATCTCATCATGGCTGGGGAGAGGGTCTACTCAGACAGCATGGGCCCTTTAAATCAACAAGATAGGATTTATTTATAGTTGTATTTTTTATTTTGTTTGGTGTTATTGAATCACAAACCTAAAAGTTTCTGTAATGTTTTGTTGCTGAATAACAGACTCTAAAGAGGTTAGAAACATTAAGGTCTCAGAATGTTCCATTAGATCATCTGTCTTTTTAAACATATATGTCAATGACACATGCCTTTAATCCCAGATAGATAGGCAGATAGATAGATGGATGGATGGATAGATAGATAGATAGATAGATAGATAGATAGATAGATGACAGATAGATATGTCTTTGAAAATACATATGTGAATTAGATAGGTACATAGATAAGTAAATGATAGGTTAGATTGATAGATGATAGATTATGGGAGAAGCCAGAAGACATTTTAGAGTATATAAATAGATTAGATTACATTAATAGATAATAGATTAGCTAGATACTGATATTAAATCAATAGGTAGCTAGATATTAAATGATAAATTATAGATGATAGATAATAGAGTAGCTAATTAAATTAATAGATACATTAGATAGGTAAGATGATAGAGTAGATAACTAGAATAGATTAATAGGTGATAGATTAGATAGATGATAAGTAGATAATAAAGTAGACTGTGGTGGTATTGTGTTCCCCAAAATATTGTGCACCCTAATAAACTTATCTGGGGTCAGAGACAGAACAGCCACTAGATAGACATAGAGGCCAGAAAATGGTGGCAGTCACACCTTTAATCCTAGCATTCCAGAGACAGAAATCCCTCTGGATCTCTGTGAGTTCAAGGCCACATTGGAAACGGCCAGGCATGATGACACATGCCTTTAATCCCAGAAAGCGAGCCTTTAATCCCAGGGAGTGGCGGTAGAAGGCAGAAAGGTATATAAGGCATGAGAACCAGAAACTAGCAGGCATTTGGCTGGTTAAGCTTTCAGGCTTCTAGCAGCAGTTCAGCTGAGACCCATTCTGAATGAGGACTCAGAGGCTTCCAGTCTGAGGAAACAGGACCAACTGAGGAAGTTGGCGAGGTGAGGTAGCTGTGGCTTGTTCTGTCTCTCTGATCTTCCAGCTTCACCCCAATACTTGGCTCTAGTTTTGTTTTATTAACAAGACTCTCTAAGATTCCTGCTACAGTAGACGGATTAGATTAATAGGTGGTAGATTAGATAAATAATAGACTAGATTAATAGATAGCTATATGATAGATTAGGTGAATGGATATCTAGATAGGTAGAGGGAGATAGGTTAGATTAATAGATACGTGATAGGTAAGTAGATGATAGACTAGATAGCTGTATTAGATTAAGAGATTGTAAATAGGTTAGATAGATGATAGATAGATAGATAGATAGATAGATAGATAGATGATAGATAGATGATAGATAGATAGATAGATAGATAGATAGATAGATAGATAGACAGACAGATAGAGAATAGCCTGTTAAAATTATTAACATTTTGGCAGGTACTGGTAAACACAAGGTTTAAAATAAAAAGTAGCGCCGGGCGGTGGTGGCGCACGCCTTTAATCCCAGCGCATGGGAGGCAGAGCCAGGCGGATCTCTGTGAGTTCGAGGCTAGCCTGGTCTCCAAAGCGAGTTCCAGGAAAGGCTCAAAGCTACACAGAGAAACCCTGTCTCGAAAAAACAAAAACAAAAACAAAAGAATAAAATAAAAAGTAGCAGGAGACTCAGGGGGTCCCCCTCAGCATTCCTCTCCCGTGAGACTCCAGCACTAAGAGCTGTCCCCTAGAAAATGTTCCCTCATTTAAACTGAGCTAGCAACGGAAAGCTGATTTTGTCCTACAGTTAAAAAGTCAGTAGGCCAGTTTTGTTTTGCCCTTGAATTTGAGGCAAACAAATTGGCCACCTCGTTCCAGTTGCTGCCACCACTTTGTTACTTGTTTAGCTATGAGTATCTTGAGAAGTCCAAATCTAACAGCTGCATATAATAAAAGTGTAATTGGCTACCTGAGATGATTAAGCCCTATGCTAATTAGACCAAGGTCTATGCTGATTGGCCCTGGCTCAATCCTGCCCCCTATTTGGCTAGCAGAGAACAGTTCCTAGCTGAGGTCCCACTGGGAAGTCAGAGAGTCAGTGGTGGAGATGAGAAAGCAAAAAGCTGAAGATCTGGGGAAGTGGACAGACCTGAGATTGAAGCCTGCCTCAATGTGAAGCTGAGCAACTGACCAGCACCTCTGAGCTTCTATTTCCTCATTCTAAGAATATAGGAAAGAAAAGTAATGATGCTTTTTTTTTCTTCAGAAAGTCTGAATGTTAGGTACATGGACATCACCCTCCACTCAGTGCTCTGATTTGGGGTACAATCTGTACACACAGGAACAGAACTCTTGAGGAAGATCCCCAGTCCTTGGCCTCTCACTGCAAAGTCCACCCTGTGGCTGTGGGTTACAGATTCACTCTTAGATCTTGGGAAAACCATTGTTCTGCACAAGGGAAGTTCGTTTAGTTGATACATGCTGCAGTGATAATGTGACTCCAGCCACGAAGATGTTTTGCAGAAAGCCCAGGTATCTGCTCAAGGCTTTTAGGAGAAATGCTTTGAAGTGTTCAAGTGCTCCAAGCAAGTCTAAGATGATGAGATCAAGGAGGCCACCGTGTTTTATTTTTTCTTAAAGGTCAAGTCAGCCAAAATCCCTGTGTAGATGGGGGATGAGTTTAAGAGGTCCCACCCTTGTCCGAGGATCTTTTGACAATTGGTGGATGCTGGGGGAGGGAGAGAGCCAGTCATTTTCATGGATTCAAACCCTGAGAGGCTCACCCATGCATACATGGGCCGCACTAAAGGAACTCAGTGGGGGAAACCAAACCAAACCAAACCAGGACAGGAAGTGGGAAGAGAAAAGTTGGGGGTGGGAATAGGAGAGGGTTTGAAGAAGGAAGAATGGGGGAATACGCATATACACCATGTATGAAATTCCAAACAATGAAAAAATAATAAATACAACTTTAAAAGAAAGCAGGTTTTTTTTTTTTTTTTTTTTTTTTTTTTTTTTTTTTTTTTTTTTTTTTTAAGCTGTTAAACATGGGTCTGGGGAAATCCACAGTATGAGGTAATTGGTGACTCACTAGCTACCACTGGGCTGGTACTAAGAAGAGGCCCCTCTGGTTTGTTCTCTGGTTTGTTGTTTTGGTTTTTTGTTTGTTTTTGGTTTTGTTGTGGTTAATTAATCTTCTTTCGATAAAACTCCCCTTTCTATATCTACTGACTCTGAAGTGGGAGGCAGTATTTAAAGAGCCATATTTCAATGACACTGCATTGGTAAGATGTGATACAATCTCACTTCACATCACTAGATCCTTATTATCCTTGAAGATAAGTCCAAGATTATGCCAACCCTCATGGTAGCTTAAAACTCCTCTAAAAACCTTCCTAGTTCTGTCTTTTCAGACATCAGAAGCCTGGCTTTTAAAATTCAGTTGTGCTCATCATGTTTCGTTAGGGGTTTTGATCCATGGAACATCACGGCTACTCTACTAGGTATCACATGTTCTAGACACTCTTTAGATGCATACCTCTGTCCTTTGCTGGGTGTCTGTGACTGTAGAAGCGTCTCCATCACATGGCTGCTATCCCCATCTATTTCTTGGGTTGGTGCCCAAGCCCTATGACCTCACCACACTGATCATGCCTTCAGAATGAAACGTAGATTCTCAAAAACTGCTGCTCTAGCTAGGGGGGCAAAAACACATGCATGATGGCTTGCACAGTGACAGAAAGCAGGCATGTCAGGTGATAGGAAGGGTAAGAGCTCTGGCATAGTCCACCTGACCTCATGTGGCTCACCTGCAAAGCTGAGGCTCATCATCAAAGTCAGTCCCCAGCCTCAGGACTTTGTGACAATCAAATGAGATAGCTTGTGGAATTTCTTTTCCAACTCCAACTCAAACAAACCCTACCAAAAATTATAAGAATAATAGTAAGTTAGGGAAGTGGCTTGGTCAGGAAAATGCTTACATGATGACCCGAGTGGATCCTCACCACCCACAAAAAAAGCTAGGCACTGTGGCAGTCTTATAGTCCTAGTGCTGGTGGGGAGTGGAGACAGAAGGGTCCCTGAGTTTCAATGGCCAGCTAGTCTTGCCAAATCAATGAGCTCCAGGTTCAGCAAGACACTGTCCTAAAAAATAAGGTGGAAAGCCATAAAGGAAAACACTCAGCATCAACTTCTGACCTCCACATGTTCGTGCACGCGCGCGCACACACACACACACACACACACACACACACACACACACACACACACACAAGTAGGAGGCCTTGTTAAATCATAAAATGCCCAAAAAAATAGCAGAATGATGATTTAACTTAGGAATATACTGGCTAGGGGCAGGGAGATGATTTAGTTGTTAAGAGCACATACTGCTCTTCAAGAGGACTAGAGTTTGATTCCCAGAACCTACATCAGGCATCCCACAACTGCCTGTAACTCCAGCTCTAGAGAGATCTGACTCCTCTGGCCTCTGCAGGCACCTGCACATGCTTTAAAATAACTTTTTTAAAGGCCTAAAGAAGTAAAGAAAGAACTCCCCAGCCATGATAGGTTCTGCAGCATGGTGGTTTGGTTAAGAGGTAGGTAGGTGCACAAGAGAAGGTACACAGTGGGCCTGTCTTTCTGTGACACTGGTGTGTTCCACACCTGATGCTCTGTGGTGACTGTATATTTGCTCATGTCTCACTTGAGGAGCATGGGTTTATTATTCATTAAATGTTATGAAACACACATATGACTTTAGCTTGGAGGCTTATTTAAATTGTTTTACAAATAAAACTGAGGTCAATAGAAAAAAAGGAATGCTTAGAATCAAATGACCTCTTAGTAACTAATCTCATGTTCTCTCCTTGTTATGTCCTTCCCATCCCTGTGGTGATTTGAATGAGAATGGCCCTCATAAGCTCATATTTGAATGTTTGGTCACCAGTTGGTGGAACTGTGTGGGAAGGATCAGGAGGTGTGGCCTTGTTAGAGGAGGTGTGTCACTGAGGGTGGGCTTTGAGGTTTCAAAAGACAGATGCCATTCCTGATGTTTTCCTCTCTCTCCCTCTTGGTTGTATCTCAAGATGTCAGCTCTCAGCTGTGCTCCAGCACCATGCCTGTCTGCCTGTTGCCATGCTCCCTACCATGATGGTCATGGACTCTAACCCTCTGAAACCATAAGCTCCAGATAAACTCTTCATCCTATAAGTCACCTTCGTCATGATGTCTTCTCATAGAAACAGAACAGTAACTGCGCCAACTCCTCCTAATCTCTGTTTTCTAGGTCTCTGACCATCCTCAATTCCTCTCCTTTCACCCTCCTCTCTTCAACAGCAGATTCTGACAGCAATACCTTCTAAGTGTGTCTCAAGTCTGCCCATTTCTCCCTGTGCTGTGGCTGATGCAGCCCTGCATTTCCTCAGCAGCTCCTGGCCTTGGATAGAAGGATGAGTGTAGATTTGTACAAAGTGATGGGCTAGGTTTCCTGGTTGGGTCTTCCCTGGGGGAATATTTATTTATGAGATAAGCAAAAGAAAGCTTTACCTCTGTCGTGGATATTTCCAGGGCACTTACAGGAAGGTACTCTAGGGTATGAAGTGTTCTTCACACATGCACGCATGCATGCTCAGGAGATGTGTGAACACATTCCTTCCTACAGCTATTGTTATATATAGCAGATACATGCCCTCTTTCAGGTCCTCCAGTGTTGGCTGTGAATCTCTTCTAGAAAGGCTCATTCTCTGTGGTGTGATGGTTCACACACACCTGCCTGATCCCCCTGGCTGGGTGGAAACCCCTTGACAATGGAAGCTGAGACAGACTTTTCTTCTTGGACTGCTGGGCAGAGGATGTGCTCCATCCCCCCAGGATGAAGGGTAAATGTCACCTATGCTCCCCATTGTCTGGTTCTGGAGTTTCCAGATTGAGTCCCATGTCTTCAAAGAAGCCACACTTCATATGCCAGCTCTCACTCCAGTCAGCCTGTCCTTTATTCTGAAGTCCGTCCCCACCAGCAACCTACACCACAAAGCTCTAGGTCTAAGTCTCTGTGTCATGGTTTGGGAGCTGGTTGGTGGCCCAAAACAAAAAGCCTGATACAGGTATGGAGGCCAAAGGATACCTTGTGGGAGTTACTTCGCTTCTCCCAAGTGGGTCCACAAGATCAAACTCAGGTCAAGCCCACACTGAGTCATCTCACTGGCCCTAAAGGAAGACTTTTAAAGCTATAAACAGGTTTCAAACCCTCAGTTGACCACCCATTGCATTTAGAATAAATGCAGACTTCCTCCCACAGCCCACAAATCTCTCTATGAGCTGTTGCCCAAAGAGGGCATTGCCATCTATGTGATTGTCATATGTGTTCCTTGTCTGCTTACACTCTCTCCCACTGATTATGCCATTTCACTACTAGGAGATGTTCTCTTGCCACTAATAGTGCTGGCAATAAAAAGATGTTCATAAGTGAATAAATAGAAAAAGGCATCATCCCAAGATGGCTTGAATGGTGTTCCCCGTTCATATGTTGACATCCTAACCTCAATGTAAGGTCAGGAGTTAAGGACAGTTAAATGGGGTTGAAGGGTTGGGACTCTAGTCCTGTTGGACTGTCTATTATCTTTATATACGGAGAGAAAGTAGGGACTGGAGCTGTGGCTCAGTTAGTACAGTGTTTGTCTAGAATCCACAAAGCTCTGGGCTCCATTCTTAGCACTGCAAAAACCAGGTGTGGTACACATCTGTAATCTAGCACTTGGGTGGTTAAGGCTGAAAGATCAGCAGTTCAAGATCACCTTTGGCTATATAGAGCATTCAAGGCCAGTCTAGCCTACTTGAGACTGTCCACAAAATAAATAAATAAATAAAAATTTAAAAAAATAGAAAGGCTAAAATAAAATACAGAAAGAGAGAAAGTCACTCGCTTTCTTTGTGAGCTCAGAGGAAGAGGAAGGTCAGGTGAGGACATAGCCAGAGGCAGCCATTTAAGGTTAAGAAGAGAGCTCCCAACCTGAGGGCACCTTGATCTCGGACTTCTAAGTCTGTGGTATTTCACAGCCCTGAAGACTGGGGCATGTGCCGTCACCGCCCAGTTGGCTGGCCTTGAACGGTCACTGAGCTGCTGCTTTCCTTCGCCTGAAGCTAATAAAAGTCCATGCGCATAGAATATAGCCAAAGACTGAGTTAGCATGCACAAGGCCCTGTGATACCGTCCTAATATTAGCTACTCACATCAGCATACATGGAGCAGGCCCAGGCACACGTAGTGAACGTCAGAGCAATGCAGAAGATTAGAACTCCTGAGTAGGAAGTCTGAGAAGAAAGCTGCGCCTGGAAGGAAGTGGCATGGAGAAAGGCTGACCTCAGGGGCAACGAGGGAGAAGGGATGGATATTCTGGAGAGGCAGGCACACAGGAGGAGCAGGGTATGCAGTGTGCTTACAAACAGTCTTCTGGATTGGGTAAGGAGTTTGGAGAAGAGAGGTTCTCATTTTTACCCCTGCACCAAAAACCAAACAAAACAAAACAAACAAACAACAACAAAACTAGTATTAGGGACTGAGGTGGTTAAGAGCATGGACTGCTCTTCCAGAAGATCCTGGTTTGATTCCCATCACTCACATGGAGGCTCACAACCATTTTTAACTCCATTTTCAGAGGATCTGACACCCTCTTCTGGTCTCTGTGGGTACCAGGCACACACATGAATGTCCATGCACCTCCCTGGACACATTCTTGCATTCTTTGACTGTTCCCCAGCCAGAGAGAGCAAATACCAGTCCATAGTGCCTGCCTCAAGCTCCCTGGATGCAGGCAAAGAAACACAGATCCTAAGGTACAAGACATAGGCTGTCACCAAGCCATTCTGGACCCTGAAGGCCCAATCTCCTTGTCCATAAAATGGCCCAGGGAGTGGAGAGATTGACATGAAAGGTCTTATTGACCTAGATGACAGTAGATGTTGACATTATTGCCGCAAACCGTCTTTCATCTGTTTTATTAGTTACTTTTCTTGTTTTTGTGATCACACACCTGATAAAAAGCAACTAAAAAGAGGGTTCATTTTAGCTTACAGTGTGAGGGACACAGTCCTTTGTGGTGGTAGGTACAGCCATCAGCTGTACCTGAAGAGAACAAGGGGTTCCATCTAGACAGACTGGGAGTCAGAGACCAGGGGATCTGAACTACAAACCTCAGAGCCCATCCCCCGAGAGACCCACTTCCTCCAGCAAGGCTCTACCTCCTAAAGGTTCTACACCTTCTCAGAAGAGGACCACCAGCCTGGTGTTCAAATGCGTGAGCCTGTGGGGACATCTTACATCCACAATATAACAACTATCCTCTCCCTGACCCCATGGTGATCCAAAGAGAAAGGCTTTGGGTCTTAGTTGGTTCCAAGTTTCTCCCCAGTCCAGTGTTTTCTTGATATACCTTGGGGTTTAAGTACTTCATGGATGGTAGAAACCCAGTTGGATAATCCTGAGAATATCTCATCTGGAACACGTTGCAAGCCCTGAGAACCCCAGGCTGTTGTTGACGCTCCCTCAATTTGTTAGCTTCTTAGGGAAAAGGCACTTTTCACTTTCAGCTCTCTGCGCTGCCCAACTTGACAGGCATATGTAGAGTGATTGCCCTTCACAGTATTCTCTTATATTCAGATACTTTCTAGGCCTGTACTCACCTATTTTCTGTTGCTATAATAAAATACCCGAGTCCAGGTACCTTACAAAGAGAAGTGGTTTATTTAGCTCACCACTCTAAGGCTCAAGAACAGGACACCAATAAAGACTCTGCTCTGGTGAGGGTTTGTGACAAATGGTGTCAGAATGGTGAGCCAGTAATGAAAGGGATGAAGGTGAGACAGGAAGCCGGAGCAGGGAGGGACCAAAGTCCTCAGAATAGCCAACACCACTCCACTCCAGCAACCTGGTTATCAGTGGCCAGACACTCCAGCAACCTGGTTATCAGTGGCCAGACACTCCAGTGACCTGGTTATCAGTGGCCAGACACCCACCTCTTTTTTTAATTTTTATTTTATTTTATTTTTTCAAGACAGGGCTTCTCTTTGTAGCCCTAGCTGTCCTGAAACTCTGTAGACCAGGCTTGTCTCTGTCTCCTGAGTGCTGGGACTCAAGGAGTGTGCCATCACCACCTGGAAACCCCCCACTTGTTAAAAGTCCCACTGCCTCTTAATATTCACACATAGGATGTTTCCTGTACAAAACCTCTGGGGGATGGGCCATCTCCAAACCACAGCCAGGTTCTAGGACCAGCCCCTTCAGGGGCATCTGTCAGTTCTTGCCTCCTGCTGATGTGAAAAAATGAGCCCAGGGCAACCAGGTTATCTAGGAGTTCAAGTTCTGATTTGTGCGTGTGTGTGTGTGTGTGTGTGTGTGTGTGTGTGTGTGTGTGTGTGTGCGCGCGTGTGTGTGTGTGTGTGTGTGTGTGTGTGTGTGTGTGTGTGTGTGTGTGTGTGTGTGTGTTGAGACAGGGCTTCTCTGTGTAACAGTACTGGCTGTTCTGGAACTTGCTCTGAAGAACCAGGCTGGCCTCGAACTCACAGAGATCCACTAGCCTCTGTGTGCACCACCACGGCCCAGCTGGAGTTCACGGTTTTAAGGTAAAATCTATTATTAAAATATTGGAAAGTAAGTAGCTGGGAAGATGGCTCAGTGGGTAAGACCACTTGCTGGGCAAGCACTGAAACCTGAGTTGGAATCTCCCAGCACTGTGAGGAAGGAGGCAGGAAGGTCTCTGGGCCTCACTGGCTGCCAACCTAGCTCAAGGTTCAGTGAGAGACCCTGTCTGAAGGGTGTAAGGCAGACTGAAAAAACAGGACACCCAGAATTCTCCTTTGGCCCTTTGCTTGCACACATGAGCATATACCTGTGGTATATACTACACACTCTCTCCCTCACACACATACACACAAAATAGACATTGGTAGTTAAGCAGAAAATAATTCAATGTGGACTCAGGAAAATCCAAAGCCACAGAGTTGCTTAGGTTCAGGTTTCCAGCCTCTGCTTTAAAGGCTATGTGTCATCACATAGTGTGGTAGATGCTTGATGTTGCCGCTATTCGGAACTGACTTGAATCTCTATTGGAGCCTAGTGGTCTCGGCACGGTGCTCACAGAAAACATTCTGGAGGGCAGAAGGGAAGATGCTATCGAACACGGTGCAGGAAACATCGATCACCTCACTTCTGGTCAGATTTGTCTGAATGAAAGGACAACCTGATGACTCCATGTAAAAGAAGTAGTCTCCACCTAAGGAGCTTGTCCCCCGGGCTCAGCCACAGGATGTAAGGCTGGGAGAGCATAGAGGACCCCCAGGATCACTTGGCATCCTCTAGCAATAAAGAGAGAAGGCCATATTGGATGGGCCAAGGCTGCTTCACAGAGAGTGTATGTGTGTGCTTACACGTGTGTGTATATGTGTAGAAGCCAGAGATCGATGTTGGGGTGTCTTCTACTGTCACTTTTTACCTTTATTCTCTTGAGGCAGAGTCTCTGACTGAGTCTGGAGGCAGATTGATAGCTAGTAAGCCCCAGCAATCCTCTTGTCCCTGGCCATCGCAGTTCTGGGGTTACAGGTGCTTGCATGGCTGCACTGCTTTCCACATGGGTGCTGGGGAATTGAACTCAGGTTTTCATGCTTGTGCGACAAGCATTCTTATCCACTGAGCATCTCTTTAGCCCCTTGCTCAGCTTTGCAAATATATACGTATAATATTTTAATTAATTCTTTGAGAATTCCATACATATATGCAAGGTATTTTGACTGTATTCACCATTCACCACCTCCTATTTCTTCTTTAACTTCATCCAGACCCACCATCTACCTTTTCATTCCCTCTGAATTTCATATGTTCTTTCACTGTTTTGTTTTGCTTTTTAATTGGGTTAGATTAATTAATTCAATTTTTTTATTGAGTCCAGCTGGTACTTGGAGTATACCCATGAGGGTATGACCATTCACTGGAGGGTGGTCGACCTAGTAGGGGCCCCACCCTTAAAGAACACTGACTCTCTGCCCTCCAATAGTCATCAATGGTGAACGGCTCCTTAGCTAGGGGTCTGCAGTTTTGACCGGTTCTGCACACAGCCACAGCTGCTGTGGGTTCATGAGTGCAGTGGTCCTGTCATGGCCAGAAAACACAGTTCTCCCTGAACTCCGACCCTTTCCACACTCCCTTCCAAGATGGTCCCTGAGCCTTGGAGAAGGGTTATAATACAGATGTCCCATTATGGCTGTTCCTCAGCACCACTTCCCAATGGCTGGTTCTATTTTCGTCCTCTTCCCCCAGAGTGTCCACCTACAATTATAAAATAATTGTCTTTATTTCCACCCCAAACACATTTCTTTGAGAAACAGCATTCCATTTCTTCTAACCTCTACAGGCACATATATACACACAGACAAAACATACACATAAAACAAAATAAATAATCTAAAAGGGGATGTATTGGGGACTAGGGAGCTAGGAGTGTAGCCCAGTTGATATAGAGCTTACTTTGAGTGTACAAGGACCTGAATGCCACCTCCAGCACTATGCCAAGTGTGAATGGTGGAGTCAGGAAGACCTGGATTTGGAAGTCATCCTTGGCTAAGTTCAAGACCAGCCTAGGATACAAGAGACCATGTCTCTAGACAGACAGACAGACAGACACACAGATATAGGCCTGGTGAGATGGCTCCAATGGCAGAGGCCATGGCACCAAGCCCGACAACCCAAGCTTTATCATTTGAAACCGCAGTGGAAAGAGGGAACTTGTCCTCTGACCTCCACATGAACATATGGTTTGCCTGCCTCTCCCTAATAAATAAATGTAAATTTTAAAATGAATTAACATTTTCAAAAACACAAAAAGAATATGTAGTCAGAAGCTGAGCCTGGGAGGCACAAGCCTATAAATCACAGCTATTCAGGAGACTGAGGCAGGAGGATTAGAAGTTGAAAGCCTGCCAAGGAAAATTGGTGTCTCAAAGTAAACTAGTAAAAAGAGGGTGGGATGTACATCTTACTTAGCAGGCTTGAGGCCCTAGGATCAAGCCCTAGAACTACAGCTGCGAAAAAAGTTGAAGGGATGTAGAGCAGAGGCTCAGAATGGAACTGTGGGTAATTTTTAAACACTGCATATCAGGCAACAGCAAGCAAATCTTCAGATGGGACTGGATGTCCTGCTCTGTTTCAGGTGATTGGTATCTGGTGGTGCATGGCCCTAGGAAAAGCATCTAATCCGTGTGACTCTCTACAGTCAAGATGCTGGGAGAATCTGATTGGCTCGTGAGGTGGCCTTCCTCCGTGTCTTATTTAGGGTTCTATTGCTGTGAAGAGACAGCATGACCATGGCAACTCTTATAAAGGAAAACATTTAATTGGGGCTGGCTTACAGTTCAGAGGTTTAGCCCATTGTCATCCTGATGGAAAGCATGGCAGTGTGTTGGCAGACGTGGCGCTGGAGAAGGAGCTGAGAGTTCTACATCTTGATCCACATGCAGGAAGTGAACTGGTTTGAGCTTCAGAGACCTCAAAGCCCATGCCCTAGTGACACCCCTCCTCCAACAAAGCCACATCTACTTCAACAAGGCCACGTGTTCTAATAGTGCCACTGCCTATGGGTCTACAGGGCCCATTTTCTTTCAAACCAGCACACTCCTCTTTCCTGATTCCAGGGTTCAGACAAGCCCCATGGACAGGGAACCAGATCAGGATACTTGCAGAGAGAATCTCCAAAGTATTTGCAGCTCATCCTTGGTCTTCAGTGATCCATACTGTGGAGGTGGGCAAATATCTCTCTTCAGTTTCTGAGGACCTCAAATGCTACAGCCATATTTGAATACTTAATCCTTTCCAAAAGCTGTTTATGGTCCTATGTGCTCCTCTTCAGGAACATTATACCTTAATTTTATTAGCTTTTTCACAAAAGTCAAACTGATTAAAGGGACTCAGTGTTCCTTTGAGAAGTCACGCTGGTTTAATTGGTCGATGTTTGCAAAGCACATGTTTTTTTGAAGATGGAGAGAGATAAATAGCAGGGTTAGGATTCACATTGTACCAAAACATCACCAGCCTGTCCTGTCCCTTCTATCCACTGGGCCTTCATTCCGTGGAGACTGGTTCTACCTCCTTTTGGTCACATGGGGTCACAGGGTCACTTACAGCCCTTGGTGGTTCTAGGACCACAGGTCTCTATTTCTCTTACAGAAGAGCATCTTGGCAAACTCAAAACAGTCACCTCTCACAGATAGTTATGAGTTATCCCACGTCCTTTTCTTCCCTATGCAAATATGAGTACCCATAATGCACTAGGCTGGCTCTTCCTTGTGGCTTCCTTTCCTTGCTTACTTCAGGAGTGCTGATGAGTGGCCTCGGCTGTGCCTTTCGTCCCTCTGCTTTCCTTCATTCTTTTGGTCTGTCTTGCAGAAAAGCTCACAGAAAATTGCCTGGGATAAAAACTTACTCACAACTGGGCGACGGTGGCGCACGCCTTCAATCCCAGCACTCAGGAGGCAGAGGCAGGCGATCTCTGTGAGTTGGAGGCCATCCTGGTCTACAGCGTGAGATCCAGGACAGGCACCAAAACCACACAGAGAAAACTTGTCTCGAAAACAAACAAACAAACAAACAAAAACCCTACTCACACTCAATTCTGTATCTCCAGGTCATCTTTAGGTGTCAAAGGAAGGAAAAGTCCATTAGTCACATGATCTGTTTCTACACTGGTACAGTTTGTGCGTTTATGACTACAATGGCTTCTCCCTTATTTTAGAGGAATGAGCTATGGCATAGGAACAGTTTTCTGTGTTTATTTCAAATATTGTGTGGGCTTCTTTGTTTTCCCAAACATAATGCAACTTAATCCCAAAAGGCTGTCTGCCTGGATATCGGCACCACACTTCGGACTGTTACACCGCTTCCTACTGCCTTCAGCCCTCACAAGCATGTGAGGTTATAGTGACTTGTAGTTTCAGTGCTCACAGGTTTACTTTCCTTCTCCAAGGCTTCTTGTTAGTGGGCACTCTCCATCATCAATGCTCCTGCCTGAACCTATACTCTCATTTCTCTCTACTGCCTCCAAGCATCCGGTGACTCAGAAATGGGAAGATTAAACTCCTTGGAATTAGGTTTCTGGAAGGGGTGGGTTGGTTATGTGCATAATCTCAATACTCAGAAGACAGAGGCAGGAGGATCTTGAGTTGGAGGCCCATCCAGATTAAATGTCCAGACCCTCTCTTTAAAAAAACAAAAACAAAAACAAAACAAAACAAAACAACAACAAAAACCCCAAAAGTTAAAAAGTTAAGTAGGTGCTTGCTTGGTAGAGTTCTTGCCTAGGTGTGGTGATACCCACCTGTAATTCCAGCACAGGCGAGGTAGAGACTCAAACATTAGAAGTTTAAGGGCATCTTCCATTTCATAGTGAGTTCAAGGTTAGTCTAAGATAGATGAATCCCTGTTTCAAAATAAGTAAATAAATAACAATAAAACAAGAACAATAAGCATGGCAGGCATTGAGTGGGGGCCTGGGATGGTACTGTCTGGGCACATGACCCATGTGGTGTCTTCTTCCTTTTCAGTTACAGCTCAGTGAGGTAAGCTGTATAGAAGAAGAGATTCTAGGTGAGGAGCAGCCCCTTGATGTGAAAACACTTCACACTTTTGATACAGGAATCTCTCAGAGCCTTGCATGGAGCAGGCCTTACTATCTACTTGTTGAATGAACGGCTCCAGCTGCTTTTCAGGCAGTAAGGTATTTTAGAAAATTATGGGCTTAAAGATGCTTGGAGACATAAACATGCCTTGTTAGAAAGATTCACATTTATAACCAGGCTTCCTGGAAAACTTTCTAGTTCTTTGTGAACTAGAAAATGTTTAACAAAACCAGCTTCCTTTTCCTTCTCCCAGAATGCTTCACCTGGAAAATTTCAAGGAGAACAGCCGCCTGCTGTCACTTTCCAGGCATTAACGTATCTCTAATTCCTTAACGGTGGGAGCCCAACCTGTTCATTCGCACCTTTATTTATTAAAAGAGAAAGGAAGGAGCAGGACCGATGGCTCAGTGGTCAAGAGCTCCAGCTGTTCTTCCAGAGGACCCAGGCTCCATTCCCAGCACCTACACAGTGGCTCACAACCACCTGTAATTTCAGTCCCAGGGGATCTGATGCCCTCTTCTGGCCTCTGCAGGCACATGGCACACGTACAGGTATTGCCAGAAAAACACCCATACACATAAAAGTTTTTGTTAAAAAGAAAAGTTTTAAAGAAATCCAGGTCCCAAGGAGATGCTCCCTTCACTTTTCAAGAGAGACGTCATGTCAGATACCACTGTCTAAAACAATTGTTCTTTTTCATCTTAAGGCTAACAAATTAGGTCCTTTATTAGCCCAACTTATAGCAGGTAACTCTGAAATATGAAAAGATCAAAAAGAAATCCATTATAATTGAATAATTCTGGGGGGTCGCTAGGGTCTGTTGATTACCACCACAGATTTTGGTGCTGGGCGGTTCTAGTTGGCCCTGGTCTGTGGTGATTCGTGGCTTAGTGGCTATGGACAAATGGCTGAGATTCAGTTCCTCCTCTATAATATGGGTTTTTCAGTTACTGACTGAAGCATAAAAAACACACCCAAAGTTCAGCAGTTTAAAGCAACAGCCACCACATATTTCCTCAAGATTGTTCTTTGGACAGGACTCAGCCAATGGTTCACACCAAGATCTCTCCTAAAGTTACCATGGATGTCAGATGGCCTCACTCCCTCACTTTCCTATGCACTGATGTTTATGTCATACCCCAAGCACTACTTTTCTCTTGTAGCCTCCTTTCTCCTAGGCTGCCTTCCTCTCAGCAGGAAAGCTGGGATCTAAGCAAAGGACAGAAGCTGACCACATCCCTTTCAGACCCTTGAAGGAGGACAAGGACACTTCCATATAATTTTGTTTAACAAGGCATATGACAAAGCTACCCAAATTTAGCAAAGGAGAAATTGATTATGGCTCTTGATGGGAAGAATGGCAATGAATTTATGGCTAGGGGAGTTTAATTAGATCATGGCAGTCCTTAAATTCTGGGTACTTATTGTTGTGTGGTGTTCAAGCCAAACACCCTTGCTACCTATTCCCAGAGCTAATCAGCTATCCTGGCTGCTCCTGGTTTTTTCTTGGTATCTCATGTTCTATCAACATGAGACTGACCCCCACAGAGATGCAACATTAAGGACACTAATGGCAAATATTTATTGGCAGTGCTCACAATCTGCCAGGTACCATTTTAAGCATATTATTTTGGTTATCCAATACTTATAGGTGCTAGAGCTAAACTTACCTTGCAGACAAAATGCTGAGGCACAGAGAAAGAATGTAGCCCATCCAAAGATGATTGTCTAGTAAGGAATGGATCTAGGAGTTGCACATATGAGTTATGTGACCTGGTTGACTCCAGAAGCCATATTTCTTTATTTGTTTGGTTTTGTTCCATTAAAAAAAATGAATGAACCTATAGAACAACTGTACTATGCCATTCTAAGACTCCTTTAAAATTGAATGTTTCATATTCAAAATATATAATTCACTGACAAAAATCATTTTCCTGATACAACATGCAGGCTAAGAAATAGAATCAATTGTTTTCATGTAAATAGACTAATCCAGAGTTTGGCTCTCTGCACATTGTCTTGTCCTTGAGTGGAAGCAAGACAGAAATGCCTGGATGCATGGCCCCAGTCTCCATGTTAGATGTTCAACAGAAGCTGTGGTTCATTTATTTTTCCATTGCCCCAACCCCTATCCTGCATGACTGGGGCATTAGCAACTAGACAAGACTGAGCTCCCCAACGTGGGCAACATTGCAGGTGAAAGTCTGTAAATGCCAGTTATCCTGGGTTTTAATTAATTATTATTGAGTGCCCCGATCCACTCTCAGAAAGACTTCCTTTCTGCTTGCCTCATCTTCTCTGGTGCAATTATTTTTGAAATGATGTATCATAGTAAGCTATGTTGTCTTCCTCATAATCTAAGAGGATCTTGGATCTTTCTCCCAGCAAGTTTCACCTCCTACTTCTTCTGAAAAGACAAAGGAAGGATGGCAGAGGACTGTTCTTGGTACCATCTTGAAACTGATTTATAATGTCCTGGATGAGAGAAGTGGACAGAGGTGCAGACTATGAGCGGCACCCCCAGAGCTCAGGGGCACAGACTACAAACAGCACCCCCAGGGCTCAGGGGCACAGACTACAAACAGCACCCCCAGGGCTCAGGGGCACAGACTACAAACAACATCCCCAGGGCTCAAAGAGACCTTTAGCTTCGTTTCTCCAACATCACCCCGTCCCAAAGAGTGCTTTCTCCAGCCAAGTCTAGAAAGCCTGGGTAGAGACCAGAATGCAACTTTGAGTCAGGAGACCAGGACCGCAGCCCAGAGACCCCCCACTAACTAGTTGTCTAATCCTTAATAAGTTGCTTTGTCTTTCCCGGCTCATTTTCCTCATCTGTCAAGTCAAATGAAGGTTCTGGAATAGATGATCTCTAAAAATCCTTCCAGCTCTACAGTTCTATTCTGGGTCTCTCTGCACCTGCAGATAGACATGTGGGGGCAGAAAGGGGCACTGGGAGGGGGAGGAATGTAGCTGGGGAAATAAAACACTTTCACCTGGAGCAGCCCTATGTCCTTATGTGTGCGGCACAGCACAAGAGTATCTCAGATTATCCAAATAATTGAGTGAATTCCCTCCTTTCTTTTGCCAATGGACACACAGCTTTGCGTTTGGCTGGGAACAGCAGCTGCTTTCCTGAAATTTCCATCCTCTGCTGTGTCCTCTGGGAAACCTGTCATGTTTTTTCTGGATGGATGCCCATAGAATTGTAATCCAGGAGAGAGAGAGAGAGAGAGAGAGAGAGAGAGAGAGAGAGAGAGAGAGAGAGAGAGAGAGAGAGAGAGAGAGAGGAGGGGGGAAGGAGGAGGAGGAGAGAGGGAAGAGAGGGGAGAAAGACAGGAGGGGAGTGGGGGCATAGAACGCTATGGGTGACAAAATGTAGTTAGTAGTTATGGATCGACTTTTTTATTTAATTTGGTTATTTCAAGTACTTGAAGCCTAGATGGGCATCTAATAACCACATTATTTGTACTGCAAATACGGAGCTCTGAAGAAAGCTTGTGAGTTCACACAGTTAATTGGTTTGTCTAGATGATGCAGAAGACAACCTAGCATGAGTGCTGGAGACCTCCTGAGTGCTACCTTGGTTCTGACATTTCCAGACACTGGATAAATCTCTACTTCATCCCACACAGTCCCACTGTCTTGCTTTCCCAAGTGGCACTTGCAGATCCAATAAGCAGTGATGGTGGTCTGCCCTCAGAACTTGGAGTCCTCCAACTTTAAAAGGTCCAGTTCTCCAACTAAGTTGTGGAAAGATTCTCCCCCTCCCCTAGCCGATAGAAAAGTGAATTCCTGAACTTGGATCCCAGACAGTCGTCACACAACTTTGAGACACGGGGAACTGGATTTTGTTCACCTCATATCAGGTTGGTACAGGATGGTAGGCTCCTCCAAAATGCTCCTGGCTAGTAATAGATAGCATGACCAAAGCAAAACTTCGTGTTTCGGCTGCCATCTTATGTTATTTGGACAAAACAAATGAAAACGAACGAACGTCGAACGCTCAGAATGTTTTAGCATTAACACTAAGGGCATAGCCCTCTGTCTCTTTGAGCAACCTCCATTCCTTGGGGATTCTGGAAACTCAAAGCCCAGAGCCCCAAGAAATTGGTGAAGACCTGAATACTTCTGAGGTCACAGACAGAGTTCAAATTTTGTATTCACTGACCTGTGGCTTGGACAAGTTATTGAATTTCTCTGAGACTCCATTCAGTTAGCCCTAACCTGGAACCTCGCTACCTTTCTGAGAAAGGGCTTAAGCATATTAAATGTGTTTAGACACCCAATATGGGAGCGCTCAAAACAAACAAACAAACAAACAAAAGCTCTCGCGTTCCTACTTGTAACAAAATATGCAAACTTTGTCTCTAAGAAAGTGGAGGTGTAGGGCCGGCTCCTCAGAAAAGTCGTGAACTGACCATTTTTTTTTTTTTTAAAGACTTTCCTCCAGTCCTTAACTTCGTGGGTAGCAGGTGTGTCCGCCTGCTGATGTCCTGGTAACTAAGAGGCTGCAGAATCCTAAGGCCTAGGAGCCTGGATCTATCTAAGGCTGCCCAGTTCTGTCTGGGCTGTTGCTGGGATCCCAATGATGTTCGCGGGGTGGGGGGCGGTTAAGCCAGAGTGGGGACTCCCACTCACTCCAAAGCACGAGTCTGGGCGCCCCACGCCGGTTATTCGGAGCCACCCACTGCTTGGTGAGTGGGTGTGTGTCTTTGGGCTGAAATTCAGGACCCTTATCCGGAGCACTGCTCCCGACCGATCTCAGCAAGCAAATAGGGCACCCAATTGGGAGCATCCGAGGCCGCAGGAGCCCTTCTTCACAGACGTTGTCATTGGGACCTAGAAGGCGGGCGGTGCATCTCTGTACAGCGGGATGGCTCGCGGAGGAGGGACCCTTTTCTTCTCTCTGCTTTGTGTTCCTCCCGGCGGGCAGCGACAGCGGACATCACCGGCGGTTGCCACCGGGTCGCCCTGGAGGTGTCCGGGCCTGAGGGCTGCGTCCACAGTGATATCTTTGGGCTCTCAATCTGCTTTCCCGGATACTCCCCGCCCAGTGGACATCACTCAACACAATCACCCTAAGTACCCCCAGTCATATAGTCAAAGCCCCAGGTCTGCCTGTGGTGTGACAGATAGCCTTGGAACGGACCAAACGTGGTTGCCCTTAAGGGGCCGGAGGTGGCGTGGAGAGGAGTGCGGTTACCCGGCTCGGCCGGCCCCCTCCACGTTCAACAGTGCCGAGGGACCGCAGCGGTGGCCTGGAGGTGACAGCCGGACGGTGGGGCGGGCGCAGAGCCCCTCGGAGGCCGCCACACACACTCGCTGCCCTCCCCACTTACTCCCTGCCTCCCACCTTCTCGCCAAGACCCCCGCCCCTCCCCCGCCCGCCTCCTCCCCATTCTTGGAATTGTGTGGAAAAATTCTCAGCCAAACCTCCCACCTCTCCTCTCCTCTCCCCCCCCCCCCCCACTCCCTTTTAAAAACCCCCTTTCCTCCGCGGCCCCTGCACTCTTTGTGAATGAGGGCCGGGAACACGGCCCTTCCCCCGCCCAGGAGCCACGCCAGACCGCCGCACTCAGAGGACTGTTTGTTAATAGTCCAATTAGATAATTGCCATCTTTCACTCCTTTTGCTCCGCATTTCCCATAAAGGAATGAATGGGGAGAGCGGCGTGGAGAGGGCTTCTGCCCCGGCAAGGTGACGAGAAGGGCTGGAGCAAGCTCCTTGCACAAGGCCATGCGCTTGAATTGAATCATTGTGGCCTAATCAATGCTGTTATTGGATTACTGGCTGTTGCTTTTCTCAAAGACATTGTAGCAAGACAATGAAATAGCTAGGGGGAAACTTTTTTTTTGAAGCAGATCTCACAGTTGAGATTTTTACTCTCTCTCTCTCTCTCTCTCTCTCTCTCTCTCTCTCTCTCTCTCTCTCTCTCTCTCTCTCCCTCCACTCCCCCCCTCCTGCTGGACTCTGAGTACAAAGCTGCCCTTTGAATGGGCTGCCTCAGGGCTGCTGGAGGTGCAGGCATGAAAAAAAATCCAACGGAGGCTACAGGAAGAGGGTCGGCAGTTTAAGATGGCTGCTGTCAGCGTCGAGGTGTGTTAAAGAGTCGCTTGGGGAGAAGCTTGGCTTTTTTGGAGTGTGTGGGGGGGAGACTTTAGGGAGAAACTTTTCTCCTCCTCCCTTCTCTCCCCACCCAGAGGCAACTGCTTTCTTCAGCTACATGGACTGAGGGGGTACCCCCCCCCCCATTCAGCTCTATCTGGAGGAAACCCCTTTTAGCCAGTATGTGAGCAGGAAGGTCAAAGGCAAAGAGAAAGTTAATAATGCCTGCTAATGGTGCTAACAATTCAGGATGAATCTTGTCAAAAGTTTTTCTGGAAGTGTGGGTCTTTGATTGTGTTTCCCGAAAGCAAGACCAATCATTTCCGTTTATTCACTGGCTAAACCCCTACTTGATTGGGGACAAGGACAGAAACCATCCATTACGATCTGATATATTATCCAAACAATTTAGTGTATTCATGAGGTAACTGAAACGTGGGGGCTGCGAAATTACCCGTAATCAATTGCAACAGCGAGTGTGCGTCCCCCCCGGGTGTCGGACAACCACAACTCGGCCGCCTCAGTAACAGGCGGAGCCGCAGCGTTTCGGACGGAGTTGCGCGCTGTTCGCTACCTGATCGCCAGGCTGGGGACACTGGACGTGCTCTGAGGACGCGGGCGCTGACGAGGCGGCCTCGCCACTGCTCCACCGGGATCCTGGACCAGACCCGCCGCCTCTCTTCTAGCGCGCCACTCTCCGGTCGCCGCTGACCCTCCGCGGCTGCCGAAGCCACCCCGCGGGGACATTCATTCTCTCGGGCGAAGGAGCTTAGGGGCTGCGTTGTAGGGGTTTTGTCCCCGTCTGC
Source organism: Peromyscus californicus insignis (assembly GCF_007827085.1). NCBI lineage: Eukaryota > Metazoa > Chordata > Mammalia > Rodentia > Cricetidae > Peromyscus > Peromyscus californicus. The sequence continues at coordinate 2,093,616 of NW_026294562.1, forward strand.
CTCTTTTTTCCTACCCCCTCCCCCTTTTCTTCTTTTCTGTGTTGTTTTGCCTATGTTCGGGAAACCAGACAAAATGGACGTCCGGTGCCACTCGGACACCGAGGCCGCCAGGGTCTCGAAGAACGCGCACAAGGAGAGCAGGGAGATCAAGGGCGCCGAGGGGAGCCTTCCGGCCGCCTTCCTCAAGGAGCCGCAGGGCGCCTTTTCGGCGTCTGGCGCTTCGGAAGATTGTAACAAAAGTAAATCCAATTCCTCTGCAGACCCGGATTACTGTCGCCGGATCCTAGTCCGAGGTAGGGATGGGCAGGGCTTTGGGGGTGCGTTCTTTGGGGGTAATTCCCTGGCCGCAGCTGCGCGCCGCCTCCCAGGGCTGGCGAGGACTTGGGAGAAAGTTGTTGCTGGTTCTCTTTTTGTCGGGTCTGGCCGGCCCTAGGGGATCCGAGCCTGGGGCTCCTCTGAACGCGCTCTCCTGGGGCCTCGGCTCTAGCAGCCCTGAGGGGCCCCTCCAGCCCGGCTACGGAAAGAACCCAGGCGCTGCGAGGAGTGGGCAGGTCACCAAGCTGGGGCTTCGGACCCGGGTCCTCAGGGGGCAATGCGCGCGCGACCATCGGGATAAGGACCTGCTGGTAGGCGGCCTGCGGGCTTCTGAGCCCTGGAGAGCAGAGCGCACCCAAAAGAACACTGGGCGTGGAAGAACAGCCCTCGGCGGCAGGACAGCGCCCGGCCAGTTGCATCGCTAGGCTGAGGGCCCTAGCGCTGAGCTCCGGGCCTGGCCGCTGCCGCCTAGAGAAACCGCCGAACTGGGTCGCGGGGCTGCGGATGCCGCCTCCTTGCCTGACTCGGCCTCGCTCAGGGAGCGGCGTGCGCTCCTCCGGGGCATTAGCGGCGCAGAGGCCGGCTTCAGCCGGCGCCGCCCCCGCCAGCAGATAGCCAGGCCCCGCAAGCGGGTTTTCGGTCCCTCCTCCTTCTGCCGCTTGGGTAGGAGCGGGCCAGAGACCCGGGTTGGGGGGTGGGGACCGCAGAAGTGCAGGTTGCTCTGTAGTCTGGGGCCATGCTGGGGTTGGGGTGTTCAGTAATGGCCCCTCTGGGATACTGGGGACTCGACCACGCAGCAGAGGCCCCCTAGGCCAGAAGGAACATCCACCTATTTGGAACTCAATTTTTTCCTCCTCTGATGTCTGGGGGACTTTACCAACACAAAGTCTGGTTACTCTTCCAATTAATGCTATGAAGTTAGCCCTTTTGGTCTCCATACACCCACAGGGGCTCGGCTTTACGACTGCAGCCACCCCTACACCCGCCGCATCCTGCCGGAGACTTGTCCCTAGCTAGCTCAGGGCAAGGAGGAGGAGAAAACCGGAGGGTTCTGGTGGCTGACATCTACCCTTCCCTAGATGCCAAGGGGTCTATCCGAGAAATCATCCTGCCCAAGGGCTTGGACCTGGACCGGCCCAAGAGGACACGCACGTCCTTCACGGCGGAGCAGCTCTACAGACTGGAGATGGAGTTCCAGCGTTGCCAATATGTGGTGGGCCGGGAGAGAACCGAGCTGGCTCGGCAGCTCAATCTTTCTGAGACCCAGGTACCCAGCTGCCAGGATGCTCACAGCACCAGGCTTCCTCTTCCCAGCACTCCAGCCTGCCTTTCCTGTCTACCTTGCTTTGGACCGAACCTTCCAGAGACGTGGAGGAGTTGGAATGATGGACGGGGGTGAAAGCCTGAGGCTTTCTCCTCTTTCTTAAACTGTCATTTCTTCTACTCATTCTCAAGTCCTCCAAGCTCTAATTGCTGCATACCTTGATTTGACCCAGGGGACTCCTATTCTGTCCTTTTGGAATTCCTGTTAGTTCTCAGACTTTAGAATTTTTGCGTGGCTTCTGATTTATAAAAAGCTGCCCCCCCCCATTTGTATACATATCATCTTGGCCATATTCTCAGTAACACCCACTTTGGGACTTTTAAGTTTACCCAACACCAAGATCCATTCTGCAAGGAGTAGGGTTAGAAAGTGGTGCCAACTCTCAGAGATGGACCTGTGCAAATACGGCAGCTCCCACCTCTTAAAAAGCCAGCCCTGAGCACCACGCTGGGGTCCTAAGAGACACTGTCCTCTGTGCCAATGACAGTGTCCGATGGGCAGTAGATCTGGTGACTTGGGTGCCAGCACCGAACACTGTGTCTTTTGGTTTTAGGTCCTCTCCTTACCATAAAGTGCCATGTTGCTCTGGAGCTGACCATGACAGCCATGAGCTTTATACTATTTACACTACAAGGCTGGGAGCTGTTTGGGGTTAGCCAAGGTGTGCTAACAATCTGACAGGCCCCTTTCCAGTCTCTTTTCCTAGGCCCAGCGCTGAAACAGGTGGAGAGCATTTTAGACCTAAAATCTGGGCTGAACACTGAGAACTGAGGACAGAACAGATGGGAAAAATCTGAGTTTGCGTTGGCATAGTAACCCCCCTTTAGCTTTCAAAATCTAAACAGGGTGTTTTTATTTTCCCCGATGTAGCCACTACCCTCTATTCTAGGCCAGAAGAGGCAGACGGGGAAGGGAGCATTGGGATGTTCTTAGTCTACATCAGCCAAAGCCCCCGATGGAGTGCAGAGGGAGTGGTAAATTAAGAGTGTAATTCCAAGCCTTCAAACCAGCCGGTGCTGAAAAGTGGAGAAAGGCTGGCCTAGGAAGCCCACCTTGCTTCCACCCCACCTTCTCTGTCTGCTGCTGGTTCGTGGTCAGTCTTAGGTCTAACGAGCAGAGAACAACCCCTTGGAGTCTCTAAGAGGCACCGATAGATTTTCTGGGGCCAAATTTGAACTCATTGGGCTAGCGACCTGGATCTAGAAAGGCTGAGAAACGCTGTTCCCCGGTCACCTCAGCTTCAGCACAACCTTCCCCAGGCCTTAGGCTCTCAGGCTGTGCTCATTGGCCAGTTTGTGAACACAAAACACCTCTGTGGGTATTGCAGCAGCACAGCAAAATAGCCGTCTTCCTTCCTCGTCAGCGTCGTGGACATTTTATTACTTTGCTTTTGTAACCCGCTCTGGCCTAGGCCTGCTGGCATGGCCCGGAAGCGCAGCCCAGTGGAATGGTGTCCCCCTCGTGGTGGCTCTTGCTCCGCTAGCAGCTTCGGAGCATCCATCCTCTGCTGCGGGGTGGGGCTGAGGCTAGGTCTAGGGTTAGGGGAGGGTCCCAGTAACCCAGCCCCCCAGCCCCCCAAAAAGCCCTGCTGCCTTTGACCCTGCTCTTTCCTGCTGCTCTCTCCCACTTTTCCTCCCGCATATCTGCGCTCAGGTGAAGGTCTGGTTCCAGAATCGGCGAACCAAGCAGAAGAAGGACCAGGGCAAGGACTCCGAGCTGCGCTCGGTGGTGTCGGAGACCGCCGCCACGTGCAGCGTGCTGAGGCTGTTGGAGCAGGGCCGCCTGCTGTCGCCGCCCGGTCTGCCTGCCCTGCTGCCGCCCTGTGCCACCGGCGCTCTTGGCTCGGCGTTGCGCGGGCCCAGCCTCCCGGCCCTGAGTGCTGGCGCTGCCGCGGGCTCGGCCGCAGCGGCCGCCGCCGCCGCCACTGCCCCGGGTCCCGCCGGCGCTGCGTCTCAGCACCCGCCGGCTGTGGGCGGCACTCCCGGCCCAGGGCCTGCAGGGCCCGGGGGACTGCACGCGGGAGCACCAGCTGCCAGCCACGGTCTCTTCAGTCTGCCGGTGCCGTCGCTCCTGGGCTCTGTTGCCAGCCGCCTGTCCTCCGCCCCGTTGACGATGGCTGGTTCGCTAGCCGGGAATTTGCAAGAACTTTCAGCCCGGTACCTGAGCTCCTCCGCCTTCGAGCCTTACTCCCGGACCAACAATAAAGAAGGGGGCGAGAAAAAAGCGCTGGACTGATTTTAAGTGTTATCCTGTATTTATATTTATAACATCTATTGTGGTGGTATTTATGGACTCGCGCGCTTTAGGCGCCCAGTGCTCCTGCGCTGGCCTTGCTGGCCCCCACTAGGCCTCTGACTGCTCTTCCCGCCCCCCTCCCCCGCGGGCTACTGATTTTATCTCACTTGAGCTGTTTTTTGTTCTTCTCTCTGCTTTTCCTCCCTCCCTCCAACCCCAGCTTCCTTCTGAATCCAGGAATGATCCAAAGAATTGGGGAGGAATACCCGAATTAGCCAACCTGGTTCCCCAATCCCTGACAGCCAGGGAACAGACTGAGCCCAAGTCCAGGCCCCGGACACCTGCTCTGGATAGGGGCACTGTGCGCTGCTCCTGTGGATTTTTGGAAGAGGAAATACGTTCACAGGCCTCCAGGGACTGAAAAGGCTTTTTGGTTTCTTTAGACCCCCCAAAAAGGGCCTACCCCCTCTTGTCAGAGAAACCAGAGCTTTGGGAGTTCCTGGCCCCGATTTTTAGACCTCTCAGGATAATTGGTGCACACTCAGCTCCTGTCCGAAGAGCTGATGAGTTTTATTCCCTTTAGGGAAACTAATTGCAGGCTCCTCGACCCCGAGAAACGATAAATCAAACGTCTTGTTAGGCAAAGGTGGTGATAAATTTGATCTAACAGCAATAAAGCAAGAGTAATTGTTACACAAAACCAGATGAAGTGTTACCTGGTTTTAAACAGTCATAAATAATTGAGTTTTCAAAGTATAAGAAATTCGGGCTAGAGAATGCACCACGGGGCCGTGCAAAATTAAAATCCTGAGTGCTGTGACTTTAGATAGGAACTTAAAGAGGAAAAGCCAATGATGCCAAGGAGAGAAGATTCAGAATCTTCTTTTCTAGGGGCTGTTCAGGGCCGTGGCCCACAGCTTCCTTCTCCTCCCATGAGAGCGCAGTGGTTGGTGGCAGTCTCCCAAACACGAAGCTACCACCGAATGGCTGGGGTTGGAAGAAAATCAACACCCGCTGCTTCGTCTTCTGAACTCTGTGTCTACAAAGGCTTTTCAGGACGAAGGAAGCGCCCGAATTTCCGAGCACTTGCTTTCGGAAGACAGGCTGGGTGCCCATCGGTATGGCCTTCAACGCTCCTAGCTCATCGGTGCCAGTGGTTCTTTGGGTGGCAGATAGGACTTTCACCTCTTCCACCTCAACCGCAGGGTGTCAGCCATCCGGAGTTGGAACCTTTACCACCACCTGGGTGCAGCCTCAGCCCTCGCAGCAACCGCAAACCCCAGAGCCACCCCACTGCATTGTAACCAAAACCACAGGCCCAGAGCACGAGGTGCCTCGGTGTCTAGAATGTACTCACCCATCTGAAACAAGCGCAAAACATTAAAAAAAAAAAGAATAGTAACTTTATTGTAAATTATTTACATACGAAGTTTTTTTTCCTTTTCTGTTTTCCGTTTCTTTTCTTGTTTCATTTTTTCTTTTTGCTCCTCTCTCTCTCTCTTAGGTAAATAGTGAAGAAAATAACGAACGATTCAAACGCGGGTAGGTGTCACTGAATCCTGGCTACTAACTGTGTTATGGATGTCTTGGCTCTTTGGATGTTTTTGTATTTATGTGGTGAGAGTGAAAAATATATATCTATGATGATAAAGTGTATTTTTGTCTATATTTGAAAAATTAAAAAAATCACACACGCGCAAACACACACACATACACACACACACACACACACACACACACACAACACACAGAGAGACAGAGACAGACAGAGAGACAGAGAGAGAGAGCGCGAGAGAGAGCAAAAGGAGAAGATCCAGCAAATGATGAGTCTCAGGGTTAGGGTGTTGGTCCCGGAAGTGCAGGGAGAAGGGCCCACACACAACTGACACTCTGGCAAGTGAACTTTGCAGCGCGGAGGTGGGGGTGGGGCGCCGTTTTGTCACCGAGGAGACCTGCATCTGGTCCTGGGTTCTTTTTGGTCTCTGCTTCTTTGTCCGAAGTACAGGTTTCTCAGTGCCGTCCTTTCTGTCCTGCACAAGTTTCTGTCTCCTAACGCTCTCCGTGTTTCTAGAGTTTCCAGCTGCTTCAACACTGGGATTTTGTGCAAATCCGCGGTCCCGGAGAAGCACGATTTTAATTAATTTCTTTTGACTTTGAAATCTCTTGGCCGTTAAACAGAAACTTTGAAGGCGAAAGAAAACGAACTAGATATTAATCCCTGACGGGGGTGTGTGGGCGGGGGCTCTCCTCCATCCTGCCCTCGGGACATAGGCTGTGGCCCAGGATGGAGGCCTTGCATCCTGGTGTTGGAGGAAAATGAGAGTGGTCCTGGAAGATGCTAACAGTGGACATGACCTCCTCAAAAGCTTAAGCAGTGGACATAGCAGAGGGTCCAGAGGGTGGCATCCCCACAAGTGGGTGTTGCAAGTGCAGGACCACAGTTTCCTGGCTGTGCAAGCTAGCCCCAGAACCCCAATTCATATGCTATGCCTACACTCCCCAGTGGAAGAATCCAAAGGCAGGGAGGTCCAAAGACGGGGAGGGGGGCGGGGGGGCGGGTGTCAGGGTGGACAGCAGATCCTTGAAGTGCCGAGGAGAGTCGGGGGTGGGGTTGGGGGTAGGGGGCTGTCTCCGGCTCTGCGCTCTGCTCAGGTCAGAGAAGTAGCCCACACACAGTTCACTTTTTTACTTTTCAGAGTCGTTCTCACATCCTCAGTTCTCTCTCTCTCTCTCTCTCTCTCTCTCTCTCTCTCTCTCTCTCCCTCCCTCCCTCCCTCCCTCCCTCCCTCCCTCCCTCCCTCCTCCCTCCCTGTCTTTCCCAAGTTCCATTTCTTCTCTATGCTGGCTGCCCCAAAGCCAAGGATGTGGGTGGCTCTGTCTTCTCTGTCAAAGTTGGTGGCTGGGTCCCTCCTAGGATTAAAAAAGGGAGGGAGAAGGTGGCATGATCTTATGGAACAAAAGAAAGCACAAAATCCCAGCTTTGGGTCCCCAACAAGCTTGGCCCCTCTGCAGCAGAGGTTTCCTCCCGGCTCCCTCTTTCCAGCTCCCCCCACTTCGCACGTGGCTTTCTTCTCCCTAGAGGGGAGCACCCCCAACCATGCCTCTCCCTGTCACCTCAGTTCCCTCTGGCTCTGGGCAGAGCTGCTAAGCTGGGCTCCTGCCACTTAGGGAGCACAATTATTCTTAAAGGGCCTCTTCTCCCATGAAAATGAATCACAATTTTAATTAAAAAACGTTTGTAGACAATCCATTTAATTTTAGTGCCTGTCTTGTTTTCCCTTCTTCTGCAAGGGCCTCAAGCCTTACTTTCTAGAGGCCTCTGGAACTGGAGACTCACAGGCCAGGGAAGAGGCAGGTGGCTTTGGTGACAACAGCTGGCTCCACTTGGGAGAAGGTGGGAGGGCTCCTGGGAGTACAGGAACAGCTGGGGTGGGGGCTGCTAAGAGGACTGTCATTCTCAGGCCTACACAAAGCATCATCCACAGTTGTTGAGCAGAAAGGAAAGGAAAGAAAGCCTTCCTCCAGCCCCTGTGGCTTGGCTGCTCAGGTCTGGTAAGTCACTTAGGAAGTTAGTTGCAGGGGACTCAGACTCAGTAGTCTTGCAGTGGGCTGTTGCTCCTCTTGAGCAGCAGTTAGGGATGCATGTGCCCATATACACGCCCACACACCCATACCCACACACCCCCACACCCCCACACCCCCACCCACACACCCTCACATCCACACACCCCCACACCCACACACCCATACCCACACACACCCACACACCCACACACCCATACCCACACACCCCCACACCCACACACCCATACCCACACACACCCACACACCCACACACCCATACCCACACACCCACACCCACACACATACTATTATTTTATTCCTAAGGGTAGTTTAGTTTTTGGAGGTTCAGCCCCATTTTAAAGATCCACATACAGGGTTGGAGCAAATGGCTTGCTCAGAACCCCCAGACCAATGGCTCCTCCTGGGCCTGGCCCTCCTGTTTTAGCCTTCCCTCACTCACATCCCTTCTTCCGCTCTCCTGTCACCTGGATTTTGTAGGTATCTGTGTCCTCCCATTTCCAGTTCTATTTTGCAGCTGAGGCACTCTTAATGAAGCATTTGAATTTCTTCCTTCCTTCTGTTTATGTCAGTAAACCAATTCGTTCCTCTATTTCTGTATGGAAGGCCTTCAACAGCATTGGTCTTACATCTCCCTTTAAAATGTTTTAAAATTACAGTACGAAATCCACATGATAAACACCTGTAAACCACATGAGGCTTGAGTATATAAGTTGGATGAATTGTAAGCAACACACACACACACACACACACACACACACACACACACACACACACACGCTCCTGACTTGTTCCAATGAAACCCCTTTGCTTTGCCTCTCTTCCTGCTTAGATATTTGCAGACACTGTGTTTTTTCCTGATTGGAAAGAGCCCTTATATCTTATTGCTATGTTGTCTGCCCACTCTAAGAAGTCTTTCTAAGATTCCCTGAAGGATTTTCAAGGCCTGTACTTGAAAATCTAGCTTCCTGACATCCTGCATCTGAGGGGCTTGATTACACAGCTGATCAGAACTTAAACCCTTGACTAGGTTGAAGTTTTCCAAGATCCAACTTCAATGTCACCTACGTCGCCTCTTACAGTGAAAATTCCTTAACTCTCCCCCTATCTAGGGAATCAGAAGTTTGGTGTGTGTGTGTGTGTGTGTGTGTGTGTGTGTGTGTGTGTGTGTGTGTGTGTGTTGCATATGGAGGGCAGAGAAAAATGTTGAGTGTCTTTCTCTCTCACTTTCCACCTACTTCTTAAAACAGGACCTCTCACTGAACCTGGAACTTATGAATTCAACAAGATTAGAAGGCCAGGGTGCTCCAGAGATCCTCTTGTCTCTGTCCCAGAAGTGCTAGGATTACAGGTGCTTGTTGCCACACTAGGCTTTTTATATGGGTACTGGGGATTCAAACTGAGGTCCTTATGTTTGTATGGCAAGCACTTTGCCACTGAGACATCTCCCCAGCCCCAGGTTGTGCATTTTAAACAAGTTTCCAAAGAGGTTCTTACTCACACACACTAACATTTGAGAGCCACCGCATTAAATGACAGATTACCCACTACAACAGCCTCCAGCATGTGGCCCAGGGATGAGGAGCTGGTGGAAATACAATGAATGTTTGTTAAACAAATTAATCCCCCCTTTCTGACCCAGTATAGAGTTTCTTCGACTATACATTGTAATTTAATACCATTTTTCATAAAGGGAAATCATTACATTCCACAGCATGT